>NC_079536.1:3876087-4476087 GCF_003711565.1 Takifugu flavidus
TTATTTGAATGCTTTTTTTTAGGATTTCTTGAAGCTTTTATGCTCATTTTGTTGAATATTTACAGTTAAAAGTGTAATTTCAAACTCTCTTAATATTCTTTTATGAATTTGCAGTTTCGGTTTCATGAAACTACTAAAATCGTGTCAAATGAAATTTTGTCGTAACAGAATCGCAGTTGGTGTTATAAATCACAAATCTGACAATTCAAGGACTCATCCGACCTGCAGCGACACACGTGCGTTGCTATTTTTAGCAGTCGTTCGCAGTTATTAAAGCCCGGCCGTGAACGCACCCTTCGTCACCAGATCACGTCGCTCCTCCTCCGAGATGAGCTGAATAGTTTATGGAATTGCTTCAGGTCGTGTTCACATCTGTGCACGAGTTCACGGAGAGGGAAGGTGTAACGCGGATCCCTTGCTCCCTCGAATTTATTTGGCTCTGAGTGTTTTCAGATGTTGCCCGATTTTTTAGTCGTTCTTATTGCTCTTTCTTAGAAACCATGACAACATTTAAGTGTGCATATTAATGCTCAGACCACTTCCAGAAACCCGAGCGCTCCAAGTGGAAAACAACCGTGCTTGTTCAGAGAATCTGAACAAACAGTTGGAGCTCGCTCTGCCAAAAAACTTCTATAGCAGTGGGCGGCGACACCTACGCACTGTTCAATGTTTTACCCTGTTGGTTTTTTTACTCCAGTTACATAATGGACTGAGCTGGGATGTGTGAATTATTCACAAGCGAACCCGCTGCGGCCCCGTTTGCCCTGTGGGTCGTCTCCCACACTCTCCACCTGTCCTCAGGTGTTGGGTGCATTGCGGTTATTCACCTTTTTTTGGGGGTACCGAGCACAGAGAACTCTTTAAACACACCATTCTGCTGATTGCTGGGAGAAGAGGTCGATTTCCACAAAGAATTCCAGTGTTACATTATTTGGTGCTTTGTTTTTCATCTGTCTTTGACAAATTCAGTCACCCCCCCCCCTTTAACCCTGTCTGTATTCCTCAATCACCAGATTACTGTTTTCTCTCACCTTTTCCCCCCCATCCTAAAAGAAAGCGTGGGAGGGCAGTGCTCAGCAGGATGTATTCTATTCTGCTCCGACTCAGCTGCCGCTGCGCGTTTGCTAAAAAGAATCGGATCACGCACATGTGGCGGGCCCCTCCGAAACACTGGAGCCACGCGGGGCTCAGACAGAATGTGGATAATCTCCCGTCCAGCGAGCACTGTCAGGGAGACAAAGGACCAGCGCACGCACGCACGCACGCACGCACGCAGATATTTGGTCGTACACACGCGCTCATGCGCACGCTAATACACACCAATCCACACACGTGACATAAGGAGCAGATTGAGTGTTGACACCAGAGGACTGGAAAAGCAGGAGATGAAATTTTTGCCGCAGGGCTTGAAGGGTTCTGTGGGATTAACTGGGATTATTTTTTATTCTTTCTGTTCGATGGGGAACGGCACCCGAATTTGTTTGTGTGACGTGGCAGCCCGAGCCTGCTGATCACAAAACACGTCCTCCGGCGGCTTTTTGTGATCATTTTGATGGTACATTTTTCATAATCCCTTTGTAAAAAACTTTTTTTCAGATCAAGGCAGAGTTGCAGAGTGTTCTCACAAGAGCTGTGTTTACCAGACAGACAATGGCACTGGCTCGTACATCAAAGCGTACTTTAAACATCTGCAGCCTGATGTGATTATCAAGGCTTAGTGGATCCATTCATGTCTACCACATGATTCCTCATTAAGCCTGAAACCCCTTTAAGAAGCATCCTGGATGTCACATCCTGAGCTCCGCTACTCTTTGTTTTGCAGTACCTGATCAAAGTAAATGAAATCAAGACCAAGAAAGGTGTCGACCTCCTCCAGAACCTGATAAAGTATTATCATGCACAGTGCAAGTAAGTCCCGCCTTAATCCTCCCCATCGTGGTGCTCGTGCATCGCTACAGACAAGAGAGTTAAAGCTGTAGATGTCACTTTACTCCTGGGTGATTAATGGATCTTGCAGTTGCGTGTGAGCCTATAGCGCTCATAAATATGCACAGGTCATCATCCGGATGTGTTCTGACAGCTGCGGTGTTCCGTGGGTGAATAAGCGGGAGCTGTCCCCGAACCAGAACCGCAGCTCCATCACAGCCGGGAACAGAACGTCTGTGTTACCTCACTGTTGCGAGGGTCAAAATAAATTAATCTACGCTTGACGGACAGAGTAGCTGCAGTGGATTAGAGAAATAACCTCTCTGCATGGAGAACTCTGGGAAAGGCGCTCAGTCTTTTACCACCTGTAGAATAAGTTTTTGCAGGCTTGAATAAAGCAAGATGCTGTTGAGACGTCTCTGTGATAGCCACGTGACAACCTCTGCATCCCGAACGGGCTGAACCTGAAGTGACAGAGCCTCCTCGTTAGAGTAATCAAAGTGTTGCTAACCGCAGGATGTATCAGCACCTGACTGCATCCTGAGTGTGGAGAATAAATGCAAAAATACAGGCAAAGAGGATAGAATTGTTGTTTGGAGCTGAGGTCAGAGCCAGACATGAACCATTCGCTGCCACTGTTGGCCGACAGCGTAACCTTCAGCGAACACATTGTCCTCTCTTATCTTTGTCCAGTCCACCTTTGTGACGTGACCTTTATGTGTTCAGTTTCTTTCAAGATGGGCTGAAGACGGCGGACAAGCTGAAGCAGTACATCGAGAAGCTGGCAGCTGATCTTTACAATGTAAGCACCGTCCTCTGATGCTCTTCAGGGCAAGAAAACTCGCATTGTTTTACACTAATCGGCCCGTGTTTGAAAGGCCGCCGGTTAACGATAGAAACCGTGAGCTTTAGTTTGGTCGAGATGTTGGAAGTTGCTGACCGTGTCCATATAAAAATTACTGTGGAGTGTGTTGTGCTGCACGCTGAGTCACAGGGAGCGTCCTCCTGATGCAGCAGTTTTACCAGAACACAGCAGCCCTGCAGTTTTCAGAACAGAAGCGGGAAGGGGGGGATCAGACAATATCGCAGATCTAAAGAAAGTTACGCTTGACAAAGTAGACAAAACAGAGCTGAAATCAGAATCTCTCCTGTCTTCTCACATTCCTCCTCTGTGTGCCCGCAGCATGCAGCACTCTTTGGGCTACTTCTGTTACGTAATCTGTAGAGTCACTTGGAAGCTAAGATGCACTAATGCAGACATGCCTGCAAAACCTGCTTCAGTGGGAGTTAAAGCATCCGTAGCACTCATAACTTTGGATATTTCTCCTCATCCTTTTAGATCAAACAAACTCAGGATGAGGAGAAGAAGCAGCTCACAGCCCTGAGGGATCTGATCAAGTCCTCCCTCCAGCTGGACCAGAAGGAGGTAGGCCGTCCCACTCCCAGACACGCCCGCCCTGTTCCCATCCACACACAACAGCACAACACCAGCAGACCCCGACTCACTCGTACCAGCCGGGTGGCGCTCGGATGATTTTTAGCCCCCTCTTCTCAGTCTGGCCACTGCCAGGTTTGGAGCTTGTCTCCAGCAGCACAGAGCGAGTGCCCAGTGCTGTACCATGCTGGTAGCCAGTGTGTGGTAGGCTTTGCTGGTGACCAGTGTTGTGCCTCACTGGCTGCTCAGTGGAGAACCACTCACTGCCCGACATAGCGCCACGGCACACACGGCACCGGCGGCGCGCAGTCCGCCGCAGCTGTGCGTCTGCTCTCACACAGCCACACTCCGAGTCCGCCGCACCACTCTCAAAGTTGACACTTTTGATAACCGCACCCGCCTTTATATGACGCACATGGAGTTTCGGCGTTTCACACTCACCACCGACACCTGAGCTGGATCTTTCACACCTCTCCCCTCTATCTCCCCCCTTCTGCCTTCTGCTTGTCTGGAATCAAGTCTAGAAGAGTAAGTGCTGGTGGACGTTGTGCATGCTGGCAGCTATCTGTTTATTCTGCTTGACAGTAGAGTGGTTTGCCCCCCCCTTTCCCTCAGAGGTGTTGCAGAGCATGCCTTGTAGATTTCCTTTTTTTTTCCCCGTTAGCGCTCTCACGTCGGTCTGAAGAGGAGACTCCCCGTTCTTTGATGTTGCTGGATGAGTTGGTGGTGTGCTTCGGTGTGCGTGCAGCATGGCTCTCAGCGGCGCTTCTGTCCACCACCCGCACGTTTAAGCGGTTTCTTTGGGTTTGTGCAGGACTCGCAGAGCAAGCAGGGCGGCTACAGTATGCACCAGCTGCAGGGGAACAAGGAGTTCGGGAGTGAGAAGAAGGGCTACCTGCTGAAGAAGAGCGACGGGTAAGAGAGGAAAACCTCACGGCAGCGTCCGCCGAGGGGGAGATAATGGCCCCTTCGTTGTTTTCGCAGGCTGAGGAAGGTGTGGCAGAGGAGGCAGTGCTCAGTGAAGGGGGGCATGCTCACCATCTCTCATGCCACAGTGAGTAAAGTGTTTTGCACACACGCATGCGCTGACAACACTGACCTCCAGGACCGACTGAGCTGATCAAAGGGAGAACATCATGTTGGGAGGGGGGGGCGGGGAGTGTTGGGCATTCTCAGTCTGGAGGCTGGCAGGAGCAGAATTGACATAAATGGGTTGTCATGGCAACCCACATTTCGCCCCTCTTCCCCCTCCCTCCTTGGCTCTGCTGCACCTCTGTGACTCATCGCAGAGCGCGCATAGACGGCGTGCGGTCGCCCGCTCTGCTGCGCAGCTGCACTCTCCCCCGAACCGAAAGCAAAACCCGAATTTAAGAAAATCTGATTAATTCCGCGACGCCCGTCTGTCATCTGAGACCTGACCTCCCACTGTGCCTGGGACAAAGACATCTGCCGGGCCGAGCAGCACAGACCGCAAGTCCGGCTAATTGTGGCAGTGCGGCATTATAAGATGATCTTTTTAAATTCTATAAATAAACCAATAAAATAAAGTCTTGTGCATTCTACCAGTGGGAGCCTTTGGAGAGTAAATAGATCCACTGAAAGAATCCAGCCTGGAGCTCTAAAAATGTGAGAATCCTTATGTAAAAGGATCATTTAATCGCAAATAGTGTCAATAATCTCTTTTTAATTAGATCTAAACGCTTATATTGATATAAATCAATAATAATCCTCCTTAATGTCGTCATGTTGATGTTAATGTGAACCCGATTTCCCTCTTTCATTGCGTTTATCAGGTGAACGTGGTTTTCAATTTACACACAGTCATTTTCCCTCTGCTCAAACAGGAAGTGGTTCTCTCCTCTGCGGTTTTAAAGTGCCTCCTTTCTTCTTCTGTTCTGAGTCACGCTCGTTCCCCGAATTCAGTCGTTCCTCGGCCTCCTCTGCAGCATCTCTCCTCTCGTCTCGGGCTCACCCGCGACTGAACTCTAGGTGACTTTAGCGGACGTGGCGGGCTGCCAGCAGAGCAGCCGAGCTACGAGGGACGATCGCGCCCCGTTTGCGTTTGCCAGCACGTGGCTCGGCTCGCTCCCTGCCCAGGCGCTGGCCGGGAAACAATGCTCAGCCTTCGTGTGCCAACTGGACCCATTAAGACAACAGGCGGCCCGGGCCGACCCACTTTAAGAGTGCAGCGCCTTCCCCACCCCATGCGATCGTGTCAGTCTGTAATAGTTTCTATTGTCTTTGTTCTCTGCCAACAGTCCAATAGGCAGCCGGTCAAACTCAACCTGCTCACCTGCCAGGTGAAACCCAGCGCAGAGGACAGGAAGTGCTTTGATCTCATTTCACGTAGGTTTCACACATGAACGCGCAACAATCCTTTCAAAGTGGATTAGCACAGTTTCCGCGCAACAGTTGACTCACATTTTGTGTGTTTTCCACTGTTTCACAGATAATCGGACATATCATTTCCAAGCTGAGGATGAACAAGAGTTCATTATGTGAGTAATAACGAGTTGTGCTGGCATTCCCTTCAGCAACTAGCTTCAACTGCGTGTTAGTCCCATCATGTTATAAGTGGCGCTAAGTGTTGCACAGTGATTTGTGGTCGACGGTAATTCAGGTCATTTTAACCAAACACTGCTGTTTCTATGTAAAAACTCTCTCTCTCTCTCTCTCTCTCTCACACACACACACACACACACATACATTCAGGCACTGGTTAGGTCCAGTATTGCCTTAGAACAGTAATGTGCTGGACAAACTCACTTGGCTCTCTAATTTGTTGTATTGCTTTGAGCAAAATAGCTAATGGAGGGGCTAATTATGTTTGTTTACTGCAAAAATATGCATTTGAATTTGTTTGGAAACCATTTTTTCTCCAAAAGAGAAAGAACTTTTTTTTCATTTTTATGGTGATGAATTTTAACGGCTACACCTTGATAATCTTAGTGAGAATCGTTCTGAATCTCTTGTGTCCCACTCTGTTCTGGGCGTGCTCGTTCCGCCCTCCGATGCACGATGCTGCGGATGTACCATCCAAACACGCTCCAGCGTTCAGCATCTCCGTGTAGTCTTGGTCCTGTGGGATGAAGCTAAAGGCTCCTCTGTTGTCACGCATCTCCAGCCACAGAATCTTTGTGGGATTTTTCCATGAAACTTTGAGTGTTCTGTTGGGATTTCGCTCCACTCAATCACTTTCAGGCTTAACGAGTCTTGCCTTTATTTTACTGACGCAAATGAACCAGTGCTCTTTCTTTGTAGCTCTGTGTGTGGTAGCATTAGCTTGAATTTGGGCGGTGGGAATAATGGTGGAAAGGACATCAGGAGGTATAAATAAAAGTTCTCCTCACATCTGTATGTGCAGTTTAGGTTCATTGTCCTCTGTTTGATAGCGTAGCATTAATGACATAGCTAAAATTTAAACATTCTTAATGGTGTGTTCACTTTTTTTCTTCCTCTTGAATGTTCAGAAAAGAACTTGTAAATATTTATCCAAGTGATTCGTTGTTGAAGGATCTTTCAGGCAGAGATTCCCACGCTCGCTGTGAGGACGTTCTTCTGCACAGGCTGTTCATGCGTGACTGTCTTGTCTCCCCTGTCCAGCTGGATATCGGTGCTGACCAACAGCAAGGAGGAGGCGTTGAACATGGCGTTCCGCGGCGAGCAGAGCAGCGGCGGCGAGGACGGTTTGGAGGACCTGACCAAAGCCATCATAGAAGACGTGCTGCGCATGCCGGGCAACGAACTCTGCTGTGACTGTGGAGCTGCAGGTGTGGAGCACAGCTGCGCATCAGCGCACATCTGCTTTACTTCCTGCAAAAAACACATCAGCGGCATCTTCGTTGATTTGTGACGTGTGTGTGTGTCTGCGCACTTGTGTGTTCATACTTTAGAGGGATGGCGACTGAATGAAAAAGTGTATGTGTGTGCGTGTGTGAGGGTTGTTAGCATTCAGAACACAACCTGATCCTCCTCCCCCACAGACGGATGCAAGGACTCTGCACTAATGGCGTAGAGTCGAGCCCTCTCTCTCTCACACACACACACACGCACACACACACACACACACACTGTTGTGTCAACAATAACGCACGCAGCAGTCCATCGGCCGATGGGGGGACTTAATGCTCCAAGGGAGGAAATAAAGCATTCCTGCTCTTAGAGAAACAACCTTACATCACTGCGTTACATAAGTCACATGCGCTCCATCGACCCCTGCAATCTGCAGGATAGGTGGGGGGTGGGGTAGGGTGGGGAGGGGTCATTTCTCATGTCCTCGGTCTTCTTCTGCGTCCGCTTCATGCACGAGACACCTTCCACATGTAGGTCGAAGCGCTGCGCCACCAGATTTAGCTCACCTGCTAGACGCCTATTCCACTACTTATTAATTAACACTATGGCCGAAAGGTCATCGTCATGACTTTGAAAGGTCCCACGGGTCCGAGCAAAAACAGGACAACTCTGTCTAATTTTATAGTCCCTCCTGATCTCCCTATATGAGACATCGTTGCAGCCTCAGCAGTAATCAGATATAGAGGTCAGCCCACGTCAGCTCTGATTCCTGCTGCACCCTGTGACCCTTCACCAGCCCGTATCCCGTCACTGCCCGATACAAACCTCCACCATGGCCACCGTTGTTAGACACCAGAGTCCTCGTCCTCGTCCTCGTCCCCCCAGCAGGCACGGCCCGTCTGTAGGTTTTAATCGCTCACTCGTAAATCTCTCAGATTGCATCAGAAGGTCACACTGGCAATGCTGGTCAGTTCATCACGACGCCAGCAGGTCACTCAGTGTGCCCCCCCCCCACTCCTCCACTGCTGGTGATGTCACACATGCCCGACACTGATGAAATGAATCGGTGGCAAATTATCAGCGTGAACACAATCAAAATGGGGAGCAACCATCAACTGGTCGTTCCTCATGTTTCAGATCCCAAATGGCTGTCCACCAACCTGGGGATCCTGACCTGCATCGAGTGCTCCGGCATCCACCGGGAGATGGGGGTCCACATCTCCCGCATCCAGTCCATGGAGCTGGACAAGCTGGGAACTTCGGAACTCTTGGTGAGGCGGCTGAAAAGGGCGATTAGGAGGCAGAAGTGATGAAATTGGGATGTGACGCATGTTTCCTGTTCTGACCCAGCTGGCCAAGAATGTGGGGAACAGCAGCTTCAATGAGATCATGGAGGGAAACCTGCCCTCCCCTTCACCAAAGCCCACTCCATCCAGCGACATGTGAGTAGTGGGCGCCAGTAGAGGTCTATGGCGGGTGGGGGCTATGCATCAAAACTCTGACAGAGAAGCTGAATTGCTCTCCCCCTGCACAGGACGGTGAGGAAGGAGTTCATAAACGCCAAGTACGTGGACCACAAGTACGCAAGGAAGACCTGCTCGTCCGCCGCGGCCAAGATGATCGACCTGTTCGAGGCGGTTCAGTCCAGGGACCTGCTGACCCTCATCCAGGTTTACGCCGAGGGAGTAGAGCTGATGGAGCCGCTCCCGGAGGTGGGGCCGGTGAGTCCACCATGTAATGGGCTAATGACAGACCTGCGCACGCATCCATTCTGAAAAATCGAGCTAAAAAAAAAAACCGCTCTTTAACCAGCGCTCCCAGCAGGTCTGACACATTTCTACCAGTTGCTGAATTATTCTGTGTGCTTTTCTTTTTTTAACTGGGCGTTAACAGTTGGGAAATATTGAGTCAGGCAGATAACCTCGCCAGCAGGTGGTGATCTCCAGCAGCCTGCGCCACATCTCATCCTGAGCCTGTTATTTACTCGGATGACGACATCTGCGGCGGCGTAATCCCCGCTTCTCCTTTTTTTTTAAATTTAACTCGCTCTGTTTTCTCCTTTTCTCCCTCAGCCTTTTGCGCTTCGGGCACAAATGAAAGTTAAAACAACACGCGGTGGATGGCCAAGATAGCGTACGGCGAACAACACGTGTGATCAGACTTAATCTGACAGAAATAGGTCAGCGCAGGCACGGCGGATCTTTAATAAAAAATTAAGCGTGCGACGCAGCGGCGGAATCAAAGGGGATATCTGGTGATGACGGGGGAGCTGCTGCCGTCTGCGCGGCGAGGCCTGACTCACTGTTATCTGATCTGCTGCTGTCGCTACATCACGCAGCAACATCCCAGCTCAGCTTTCCTCAGCCAGCAATGCACAGCAGGGCTCAACCAAAAGGCTCCCAGTGGCCCAGCCGTATCAGTAATTAGTAAAATCTCGGCCCCGTGTCTGCTGACATGCTTTTAGTGAACCATTTTGTTGACTGCAGCTGATCTAACTCCCTAAAGTGACGCAGAGAGGCAGAGAAGGCAGAATGGATGCAGCCCAAGATGGTCTCACCGTGTCTTTGCTGTGTTTGATCGCCCCCTGCAGGAATCCGGGGAAACAGCACTGCACTACTCGGTCCGGACTGCTGACCAGACCTCGCTGCACCTGGTGGACTTCCTGGTGCAGAATAGGTATTTCCTCGTCTTTAAAATAGTTTATGGAAACATAACAGACTGGAGTTGCTTGGACTTACAGTTGAAATTTGACAAACGCAGGTTATTTAAAACACACGCCTCCCAATAAAAGACGATTTTTTTCTCACCGAAACACTAGAATCATCCGCTCTCTGTCTGTCTTTCTGCTGCCATTATCGAGATTTGGGCTCCAGTGAAGCAGTGGAGTAGCGCAGAAAAGCTCAGCTCACCGTTCTGCTCATGTTCCCACAAGGCAGAAAAGAAATGGGTCAAGCACTTTTCTTCTCTGCCTTAATTTATTCGTCTCCTTTCAGTTGTTTACCCACCACTTTCCCGACCGTGCGCATCCTCCGCGTGCTTGTCTCCCTAATTAAAAGCTGCGCACTCACTTTGCCACGCTTAGTCTTTATTTGTGTTTTATTTGTCTCGGCCTTTCCGCGAGCTAAAGGGGGGATTATTTTACCTGCTGTTACAGTGTCAATTAGCTCATTACCCACAACCAAATGGTGCCGCTCTCGACTGATTTTAATTGCTCTTCAAAGCATTTTAACGGACATTTCTGAAAGTTTCCCCTCGCGAGAAATAACAAAATCCTGCCTAAGCATGCATTAACCTGATGTCGTGGAAAAAACCCAGAGGCTTTTGACCTGAGTGTGTGTGTGTGTGTGTGTGTTCCACAGTGGGAACCTGGATAAGCAGACGGAGTACGGAAACACCGCTCTGCATTACTGCTGCATGTACGAGAAGCCCGAGTGCCTCAAGTTACTCCTGAGGGGCAAACCTGCGACGGATATCAGTGAGTCACAACATTCGACGCTCCGATGCCTGTCGAAGTCATCCGTGCACTCATATGGCGCCGTTCACTGTCGATTGTCCCTCTGCTGCTTTCAGCCAATCAGAATGGAGAGACAGCGCTGGATGTTGCCAGGCGACTAAGGAACACTCAGTGTGAGGAGGCAGTAAGTACACAACTGCCAAGCTGCACAAAGTGTAACAAAAAAAAGACAGAATCTGGGGAAAAAAGCGTAAATCTAACACAAAAATGAATGCTTGTGGAGCCTAGATGGTCTTAAATGTAAAATGTAAAATCTTGGCCTCATTTTGAGCAGATTAATCATGTCACTCGGCAACAGTCAGAGGTTTGTCTGCAGCTGCAGGCGACGGTGACAGCGGAGTGGAAGTAATCATTCGTGTATGTTTATTATTAACGCTAATATGAACCTGGAAGGAAACATTTGGGAGGCCGTGAATTCTCTAAACGAGTACATTTTATTGCTCCTTAACTCCTTACACATGTTGTTTGGTTATAAACTAGAATTTTTATCGCGTGTGTTTGTGTTTGACAGCTCGTGCAGGCTGCAGAGGGGAAGTTTAACCCCCACATCCATGTGGAATATGAGTGGAGCCTCAGACTGGAGGAGATGGACGAGAGCGATGACGACCTTGACGACAAGGTCAGTTTCGCTAGGTTACTCCCACACTGTTAAAGCCATTCACAGGAAAATTCCGGGAAGTCAAATGTTACCGTGTTCGCATCAACACTGAGCTGTAACATTTGTAACTTTGCAGTGGGTGAACTCAGTTGTACCTTAACAACTGGACTGAAAAATCTCACTTAGCTTCACTCAGGGTGTCCATGCCCGGTCCTCAAGGCCCACAATCCAGCCGGGTTTTCTGTCCCACCACGCAGAAATGGCTTTAACCAAGGACAGTGGGATCCCAGGTGAAGACACTGTCTATATGGTAGGACAGAAATCCCGGCAGGATGGTGTCCCCCAAGGGCTGGGTCTGGAAACCCCTGGCTTAGCTAGCTAGCATAGCTACCCTCTCTGCCCCAGCAGCATCAAACCACTCCTCTTTCCCGCTGCAGCCCAGTCCCATCAAGAAGGACCGCTCTCCACGGCCTCAGAGCTTCTGCCACTCCTCCAGCCTCTCACCCCACGACAAGCTCTCCTTACCAGGTTTCATTAGCCAGAGGGACAAACAGCAACGCCTGTCCTACAGCGCCTTCACCAACCAGATGTACAGCGCCTCCACCGATCTCACCACCTCCCCGGTGGCCGACGGCCCTCCGCTGCCTCCTCGGAACCAGGGCAAAGGTCAGACCCACCTTTTGAGGCTGCGTCCACTTTATCAGCCTGTAAATTAAACTTGTTCCAGTGGCTGTAGAGAAAAGATGATCTTTGTTATGTCAGTTGATTGTATTCAGGAAAAGATCAAATGGAGGGACGTTGTGTGCTCATCACCTTTTGAACCATACAGTCAGCACAACCCTGGAATGCTTTTGGTCAGCAGACCAGATGAGGAGATGCGGGTGGCGGAAAAGATGCTAACTGAGGAAACTTTTAGGAAAACATTGGTGCATGTGATGTTAGTGGGGAGCGTGACCCAGTCTCCATGCTGCGAGCTGTGGCTGCGCCGTCTCGGCACTATTTGAATTAAAGATAACACTCCTCCCTGAAGAGCCAACGGTCCCGGCTTCATGACGCAGCTGTGAACCGCAAACGCTGCTTTTACTCCACTTCTGAGTAGTTAAGATGCTGCAATTTCCACCTGTTTCCAATGCAAATCCCACTTTTGGCCCATTAAACCTGTTAACCACTTATTTTATTATATTCACCGTTGCTATGGCAACTTGAATTCCAATGCATTGCTTGTTCTACTCCCTGTTGATTCTGAATGCAAATATTAACATGTACTGCCAATTTAATGTGTGCTAATTTGATAAATATTTCCTCTTTATGAACAAAGTTCAGGGCTCAGTATGTTCAGATTGTAAACACCATGTTTGCATACGCTAGCTATAGCTCGGATCTGTAGCTTGTTAGCTTGTATCTTGCAGGGATCCAACAGGAAATGATTTCAGGCACCAAAGACCTATGATGAACCCTAAGAGAGGCTCATCTCACTGGAAACAAGTGGAGTTTTTCTAGTTTGAATAATGCAAAATGGGATAAAACGTCTCTCTGATACAACATGCTAGCTGTTTAGATTAGCAGCGCAAGGCTCTCTCGCTCTCTCTCCCTCTCTTCTTCTCCCTCCCTCCCTCAGCAGGCTCTGAAGGGCTCGCCCCCTGCGGGCCAGCTTTCGTGCCACGTTCCCTCTTTGATTTATTTATTTTCCTGTTTTTGCTTTGCCACTGATAAGAAGTCATCTTGTTTTGTAGCGTGTGGGAGCAGCTGCGTTTCTTTGAGACTGACATGCTGATTCTCTCCCTCACTCCTCATCTCGCTCTCTTTTCTTTCTCTTTTTTTGTTTCTCTATTCTTTCAGCTCCACACTTGGCATTCCTTGGCTCTCATTCGCACTACGCCACACTGGCTGGCACCCGACCATACATCAGTGAATATCCTGTTTTTACGTTCTCCCCCCGCCCCTCTTCTACGCGGCTGTGTTGCCCCATGTGCCCCTCAGTTGTTTCTGCCTTTACAGCTCAGGTTGACAGGTTGGCCGTGTGTGTTTTCAGATCAATGATGAGACCACATAGGCGGCGCCATTTTCCGCCTGTGTGATGTTTGTAATTTTCCCCTTTTTATTCTGGATTTGATGTCCCATCAGCTCTGAGCTGTAAACTTCTCAACACAGCTGATTCTTCTCTGGCTGAGCTCTCTATTAGCTCTCACTTTTCTCTGTTTAAGAGACCAAATTGAAGTCTGGGTACACACACACACACACACACACACACACACACACACGTGTTGATACAGTCTCATTAACCCATCTTCTCCTCTCTGTTGTGTATTTGGTGCGGTGCAAAGACGCCCTCTCCTCTGCATCCCTCATCATCCTCTCCTGGGTTTCACTGCTGAATGAAAGAAAGAAGTTTCTCTTCATGGGGGGGTCTCATCACCTCATGTGTCTTATGTATCGCTCCTCCAGCTCCTCCCCCATCTGGCCCTCCCTCTACACTCACACCAGGAGGCAGCTCCACCCTGTCCAAGAAGAGACCTCCGCCCCCGCCTCCTGGACACAAACGCACCCTGTCTGACCCACCCAGCCCGCTGTCTCACAGTCCACACAGTAAAGGGGGCTTAACTGGGGGTGAGACACAAAGCACACGTTGCACCAGTTGGGGCTGGTTTCGCCACTGGGTTGCCTGAAAATAGAGATTTATTCCAGTTGAAATGGTTATTTTTCATATTCAGATGTTTAGGTTGGCATTTTTTTTCAGTTTTATCCAACTCGGGCTAAAAAGACAGTAAGACCTCACCAACGTGAACCATCATTTTAATGCTTTTACTGTTATTTTAACTGTCTCATTCGCCCTTCATGGTGTTTTCTCACCCATAACGGAACGATCACTCATTTTTAAAGACGACACAGCCTCCATTAAACACGGCGAATGGAAAGCTCAGCCAGACGACGCCTCCCTCATTGTTTTCTCTCGCCATTACTGCATGTTTTTTTTAATTTGTGTCATTTATATCAAATTCATCCCCATATTTATGGGTTTGGATAATCATTTATCCGTGTGGGCATTCCAGGAAGTGACTCCACTCCTCCACCCGTCAGCAAGATGTCTCCCGTTTCGAACAAGTTTGAAGGCATTCCTCAGCAGCAAAGGTAGCAAAGTTCAGATTGATCTATCTTCCCTCGTGCTTCTGTTCTTCATTTTACCTCCTCTGTCATCGCAGCAGCACTTCGAGCAACACCAAATCTACGCTTGGGCCGAGGGTTCTTCCCAAACTACCTCAGAAAGGTCAGTTTTGACTCAGCAGGACGCTGCCGCATCAGGAAGCACTTGTAAAAAGTTTGCTGTTTTCTCCAGTGGCGCTGCGCAAAATCGACACCATACATCACCCATCCGTGGATAAGTCCAGCCAGCCGCCAGACGTCTTCCCGAAGTCTCCGCCAGCGGCCGACACCCCGCAGAAGACTCCCGTGGCGGACAGGCCTCAGCTGGGAGAGCTGCCCCCCAAACCGCAGCCATCAGAACTTCCGCCTAAGCCTGGAGAACTTCCTCCAAAGCCGCAGCTCTCAGACCTCCCTCCCAAACCTCAGCTAGGAGACCTCCCGCCCAAACCCCACCTCAAAGACCTGCCCCCCAAGCCTCACCTGGCAGACATCCCCCCCAAGCCCGGAACGGCCGAATCCGCCCCCAGGCCGCCTCCCAGTGACACGCTGCAGAGGCCTCAGACGCAGCCGCCGCCTCCGCCTCAAACTCAGCCTCAACCGCCGCTTCAAGACTCGCCGTCGCCTAATCAACAAGCACCCACAGCAACGCCCCCCCAACCAGCTGCTGAGGATACCAATGGTACTCCAGCAGGGTTGGCAGAGACGCCAGTGCCCCTCCCCAGGAAGATCAACACGGTAGAGGATCCCTAGTTTTATTTAGCTTAGCTGTTAGCTTTGGAACAAAAATGTAGAATGGATGTAGCTGCGTAGCTAATCCCAGTTGCTCGTTAACGCTGCAGCTCCTTCTGATGCCTGCGACACGTGTTTATTCCTTAATGATTTCTGTGTCTCCAGGGGAAGACCAAAGCCCGCCGGGTGAAGACCATCTACGACTGCCAGGCCGACAACGACGACGAGCTGACTTTTGTCGAAGGAGAGGTGATCATAGTTACAGGAGAAGAGGACCAGGAGTGGTGGGTGAGTCTTCCCGGTTCCTCCGCCAGGAACCCCGCCAGGAACCCCCTGAAACGTTGCGCCGCGCCCCCTTTGTTTCCTCACACGCGTCATTTCCCCCCTTTTCTGCTTCCAGATCGGGCACATCGAAGGAGATCCAGACAGAAAGGGGGTGTTCCCAATGTCGTTTGTGCACATCCTGAGTGACTGACAGCCAGAAACTCTTGCACTACCCCTCTGCCTACGCTGGGAGACCCTGTAAATAGCTCTCGTAACGCCCTTTGTCACACAAGAGAAAAAAAACAAGCAAAGAAGCTCAAGACTCCTCTATCCGTGGATGCTTAATCCATGCTGTACAAAGAATGTGTGTATTCTTCCTTTACCAGTATTATCTTAATCCTATAGCACGGCTGCGACCAAGCCACTCTCAGAACCCTAGCACTTACCCAAGTCTATGTTTATGCTGTTACTGTGTATATATGTATGTAAATATATATATTTGTGTCTGTGTACATACATGTTTTATTGTACAAAACATGTACCATCACGCTCGACCCGTCAGTGACCATCAGGGCGGTGGAGGTCGACTTTTACCTGTTTTCATTTTACCAGCCCTCGAGTAATTATCTGCTTATATTTCTGGATTTAAAAAAAAAAAAGACAAATACTAAGAAACGGAATGTGAAATAGGTCACACCATTATTTGTGTCTTGCATCCCCGTCGACCGCGATTGACTGAAGAGGCAGGCGTCCCACCACGAGAACTTCATTAAGTGTGCTCCTTGTTCCTGCTTGCTTTTGTGTGTATTTACATGTATTATGGTTGTTTTACAGTATAGAAAAACCTGCTGCTACTGTGTGGTGGAGTATCAAAGCCTGTGGTTCACGTTAGGTCACTAATTTACTCCTTGTTACACTGTTCACCATGCGTGAACTCATCTCCAGTCCTTCCTGACCGTTTCTGTGCATGGTGTAACAACGACTGGAATCGCGTGGAGTGCTGCATTCAAAGACGCTCACCTCAGGGTTTGAAGAGCCACTATTAGAGCAGGACGCCGCTACAGGGTACCCTGCATTAAAGCCACTATTGAAGACAAGCGCGGGAATGCGAGAGGACATCTTAGCAATAACTTGATTCTCCAACAGGCTGGGTGTGTTCACTATAACCAGTGTCCTGTAAAACCTCATGAGCTTGAATTCCCCCCCCACCCAACTCATAAAGGTCATTCCACATTTCTGGATCAGTACATTTCCAGGTTTGCCTGTGAGCCAGAGGGGGTATTTTAGAAGTGGACTTTGTAAAAGGCTTGACAAATGATGTATTTTCACCCACCCGCGGTTCTCCCGCTGTTGAACAAACCCAGCGCCCCCTTGTATCATTAAAGTGCTGTACTTCACGCAGTCGCTCCTTTTTGCCTCGCAAACACTTACTGGGACGTCTAACGGCGCCCGTCGCCATAAGTTTATGAAAATTCTTGCAGAATTTATTTGAATATACAGCTGCAGACATTAGCTTAGCACAAACTTAATAGTGGCAACGGGAGAAGTTTAGTTCCCGTTTCAGCTTTTTGAAGGGGAACTTTCAAGAAGCCGTCATCACAATAAAAACATGCAACAGTCTCCAAAGGATTTATATTTGGCCATCGCCGCACATTTGAACCAAAGTCCATCATCTTCTTGGCTTTAACAGCAACACAGGAATTCTCTCAACATAAATACTGTACGGATGCACAAGTACAACTTAAACTAAAATTAAAACTAAATCATACCAGAGTCCTGGTAAAGAACTTATTTACACACTTTGGGTTTGGACCCTGGGTCTTTCTCCACCGACTTGATGACTCCTACGGCCACCGTCTGCTTCAGGTCTCTGGCAGCAAAGCGTCCTGGGAAACATGACAGAAGGTGAAGCCGCTGCAACGTTCAGGGTCACGGGGATCCAGTGGATCGCCGCCTACCTAGAGGAGGGTACGTGAAGAAGCTCTCCACGCACATCGGCTTGATTGGGACCATCTTCACGGTGGCGGCGTCTCCAGAAATCAGCATCTGCGGCTGGTCCTCCAGTTTCTTCCCTGTCCGACGGTCCAGCTTCTCCTTCAGCTCGGCGAAGCGACAGGTCACGTGGGCTGTGTGGCAGTCCAGGACCGGCGAGTAGCCCGATTTAATTTTCCCCGGGTGGTTCAGGATGATCACCTAGAGACGAAAACCCAGTGACGCTGGCGTGATCCAGGTTGAACCTCACAGAACCAACCTGGGCTTCGAAGCTGCTGACGTCAGACGGAGGGTCCTGTTGGGCGTTTCCGGCCACGTCCCCCCGCCGCAGGTTCTTTACAGCCACGTTCTTGATGTTGAAGCCGACGTTGTGGCCCGGCAGCGCCGTTTCCAGCCCCTGGTGATGCATCTCGATAGACTTCACCTCAGCGGTCAGCTTGGCCGGGGAGAACTTGAGGGTCATGCCGGGTTTGAGGATGCCCGTTTCAATCTTACCCACAGGCACAGTCCCAACTCCTGGAAAGAGCAAGTTTCGGCGATTTAAAACGGATTTATTTCAGCATTTGTGGCTCGGTGCCGACATCTACCTCCATTTTCTTGATTGAATTTGCAGGGGATGAATATCTCAGCACCATCCATTACCTCCTATTTTGTAGACATCCTGCAGAGGCAGCCGCAAGGGTTTGTTGATTGTGCGCACAGGGGGCTGAATAGAGTCAAGAACCTCCAGCAGAGTTCTTCCACTTGCATTCCCTTCTCTCCGTTTGGCCTTCCAGCCTTGGAACCAGGGCATCTGCAGACAGCACAGCCATCAAAAAGGTTACATCAGGAGGCTCTTTAATGGGCACTGTCCTGACCTTCTGAGTGGCGGTAATCATGTTCTCGCCGGTCCAACCGGAAACTGGCACAAACGGGACGCTGGTGGGGTCGTAGCCGATCTTCTTGAGGAAGCCGCTCACGCCGCGCACCACCTCGTCAAAGCGCGTCTGGCTGTAGGGCGGTTCGGTCAGGTCCATTTTGTTCACGCACACGATGATCTGCTTCACGCCCAGCGTGTAGGCCAGTACGGCGTGCTCCCTGGTCTGGCCGCTCCTCGACACCCCGGCCTCGTACTCCCCCTTGGCTGCAGAGACCATCAGGAGCGCGACGTCGGCCTGGAACCGAGCGGCACTCTGAACCAAGATGCGTTCAGGGACGCGCAGACGGACTCGCCGCAGCGCTTCTTACCTGCGAAGTCCCGGTGATCATGTTCTTAATGAAGTCCCGGTGTCCGGGCGCGTCAATGATGGTCATGGTGTATTTCTGGGTGTTGAACTTCAGCAGCGAGATGTCGATGGTGATTCCGCGCTCTCGCTCGGCCTTCAGCTTGTCCAGCACCCAGGCGAATTTGAAGGAACTCTTCCCCATCTAGACAACCGGACACGACCTTACACTGCGGTCCCCAGAACTCTGGGTGCTGCACATGTGCGTCCTCACCTGCGCTGCGCTCTTCTCAAACTTGTCCAGCCTTCTCTGGTCGATGCCTCCGCACTTGTAGACCAGGTGGCCGGTGGTGGTGGACTTCCCACTGTCCACATGGCCGATGATCACCACATTAACGTGAGTCTTCTCCTTCCCCATGATCGGAACTGGCTCTCTGTTACTGGGAAGCTCGCTGAGGACAAAACAACTGCGTTCTCCTTTCCAAATCTTCCTATTAAATGGACCTGGGGGTCGGCGGTCATGGCTTTATAGGATCCGACTGGACAGATGTGAGTCAGGTGTGAGGCTTCATCAGGCTTAATTGGTGGCAGATGTGAACGTTGGAGTCACAATCCGTCTTTATGTTGCAGGCTTTTTAGTTTCATTTTTTGGCAGGAAGTACCGTGATTATTCTGTCACCAGCCACAGGCCTTTAAAGAACCGTCACTGGATCACCCGTAATCTTCCAATACATCCGTATGAGGCGTCCAGGTGGAGGAATAAACGAAATATTCAAGTTTTCATTCAGTTTCAAATGTATTTTTGTGCATAATCATACAAGAAAGAGGATTCAGGCTTGTGAAACGCAATTTATAATGATGTGGATCTTTTATTTTAAAGAATCGACTCAGAACCAATGGAAAGACTTGGTCCCAACAATCACTAATTAACGTCCTTTTGCTCAACACGTGTTAAGTTAAATAGGCTTCAAATATATGTTCATCCTGTTTCAGTAACACTACAAAGACTTCCTCGGTCATCCACAAAGATATAAATACTTGAATCATTATGCTGACCCACATTTTTTTCTCCTATCACGTGGAAACGGGCTTCCGTTAATACCGCATCCCATTAATTGGTTACTTATTCCGTCTGATAAAATGTTTGGCGTTACTTGTAATTAGTTCAAAGACAGGGGTGAACTTTTAGCGCTATAAATCCCAATAAAGCTAAATTAACAGGCTAGGTCAGTTGTAATCCGCTGCTCGCCGCCGCTGGAACACTTTAACGGGTCTTTCCTGTGCGGGCGGGGTCCTTAGTCACGCTTGAAGAAAAGTGCACAACTTCCCCTCCGCGACCAGAGGTGGGCCAAACCGAACTCCCCTCCCGTCTGACGCTCCATTCACTAACCCGGAAACGGCGGCAGCAAATCGCTTTTCTTCTCCCTTCCTGCACCGGACCACTGGCTGGCTCCTAGCGTGGTAACCAGTCGTCGATTCGCCGCGTTCCTCAGCGAGCACCAAGGTAAATAAAAGAGGGGGTAAGGATACAAAATCACAATTTTTATCTGCTGCTTCTTCCTTCTCGGAAATCCGCGGCGGGTGTCATCCGGTTCGATCCGCTGGGAGCCGTTAAATATAGTTCCTCCGGGGCAAGAAATGATGATGATTCACAAACCAGTCCGGCGAAATGGCCAATATATGTGGCCAAGTCGGCTCTAAATCCATTTAAATGACGTCTCCGAGCTTTCGACGCGCCGTTAACTTCCCCATTTCGACAGCACGGTAGATCTCACCGGAGACGTCAGTCTCAGCTACGCTGCTAGCTGATTTCCTTTATTTGCTTCCAGGCGTTTGATGTTGCATGCCTCGGCCGTAATGAGCATTACTGGGGGGGATTTTCTTTCCGTGCTTTTGCCACATTCACACCGGTGAGACGGGTCATCTACACGGTTTTAAATAACCCCTGTGACCGGGATTAACAGGCAGGCAGTAAGTGTTGCATCTTTGGAGCTGCAGCAGAGGAAATGCGCATGCATGTCACCTTACTGCATCGTTTTTATCCCCACCAAGCTTCCAAAAGGTCCAAAAAGGTCTCTGCCACAGCTTTTCGTCCCTGGAAGATGATTCCAGTCATTTACAACAACGAGAAAATGCTATTGCAGCCTTGGAGTTCAACGAGACTGGTCGTCACAGTGGTAAAAGTTGCATAATTATTAATTATTTAGTGCTTACTGGGTCTGCGAGGGCTCGCTTTGAGTGTTAGTTGTTAAATGCCCTTTTAAAGCTATGATTTGTGCTGCAGAGTTGCCCATCTGCGTCGCTCTCCTTCACACCTCGGTTCAAATCCACGCCGGATGGATTGACCGCAGTGGTGCCGCCCGTTTGGACTTCATTGTGAAAATACTTCTCTTTTTGAATCTGTTTTTTCCACTGAAGTACCTGTAGGCGTTGACTGTTGGCTCTCCTCCCCGCCGAGGTTCTGAAAGTGCAATTGAAACGTGCAGCAAGCCGGATATGACACCCGCCGCAGTTGTGACGCAGGGTGGCCCCCGTTGAAAATGGCCGAAACTGTCTCGCTGTCTCCGCCCGTGCACATTCGTCCCGCTCTGCAGGGCTTGGAAGAGCCACTTGTGTGGTGGGCAGGTGTTACTTGTGTCTGTAAACCGGGTTTTTGTTTTAAAGAGAAACTCGGCTGCAGTTGCTGTGTGGAACGACACCTCTGCAGGATATTTAGGAAGGCCTGCTTTTGCAATCCATCTTCCTCATTCCTATTTGCGTTCACTTTTATAAACGGAACTGCCCTTTTTATATCCCTCCAGATAGTTTCTCTAGTCTGGATGCCACCCATCGCCTGATTCATCGCTGACTCCTTGAAAAGGACATGTTAAATACCTGACGTCTTCAGCAATTGTTGGACATGGTACGACTTGTTGTGCCGTGTCTCGTAGTTCTTCCGTAGCGGTGTGAACAGACGGGATAATGGATGGAGCAACCTCTGGGGGTGTTTAGAACTAGCAATCCAGAGCAAAGTTTGACTTTAAATAGGGCTGGATGAGGACATCTGTGCAGCAGGAAGGAGAAAAACCCGCTTGTGACATGAAGTTTCACATGTCAAGGAAGCAAATCTGTGTGTTTTACTTCCAAGCTTTTGCTTGTGAAATGAGAATATGGCTCATTTAACCCAGTGCTTGAGTCCATAAATCCCAGTCAAATACAGGTACAGACATGCAAGTTTAGCTAGGCGCAATGTCTTTTTTTCCCTACCAAACTGGCTTTATTTCAGTTTTTTGGTTCCTGTTTTCTCCCGTGTTTCTCTGCTGCCACTCTGCTGACTGGAGTGGGTGTAATTCTGCTTAATTATGTGCTTTACAGACAGATATTGTAACTTTAGTCTGCAGGGATCCAGACATTTGACCTTTCTTAGTGAGTTGAACATCAGATGTTGTCTAGTGAACGGGAGCTGCAGGACATGGATCCTTTCCTGTCCAAGCTGGATTTTACTGTTTTTTTTCATGTGTCGAGTGATCCGATACAGCTTTTAGGTTGCTTGTCATCACTTGGTTTGCTATCTGAAGGCTACTCGTATGCTAGCATTAGTGTGTGTGGTTCAGTATTGAGAACTCTTCAGTAAAGTGCAGCTCAGCGGGCGATTTGCCACGTGGCACAGGCAAACACGCGTGCATTTTTCACATTTCTGTCTAATTATTAATCCGCTATGTGTGTTTCCTCCTTTAGGACCTACCTTTACACCTTCTGGGCGACTCTCCTCCTGATAAGTGCGCTATCTTTAGAATAATATTTGACATCATTGGAATGTCAGAAGGTTGCCAGGAGGTCCTCACCCTCCCTTGCTGCCCACCCCCTTCAGACACACCCAGTAGGATGGATGTGCTGCTTCTGGGTTGGGTTACAGACCAGTTATGTCCACTATGTCCGGCTCCTGATGCGTCATCAGTCTTGTGCCATGAAGCTGCGTAAACGATGTGCATGACTGTGAGTTTTCGGGCGGCCAGCTTGTGTTCAGTTAATGGCCGTTGATGTTTTTATCGTGTCGTGCAGACTGCAGGCGCCAGGTCTGCTGGCGGAGCCGTATCGATCCCGTCGGATGGGATGAAGCTGTTTCTGCTTGCTTGGATTTGTTTCCTCTCAGCCATTTGACCTGCTGAGATTTTTGGGAGATGGTTATCCACAAACCTGGCCGGAGCGGCGTCGCGGGTTATTGAATCTGATCTTTCTGGGGAGAATACTTCAATCCAGGCTGCAGTTATTACAGAGCTGATCTCATGCTAGTTATTTTAGTCACGTTTGCGCGAATAAACATCAGATTCCAGTGTTTTGCTGTGAAAGGGTCGACGTTTGTAGCCTTTGGCAGCTGCCTAATACACTTTCTAGTGAGTCAGCCTGTGCTCCAGACTAGGGTCAGGCATTCCTCTCAGCTTCCTCACGTCCCTCCCGCGACTTCTCCGAGGCGTCGGGCACGCGGAGGGAGCGGCCCCTCCCACTCTGTCCACCCACGGGCCGAAGGCGGGATGCTTTTCACTTCTGAGTGTGGGAGCATCTCCAGAGCGAGTCAGCAACAAAAGCGAGCTTGGAGTCGGAACAGAAGACCAAAAACAGACGGACGGACAGACAGACAGACCAATGGAAAGATGCAGGCTGTCGCTTTGCTCACCCAGATTTGGAAAAGTCCCCCGAGCAACTTGGTGTAGGCACAGATTACTTGGTTAATGCGTCTTTCTTTCTTTCTTTCTGCAGCTCACATGAGATCCCCATGTGGCTCAGCTCCAGATGGCAGATCAGGAGGCTACACAGCCAATTTTTACCTGAAAATGGTGCCTGCACCAGTAAATCCAGTAACTCCCACCAGTGGAGACTATAGATCGCTCTCTGAGGTGGCCCAGCAAGTTTGACAAACAGGATCTGATTTTCAATTTCTGCCGTCACTCCTCTCGTCTCGTGACTTCTCATTCAAAGACTTCTGTCCAGTTGTTTGGTTCCTCATGTGACAGGCCACAAAAGCCGCCCCCTGAGGGGGAAGTGGGCCCACACCGTGTCCAGTGGCCCACAGCCGCCCCGGGTTTAATGGTTGTTTGGAAGGTCGAGGGAATCACAAATCAATGACAGATCTCATCACAGAAAATGGAGAGAAACAAGCAAAATGGACACTTTCTGCAGCTCTGCTCGTCCCGTTTAACCTATATAACCTCATGTGCTTATTCGGGGGATGATTCGGCCTTATGTCGTAGCTCCGGGCTGTCGCCGCGGTGCGCCGCAGCCTCAGCCACAGATGTCACTCAGAATGTCCCCGAGGACGCGTGGACTCTGTTGGACTCGCGTCGGTTTGCACAGACGGTCAAATTTCACTGCTGCAGAGTTTCTGTAACGTCAGGCTTCGAGAATGAATAAGAGGAAGTGTTGCGCAAAAGGAAGTGGTTTGTTGTGTTTGTTTTCCCTCCCTCCCCCAAATGAAACGGTTCGTTCTAACCTTTAACGCATAACTTGATTTATTCTGTGGCGCTCGCAGGTGAGACGGGCTGCGAGTGCAGACGACTGTCTTCACACATGCTTTTCCCTGCTTCGTTTATCCAGTTCCGGATTGTGACCACAGGAAATGTCCTTTCAAACTGTGTTGCAGAGGCTGACCTCTGCTGGAGGATTGTGACCTGGGGCCACCTGCCGGGCCAGGCCTCCCTGCTCCCAACCATCACCCAGCTTCACTGCTGGTAGGTCCCCCTTAAAACTTCATTAGAATTTAGAATGTCAGGAGACAGTCGGTGTGTTCTCATTACTTATTGATCACGGTCCTGAGACAAAAAGCATGTTTTTTTCGGTTTGCATCTAAGATGATGAATCTAAAATTCCATCCCTCTCTGTGGACTTGGTTCACCAAGCAGCGTAGAAGCCGGCCTCCCCACAGCTGTCCTCGCCACAGCTGTCCTCCCGTGACTCCTTAAGTTCCTCCACCGCCATTCAAACTTTGATATAAAACTGATATTGCCTTGAATTAGACTTTACAGCATAAACTCTGTATTCATTCAGTTCATGCACCTGCCTGAATTTCCATTTCCCTGGTATTTGTCTCAGACGGTGCAGTGCATTGTGGGCCATAAATAGGAGCTGGAGAATGAACCTGACCAAAACGTGAAGTACAGGCCGCAATAAAAGTGTCTCCTGTTTGCTCTCTTCGCCTCCCCTGCTTGCACGTCTGCTCATCCCTGTTGTATTTCCCTCCACGTCTCCTGGAGACTGTTGCCATGAGCACGCGACCGTCATGTCATTGGCTGAGCAGCGGTGTTGGAATGCTGTAGCGTTTTGACAGCTGAGCCTCAGGTGGCTCATAAATAGGATCTGTAAGTCTGTGTATCCCAGGCAGAGGCCCAGGAGGCGTTGGTGTGTCAGCGACGGGCTGCCGTGCCGCTGCACAATGACGGTACGCGGTGATGGAGAGTGTGTATTCACTGGGGTAGCCTGAGTGCCTTGTTATTTTAGCTACTGCGTCGTACACGACCCTGTGGCGGTACAGGGAAGCAGAAGGAGGCTTTAGAAAATGGAGAATAGAGCTGAGACCGGGTTTTGTGTGATAACACGCGCAGGGTGGATTAGCCTCACTAAGCCAGGAGGGGGAGGTGTGGTGTCGCAGCCTGAGGTGTCGCTTTTCATAGCTTTGCTGTCGCTGAGACCAAGAATGGGCCGAGGGCGCCCCCATCTGGTGCACTGTAGTAGTGTCACCCATACTGCTAATTATTTTTATTTCTAAATTATATGAAAGATGCTTAAGTCGGCTCTGGAATAGATTCAAATATGAATGGTTTATGAACTGATGAGTGGTAGAGTTTACCCTATGTTTTGGTCAGTTGGCTTGGTAACTGGTAATAAGCCCTAAAATCTGTTTTCGTTCAGTTGTCTCAGTGTTGAGTCAGCATGTGGAAGACGCCTTCCCTCATTTGAGACGACATTCGAGATGATATGTCTGCACCGCTGCGTAGAACAGCTTGTTGTGTTATCTAAAAGCTTCCAGCTTCTCCTCGCTTATCTATTATTTATGTGACTAGAGGGCTGATGCCGCGTCGCTTCCTGCCCCTTGCCCTCCAGGAATACATCCGGCTGTTGCCAGTTATACACCTGTCAGATTACAGCACGATGATTTGCTTTTAATTCCTGACAGTCCCATTAGGCAGTTTGTGAGTAATCTTTTTTTTTTTTTTCTAAAATGCTGTCAGAGACTGGCGTGGCAATAGGCCTGTCTTAGTGCGTGTTCTTATTTTTAACTAATTAATTCATCTTCTGTGTAGTAGGTGGGAGTTGTCAAGACAAAAATGCATTTTTTTTTATCTTCCTGTATTTTTGTAAAGCGTCTGCGTCTGGCCACTAGGTGGCGCAGTTACACCAGACATCAATGTTGCTCATTTAATCAGCTTATTCCTCGTTTTTCTTAAGATTTTTTATTTATTTATCTTTTTTTGCTCATGGACGTCCATCACCTGCTGTCCTTTGATTTAGTGTGTTTGAGCGTTGCCAAATTAAATCTGGGGGGGGACAAGGGTTTGGGAGTGGTCCCTCCCATCATTCTTTGCACGTGTGTAATCGCTTCTGTCCCCCAGGTGGCGCTCCTGCCTCGCAGACTGATGCACTCGGTGCTGCAACTCAGCCTGCGAGCATCATCCTTCCAAAATACCTCTAATATGCCCCACCCAAAATCCTGCCAGAGCAGGAGAGAATTCCACGATTCCGTCTCTCCCCTCTTTTAAATGAAGGTTTAATTTGGCCCAGAACCCACGTGCACAATGTTGTCCTGGCCGTGGACGCCGGGGCATGTTGACAGAGAGGCAGTGACGTCGGTGAGTCACCGTGAGTCAGAAGGTCAGACGAGCAAAGAGGGTTAGCGGCGGTTTGAAGGGGAATCCACACATTGCTAAAGCATTTCCTTACAACCGTCAGACAGGATGGAGGAGGCCTGCACACACACACACGCACACACACACGCACACACGCTTGTTTGGGGATTGTTCTGATTCATTTGGGTGAATCAGTCGCCGAGTATTTCGAGCCGGCCGTGGAGCTGCGTCGGCGTCTGTTGATCTGCTCATCAGTCACAGGCCGCCAGCGTCTGTTCTGATGGCTGCTGCGGACTGAAGAGCCTCTCTACGCAGGCTCGCTTTCAATGGAGCCGGCGTTTTAGCTGACTCTTGTGTATGCGCCCGTTGCCATGGTTTCCAACTTAAAGACAGAGGCTTAGGCAAGGATGAGGTGCTCCCTCGCTTTCATCCCACCTCTGATCTGCTCCTCCGGAGGAGCAGATGCACATTTCCATCCAGGAATGCTTTATTTTGGGTTCTATGAGCAGTGTTTAGGCGGGGGGGGGGGGGCTCCAGCTGATACCAGGTGCACCAGCACCAGTAATGAATCCGTCTTTCCAGTGAGGATTGTTTTGATTTGCCAGGATCTGGGTGAGGGGGGGCATCAGATGATGTTTATGTGGTTGCCAAAATGCAGGGGCGGGGCTTTGAGGTCACCCTGATAAACAAAGTTGCTCCGCCCCCTTATCGTCATGCCCGCTAATATTTAGTCAGCTGGAGAGGATTGTTGTTGGGCGGGGCGGGGGGGGTCATGCCAGGCCCGTTTGGGAAGTGCTCCCCCATTTTCTGCCTGTCGAGTCCGCCCAGTGTCAGCAAGCTCCGGCGGGTCCAGGTCTGGCCGAGTGGGCTAATGCGATGTGGCGTGTCACCCGGGGAATCTAGGTCAAGTTTAAAGCTACGCAGCTCCGGCCGCCTCTGCTGCAGCGAGACGCTTCCCACACACACACACACACACACGCGTGCGTGCGCAGCGCCCCACCCACACACTCATTCAACTCTCCGCTTATTTACATTTCCTATACGTCTAATCTAAATTTCATTTCTCACATCCACCCAAACACAACTGTGATCCGCAGAGCTGCCTAATCTCCAGCATAAGCGCTCTGCCGTCTCCTCCCCATCCCCCAACCTCCACACCCCAGGCAGTGCGCTCAGCCTCTCCACGGCAGGGCCCACGTGACGCCCCCCTCGCCCCCGTCTGGGGGGGGGGAGGGGGGCGTTGTTTTTCTTCCATAGTAAAGCAGCGGGGCACGTGGATCCTCACGCTGCAGCCGAGTAGCGGAATGTCGGCGCCGTCCCTCCCTTCCATTAGCTCGCCGTCGGCCCCTGAGCTGTTTTCTCTTTCTTTTTCTTTTTTTTTCTTTCTTTTGCGGGACGCTGCCGCAGTGCCGCTCCTCGGCGGCGCCCTGCATCTCGCCGTGCTGCGAGGCGTTGAGCGCGGAGCCACGCAGAGGTCACGCTGCTGCATGGGCGTGGCACTGTTTGGGTGGCGGATGCGTCTCAGAGGTCCTGCGTGTCTGCAAAGATGTTCCAACCTATGGAGCTGGATGTCCCTTTATGTTCTGGGGGGGGGGCCCATCGGAATAAACCAAGCACATTTCTCACCAGGTTCTAAACCGGGCTGGAACGCAAACATTCCTCCATCACTTCCAGTCGACTTCACGGCTGCGACTAATCCGCTCTTTTTGGCGCATTACCTCATCTGCGTTAATATATTCATGCGCTTGCGAGCCCGACTCCACTACTACTGTACTCGCCGCCCGGCTGGAGCTGCCTCCTGATTGGCTGCCGCTTTGTTTTCAATGGCACCAAATTTTTTTTTTTTTTTGCCTCCATGGATACAGCGAGCTGTTGGTAGATCGTCTCAGCCAATGGAAGAGCTGCGCGGGCTTCTGCCTGTCAGATTCTGCCCCTGGCCTTAGAAGCAGTCCCCCCCACCCCCCACCCCCCCATCCCTCGCAGCGAGCACGCGATGGCACAGTGGGGGGGTTCAAAACAACAACACTGCCCCGGTCGGGGTCTCCGCAGTGCCCAGGTCATGCCAGTGCTCCATGGCGGCGGGACTTGGGGGGGCACTAAAGCCCCCGTCTCTCTGTGGTCTCGGCCCATGTTTCTGCTGTTCCACAGCTGCTGAAATGAAGCGTTTTTTAAAAAATTTTAAAAAAGGCAGCTCTGAAGGGACGCCGCTGACGCCGGGGTGTTTAAATTATCCCCGGGACAACGTTTAATCTGAGAAGTTCAAAATTTGAATTTGCGCAGCTTTAATCAGATCTCCCTCCGCCGCGCTTGAAGATTCCGTCGGACTCTGAAGCGCAGCCAGTCAAATCCCCGTCCTTAAAATGACCTCATTCCGGGCTTTTCGGGGGCGCGGCGCCATGCCCGCGCGGCTGCCAGCGGCCAGGCGGCTCTGCCAGCCAGTCTGTGCGAGCGCGGCTGAGAGGTGGCAGCAGAGGACCGGCCGGCGGCGCCCGGCCCGGCCCGGCCCGGCCCAGGGTTTCAACAGCCAGCGAGGTGCCAGCGCTGGCACGGCTCCTCATTCAGGTCACATTAGAGGAGGGGGATGAGACGAGGCAGGTGGCTGCGTTTAGGTGGTCACTGGGTCGGCGTGGTAATGCAGCTCAGACATTCTGCGTGTTACTTTTCAATTATTCCTCCGCCAGAACCCCCCCAGCGCGCTTCCTCTTCTGCCCACTTCGAGCACAGTAAGTGGAAGTGAGGACACGACCCCGCGCCGGCTCCTCCAGGATGCAGGAATACGCGTCTCCCCGCCCCCGCCCCCGCCCCCGCCTCCTGCTGCGTTCTAACAGCAGCCCCGTCTCCTCCGCCTTCACCTCCTTGTCTCTCGGCATTACCTGCGCGTGGGCGTGATGCCCCCCCGTCACCCCGGCCCCCGCCCGTCACTCACCTCGGCTGACATCTGCTCAGCGCAGCCTCGCTTCTTTCCAACCTTGCGCGGCCATCTCCCGGAATCCGTCCCGTCCTCTTTTGACAGCGCCTGCCACAGTTCCTCTGTGACCCCCCCCCCACCCCGTGGTTCGGTTGACCTTTGATTCTGAGGGCGAGTGTTTGTTTTCCAGGAACTGTCGGTTTGCTTCCTCTTCCACCAAGACATTGACGGGAACAAGGCTGCCTAATTGTGATGCTGCTATTTTTGTGTTTTTTGAGGGGGGGGGGGCAGACCTTGATCCCTTGTCCCGTCCAACAGTTGCAGATTACCATGACAACATGTGAATCATCTCCAGTCGTCTTTACGCGGCTCCTGACCTGTCGGTCCGATCTCCCCCAGCAAACGTACCCTGAAATAACTGCGCTGGCGTTGCTCCGCCCCCCCGATACGCAGCAGAGCATCATGTTTGTGTCTCTTCCATACGCAGCAGTATCGTTTGCACACACACCTCATCCATTAATTAGAATCTGTTGTGTTTTTTGCCTCAGTGAGACGTGTTAACTATAGATTCCAACCTTCCAGAGCCACTCCTCACCTGGGACGTCTGCAGGGGGGGAGACGCGTCCTCATATAAACCTTAACCACGGATTAGTTCAGATCTCTGGTTCACCGTGTTGTCACTTTTTAAATTTGTTTGCAGATATCGGAACATGGGGAACCTATTGAAAGTTTTAACGTGCACAGATCTGGAACAGGAGCCCAACTTTTTCCTCGATTTCGAAAGTGAGTAATTGCTTCCTCTCCTATCATCGCATAAGTATCTCAACTTATCACCTGATCTCACTTCCCAATAAACTCTCCCACACACACACACACACACACACACACAGAGTTTATTTTAATGTTCTTCCCAGCGGCAAAAAGGGCCAAATCTACAACTCTACCTTCTGCACTTTCCTTCCACCTGCCTGTCTCATGCTGAAATGTGTGCAGAATATCAATCTCACACACACACACTCACCTCAGATATCAGGCTCTGGAGTTTCAGCTGTTGCGTAGCCCGAGGCCGTCAGCACAGCTTGATCCTGTTGCCGTCGTATTCTCACACTTGGCAAAGGCGCAGATTCCGCCGTACCTTTGTAGGGAGCGAAGCTTCCCAGCTCCCACTGTTTCCAGGTGAATTTACAATTAAAGGAACGGCACAACGGACGGCAAAGGGCCTTGATGCTGAGCTAATCACTTTTTTAAAGGTTCGGTTAATCAGTACGTGACAGACTCGCCTTAATATCGGTGTTAGCTTCACTTCTTAACTGCTTTTTTACACCCTGGAGGGAGAATAAATTAAGATTTTTGCAAATTGATTAATAACAAACATGTTTTGATTAAAACCCTTAATAAAAGCGTAAAAGGAGATATTCCAGATGCTGTTACAGGCTGCGTTTGTATCTGTAGCGGCTCAAAATGTACTTTAACACTTGCCAACGTGTCTTAGCTTCGGGTGGTGGTAAAGGTTCACGGTGTTTTCACTTGACTGAATCCAAAACACGAAGGAAATAAACACTGAAACTGAACCAGGGTTGTTTGTTGTGTTCTATTTTCATCCTCTGGGCCAAAAAAGTAGATGTAAAAAAATCACCAAACCAGGTGGAGGGGCGAGATTATTCCAGTAATGCTTGAATTTTGGTAATTGGGGAAAATGCTGCTGGATTATCTTCCTAGAATCGTTCTCGGCGTGTGTTTTATCCGGCGGGATTAAGGATTAGATGCCAATCAAAAGTCTCCCGTTTACCTTTGTCGTCGCAGATGCTCGGCCCACAGATGCAGAGCGGGAGGTGTGGGAGCAGGTGGACGTGGTTCTGAAGGACGCTAAAGGGATCCTGGACGAGCTGCAGGCGTACAAGGGAGCGGGCGTGGAGATCCGGGAGGTGCGCCTCTCCCCAGCACCTCCTGTTCACCCGCCCCCGAACACGTTCTCTAATCTTCTTGCCGTTTCCAGGCCATCCAGAACCCCAACGACGAGGCGCTACAGGAGCAGGCGTGGGCCGCCGTGGTTCCCCTGGTGGGGAAACTGAAGAAGTTCTACGAGTTCTCCCAGAGATTAGGTATCCATCCGCCCGTGCTGCGCCTTCGCTCCCCGCTCAGGCTCCTGTGAGGCTTCGTTGCTACGTGATACTTTATTCAAAAATGCCAGTGAGCAGAAACGCAGGGGGGGGGGGGGCGACAGATGTCCTTGTTTATAAAAGGCCGTTTTAAAGTGGCGTCGCATACACACGACCTCCATATATGACCTTAATTGTTTGCATGTGCATCTGCAGTATTGACTGCTGGGCTGCAAAAGTCAACAGAGGCGGGACCGGCGTGAACCCGGGTCTCCATAAACGCTCTGGAAGCCCGCTCAGCCGTGCGCTCCTCCACGTGCTGCTCTGTGCACTGACCTCCATGTAGGATCGGGCCTATAGGTTGTTTAATTGGCATGAAAGGGGGAGGGAGGGGCACGGGGGGACCCTAAAGACGAAGGGCGAGCTGGGGGAGGGGGGGGCCGCGGGGAATCCGCCATGCCTCGACGCCTTCAAATCTAATCCCCACGGCTCAGGATAAGGTCGTCAGTGGGAGCAGTGGGCGGCGGCGGCTGTTACGTAACAAACGAGGCCGCCTCCCACTCGCCGCTGCTGCTCCGGTTCTCTGACCTGAGGCGTCCCCGTCCCCGTCCCCGTCCCGTCCTGTCCTGTCCTGCGAGACGCACGTAAAGCCCCTACTGGAGGCCCCAGGACCCACGAAGGGTCCGATACAGGTTTAACCCCTCTGACCTCTGGCAGCAGCGCCTGAACCCCCCCCACCTGCGACCCCCCCCCACCCTGCTTGCTAAGTGCCTACGTGCTCGTTTTCTTCTTGCGCGCTGTCCTGTGACCTAATAAGATCAGACATCCCCCCCCCCCCCCGGTAGCTGAACCGGCTCCTCTTTACGGACCTTAAAGCGGCTCCATCTCAACTTCTGTTTTGACTAGAATCTCGAGGGAAACTGCGGCGCTCAAGCCGGTTTTAATCGGGCGCTTTTCCGCAGCGCTGGCTCCAGGAGACGGACGTGGCTAATTTAACGCCCCCCCCCCCACCCCGAGTTTCTGAGCTTCAAACCCGAGCGTACAACAGTTCCGAGCACCAAGAACCGTACGGCGTAACTTGCCGTCAAGCGGTCCGATTTGTGCCAATATCAAACCTCCTCGTTTCAGCCCCCCCACCCCCCCCCACCCCCCCCTTTGGCGTCTAGACTGAATTCTAAACGTCTGAAGCTAAAAATAATTTTAAAAAATCCCTCTGTCCGTAAAGCTTTTTGTTTTTGTTCTACAACTACAGTTTATTTCGAGGGGGCCGCACATTTCCCCTCATTTTTCCCTCGTTTCCCTGTCGGTGCCCCCCCCCCCCATCCCCCCCTCTTCCCCCCCCCCCCCCCCCCCCATGGTCAGTCTGTGAGTATTTCAAGGCTTTGTGTTTACTTACTGTCACAACAATGAGTGTAATCCTCTTTGAATGACCCCCCCTCCCCCACATTCATGCCAATGAGATAATTAGCCCCCATGTCCTCGTGTCTCATCTGCATCTGAGCAGGAGCGCCCCCCCCCCCACACACACACACACAAAACAACACTCCCCAGTCTCAGGCTGCTCCTGGGCCTTGGGCAGTTTGGGCGTCACCGCCCATTTACTGCCCTGATCATGACACACGACGCTCTTCACACATCAAGTCGTGGTTGTTATGGAGGGTGGTGTGTGTGTGTGTGTGTGTGTGTGTGTGTGTGTGTGTGTGTGGGGGGGGGGGGGGGGGGGGTAGGAGACGTGTGCTGGTAACGTGCAGAACATGCGTAACCAGGATCCGTCCTCTGCTGCTCCTCAGCTCATTAGAAACGAGGGCGGGGGGAGACTTTGGTTTGATATTGCCCACAGACAGCCTGCATGAGCCCCCCCCCCCCCCCCCAGAACTCCACAGAACCCGGTTTTCTGTTCTCCCCTCACACGTTTGTGGTCTTTTGTCCTCACAGAAGCGGCGCTGCGCAGCCTCCTGGGCGCCCTGACCAGCGAGGCCTACGACAACACCACCCAGCACCTGGAGCGGGAGCAGGCCCTGGCCAAGCAGTTCGCCGAGATCCTGCACTTCACGCTGCGCTTCGACGAGCTAAAGGTGAGGCGGGAGCCCCCTCCGCCGCCTCAGAGCCCCCGCTGCAGGGACGCTCGCGTTCCCGGCTGCTCCGCGGAAAACTGCTGACGCCTCTGAATTGATTTTTGGCTCCGTGCAGTTTTCGGCTGCGTCCAGCGAGCCGGTGATTAGCATTTAATTAGAATCCCGACGCCGCTCTGCTGTTTGGAGCCGCGGATGGCGGAGGAATGACTAATAAGGGCCAGAAACACCCTGAGAAACAACCCAAACTCCAGCACTAGCAGCCCGTTGTCAAAAATCATAACTGGACGGGCACTCATCTGGACAGACAGAGGCTGAACCCCCCCCCCCCCAGATCTCACAAACCCCCCCCAGCACTTCCAGGGAACTGGCTGCGACGCCCAAATTAGTGCCCACCACTCTGACCAGGGGGTAAAAAAACACAGAGGTAGGGGTACAAGGTGGCATGCCAGGCCTATTCATCAATCTTTCACACCCGTGCACGAGCTGATGACCTAGTTAAAGTGTTGGTGCGCCTGGGAGCCTCTCCCTGATGGAGCCCCCCCCCCCCCCCACTCCTCGTGCAGTGGCCGCAGACAGCGCCCGCCTATTGTGGCGGGATTAGCATGCTGCCAGCTCAGCTTTGACGGTGACAGCGCTGGTGATAATTAGACACAGGATGAGGCGACGGCCATCTTGGATTTTAACTTCCCCTTCCTCTTTTTTTTTTTCCAACATCCCAGCTCAGATTCTGCTTTCAGAAAGCAATACCAGCCCCCCTGTTTGTCCTCGGGTCTCGTTAACCCCGGCGCACCTTCACGCCGCCCTTCTCCGGACCCTCCTGTCGTGATACCGATCCGCTGAGTGTTGCGTGGATAAAGCAAATTTCCGGGGATGCAGGGATGAGTGTCGGGGGATTCAAGCCCAGTTCAGCAAATAAGAAGCTAGCTGTATCTGTTCTTTTCATGGTGCCCCCCCCCCCACCCTCAAAGCTACTTTTCTGCCTTGTTGGCTAAAGCGTGCTGTCACGGCAATGGCGTGTTTGATCCGGAGCGGCGTGTCCCGCTGCAGGCGGTGCCACGCCCAGACACTCGCTCCGTATTAACAGGCTCGTGCTGTTTCCTTTCTGCTCCCCACAGATGACGACCCCCGCCATTCAGAACGACTTCAGCTACTACAGGAGGACCCTCAGTCGAATGCGGATCAACAACTTACCCGTAAGCACAAGTGGACGTTCTTTTTCTTTTTTTTTCCTCTGGGTTTACAAAGATCGGAGGGAATGTTTGAGGTCTTATTGTTGCTTCCACTGTTCCACTGATTCGCTCTGATTGCTCTCATCAGCTTGTTTTCAGCTGCTGTTGGGGGCGGCTAGCAGCGGCTAACAGCAGCTAGCAGCGGCTAACAGCAGCTAGCAGCCGCTAAAAGCAGCTAACAGCGGCTAGCAGCGGCTAACAGCAGCTAGCAGCAGACACTCAAAGCTTTTTTACCAGCGTGGAACGACTGCTCGTGCGAATGCGTCCAGTTTGTATAAAAATGGCACCTGGTTGGGGGATTAACGCGAGAATAAAAGTCAAAAGCTGGATGCAAAAGGAGCTGCAGCGATGATGGAGCAGCTACATGTGGCAGGAGGAGCTGATCTCAGATCAGGCGGCCTCGGTCCAGACCAGCCAGAGGCGCCAGCTTCTAATTTTAGGTCGACGTTGAGCTTTTTTACTGATGCGTAGATGCTGGAAAGTTACGCAAAGCAGAGGTGCGCCAGCGCGCCCGGAGTTTCACTTCATCTTATTTCCCACCTTCTCACAACTGTAGTTTTTTTTTCCAAGCGCTGACAGTTGAAGTTGATTTGGGGACACTTGCTAATGCCGGAGGACGCCGAGTTTCACCCGGCGATGATGCAAGCGCGCTTAAAGGAATGAGGGAAATGGAGGCCGGTTGCAGGTCTGTGGCGGCGGAGTCGTTAGCGATGCTCCCTGTTGACGCGCTAACGCCAGCGCAGGCGCCGCAGGAAGAGCCCAAGATGTCTTAAATTGGAGATTTCCATTGTCCGCCCCGCGTCTGGGACCAAGCAGCACCGCGTTCTGACGGTCTCGACAGGTCCGATTCACCGCAACCATTAGGCAAACGGGCCCAGACGGGTTTAGACGCCGGCCGCCCGCCGTCCCTCAGCTCCGTTACAGACAGCGGCCATTTAGTCAGCGCTCAGACGGCTGAATCACTCAGACGTGAGACTCATCCGTCCCGACGGCGAGCTCCTGTCATCTTCGGTGGGAGCTGGAAACGTTCTTCACATTCTGTCGGCGCGAAAGAAGGAAGTTCGGGTTGTTTTTAATATGCAGACACATTGGGAACAGGACGTTCAGGAGACGCCTTGTTCTTCTGTCGCTGGGCTGCCTTTCATGTCTTTATTGGTCTTCTCCTTCTCTCCGAGTCGGAGGATAAATATTTCACCGTTTCGGAGCCGATCCGGGCGGAGGATCGGGGATTTGTGGCCTTCTCCGGAGCGCTTCCAGGGATTTTTGCTATTTATCGCAGTTTGTCGGAGCTCCGGCAACGAGGAGTAAAGTTTAAAAGGTCCCTTAAAGGTTTTATACACACAATCAGAACCAGGACCTCGGGACACCACAGGTGTGAGACGGGGAGGACGGCTCCCGATGGAGACGCGGGGCAGAGGCTGCATTTGTCTCACCGATTTTTATTTTATTTTATTTTTGTTTCAGGCTGAGGGCGAGAATGAAGTCAACAATGAGCTGGCCAATCGAATCTCCCTGTTCTACGCCGACGCCACGCCCATGCTGAAGACGTTAAGCGACGGTACAACTAAGTTTGTATCTGAGGTGAGGCGGCGGGCGGCGAGGGCGGCGTGTCCACCGCGTTCGCCTCGTCTCATTATCGTCTTCCTCCGCACAGAACAAGAACCTGCCCATCGAGAACACGACGGACTGCCTGAGCACCATGGCGACCGTGTGTAAGGTCATGCTGGAAACGCCGTGAGTACCGCGCTAACGCCTTCTCGCTCGCCGCCCTCGCCTCCCTGACGCAGCTCTGCGCCCCCCCCAGGGAGTACCGCAGCCGATTCACCAGCGAGGAGACGGTGCCTTTCTGCCTGCGGGTCATGGTCGGGGTCATCATCCTCTACGACTACGTCCATCCGGTCGGGGCCTTCGCCAAGTCGTCCAAAATCGACGTGAGCGCAGCCGCCCCTCGCACCGCCGTCCCACCTGTCGGCTAAAGCTAACGGTTTGCTTGCTCCCCACAGATGAAAGGCTGCATCAAAGTCCTGAAAGACCAGCCCCCCAACAGCGTAGAAGGACTTCTCAACGCTCTCAGGTGAGCTCGCCGTGGCGTGTGGGCCGGCTTTAGCGCTGCCTGGCGGTCCCACGCAGCACCGGAGACTCATTCTCACGCTAGCGTCACGTCCAATCGCCCCCCCCAAACCCCCCCTTTAATAAAAGGCCAAGCACGTGCGACACTTTATCCTCACAGCTGCTGCAGCTGATCGGCTCTCACATCTGTATCCGCCATATTTCACAAACGTGGTCTGACAGGAAGATTTCAGCCGCGTTCCACATTTGTTCTCTGGGAAAAATCCGAGGAAGCGGCGGTGACGGCTGGCAGGTGCGGAGGTTAAAGAGGGACGCCAAAGCGGACCTGACATTCTGATGCATCACGTCAGCTCTTCCCCTGCGTCCGGGGGGGGGGGGGCTGACTGACATGCCTGGAAGAATGACTTTAATATGTGAACCCGGTGGTAGCGCAGCAGAAATGGAATACCGGTCCTTTCCCTGCTACAATTGGATTTTCCACGTCGGTGTCTATTTATTTCCACTCCAAGTATCCATGGAGGGGGCCCGCCTTTATTCTGAATAATCTTTTTTTTTTTTTACATGATATTCGATTGTTTCTTACTGAATGATCCCCTTTTTTAGGTACACGACCAAACATCTGAACGATGAATCGACCAATAAGACTATCAAGAGCATGCTGCAGTAGGAGCGAGCTGCTGCTGGGGAGACGCCACTCTCCTGACTGATGTCAGTGCACAGGATTATTCTTTTCTTTTCATTTAAAAAAAAAAAAAACAAACAAAAAATTACGACGGAAAAAGAGCTGAAGCTCCGCCCCCTCTTTTATAATGCAAAATGCTACTGCCATTATGAACGTCTTTTTCTGTGCCAAAAAGATGTTGCTAATGTTTTTGATAAACGGCCATGCTATGATGGCAGCTAACAAAAGCATTACGGACCCTCTGTTTGTTTTTTCAAATGTCCCCCCCCACGAGGGAAAGGAGTGCTTTGACTTGAAATTTAAAAGAGATATATAGAGAAGTATATATTATTGTTTGATTTATTTAATATGACATCTTCTGCATGATGGAAATTCTTTTCCTTCTATTTAAGAAAAAAAAAGAAAAGAACTATTGGTTCGGTTTAATTTGTCTGCTCTGTTAAATGTTTTATTTGAAATGGTACCTGAAATGAGATTAAAGAGTACTGTTTTTATATTTTTTTATAGGTTTTAATTGTTCATATGTTTTTGTTTTTTTGTTTTTCTTTCATAGTTGTGTTGTATTTTTCATTTCAAACTTTTAAACTGTGATGTGTGCTAACCGCTGATTGAAACTGGGAGTTTGCATTGTCAAATGAACCGAATGCTGTGGCTGGAGATGATTAAAAAGAGAATTCACCTTTCCTACATCCGCCATGTTTCATCTCTCGGTGTTTAGCGTCGGACGGCCAAGGTTGGTTTTTACTCAGCACGTGTTGCCGTTAGCGTCGGCGGCTTCCTGGGCCCAAACATTAGCGTTAACGTTTCTGCCCCAAAGTTCCTGGGGGGGAAAAAAATAGAAATATCGGAGCAGGCTGATCAAAAAGGTCATTCATGCTACAGCTAACATGGTGGATGATGCTAATTTTCAGGTTTCTCCCCCCATGTCTTCCTTTTCATAACAGTCCTTGTGTGAGCGGGAGGGGAGGGGCGGGTGGGGTCACTGCAGCACCACCAGCAGTGCACTGAAGAACTTCTCAGGGTCAAACCAGACGAGCTGCAGCGCCAATGGGCGTGTCCTCTGCAGCACCTCTGCACCAGCCGAGGAGGCAGAGAGATCAGTCGTTCGAAGCTTCAAAGCTTCAAAGTCGCTCATGGAGCTAAAGTATTTTTTTAAAGAACAAAAAAAAACAACCTTACGGATTCTGGAGGGCGACCCGAAGAAGCCGCCGTCTGTGACCGCCTCGGGTTTCCCCCCCACCCCCCACCCCCCCGTCCAGAGGTGGAAACTCTCAACGTGCACATGAATGAATCTTTTCTCAGGGAGAAACTGAGTCAACGTTTCCTCTGAAGTGTTTAGCTTCTCAACGCTAACTTCAGCCTCCCCTCACAAGCTAAAACTGCCTGACGGGTGGGGCGAGCCGCCCGCCCCCCCCCCCCCTTTCGCGTCGTTTAACAGTTTGACACTCAGAATATTACAGCACGCGCCGGAGCGAACCGACACAACTGTCAGTTATTTCCGCGTAAAGAGCTACTTCTTTTATTCCAGTGAAAACCCCACCAGCCTGAGAAATAGCTTCTGTCCATAAACCACAAGGCCCTAACACATTGCTCATCTGTCTCTGGGGTGAGACCAAGTTCGCTTTTTCCGAGAAAGACAACGGCTATCCTTTGAGACCACCCCTTCAGGCCCGCTGTCACAGATGCAGGACCCCACCCCCCCACCCCGAAAAAAATCCCACTTCCTCCCGTACGTTGCTTTAATCTGGCGAGTCTTAGTTAATCAGTCGTGTCAAAACATCAACGGCTCCTGGAGGATCGTGTTGCACGACGGCAGAGGCGCCCCAGCCGTGCCGTAATCTGCGTCCGTTGGCCAGATAGCGCCGCTCGTTTTGCCAAATGCATCGGCGCCTTATCGGGAACCCAGGGTGGAAATGTTGCTACATCCCTGAGAGGCCGGCGGCCACGTTCCTGCGAAAGGCTGTCAAAGAACATTTTCACGCCGCCTCTTATGTCTTTGTGATGTTCTTCCAACTGACCTCCGACGCTTCCAGAAACGGGAAGTCCCGCAATTATCCTCCAGCGCTCGCGTGGCGTGTATTTATGCAAATTAGCGGCAATCAATTAGCTGATTGAGAGGGGAGGAAACCGGCCATTTTGTGTCATTAAGTGCCCGAATGGGTTTGATTTGTTCCAACAGCACGGCAGTTAATCAGAAATAACTGGCTTATAACTCATGCACATTATTTTTGAAGGTCGTTGTGCAGGATTTAGCAGCATCTAGCGGTCGGATGCAAACACAAAACAGCTATATATGTGTATTTCAAATACAGCGTGAGGGTTTTGGGTCAATTGTGAGGTTAAAGATAACAGAAGTGCTTTTACTGTGCTAACGGAGTCAAGAGCTAGCATGCTAACATGGTGCGGCATTAAAACACATCCAGCAGATGCTAGCATTTATCATCATACTGTCCCAATTAGCCCCACGCATCATCACAAATCACACGTTCATGGTGTTCAACTCGCCTGCACGTGACCTTTTCTCCCATTTTTGCCCAACTGCAACTTTATGCCCCCCCCCGTTCATCCACGTGACGCGCTGCAGTTTCCTTAAATCGAGTTCCTGAGGGGAAGTGACCGTTTTCTGTCAGCGCGCCGGACCCGTAAATCACAATTGTGTCCCGATGACTGTGTAACTGTGGTTGCTCCTCCACAGTTGCCATCCTGTTGCTGAGTAATATCCGAATGAGTGGCACAACATTTGAAGGAACAAGACGGTGAAATCGGATGGTAGGGTGGAGGTTGGGTAATTCCCTTCCTTTTCTTGGGCTTTGTTGTAGCATCAGCTACATTAAAAGGAAGTTTTTTTGTGGGTTACTTGGTTAAAACCAAAGTTCCTGCTACAATAAAGAGGGGAGGCAGAGTTTTAACCAGCTAACTTTATCTACTGGTCTGCATCCAGGACCCGTCGCCACGTGGCAACGTTCCCTGTCTCAACCTTGCAAGGGCAATGGCGCTGCATCCTGGGCTCACGCCACCCAAGACGGATTGGTCTGACAACCCCGCCGTCACAATGGGTGCAGCCACCCGTAGATACAAAACTTTTAGCTGGGATTCCAGAGTGGGAGGTGACAGATTTTCACCTTGATTCACATTTTTAGCTAGAAGCATCTTAAATCGGAGCTTAATTTCCCTGAATGTTGAATCCACGTTGCCTCTGATTGACCTTGATGCTGGGCATAAATGTCTGTCCGCAGCCCGGAGACACATTTCCCATCTCCAAAGAGCCCTGGAAGCACAGAGGCGCGGTCAAATTGGAGAAAGTGATAAGTAATACAACCTTTAACAAATAAAGGATTCCAAAATTCATCTAATCTGGACCCTCATGTCTCAGACGTCACATTTAAACAGTCACTGATTAGATAGAATGTCTTACAGTGCATGCAAAACCAGTAGGTGTGTGTGTGTAGTGAGGGGTGTGTCGGGCGGTGCAGCGCCGCCGCCGCCGCCGCTCCTGACTTTAGCCAGAGCCGATGAGCGCCAGCTGCTTCTGAGTGTTCACATTACTGTAATCAAGCCCCGCTGGCACCGCCGCTCCCTCCGCCTCCTGCCTTCATACCACACACAGGATTATCTTACATTACTAGAAAGGACGCTGCAAAAGATAGCCGTCTTAAATAGGACCTCTAGGTGGGCACATTTCTGCACGTGAGGCCGTCGGTCACGCCGGTGTGGAGTCTAACGTGGGGCGAGGTGCACGCTTGTTTGGCAGTTTTTCACATGCATCTAGAAACAATATTTCAGTCCTCTTGGGGGGGGGGGGGGGGTGTTCCGCGTTTCACACCCGCCGCGCGGCGTCTGCAATGATGTGGCGGCGAGCCTGCAGGTGGTGCAGTAGCATCAGCTTTGGTTGCGTCTGTCAGCCTCTCCCTGACTGAAGAGCTGCTGACTGGAACACATTTGCTCTGTGCTGCTCTGCAGAGGGAAAGCACTTATTCAGCTCTTATGGGAGAACCCCCCCCCCACACACACACACACACACACACACACACCCATCCCCCGGTCTCTGGGTAGTTAGTGGGGCTGAGGAGATCACCACAGCTGCTGCAGACACTCGCATCCCATCTGTATTAGGCTAGTCTTGTTCCGCCAAATAAACTTTTTCCACGTCAGGAGTTTGGACCCGTGGCTTGCGACGACCTCTGACCCCTATTCTCAATAGTAGTTCCCTACTTCCGTGATCGAGATGCCCTCCACAGGTTGGACAGCGCCGGCCCCACCTGCCCCAGCAGAGCGCATCAACCTCCTCTCGCCTCCTTTAGTCCTCCTTGTCTTTTTCGCCCCCCCCCCCTCCTCCATCCTCGCTCGCTACCCCGCATGAATAATGCAGGAGGCTTCCTCGATCGCTGGTACCGACATGCCACGACATGTTTTATTCACGCCCGAGTCAGACAAATCCCCGTGAGCTCCTCGCCAGCCTCAAAGACGTCCGCGTCAGCCCGGTGTCCTTGACCCTCTCGTCCCTGCTTAGGAGGACGACCCCATTTTTTAATAGAAGTGGGGCGGCAGGTAAATATTTGGATTTAATTTCGCCTTCTGTCCTTTTTTCTCCACCTTTCAGCTGCGGTTTCTAACAGAATGTGTCAAAAAACCCCAAACGGGATCATTATTAAAACCCTTTTACCAGTAAGACAAATCTTTGAATTGCAATTGCAGGTCTTAATCCTGCTTAAGGCTACATAGAGCTTTAATAATAAGAGCTAAAAGTAAAAAAAAAAAATCATTTGAATCTGAGATTCTTTTGATTTTAACCTGAAAAAAAGTTCCCCTTTTTTGGGTAATAAACCTCTGTAAATAGTTCCAAAATATGCTGGCTCGGCTCGTTTGCTTTAATCCATCACTTCACGAGATGCTGGAATGGCCACGTCAGCTCGTGGCGTATTTGCTTCACTCTAAATTGTGCCTCCTCCTCTCTCCTGTCGCTGAATTCACCGATGCCAGAACTCCTAAACTGCGTCTTTGGGTCAATTTAGCAGAATAGATTTAGCATGTGATGACATAAAAGAGGCTACGTATTTAAGATGGTCTTCTGCGACCTCGTTAGCGTGTCCATTATCATGTTCCCCATAATGCAACATGTTGTGAAAAAGGAAAAAATGAACAGACAAATTGAAAGTCTTAGATTAATGCCTGGGGGCGGGGCTTAATCTGTAGGTGGAGGAGGTGGGAGGGGCTAAGAGCAAAGCTGATATGGTATTGTGTATTGACCTAAAACAAATGTTTGCTTGGATTTAAAGGAGAGACGCCGCAAATCCAACCGATCTGTTTGAGCCGCCGGTCGTCTCTGTTGTGGAAACAGCACGCTTCCCCGACTCCAACCGACGCTGTTGCCACATCAGGGTCGCCCCGCCTGTATCGGACTGCCCGATCACCTCAGCTCATTATCATATGTGGTGGTGGCTCGGCTCGTGCGCCACGTGTGTGATTTAGAAGGGTCGGTTCCTTTTTCGTCCAGGAACATCCAGCTCCAGTTGACGGGAACGTGTTTTGACCACATACAACCTGAACCAGGTCCAACAGTGACGACTGTTTACTACAATAATATACTACATCACCCCGTTGTGAATCTTAAAACGAAAACACTCCTCACCTCTGACCGACAACAGAACTGATCCAGGAACTGTAATAGCTAGATGTCAAAATAAAACACATTTCTCCCACCATTCCTCATACACACGCTACAATATTCTTGCTAATTAGGTTAGCATCCCTTCTCAAATGAGCCCCTCATTGACTTAGGGAACTTCAGAAGCTAGCACCACATTAGCCGAAGGTTGTAGAGAAAAGAAGCAATGTGCTAATTAGTCATTACGTTATCAATTTATGGAACTGTTATGAATTAAACACTGCAGGGGGGAACTAGCGTGATTAGCTCAGGTGCTTCACATATGAAAATCTACTTGAAAGAAAATTTTAGAAGTCTTTTTATGGATCGATTAAGCCGTAATAGAGCCCTCAGGGACTCCTGGAGATGTTCAGTAAATAGAAAACACCGCTCAGACAGTGTTGAGGAAGGAGCTGGTGGGCCCGGCTGAGCAGCGCACGACCGCAGAAGTCATATTCTGAAAAGCACTCGACCCTAGATGAGTTATCGTGCAGAGGTCGGGACGCCGCACTCGTATCGCTGACACCCATCTCTACCTGCGAGGGTTCTGGGGAGGGATTTTCAGATTTCGCGTTTTTGCTAAAAAAAAACAACCCTGAACTTTTTATTTCTCCCGGTGAGCAGTGTTCCCATCATTCACTCATGGCTTCCTTAACCAGCAGAGTGGAGATGAAAGCACTTGAGTACCTCCGAGCTGCTTTGATGCCCGACCATGAAGTATGTCTTAGTGCTTTCGGCATTCCTGACCCAGGAAATCAGTCAGACCGGTCCCTCTTTGTCTCTGAGTGCAGGAGGTCCTCGCCGAGGCTGCCTTTCCTCAACTGAACTGTTGGGCTGTTGAACCGAAACGTCAGGTTCTGAGCGGCCGCGGTCTAATCTCGCCGCGCAACCGCTGCGGATATCTGCTGTGCCGTTGTCGAGCGCTACGGGTGAGACAGACGTGATAGTGTGGAGCAGTTGCGGGGTGCCAGCGTGAGATACGGACCTCCTGTTGTTGTTGTTGTTGTGTTTAGTCTTCAGAGCGTTCAGCTGAGCGTGGCTAAGCTAGTTTTTAGAAAAGGGATCCTTTCTTGGCAACCTGCCTCAGCTGTTGCAGCAGAGAACATTGGACCCCCTCAGCTGTCTGTTCCCATCCTGAACCCCCCCAAAAAAAACTGACAGGTGTCAGCGACGCTCATCCAGCAGCTTCCTCATATTTGACCGTTTCTGTTGCGAATGTAACACTCAATATGCTTACATGTAGCCGGATATTCCAAGTAAAATGCAGTTAAATTGGCGCGGCAACATCTCCCTATTAACCGGAAGAAACCTTGACCAGGCCCAGGCTCCCTATGGCCCCCCCGAAGAACCGCAGAGGGAGCCAGAAGCTGAGGGTTTGGGTCCTTTTAATGAGAAATGCGCTCTGTTCTCCTTCTGAGGAAAGACGTCAGGCCGATCTCAGGGAGCTCTGCCGAATTTTTGGGGCTGGGGTCGCCTTTACAGTTCCCAGATTTACACTCATTCACGACGTTTGAAAGCCACCAGATGAGGGGTGAGGGGGTGGGGGTGGTGGTGGTGGAGAGGTGCCTCTCGCTTCCATTCAGCAGACCAGGCCTCTAATCTCTGTTGGGACGGCCCACAAAGAGCGAGGAAGGCCTTCGTTCACATCAAGCGTGGGCCCAGCGGTGACAATAGGTAACATTTCATGGTGTTACACAGGCTGTCTGATCTGTGCGTGCAGCCGGGACCTTTTAGAAACACTTCAAATGATTCCGGTTCTAAGCCACATTCCTCCGAAGCAAAGGCTCCTTCAGAAAAGAAGGAACCAGAATTAATCACGCACTTTTCTCACAACCAGGGTTTGTCGTCTGTCCGGTTCATTCTGCCACAACAGAACCGGCGCCCTACTTTACCAGCCACAACAAACTGGCAAATTGGTAAAAGAGCCCTCGGAGCTGGCGGCGGGCACCTTTTCTGGTGTTGCTAGGAGACAAAAATCTGGCTTCGGTGAGGTGCACCTGCTTCATCTCCAGGTTCGCCGTCAGGAAGATCTACGGGAATCTTGAGGGGGTGTCTGATGTTTGTCCTGTTCCTTGTTATTAGCTACCCCGGCTACCTGAAGGTGAAAGATAACAACAATACTATTTCAAACAATACAGCACAAATCGTGCGGCTTATATGGTTTTAGTTCAGGCGCTTCAGATGACCCAGTTTAATACCGCTAAAATCATTCTTCTGCCAAAAACAAAAAAGAATTAGAAAAGTCCAAATCAATGACAGGTCCTGGCTTCTTCTGTCCACAGGGCAGCTACGCTAATGTCGTAGCCTAGCATTAGCCAGGAACTTCATCAGAACGTTTAGAAAGAAGCAATTCTTCTTTTGTGGTTAAAAACAGCACTCCTCTTTCTCTGCCTCGGCCCGGGCGGCTGCTGGCCACCACAGCTCTGTGCATGTGTGGGGCTGGAGGGCCTCCAGCTCTGGCCTGGGACCCGATCAGCTGGGTGCGAAAGGCTCCGCCAGGGAACCGGAGCCAAGAGCCAATAAACAGGCGTGTACGTGTGCCGACCTGCTGCCGGAGCGTTAATCGCGTGGCGGGTCGCTGGCTGGTTTCAGACGTGGCCTCTTTGTAGTCGGTGACCTTCTGCGAGGCGTTGTGGGTGATGCCGGCCGTGGTTGCCAAGCACCAAACCTCCAACCCCAAATTGTCATTTTTTTCATAAATAATGATGCGGATGAGGAACTGACCCAGTGGCCCCATTGCCGGATTTACACCGTATAAATTAAATAAATGGGCTTCCCTGGTGCTTCAAACCTTTCCACTGACGGACTGATCTTCTTCCCAAAATGACTCCCCCCCTGGTCAAAATCAGGATGGGCTATAAAAGGAGCTCCAGTTTTGTTTTAAAAATGTGTAGCGGGGCAAATAGGGTCGGCTCACCAACACTTTTACCTCGCGGAGAACCCACCTCCGGTGGAGGCGGCGGTGATTTACGAGCCCGCTCGGGTCAGTGGGTAGTTCCATTTAGGATGCTCAGTGAAGCAGATGTGAGGAGAGTACGGAGGGTCTGTAGGGAGAGCATGAATCATCATGGCGCTGGTGCCCCGGGTGGTGCCTGCCGGTGCCTAATTTGTCCGCTGTTTGGGAACTGGTGGAGTTTTCCTTGTGTGTTGGCTTTTATTTGCTCCCGTGGGCTTTAAGAGGGTACAGGGACGGGGTGGGTGGGCGGCTGCAGGAAGAGAGGGATAAGAGCCTGGAGCAACAGACCCATTTTTTAAATATCAGCTCCTCTCCGGGGCTTTAGTCTGTAATGGACTGCTGGTGGTGAAGGAAGGGGATGAAAATTGATTCCCAACGATGTGATCACACAGATTCCTCTTTTGTTGCAGATAAATCGTTTTGTCGGTGGTTTAAGGAGCTAAAATTTTTTCCCAGCTATTTCTTTTTTTAAGGCTCCACTTTGCTGTTTGAGAGACACGGAGGAGGACCGTTCCCGTGCTGTCCTCCCTCTGCTTCTGTCTTCTTAACCTTGGCGGACGGCGTTCCCATCAGAGTGTCACAGTGGATCCTCTTTCTGCCCGGCAACAGAGACCTTTCACGGGCCGTTACTGCGGATCATCGTCGGGACCAAAAAATTCCGCTGAGTTTGAACATCAGTTATTCCCAGATATGCAGAAGCCAGGCGGGACTTGTGGAAAACACGGGGAGCTCGAAAGTTTGGAAAGGCACACGTCAGACTGTTTTAAAATTTTAATGAAGCTAAAATTATTCATTATGAATACTGGAGCGCAGCCCCTTGGGAGATTAAATTCTAAACAGCTTCTTGGTGAGTTTTTGCATCTCGCGTACCTGTGAGGGGCAATTTAGAGCCTCCGATCAACCTCACACGCATGTTTTCGTCCCACCCGGAACCATGCCAAAGCTATCGCTAATGCTAACCCTAATGCCTTATGATGTGGTGCAAAGGTGTCAAGGAGAAAAGAGTCCTATAAGGAGAATGTCTCCAGGAACCTCCTCCTGCTCCTGGGGTGCGTCACGGTCAACGTTCCCCTCTGGGAACCGGACTCACTACCAGAGGGGCGGAGCTTGAACCAGTCCTCGGGCTTCACGTGTCCGCTGTCACCCGCTGAGCGTCTCCTCATTCCTCGGCTTCCACTGAGGTCAGCGCCTGGACCCGGCCCTTCCTCGCCGAGTCAATAAGAGAGCAATGCGGAGTGTTGGGTTTCCCGCAGGTGTGGATCTGACCGGTGACCTTTTCCTGATGTGATCGAAGCGTCCGCGGTGGGAGATCGGCCGATAAAATTAGCAACTCCGGACAACTGCTGCAGATCTCTCAACGATTTGGCAGCGTAGCATGAAGCTGTTCTGCGGTCTATTGCACCAGAATATCACACGCTGCCACATTCTTTACGGTAAATAAATGCTTGAAGACGGCGCCGAGGATGCTTCTGCCAGTCTGTGAGCTAACGTAAATCTACAGGCCCACGTGGACCACATGCCACGTCTCTGGGCCACTCCCATAATAGGAGTTAATAAGCACAACAACCTAATTACGCCTCATAAAGGAGAAGACGAGCACGTCTCAATAACACAGAGGGGGGTCCTCAAAGAAGAATGGCGTCCATTGCCGGCGGGGTGGCGACTTCCTCGGCCGACCCCTCACACGTTCACTGAGCATCAAAAAAAAGCAGACAAACATGTGGCCGACGTGCCACAGAAGGAAGCTTTTAGGGCTTTTTTGTTGCTTTATTGACGCTGGCAGAAGGAACCGGGGTGATTTCACCTTTGGAGGGGTCAAAAAAAGGCCGCAAAGAGAGAACCGACGATGCCGGGCCACCTGGGCCGGTCCGCCTTCAGCTCCTGGTTAACCCTGTCATGTCTTAAACAAAGGTCCGACTAAAACTCGGAGCTAAAGTCGACCATTAAAGCTGTAATAAAACCTGCAAATGCAGTGAAAACGGCCACACGACGGGAAATGGACAGCACCAGTTCGACCGGAATGATTTTTTTTTGGGGGGGGAGGGTGCATCTGTAAGTCATCTGCACGTGTGTGTGACTGTTTTTCTTGGCTTTGTCCTCTTTTTCTTCGGCAGCTACTGTGTGTTCATAAAATCTAACTAGCTGATTTATTGGGCTGCACCAACATCGTCCAAACCCGAACAGCATGTGCGCTTACATCCAGGACTTCCTCCGGGCGTCGCTTTTCCGGCCTCTTATCCCGTACAAAGCCGTGCGCGAGGTCAACGAGGTCAGCAAATTCACCGCAGTGAAGGTGCAACGAGCAGGAGCGACCCGTTTGATCTCGCCATGGCGCTCGTGTCCAATAAATTTGCCGGCAATCGAGTCGGGGGCCGTTTGCGCAGGCATCATTAACTCGCCAAATTCTGGAATTTATGGGAAAACTGGGCTTTGTCCACGTCGCGGCTCTTTGTAGAGGTTAAACGCGCAGGGCTGCTACCCGCCTGATGAACCTTCGGGTTGAAAGTATGATTTTTATTTCTTTTTTTTTAATGAACGCGCAGCAGCGGCCGGCGTTTTTCCCTCCACTTCAAACGCCTGTTTTCTCGTATAAATGAAAGGCTGTTATTGCAAACAGAAGGCCGTGCACGCCGCTTGTCTCGATACATCAGTCACTTCACAGTCAATAACGCTCGTGGGTTGAACTGGGCTCTATCATCATTGAGTCCAGATGCTCGTGGAGATCAGAGCGCTATGCCGTGCTAACCCTTAGCCCGAAAGAGAAACAAAAAGGCACCTTTAGGCTGTGCAAACGCCCACCGCTGCAGCGCCGCTTCGCTGCAGCGCTAAACCCCAACTTCCACCCAGCTTTGATGCCCGTCTCCGTCTTCTCAGTTTCGGAGCCGCCTTTTTCTACCTTCGGTGGATTTCCCATGACTTCCTCCGCGAGGTGCCGTGAAGTCATCTGCCAACACTCCATTACAGGTGGTCAACTTCCCCCCCTCCTCCCGCCACTTGCCCACGTCACGGCGGTGTGTTTCTGTGAGCTCACGCAGTCGAGATTTCCACCAGCAGGACGGTTTGGCTCTGAAGTATCATCATCTGGCCAGACTTCCTCCCTGGTTAACCATGTGTGTGAGCAAAGAATAAAGGAAAAATTCTCATGTCATGGGGGGGCAGATTTATTTGTTTCCTCCTTCTTTTGCTTTTTGACCTTTACTTGACGCGTGGTTCTCTTAACCAAAATGTAAGCAAATCCTGTTGCTTTACTTGTAGCTGAAGATCTTACTTTAGCTAGAATGAGGCTTTTCTAAATGGATGTGTGTGTGTTTGTGCGCGAGTGTGTTTTCTGGGACGCGATCCTCTCTGTAAACTGAGATTTGCTGAACCCTACTCCTAGAGAGGAGATGCTAACATTAGCCGTTTCCTCTCAGCCTCCAGTGTGCAAACATCACATGATGCATGAGGCAAAAAGACTTTTCTACATAATAAACCTCACCTGGACAGTATTGGCGTTGACTCCTTATAGATGCCGATCGGCACGTTAGAAGTAGCTGCTGAACTACCGTGAACTACCGCCTGGTTGAGCTGAAGGGATCTCAGTGCTTTAATGGCCCTGACAGCCGGGTTGTTGCTGACAGAAGGACCCTGTTGGGTTCCAAAAGGCCAATTGGTGAGATGAAAGGTCAGATGCCAATTAAGGACAAAATTAAGGATGGCAGGGCGATACCCCGGGAGCCAGGCCTGGGGGCCTCCTCTCGAAGGTGCCAAAGGGCCCTGGGGCTCTGTGGGGTAAGTCAGTTACCCTCCAGGACTCCAGGAAATAACAATTATTAACGCAAATTCAACCAATCCCGAAAATTCGTCACTTCCGCATCGATAGGTGGCTCCCGGTGATCGATGGTCCTGCTGCCTGTGTAGCCCGCCAGGGGTCATCGACCACCAGAACCTCGTGGCCCCGGGGGATGTTTGTCTTTCTGTCTGTCAAACTTCACAGGCTGCCGGCTGCTTGGTGGTTTCCTCGTAACTGTCCGGCGGCGCGGCCCTGGTCCTGCCGATGATTTAGAGGGGGAAGGAAAGACTTAAACGGGAGCCCACGGGGGCAGACACTTTGGGGGGGGGGGGGGGTGGTGGTTGGCTCTTGTGAAGAACATACTTGACTCATGTCCATAAATACCCCTAAACGCTTGGACGGGTGGGCTATATCCGAAACCAGGTGTAAGATGTCCCCTTGTATGCGGAACAAACATATCTCTGTATATTTGTCACTATGTGTGTGTGTGTGTGTGTGTGTGTGTGTGTGTGTTATGTACCGTAATATAAGCCAACAGGCCATCTCCAGATTCTTTCTCTAAAAATGGGGAGAAGACAGTGACACACACGGTTTCTTGGAACCAGGAGTTACTGCGTAGCGTAGTTTGCTAAGTTAGGACACATCTGTCTGCGTTCACGTGCGCGCGACGCTCTCCCCCACCCCCGCTCTCACACGCGGTCCGCACCGCCGAGATTTATGAAGCTGCCTTCAGGAATGTGGAGCTGGCTCGACAAGCCCTCACACAACTTGGACGAGAAGTTAAAAAAGACACAAAAGTGCCAAGAGGCCAAATCTCAATGTGTCATCTGTTTGACTTCAGCGGAGTCGGAGGTCTTGAAAAGGGGCGAGCGCTGCGGTGCACGTGTGCGCGAAAACACGAGATCTACACAAGCTCGCGCTCTTTTACAGACCATAAAACCAAAGCTTTGGAACAGTGACTGTTACAGTAAATGTTAGTGTTTTAAAAGGCCTCACGGTTGCCGTGGCGTCGGTGGCGCCGACAGCGTTCAAATGGCGGCCCCAGGACGTCCTTTCCTGGCCCCTCTGTTGCAGCGAGGGCCGGCTTGCTGACAGGGGGAGTGACATCACCGGGGGGGCATCAGCGTGGCCTCTTTCACCCCCTCTTCTTTTTTTTTTCGGGAGCGTTACAATTTTGTACACAAAGGCCACACGGCGCTGCTATCTCCAGATCTGAGTGGACGCAGCACTTTTGAAAATCCCTAACAAGATTAAACCGTAGCGCAATCAGCTGTCAGCGCTGCGCACACACGCCGCTTCTCAGGACCTGCACGGGTTCCTGTCCCAACGGGACGCACAAAAGCCACATCCTACGCCTCTGCCGTGCGTCCGGTGGGAGAACAAACGAGCGCAGCGTTGCCAGCTAGCTAACTCGTCTCAGTGCAGGTTAGGCTAGTGCGGACTAGTTTCCCTAACTCATTAGCAGTGACTTGCGCTAACTTCCTGCTTGGTACTTTTAATGTTTCCAGCCTTGTATTTTGTCTATTTTAACTGTTACTATTTTGTCAGGACAGATAAAAAAGTACTTTCTAGATTCAGTGGCTGCGTTTTTTGAAAATTCTGTCAAATTTGTAGGATGGTTTTGTCAACGCTCCTCCTTGGAATACGTTAGCGTTGCTTTATGTCATGGATAGTATCATGATAACTGGTCATGTCTGACTGGTCGATACAAATAGAACCAAAACAAGATTTTTTATGAAAGCAAGTCTAGGTGGCTGGTTCTGATCCACACGTGAGATTTTATGTATTTAACTTGACAGGCGGGTTGTAATTAGGAATTTAAAGCTCTTTTTGTTGGGCCTCGATCTGTTTCATGTATTGGACATTGGGTTGGCCGTAGATTCACATCGCTCACATACTCACCGAGTAACATCACCGCACCCCTGAGAGTAAATCAAGGCTCCACAACCGAGTTCCCTCATCCTTTCTTCTTCCAGAAAAATGTCTTCACTCTTCTGGAACGCTTAATTCTTGTATGCTAATCTCCAGAAACAGATGAGTAGCCGTTGTTGCTGCTGGTCTCCAGATGTGCACCTAGAGTATCTCAGCGTTTTCTCAGAACATCACATCTCAGAAAAGGAAGGCGCACGTGACGGGGATGGACTCCAGCGCCGACAGTGCTGCGTTGTGCTGTATGGTAGGACTTCGAGCCAGCTGCTCTACTGGGCCTCTTCTTGGAAGTACAACGCTTCTGAGGATGCGGCTAACAGCTAAAACTGGGGGGAAAGATACGCCGGCTGAGGCCAAACCATGTATTTCTCCCTCCGTCATGCCGGGAATCCGACGCAAACCTTCAAATTTCATGCATGTCACACTCACCTGGTTGTCTCGGCAACCTTTGTAAGAGGCTCTAGGGCTGGGATTCCATTACACATTCCAGTGTCACATCAAGGGAGTTTTCACTCACTTGAGTTGGATTTAAAAAAAATAATAATAAAAATACGCAGAAATTACATTTGTAGAAAGAATTTTGATGTGAAATTTAAGAAAGAAAAAAAAAAAAACGCCTCGTGCTTTAGGTAGGACTGCAGCCAATGTCTGATTAGCATGCTAACACCCCTTAAATTCAAATTATTCCCTGTGTCGGTCGAGCATCTCTACCTTTCGACGGAGACATTCAGAAGAGGGGACGTAAAGAGCGAAGGGTCACCACGACAATGGCAACAGGTCTTCACCATTGATTCGCTACCAAAAGGACTAGCTAGCTGAGTTGAGGATAAGATGTGTCGTACAATAAGCGTGCTCTAATCTGCGTCTTTGCATAACCCAAGAATAACGAGTCTGGATTAACTAGTTTGAGGTGAAAACTTCCTTTGGGATTCTGGGCGTCTCACCCGTGTCACGGGAGCCGCTTCACACGACGACAGCGCTGATGAATGCTCATCCACCATCTCGGAGAACTCAAAGGCCCAGCGGCGCATGAACGACCTGGCCCGGTGTCGAGCCCCGGGGTTCAAAGGTGAGAAGAAGCCTGGTGCCATCCTGGAAATTAGACCGGACCAATTGTCCGTCAGTCAATTCTGATTATGGCGTAAAGCGAAGCGGGCCCCGCGGAGCCATTCAAGGGCCCTGACACCAGCCGCCGGCGGGGGCTGGGAGGGTTATTGCAGATGGGAGATTGAATTATGCATGCTGCAGTGCTCGGGACACAAAAGCAAATGCGCAATTTAATTAAAAAGACAAAGGCCCTCCAACAATACGCAGGCGCTGTAGTTTAAAGAACAGAGCTTTTTTGCGAAGAGCTCCATTTGTGTATCACGTTGCGGTTCCGCACGTGGAGGAACCAGACCGGTTGCTCCGTTTTGGGGACTCTCCCGATTCTGAGGAGATTTACTTCACAGTTTATGCCAATCAATACGGCTTCAATCTAATCCACGCTTAGGCCCCTCCCACCGGTGCAAACTCACTCTTCTAAATCCCTGCGTCGACATCTGTGATTAGCATACTAACATTAGCATATTAGCATGCTTACTGGGAGCTACCGGTCCAGACAGCCGCTCCCATGTGCGTTAAACCGGGATCTCCAGCTGCACCTGAGGTTCACCACACTTCCTTTGATCAGATCGATCAGCACATCAGCGGACTGCGAGCGACCCCCCCCCCTTCCACCGCCACATTCTGAACCGCATCTGGAAGATAAACGCCGGCCGCATCCTTCTTTTGTATACAAAAGCCTTAAACGTCAGCGGCCTCTTCCCCCCAAGAATGCCGGGTATGCCTAAGTTTTGAGCCACGTGCAGCTTTGGAGAACAGCTATAGAATATCATCCTGCAAGCAATTTCTCACACTGCGGAATGCCTATTTTTGGCTGCAGCGTAGGGGGGGGAGAGAAAAAGCCCCAAATCCTCCTGCCAACATTGTTGAGGAGACGCAGCCAGTTGTGCTGCTCCGGTCTGAAGGACTCAGAACATGTGGCCGCCTTCCTCGAATCAGAACATTTGCGGTTGCGTAATTAGCGTCCAGACATGCCTCTGCTTTATAACACGAATCTGGAATTTAATCTGAATCTACAGATAATAGACAGACTCGGAGGAGTCTGGGTCCCTGTCAATTAGATGAAGAAAAGCACTGGGGGGGGGGGGGGCGATGGAGGATTTGTCAGGACTGGTTTTACAGCAAAAATTATCCTACCTGCTAGCAAGGACGGCAGCTGTTAATCACTCCCAAACCGCACCTTCAAATTCTGCCCCACGCTGATTAAACAAAGTAAACCGAGGCTGCGGCCATAAAGAAACGGCAGCTCTGCCGGCAAATGCCGCCACGCCTGGTCACATGATCTCCTGGACGTACAGGATGACATTAGCCGCTAAAAGGTGCTGATGATTCAGTCAATACAGGCTTGGCTTCTTCACAAAGAGGAATCGGCTCTAAACGTGACCACAAACCTGGAGAACACGCTAACCCCACATGTGCGCTAACCAGCGCGCTGATGGTCAAAAACGCTACTCTCTTAACAAAACATTTAGTCATCGTTAGTTGAAGCCCGTAGCAGGAACGGTTTATGCTGAAAATGCTTCATTGCGGTCAGATCTGGATGATTCACTCGTGCTTTATTTTCTTAAGTGCTTCGGGGTGTCTTCCAACACGCTCGACGGCGACGCGCGACTTTAAATCATGATTCATTCCCAGCCAACAGAGATTTTTATTTATTTATTTTCATGGCATTTATTTCCTCTCTGAGGAGTCTGTGGAAATAATGTCTGGTGTGTGTGTGTGTGTGTGTGTGGGGGGGGGGGGGTCTATTTTCTGACATTCCAGCTGCAGGGACTTGCCCAAGTTATGCAGGAGGCAGCTGGAGGCAGAAATGTGAAGATCTGGGGGCCGAGAAATCGGAAGCTCAATTTTTGTGAGGTTTTAACGTCCGGTGCTTTTATTTTGAAGGTACCGGAGAAGCGTTGACGCTCACATTCACCAGGGTTCAAAAATATAGATAGATGATGGTGTTTTTGTGAGGAATTCCTCCTGCGCGGACAGTTCCAGAGGTGGCCGCCGTCGGCAGACAGTAACGAATGAATCATCATTAACATCACCGACTCCTTTTAGCCCTTAGAAACGAAGACAAAGTAGCAATCGGGAGCGCACCCATTATCCCTGACGCCGTGGAACCGTAAACTACCACCGCAGAAGGGAGCGTCCATCAATCAGGAGGACGCGGCTTGAAAGGCTCGAAGTTACGCCAACAGTAACGTGACTCGCCGTCCCTCCGGAGGGGCCCCGAGTCTCGTCACGTCGTCCCCGAGGGTCGCCACCGGGATTTCAACATCAATCTGGAAGTGTCTCCTGGTTCAGAGAAGAGAGGCCTAATGGGAGAAAATGTAGCACCTCATCAGCACCTCCCAGAGCCGCCATAATGGAGCATCCATGGTCATTAATGGAGCGTACCTCCCACCTCAAGAGCTCCCATTCAGTCTCTGTCATCATTCACGGCCATCACTTCCTCAGAATTTAATGGTTTTGGAGCTCCCTTTTATCCCATTGTCTCTCCTTCTCTGTGTCTCTTCCCCATTTAGGAGCCTAAACCAGAGGACGGGCCTGTTAGTTAGGCGTCAGGGATGACCTCTGCACCCCTTCGCTGGAGACTCCTTCAGCTTTGTTTTGGGCCCCTGTCCCCCTTGCCAAGGCAAATCAGACCCCGGGCGGGTCACGGGGAGAGAGAGCCACTGGGGGTCTCATTGTCTTCCCATTCACATCACACACAAGTGGCCCGGAGTGGACATCAGACGCTCCCAGAAGCCACACACACTGGAGGGACAATGTCCACGCAAAGTGACAGCTCCTATTGGGAGAGGAATGCATGTGAATCCGGGAGGTTCAAAGCGGCACGCCAAGCAAACCGACGACATGGGAATATTTGATTGCCAAGCGCTATTTCTCCCTCTCCCATCATCTTCCGCAACAATGAGGAAGGTTACAGTCACAACCAATTACCGCGGCGTAAAGTTCACCGTATAGCGACCTCAACGTACAGCGCAGCGGGTCAGGAATCCGCTGTGACGCTGCGATTTCGTCCAAACCGCTCCACGTATCCGCCCGTCGGTTCCACGCGTCGCTGCGCTTTAGTCACTTCCTGGTGAAAACATACGTTCTCCAGAAGTTTTCCAAGGAGGTCGTTGCCTTTTTTTCCCCCTCAAAAAAATGATGCTGTTCTTTGACGCTACGCTGGTGTTTTCAGTGGGAAAAGGGAATTCTGGGCTTTAGGGGGCAGGAGAGAAGCGGGAGAAGGCAACAGGTGAGATTGGCTGGACCACACAGGCGGGGCCGAGAGGTTGGAGCCGGGTTACGGCTGCGGGGCCGGATTAGGAGGCAGCTGAGGGAGGGCACGCGGCGCTGGTACCTTCCCTCCGTGACCCGGGGCCAGGCTGGGGATTAGCAAACTGACTGTTTTCTTATTGCTACGTGTTTCCTACGGGGAAAGGTTTAGAATATGGCCGCTATCTGGGAAAGAACCAGGGGCGTGGCAGCGAGGTTTGGGCGCCCGCCGCCGCTACGTGGCCCGTTTCTCACTTTCCCGGCAGGATTTCCAGCGTGGTTCCGTTCCTCCCGACATCTCGCGCGTCCTCCTGTGACAATGCAGCGAGATTAGAGAACCAAAGGCTCCCGTCGATCTATTGAGCACCGATTCTCCAGCTCGCCACCGCACGCACGGCGGTTTTGTCGGCCCAGTGAAAAGCAGCTCGAGATGGTTCGGCAGATTCCTGCTGGGAGAACCGGACCGTAATATTCCTCCTGCTTTATCACACCTGAACTGGAGGAAGCAGAAATCACTGAAATGGATCCTTTTGAGGGGAAAATGGAGGCCGGTAATAATGAATCGAGCTTTGATGTTAGAATATGCCCCATCCCCCCCCACATAATGGGACCTAGCTGTACCTGTTAAAACTAGCATCAGCTAAGTGGCTAGCATTCACCAACTCTTTCAGACGTTAGTGGCTTTATTCTCTCTTGACACGTCGATTGGGACCCTGTTTTTAAGGTTCTGAGCTGCAGGGCGTTTTTAAAAAAAAAAAAAAAGTCCAAGTTTTGTGCCGCCGCTCGTGAGAAAAGGCAGATTAAGTGGGAATAAAACTGAAACTTGTAAAAAGAAACAGCACTTTGCATGATGACTACATCAATGAGAACAATGAAAAACAAAAAACCCATTTTGAGGTTAAAAGTCCGTCTGCGGGAAGATCCACTTGATTAAAACCATGTGTGTGACTCAGTGGAACCAGGTGATCCGAATAAAACAGACAACAAAGTAAATATCAGGGCTTTCCCTTCACAGATTTCCCCTCATGGCTCTTTGTGGCTTTAAAAATCTACAGAACACAAATAGACCTGATCACTGAGGCCTGAAACTCCGCCCCTCACAACTGGCTGTTGTCATGGAAGGTGTGATGTCATCGGTAGAACACACACACTCACACGCACGCCTACACGTGCACAGAGGCACGCACACTCTCACCTGGTTTCATCAAACCACAGCTGTTTCCTGTGCGTTGTGTTCAGTGAAAGGGCTCAGTCGTACTGAGAAAAACACGGGAAAAGACAAAAAAAAGAACGGTGCACAGGTACTGTGTGTGTGTGTGTGTGTGGGGGTGTGTGTGATGGACAAGGAGAGCTTTTTTCGTTAGTTTTCTATTTTGCTCTTTGTTTTTTTCTCATGTTCTGCGACTCAACAGCTGCTTTGCCCTGAAGCCGTTTAAAAAATGAATAAAAAATGAATAAAAAATTAGCCAATTAGTTCTTGACCTGACTCATATTCACATCTTAAACAAGTACGAAGTAAAGGCTTGGCAGATTAATTAATCAGTGTCGGCTTTTTGGGAGTTTTCTTGAGCTAATGCAGAAGTTAGCTAGCTACTTGCTAAACTGCCCCCCAACCACCAAACACGTGAAAAGCTTGTTAAAAGGTCACTTATTCAGGTCTTTCCAGCCGTGGCGGGATGGTTCCTTCCATGCCTTTGAGCCTACACATTAGCTAAAACCTGCCGCTGCGGCTACACATACACAAGCTCTACGGGGACGCTGAAACCACAGTTGGTGAAAACATCCGGGTGTGCACGAGCACAACGAGGAAGCCGAACAAGCCGCTCGACGTTTGCTGCCATTAGCGGAGGAAACCGTTTACGGCGCTCCAGGTTCTGCCCTCACTTAACATGCCCGGGCCGGCGGCGGCGGCGGTTAATCAACAACCTCCTCTCTCGGCGGCGGTTGACGGGCCGCATGGTTTGACTCCTAATAACACAAAGGCACATTACCGGGCACGCTCGGGGCGCTCGCGGGAGCACGCTCGCGCTCCCCTCTCGGCTCGGCGCCAAGCCTTATGTGTGACTGGCATGGCCGGCTATCTCCATGGCAACGGGAATGTTGGCCCTGGCGAGTGCCAAGAGAGCAGCTGGTAGGTAGTGGCAGATTAGTCTCCAAACAGATTTACAGGCAGTCGAGTACGACGCGGCCTCCGAACAGAGGAGGAAACGATAAAGCAGCCATTAGAGGGAAAGACAACAAAGAGGGGATTGTGGGACAGGGAGACCTTTTCCGACCGGCTCTGCCAGATCCAGGCGGGGACGGCAGAGCAGGGTCGGCGAGGCGCCGCCGCTCCTGAAATCATTCAAATGGGAAGATTTGATGCAATTTGCCAGATTCGGTTTGAAAGAAACAAGTGTTTTTATTCCGGCGGATCCAGAGGGGGACGGACCACCGAGGGCCGGAGCGAGCGTTGAAGCTGGACGCGGATTAGAGACGTCCTTGATGTTGTTGCCAAAGTAGCGGGAAATTGAAATCCGGCCCTTGAGACTTAATCCCAGGTCCTCATATTCTGGTGCAACCTGAGGCCCGGAGTCACCTGCTGCTCCCGGGAAACACGGCCTCTTCCCTGGTCTCCATCATCCTCTTTGATCTTCTTTGAAAAAGGACTTGTTTGATTTTAGAGGGCAGTTATTTAGCCGTCATAATTTCACTATTGATCTCATAATTTAATCCAAAGGGATTTTAAACCGTATGTCGGAAGCTAAAGGTCGTGTTCGGTTGTTTGAAAGGCGACCCTCTGACTTTTATTTAAACCGTCTTGGCCAAAGGTCAGAGGTCATAGGAACCCGTCCAAGATTTTCCCTTTTTAAATTCACTGTAAATCTGGACGCTCGGAGGACCAGGTTAGGTGTACCGGGTCAAAGGTCGCCCTCTCTGAGGGATGGGGCAGGGTAAGGAGCAACCATAACTCATCCTGAATGAGTGACCAAAGAGGGTCAGAGGTCAGATTCAGCGCAGGCGTGTGCTTCCTCTTCTTTTAAGCCGGGTTTAATACCCGCCATGCTGCCCCCCCCCCCCACAGTTCTGTATCTGCGTCCTAATTTACTCTTAGAAATGTAAATACAGAAGCCTCAAAGGCGTCATTTTCAGCTGCCGTAATAAAATCCTTGAAGCTGTTGATTAATGGACGAGACGCTTTCGGATTACTTCCAATTTCCTCCCAAGGTCGCCTCGGAATTGATGCCGGCGCTGATTAATTTGGGCGGGTATTCCCGATCCAGCCTGAGTCAGGGATCTACGCTAACGAGCCTCCCCGTCCTGCGCTGCTCATCAACGCCGCTGACCCCGTGTCTGTTCATAAAAGACGGTTTCAGAGGAAGAAGAAAGACGGGACGGGGACATGTCCGGGCATGAGCGTGCACGGCTGCCGCGAGCTTGTGAAGAGAAGCGGCAGGAAAAGATGGCCGACGCGCGACTGGAACCCGCCGTTTACGCGCCACCGTCCTGGAGTCAAGCTGGCGTTGCTGTTGGCAACTCCGTACCTCCGAAACGGACTCACGCTAAGTTCAGCGTTAGCTTAGCTGAGCCGGTTCCATGGTGGCGGGAGGATATTCGGGGGTGGCGTCTTCAGGACTCAGCTGTATATGAGGAGCTAGCACGCCGTCAAAGTTCCGATATAAGAAGGAACATACCTCTTCCCTGTTATGCTAAGCTAACATCTGTGCATCTTTGTTGGTGAAAATGAGATTTTGTGCTGGTATTTAGCGACCCAACGCAGTGGTTTCAGCAGTAATATTTTCCAGTTACCTGCGAGGAGCCAGGTGGGGTTTGGGGGTTTGGGGGTCATTGCACATTCGTGTGACTCCCTGTGAAGTGGGGGGGGGGTGAAAGAGTGCAGGCCCGGCTCTGTTCTGCTGCTGTGGTTAATGCATAAACAACGGGCTGCGCTCCCCTCGCTCCTCTTCTCCTTTTTATAGATGCCTGTCTCCCCCCCGACATGGCTTTAAACTCAGCCGTATCATTAGGGAGTCAAGAGCATCTCTGTTGTGCTGCTGAGGTTTCCCCTCCTGGTTATATAACGATCTTCCCGTAGGCCTCTTCTGGTTTTGGCGGCGCTCCCTGCTCGCTAACCCGGCCCAGCTCTGGCGCCGCTCCAGTCCAAACAGAACCCACTTTGTCCTCGGCTCTGTTTTTGGCACCAGCTGTTCGCGCACGACTCCAGCAGCTGACTCTTTTGTTTCGCTCGCAGCCGGCGTTTTCTTCTTACATCACCCCCCCCCCCCCGGTTTGATCCGTCTCTCAGGCCACGCTGTCCCCTCTGTCTGTTTTTCTCTTTCCTTTACCGCCTCATTTCTATTGACGCTTTTTTCCAGCGCCGGCCCGACCGGCCGGCAGAGGAGCCTGTTGGAGCGGTGATGTATGAGGGCAGATGACGCCCACCTGCTTCCCAGCAGTCGGCCCGGGGGCCGGAGCGGACTATCGACCATTCACTCGGCTCAACTGTCGCACCTGTTGCGCCGCCGCTACGACATTGGTGAAAATGACTAATTACCCTGTAATTATGTTTTCCCAGCGCTGCCAACGGACCGTCAGGACAGCTTATTATTTTACAACTTCATGATCGCCTACTTAAGCTGGATTAAGTGCTGTTTCATGGAGGAAGGACGGCGGCATCATTAGCACTGACTTACGGCGCCGCTAAGTGCTTTGATGAGCGCTAAAATTCATAGGAAGAGGAAATTGGTTTCATAGCTGAGAGCAGCTGCAATAATTCCTCGGAACCACCTCAGCTTCAGGCGGGTTAAAGGTCATTCGCCGACCTTTCCCTGGAAAAGGTAAATGAGCGCGTCCAATAATGCCAATAACAATTAGCCTCAATGCTAATTTCAGGAGCGCCTGAAGCATCAAAACCGGAAATTAGGAAGGAAATGTGCGAAAAATCTACGTTTCAAACTACGGTAAAACATGACAAAGATTATTCTCTCGATCACCGAAATGGACTCATTGGCTGATCGGGCTAGGGACGCCCCCGGCTGAGCGATTTCGCCGCCCGCAGCGTTTCCGCCCCATTAACACGTTTAATAAAGGGAAGCTTTTATCCTCCGCTGGGCCGCGATCTGCGTGGCTAATGGGGAAGAATCAATTAAATGGTTAAAAAGAGGACAATGTGAAATCAGAGTCTGTGGGCCTTCGCGTCCCTTCAAAGGGCCGGCGATAAAACATCAAAGGGAGGACGCTGGAAGACGGCGGCGGGGGTCAGAGGTCGGCTGCCATCGCGGCTTCATTGTCGCCTCCGTCCATGTCGGAGCAGCTCGCGGGTTAATTGAGGAGGAGAGTATTGACTTGATGGCCGGGATAATTGCGTGTTGCTGTGTGGACTCTGTCGGGGTGCGAGCGCCGCCGCCGCCGCCGCCGGCCGGTGTTGATTTGTGCTGCTGGCAGCTCTCCGCAGCCCCATAAATCCTGATTGACATGTGCTCCCTGCAGGTTTTACGATGATAAGGCTCTTATTTACTCTCAGGCGAGAGTAAATGGACAGTTTTGACAATTAACTTGCTCGATACAAATTGCAGCTACTGATTGGCTGAAACTTTATGCAGTTAGAAAAAAAAAAAAACCCCACAGAAACCATCCAAAACGTCACTTATTCACATATTTTCTGGAATATCGGCGCGTCAGCTCAGCCGCGCTATTTCCTCCATTTCCTGCACAACTGCCCAGAGGTTTTCTGGACAACCGCGCGGAGGTCAGCGCCCTCTGGCCCTCTGGGGCCTGTGGGGAGGAGCGGCTGTGTAATTACAGAGAGCTCGGAGACAAAATAGAAAGTGTTTCAGGCTGGAATGTGCTGAATAACGCAGGAGCTCTTCTGCCCCAGCGTTCCCGTCGTCGGACCTTAGAACAGCCTGTAAAGGCTGCAGGTGTGGGATCCCCATTCAAGAAAAGCAAGCCAAGGCTAGGGCAACAAAACAGCCTCACGGGGGGAAATAAAATAAAAGGGGGCGGAGCCTTTACAGCCCCCCTGCTAACCGCCGCGCCGCGGCCATAATGAGACACAGCCGGACTAAACACGGTCATTTACCATCAAATGCGGGGCACATAACGAGTTTCTGTCTCCCCGGGAGCTCTGATGAGATTCTAACGGGAGTCGGAGGTCTGATGCCGCGGCGCCCACCGTGGCAGCGGCAGGTCACCTCCAGCGGCGCGGCGGATGCCGTCTGGTGGATGCATCACTGTGGCAACAGAGGTGGCTCTGCTGGACAGTGGAAGGGAAAGACTGACTCATCACGCTCAATAAAACAAAGAGCAAACAACAAGTGCGTCAGGGATGGACGCGCCGCTGCTATAAATGTCAAAAGCATCATTTCCCAGCTGGAGCAGCACTGAGCTGCTCAGAAGGGAGCTTACGACAGATAATAATACGCTGGCCCGGTGACCTCATCCTCATTTTCCATTGACGGAAAAAATCATGTTTTAAGTTGATTTGGTAACGGAGGGAGGATTCATTAACCGTAGACCTGCATCAGGTTACGGTCATCAGACGTGATCCAAAGACACTAAAAGTACATGATGTTACACCAAAGCCCCCCGGACGGGAAGATTTCTCCTCTGTAACATCCCTGAGTGGTTAGAGCCCCCCCCATACACACACACAGCCTGGGGTTGTGTTTTTAAAGATTTTCCTTCAATTTCTGTTAGCAGGCAGCACACAGATAAGCTAGCTGCCACCAAGAGCCAAACGGAAGCTTGCGCGCCTAAAATTGGAGCCGTGCTTGCAATTGATGACAAGAGCGCACGTTGAGAAATGACATTTGACCGTCGGTGCGTAAGCGATTACTAGATTATCTTTATTTGAAAGCATAAGCGCGTGATACGCTGCTTTCAAGAATATCATTGGACAACTAATTAGCGGAAATCAAGCACTAAACGTCATGAATGAATATAACATCTATAGAAGATCCAGGATTCGCGTGCACTGTTTAACATACCAGCAAAAACAAAACTGAAGATCATTTCAGAAAACTCCAAGTTGCAGTTTCTTGAAAAATGTAAATTTCAGTGACGTGGGGTTTTTTTCTTCTTCTTCTTAAAGTATCATTAAGTGGGAGGGTGTCACATGTGTGGGGGAGAAAAGAAAATTCCCGTGTTTTCGTTATGTGACAGGATCTCTGCAGACGTGCCAGAAGCTCCAGATGTAGAAGACACACGACTGCACAACATCTCACTCTGAATACGGAGTTTTCTTTTGATTCAAAGGCGCCGAGTACACAAAAGGAGGCAAAAGTCAGAGTGTTCTTACATCTGCTCTGTATTTGTTGCACTATGAGTGTTCACCCCCCCCTCGCCTTTTCTTCTCGCGTTCACACCGAAGCGCTCGACCGCAAGATGTGATTCACCTCAGCTGAGTTTAAAAAAGAATCACTAAATCAGTCGGTTCTGACAAAAAAGGTCCGAATTTGTCCTGAATTTATGTCCCGAGCGGCGAGCGACGGGTCTGTTGTGCAAATCAACTCGGCGGCGAGGTGAGATCAAGAGTCGCGCATCGGAATAAACGGTGAAAAGGGCACTGAAGAGGGAGTGGTGGCAGGGAAGAGTGTTCCCGGTTTTCCAGAGCGGTGCGAGGGGAAGGGAGAGGGAGCTGCTGTCCGGCTCCTCCAGGCTCATCAGCAGCCTCCTGTTTACCTGGAGAGAAAATCATTCATTCCACCCCCCCATTTGTTTAAAATTCCTCCTCTTTTACCTTCCTTTCATTCAGGTCTGAATGCGCGGGGATCGGGTCAGGGGCGGGTCACCTCCCCTCCGCGCCTGGATCTAACGGCGTCGGTTCCGTTCGGTTCTACCGTCCCATTCGACGGCCGGACGTCCATCTGCTCTAACCCCGTCTCATCGACCATAAACAGGACGGCTACATCAGTGAAAAAGGAAGGGGGGGGGGGGTCCTGGCCAAATATTTGCTGCTCTTCGACCCCATTCGGTTGAGTGTGTTCTGTGTTTGCATTTCAATGACCCGCGGTCAGTGTCAGAACCATGGCACGTGTGTCCCTGACGAGCTGTCCACTGATAAGACGCTAGCAGATGAGAAAAGGACCGAGGCCTTGTGGGATAAGAGCGGGGTGAAGGATGGAGCAGTTCCAGACCGGCTGCTGGTTCACACACACACACACACACACACACACACACACACACACACTCCAGCAAACACAACTTCTCATATCTACCCTGTTTTTCCTGTGTGTACCTGTAGAACACATGGCTGCAGCCTGAGTGATGCTTGTTGATGACCCCCCCCCCCCCCACACCACACACACACCACACACACGCACCATTAGCCTCTTCAGGGTAACACTCTCTGATGGCGTTTAAATCTCCCACCCCCAAATTTTTTTGCTCGCAACTCACTCGTCCGACCGCGCAATTTGGTGAAAGGATGGCGGAGCGCGAGGGGACGACGGGACCGGGGGGGGAGCGTCGGCGCGGGTGGGCGGACGGCGCTCCTCGGATATGGAATTAGCCGAGGTGGATTGGAAGGATCAGGCGGAGAGATTCCACCAAACGCGCGCTCCCCGTGCGTAATTCATCTTGGCGTCCTTGAAATTGCTACTGTGAGAAACTCTGCAGCTGCTGCAGCAGCAGCAGAGTCCTCCAGCAGGACCCGGGCCCCCTCCCTCAACACCCACGGCGCCGGGTCCACCCCGCCCACACTTCTCTGAAGCACGTTTGAAACCCGTTGAAGGTGTGAACGTTGCGGAGACGAAGCGTCGCTCTCAGAAGCCTCTGATCAGGTCTCAGAGACTTTAAGGTCGGGTGACGTCTGAACGAGTCCCACCGAGGAGGCCGGTCCCAACTGTGACCTTTGACCTTTTAAAGTGACGTTAACCAAAACGGAGGAGACGTCTCGATCCAACAACTGTTACCCCCCCCCCCCCCCCCCCCCCCCCCCCCCCCCCCCCCCCCTCACTCCTGCTGACAGATCACCTTGTTATGCTAATAAAATGCTCCAAATTGGAGTCCTGCAGATCTTAACAAGGTCATCTAAAGGCTGGCGACCTTTGACATCTGTCCACATGCATTGCTGTTCTTCAGATGCAGTTTTCCAGGACGGCTATAAACAAATTAACTCATCCTGCTGGTTTCAAATGATCCGAAAACCCGGCTGCACTTCCTCATTTACTTCTACTATTACGAATGTCACAGGATGAGCATACAGAGAATTGTAGCAGTACAATATCAATGTAAACACGGGGGCTGGATACTGATCCTTACCACTAGATGTCGCCAAATTGTATACACTCAACACTTCATATTTCTGCAAAATAAGGATTTTTACACATTTAAGCCTGACTTTCAGCACAGTGTCTCCTTAAATCTAAATTTAGATTGAGTTGAGCCTTTAAAAGACAGCTGACTCCAGGCCAGAGGCTCTTCAGAGGCATAAAAAACCCCACTCTCATATCAGCTGAGTTATGGAAGTGTCAAACATAAAGGTTACTCGCACAGGGAGTCCTGATCCACGACTCAGGGAGTCAGGTGTTCATAAAAATGCAACATGTACTCGTAAAACATTATTGCGCTGCAGTCGGTGGATAAACACAGCGTTCGCTCTCAAGGCCACTTACAGAAAAATCACAGCCGTTTTTCTCCTGAATCAGTGCCCGCAGAAGCATCCGAGAGCGGCGCCGCCTCCAAAAGCAGCTCCGCGACACTGTGAGCGTGCCTGGGGGGTCCCAAAGGTCCCCTCCCCGTCTGACAGGAAGTGAAACTCCGTGTTTTACCTGTCACAACTGTCCTGATCCAGGTCTGTCTGGACCCAGCGCACAGGGTCCTTTAAGAGGATTATATCACCAATCCCCTGATGTCACCACAAAGCCCCCCCCCTCCCCCTCCCCCCTTCCCATAAGGACAGTGACCACAGACGCTCCTGCACTGACTCGGATGCTTTTTACGTCGCTGAGTGGGTTGAGTGACGGAACAAGTGACAAAGTGGCCTCGGGACACAGTCAGCCATATGGGGGCAGGAAAGGTGCCTTCAAGACCTTATAGACGCCATTTGCTCTTTGACACAGATGAGCTCTTGCACGGAATTCCCTCGGAATGCCGCTTTTTGCTCCCGAACTGGCTGCTGGACGCCGTTGATCCAAGATCACGTCTCCTCCAACCACAGCTCGCTCGTGAAGAGAAACCATTCAGCACCATTTCAGGAGGTCTTGGAACCCACCCAAGGGGCAACAACATAGTCAGGAGTTGATTAAGGGGGGTAATAAAGCAGGGGAAAAAACACACTGAGAGAGAAGGCCCGTATTTCCAGCAGGTTCCGGCTCGCCAGCACACTGAAAGATTTAATTAGCCCATAAATTAGATGCAGATTCAGATTCTACTAATCCCCATTAGCATGAGGTGGCTGAACAGGTATCCTCCATTCAAGAATGGATCAGACGCTCACATGGTGCGGACCATGTGTATTGGACAGCGATGCTATTGTTGCCATGGCAGCTCGAGTATTGGCTGAATTCCAGATTTCCGATGCCCAACCCCTAATCCTGGGGTTGGGGTCATGAAGGAGGGCTCAGCCCTGCAGTGTGGGTGCAGTTGTTGGACAGTCCTAAGCCCCTGGTAGACTTTCTTTCTCTTTGTCACCGCCCCTCCAGACAGGCGTAAGCCCGAGCGCAGCTCTCCGTCAGTTAATGTCACCGGCAGCGGGGATCAACCGAGACACTCTAATTGGTTCACCCCCCCCCCCCCCGTTCTCAAACCAGCTGGACTTCCTTGTCCAGTCCTCTCCAGCACAGGCAGCCGTCCAGAATGTCGTCCTCCAGGTGACGGAGGCCTGCGGGTTGAGGTTTTTCTGCCGGGGTTAAATGGAGGTGGCTCATTGTTTGCTTTGGGCCCCAGCGCCTGACTCTTACCTGGGATTAAGTCCCTCCATTAGTTAATCACTCTCGCGCTAAAGCTCCTAAGCCTCGGCGCTCAAACAATAGAAAACATCCAACACAATCAATCAGCGTTTTACAACGTCGCGGCTCGGTCGGATCAGCAGCTCGGCAACGTATGATTCACGCGGCCATAAATTGGTCGTCTCTGCTGCGACAGCTGCTGGAACTCCGGGAATAAAGTCTGGCATCCACGCGGCAGGCATTTTAACTCAATTACCAAACACATTGCCCTCGCTAGAGTGATCACTTTTAAGGTCGTTAAAGAGGTTTCATGTCTGAGGGGGTTAACACTCCCAGGCAGTAAGTGTCCAAACCCGATTGCGTAGTCAGGATAAAAGCTTCTGGGCTTTGAAGATAACGAGTGTATCACCCAACCACGCTTAACCTGTCGCTCACGAGTTCAAAGCTGCGGGGCAGTCTGACCAGATCGGTTGGGTACACAGTCGCACGTGAACGGGCCAAATTCTGCCGGTGTGATCTCATCAGATTGAGTAATGATTGCAGAATTCCCCCCCGAAATCACAGCACGGCCCACGCTATCTGATCCTTTGATGTTGGGGATTGGGGCGCTCGGTTTAAAGTCAAGAGGGAACCCCGCGTCAGGTGAAAGGTCGCTGACTGTCGCTGTACGTTTGGGTGGCGAGTTGCATCTTCCAGCGGCGCCGAGGAGCACGGGACAAAAGCTACGCTATGCTCCTAAACCCACAGTTGACTTTCTGCCCCATTTCCTCCCGTTTGCCGGCTAATTTTCTGCAAATATTTGCATCTGCACGCGTCTTCGTTAAAGCGTCACAAAGGCAGCCGGGCGGCCGCGACCGCGTCCATCAGCTGTGCAGCGGCGGCGCTGCGGACACGTCCCAGTGCATCAGCATGAATGCTGGCTCTGTGCAGGAGCCGTGACCAGAAACACACAACCGTAAATCCAGCACTCCTGGAGGAGGCGGCGTAAATGACACTATTTTGAGTCGAGTTTGAACGTCTGGCCCCGAGAGCGCCATAGCAACCCGGCGTTTCTCCTGTTTATCTGCTGCTCGGTGGGTTGATAGGAAGGGCCCCCGGCTGATGTCACCCCTATTGATTTGGCTGCGAATGTGTTTACCACCTGAAACTTTTTCGCGAGGACGCCACTTTGCGGCTGGAGTCATCGGCGACGTATGGCAGCGCAGCGGCGCCACATGTCCCACATTTGTTTGTGATCAGACCTTTTCTCTGAAAGTTAAGAAATGAGCTTCTGAGAATCTGCGGGGGAATGTTAGGGGACAAAACAAAGCATTTACGCCGTCCTTTTTCAGTCCATGTGACGATAGCGGCAATTCGATAGCAAAAATGAGCCGAGCGAAGGTGAAACCTGGTTTCATTGCTGCAGTTATGGGAGGTGGGGGGGGGGGGGGGGGGGGGGGGGTGCAGGAGGGCGTTAATGTCTTCTGTAGAGCCATTCATAGTCCGGCTGCTGCTGGAAATGTTGGTGAGGAATTCGTGGAATGCAACTTCTCGGCAGAGATCAAAGAGTTGAACATTAACTGTGCTGAACTCTTCAGCCCCGCAGTGCTGCTCCCAGGGACTGCTTCCCAAGTTCAAGGGTCCCACCGGAGCCCTGCTGAATGCGCCGTGTCAATAACAGGTACGTCACATGGAGCGGTTACACGTGAAGCCGTGACTCATCCCCTTTCTGCGAGCCTCCCACGGCTTTAGCCACGTATGCTAAACTACTGTAGGTACAGTGGGAGCCGCGGACCACCTGCCGCCGCCGCTGTCAGTGAGGGAGATAGACGCAGGTATGAATATTAGAGCGCTTTCGAGCTGGGGATTAAAGGAAGGGGAGAGGAGAGAGCGATCAATCTCTTGAGCGGAGGTCGTCCTGTTTCCCATGAGAAAACAGAGTTGCGGGACAGCTGCTGAGCCTTAACCTGAGGAGACAGCTGCTCGTCAGATGAGCTCGCAACACCGGGGTGACACCTGCAGCATTTCAGGCCTGCTTAGCTAACAACAGCCACCACGTCTCGGCACATTTGCTGGCAAATCTTCCATTTTCCAACAGTACAGTGAATGCAGCCTCGCTGTATTCGCCAGCTGTATTGTAATCGTGGTTTGGTTTTAGCGTGTGGAGCCTTTAGTTTGTAAAACAAATCAATAATGTGCCCTTCCTCTTAGATAGATCTCACTACTGACATGCAAATGGGTAGAAAGTGTGCGAACCACTTCAACGTTCAAGGATTTCACATGGTGCAAGGACAATTACATCAACAGGGTTTCATTACAGTTACTGGGAGGATTAAATATCACATCTGGGGCTGGAAATGTTGAAGGACGACCCCTCCCACAAAGAGCTCCAAAGAAGTGTGTTGCTCATAAATTCCCAGTTTAGAGCAAGCTGGATAAACAGGAAGAGATGGACAAATTGAAGGATGGATGGATGGATGGATGGATGGATGGATGGAGTTTCAAAGGCGATGTTGAGTAGATCCTTTTGTCGGCACTCTTTTAGCGTCATTCCTATTTTTACATATTTTGCCAATGCTAATGCCATTCATAATGCTGCAGTACCGCCTGAAATCATAGGGGGCAGTGTAAGGGTAGAGATTAAGAACGACAGATAAAAGCCAATGAAGAAGAATGGCTAGAGGTGAGAAATGTACATATAAAATGGACAGAGGTGGCTCCCGAAGCAAATCTTGCCCCGTAAATGTGCAGTTCCTTGTTTGGCCACTAGAAGGATGGTGCAAAATCGTGTTTTTTTTTCTGCCTGACCACATCCAGTGTCAGGAGGGATGAATGTTTTCTGTCAACTTTATGTTCAAACACCAAAATAGGCTTTCAATTTTGTTTTTAAGAAGAAACTTTCCACTGAGACCCTTTCTCGCCTGTGAGATTCGCCCCGTATCTACACACACTCAGACCAGGCCGCAAAAGAGCGAGCCCAGAGATAAATCACGCAGATATGAGTCATAAATGTTGCAATCTTTGTACTGAGAAGCCTCCGGGACCACCAGATAATACGCACTAAAAACGTGTAGTCGGAGCCAACTTGAGCCCACGTGGAACCACACTCATAGCTGGACGTAACACAGTGCAACACACACACACACACACACACACACACACACACACACACAGATATAAATCTGGGGAGGGTTTAATGTCAAATGCTGTAATATTACACACAGGATCCTTCTGCAGAGCCCCTGGCTGTGGTCCCGGGTAGCGTGCAGCCGCCGCCGCCGCCACCGGGGGCAGCAGGGCTTTGGTTGGCTGCCACGCTTCGACAGCGAGGGACGGCGACGTGCACGCAGCAGCTGTGGGCTTCCATCACGCCACAGACGCGGGGTTCACCGTGTCGGGCTAAACGGAGGCACCCCGCTGGGCGTCCGCACACTTGCTGCTGGCAATCCCAACAGATTTATGACTCCAAACGATACAATGAGGCAGAAAGTTCTGGGAACTTTGGATCCACTGGCCATACTGGGGACTTATTTCACGTGCGTACATTTATTAATTGCACGTTTGACCATTTTTGTGCGTTGAGAAGGCTGGAGGCACCTTCAGCGGCCGTGAATATTCGACAGTTAAAAATCCCCAACAGGGTAAAATGCAAAGTACTGGATAATGACCTCAGCCTTTATTTTACGGGCTTTTCCGGGAGCTCCTAATTAGCCGCCCTGAGAGACACGAGTATGTAAATGCCTTCGGATTTCTGAAGTTGCGCTGTCATCTGTGATTTTCTCTGCTGACGGGCAGAATTTTACCCAGGTTTTGCACTTCAAACGTTCCAGATGACTTCAAATGCGCCTTTTTCTGGTCATCTCGTCTCTTTCTCTGGCTTGTTTTATGTCCCGAGGTCATGCTGAGCGTTTGGAGCTGCTCCACGTCAGATTTTAGCCCCGATTAACTGCACCCGAGCGCACGTTCACTCCCCTGCATTTATGAATATTGCACTTTTCTGTGTTTCCAAATTATCTTTATTTGCATTTAGATAATATAGAGGTTTGCCTTGGCTCCCAGGGACACTTACACAAACAGTACAAATCACACATTTACTCCTCTTAATGATGTTGACATCAGGTTTAAGCTTTAATATCAGATACTTTACAATATTTGCACGGCTGCTGTTGACACAGGTGACGTTCTCCAGGTGTGTTATTAGAAAGGGATATCTTATAGTTTTTTGGGAAGGGGGGGAGGTGAGACAGTGCGTCTTTGCCTGAGCGGGCCCCGTCCCAGAAGCCTGAGCGGAGCTCTTCCAGTCCAAAAATCACTAATGACATGCATATTTGCGTGCACGGCGGGCGCACAGAGGGCGCCTTCACGTACGCGGCATCCCTGAGCCTCCTCCTCTGTGAGCCAACACAGCTGACCATTCAGCGCCCGTCACACTGCGGCACATGACCCTCACGCCCCCGGCGCTCTTTATCAGCCCCCTCATTAACACGCCGTCTCTGAAGGAGACATCTTGTCTGGTGGCCCTGGCTGCAAACAAAGATGACAATTGATTTAGTCAGTTTGGCTGAGAAAAGTCAGCGCGTCGGGACGGAGGAGGCCGGCCCCACGTTCTTTTTTAAGCCGTCCTTTCTGTCCCCCAACGACTGGATCCGAAACGATGAAACGGGGCATTAATCCCAGCGGCCGAGCAGCTTTTCTTTTTCAGGAGCTGATCTGTCATTTGTGGATGCACATGATTCTATGCTGCTCCTCCAGAAATACACTCATCCCGAGCTGGAGCCGCTCGCAGCGGAGGGGGACGCTGGAACGCCGCGGCGCAGAAAATTACAAGCTTTCCGACTGTGGTTTCTGCGTGCGCCGGAGAGAGAGAGTCTGAGCCGCTTCCTGCCCGGACGTCACATGATCTCTGGCCATCAGATCACCAGCGGTGGGCGGAAGCGCTCCCCTCCTTCCTCGTCATCCCGGCGGTTTACAGTCGAGTGACGCCGGCGCTCCGGTGCTTGGATTTTTTGGGAGTGAATCAGGGTGTGCGGAGGTTTTAGTCATCGACGTGGCCCGTGATCGGGTTTAATCCGGTCTGAGTCAGAAGGTCTGCAGAGGAAGAGAAAATGAAAAGTAACCTGGAATCAAAATGACTGAGAATGAATTTGCATGTGTCACCTGAAAAGCCTTCACAGCAGCGTGCACGCATGGACGGGCAGGGGACAAAAGGTTTACGCAAAGGTTTTCCATTTCAGATCGTGTGAACAGCTGGAGCGTTTTAAAGGGTGGAAAATATCACTCCAACTATATTTAATGAGATTCTTTATGTTAAATCTAGTTGCTAGTCCCAATGAGGGTTAAAGAAGTGTTCAAAACATATCAAATCAGCTGTATCATCAGCGAATGATTAGGAAAGATTTATGGTGGAGATAAAATACACTGTAAAAAATTCAAAAAACTGAACTTTAAAAGGTGAAGCTACACAATCTGGTCAATCAAATTCCAACCTGGAGGGTTCCGATAGCCGAGCGGTTGATCACCAAGTGGGAACAACCTGATCATTTTTTACAGCGTCAATCCAAACAAGGGACGGATCAGAAGGAATGCCAGTCAAACAGGTTCACGGGCGCTCATGAATATTAGCACGGCCATAAAACCCTCCCGTTAACATACGCACGCGCACGTCTGCCGCCCTCGGTAATCTCCCCCCCTGCACGAATCGCCGACATCAATAATTCTGATTGGCTGGTTCTTTGATCTTTAAAGGCGCCGCCAGGGAAGCGTGGACAGTGGTGCTTTGGGGGGGGGGGGGCGGGAAATCGCAGCTCGATATGCCGACACCCTCAGGAATGACGTGGAACATTCCATAATTCAGCCTCCAGCAAATTGTCCTGGCGTTGATGCATGTTTGATGCACCTTTGTGCCTTTTAGGAGTGATTCTGACCCCTGATGATGACGCAGCGGCTCCTCGCAGAGCCTCTCGAGAGGCGACTCCACGCTAACTTCTGTCTTATTTCAGGGCGGCGTGAAGAACGTGCGTGACATTCTGCACAGATGTGACAACTATCATTCCTTGAAACGTGCAAAGGTCCGCTCCGAGATGCAGATTGCTTTATTTATAGCTGCGGAGCGCTTCAGCTATAATGCACAGCGGCTTTTGATAGAAAAGCTTATGATGCAATTTCCTCTCCGAGCTTAAACGAGTGTGTAGATTCTATCAGCTTCTGTGTCTTTTTCCAGGTTCCTTGTTGTTTTCTGCATTTCGGGTCTCGGGGAGTTTGTTTAACCCACATTCATGGCCTCAAAGGGCGACCCAGAGAGACCCGGGGGAGGGCAGCGAGCCGCAGCGACACCCACTAAGCCGCCGCTCTCTCCGGCTGTTATGTTAGCCCGGAACAACAGGGTCCACCACAAACACACCTGATCCGAGGTGGACAAAATGATTCACCGCCTGCAACCCGATCCCTCTCTTTCCCATTTCCCCCCCCCCCCCCCCCCCCACCCCCACCCCCCCATTTAAATGTCAGCATCTGTGTAAACGCTAAGGTAGCTTCCTGCTGCGTCCTCCTGATCAGCTGCTGTGGTTCCTCTCAGAAGATAATTACACCTTTTTACACCAGGCATTAATAGAGTTAAACAACCTTGAGTCTGATTTGACCCCACCCCCACCCAAAATAGTAAAACACACACTCATTGAGGTTAATGGAAAGACAAAGTTCTTCTAAGCGGAACAGAGAGATGGGCTGACCTGGGGGGAGGCCCCGAGGCTGCTAAACAGCAACTTTAAAGAAGAACCGGTTCTCACAAGCCTGGGGTTTATATCGGCGCAAACTTCCCCTAACCGTGACTCAAAGCGAAGCTGCCAAGCGAAGAAGGTGAACTGAATTTTTCAATACTTGAATGGCTGTGCAGTTTCCACTTTCCCAGAAGCTCAGAACAGTTGATTCAGCTCTGTGCAGCTAGCTAGCATTAGCTAGCTAACCTGAAAACCTCAGGAGTCAAGGGAAGATGGGCTGAATCTGACCTCTGGGGGAGGAGGGGGGGGATCAAAGTGATCATTATCAGCGGCGCAGATCTGGCCTCTGCAGTGTAATGTGGAACAGATCTGGACGCACTAAATCCACTCTCCGCTGTGTCATTGTTACTGGATCGGCGGCGGCGAGCCAAGCCACAGATTAAAGAGCGCTCTTCAAATTTCTGCTGGAACTTTTCAGCCTCTCGCAGTGCGGAACGTTATTCCAAAGAATCTTCTGAACCCAAACAGAAGAGGTGGGTTTAAATGAAATTACAGTGCCTGGCTGGGCAGGGAGATCGGCGCAGCGCGATTCCTGGAAAGAGCATTCCCGCGCGTGGGCAGGAGCGAGTGGCGGCCTGTGGCGGCGTTTGAGTTGGAGAGATGAATACTTTCTAATGGGCTCCTGCCAAGTTCCAGGCGCTCCGAGACCTCCCACAGCTGTCGCACTTTCTTTCTTTTTTTTTGTTTTTAACACGAGCCTGGGAAAGCTGGGGCGGCTACTCACCTGCGACATGCCTGGACACTTTTTAATCTACAGACGCTGCGGTTCGGAGAGTTTTGGAAAACTGCTGCCTTTAAGATCTGTCTAAAATGTTTAAAAAGATAGAGCATATATATAGATGTCACTGCACACACACACTCACATAGGTGCTGTCTTTTTATCCTTTAGATAAAGGGATTAAGTGACTGGAGGTCTGAGCAGTCTATTTTAATTAAAGATTTGCTGATGAAGACATAGTAAGACCTAATAGGCCATTTTTATTTTTAGCTCATCTCGACCTTGTTGACCTTAAGTAGACCGCGCTGCCAAAAAGTCAAAGTAAAATATATCACTGACATTAATGCTCTTAAATAACTCTCGAAATCTGATCCATGAAATGGAAAAATACTCACGCCGGCTGGTTTTAACTACACTCTTTTGGAGTAGACAAAGCCTTTTTTTTAAACTAGCTCAGACAAAAATACTCAAAAAATACTTAAAAACACACTTCTCTGACCAGGATACGTTAAAATCAGAGAGGAACAAAAATGGAGGTGTTGGGCAGAGCCCCGGAGCGCTTGGAGGTGGGATGTCTGCAGGGAGAGCCCTGAAATGGGTGAAATTCTCATGCAAATTCAGACATGTGAGAACGGGAAAAATGATGTGAATGCGGGCGGGTCGCTGGGCGAGACCAAAAAAAATGTGTTGAGGTGCCACATAATGAACTTAAAGGACAACATACAGAGTTTTGCCATTGGAATCGCTGCTGCCGAGCTGACTGTGAAAACATATTTCAAATATTAGAAGGTCTATAAATGTCATTTCAAACGGTGGTCATCAACCCCGTCCTGCAAGGAGATGCTAGCGCATCACTCGAGTAAAAATCTGGCCCTGTTGATCTTGGAGAGTGGAGAAGTTGGGATCAACTTGGCCATTAAAGAGCTTAAATGATCGGCTGCTGCTCCTGCAGACACATAGCAACGGTTGCTAACGTGCGCAGGTAGAACCAACTGTTGCGGCAACGTAGCGTGTTAGCGACGGCGCACAGGTTCAGCGTGCAAGCGGACGACCTCAGAATCAAACGTTGCTCAGGGCGGCCACAACTCAACTGACCTTTTAAGTCAGCACTTTCTAGAGAAATTACACACAGGAAGTGAAGTAGTGAACTATTTGTGTTTGTACGTGTTTGGTAACAGGCTTATTGCCGCAAGCGACCCGGTATATGAGACGCGGTCTCAGAGCGTGCAGGCTCGTGAATGAAGCGAGCTGGGGGGGGGCGGCTGCGAAGACAAAAGGGAACCAAAGCCGACACTTTTCTGGCTTCCTCTCTTTGGTCTAACTGCTGCCTCTTCTTGTCAATGAATTTTAAAAATAACTGCAGGATGCACGAGTTCAGAGACGCCTTTGGGTTTGTAACTCGCCGGCTAATCGTCGCTAAGCAAACTAAAGCTATCGCGTTATTTGCTTTGTAATTACACGGATGCCTCCCGGGCCGGAGCATGACTAACCCAACTGCTTTCAATGTTTATAGTGAGTCATATAAGAATTTCTCTTTATGAGACTCTGAAAACCAGTTGACTTTTACAAGAAAAGAAAAATGACATTTTAAACTGGTAATGAGTCACCTGGGTTTCACCTTTCTCTTAAGGCCGTCAGGACTTTTGCGGCATTTAAGAAGGAAGATCAACCTTAGCCGTTTATTAGCCTCAAACGCTCACTTTTCCGGCTCCGCCGTGGCTGTTAGGTCAGGTTGGACGCAGGTGAGAAGCCACACCTGTTTCTTCGGCGGCGGGCCGTCGAGGCAGAGGCGCGTGAACGAGGCCACGTGTTTCCCGCCTCCTGGCGCGAAGCAAACAATGCAGCCGCGGCCCGGTCGGGGCGAGGGATTTAGCCAGTGGCGGACGGCTGAATGGGAGCGAACAGACCGCTGGCGCTGGTGAACAAACAGAGCAGCCACATCAAAAGGCAAAGGGCGTGAACCGACGGGGGGTCAGGCGGCCGGGGAAAGAGCGTTGGAATGCAAAGAAATGCAAATAACGTGCACGAGCAGGAGAAAACCTGTCCTGATATTTCAGCATCTTATTCATTATTCCCACGTCAACATTCACGCTGGAGGTAAACCTTTTCTAAATGTAGCCGAGCTTTCGCCAATCTAATGATTTCAAATCTTTCTCACTATAGATCGGCCAAATCAAAGGAATGAATGAAAAGGAATACAGGGAAAAAAACTTGATATTCCCGCGAGAATTTCCTTCCAATGATTTATTGACGAGTAGGTCAGCAACACTGTCGTGTTTGAGAGCATTTAGAAATGAGAAAATATACAGAATAAAAATGCAAATAAGTCTAAGAAACAAAAAGAAGAGAGAAAAATGTGGCAGAAACAGGAAATAGTTACCGGCCATTCATTGACAGCGTTTTTATAGTGAGCCGACACCACAAGTAATGTAAATATATAACTTAATGAATGAATGAACTGGGTGTGTGCGTGTGTGTGTGTGTGTGTGCTGAGGTGTCAGTTGTGAGAAACTCATTCAGCCTTTACAATCCGGCCTGGAATTTACTGGTGCGCCATCATTCTGAGTTCATTCATTACCTGAAGCGACCCCGTGAGTGATCTGCAGCACATTCCTGCTCCACACAGGGAGCGAGTGGGAGCGTCGAGCGCTGCGCTTTAATGAGTTTCTCTCATTAATTAACCTCATCGGGTTCTCTTCCTGCTCCGAACCCGAACACGCGTGAGACGGACTCACCCGCTAACGTTTTGGACCGGAGAGGAAGAACTGCCCTGGATCTGAAGATTCCCGGCAGACATGAAGTTTTCCCGTCGTTGGACACCGAACCGGAAAGGCCGGACAAGTCGAGCGATTTCAGAGCCGCCCTTGAGCAAGGCACTTGCCCACCTGCTACGACAGTTGCCAGAGTCGGAGGAACAGTTAAACACCGCACATGAGCCGCCAGTTCTGCACGTCGGCTGGAATTTACACCGCGGACGTTTCGATGAATTCCAGCTAATGCCTTCCATTGAAAATGATGCAACAATCAGTTTTAGCTCGTGCAGTTGATGCACAGACTGTCAACTAAATTAGCCCACGTCAACTAAATTAGCCCACGTGAGAAGTGTGAGAAAACACTTTCCCTCTCTGCAGCGCGGCACCAGACGCGCCGATGCACAGCGATAGCGAGCACACGGGCTGGAATAACCCCCAGCACAGCACGATTCCCGCTTCCATCCCTCGCTCACGAGTGCAGAACGCAACGGACGCGAAAGTCGCCCCTTTCTGCATGACAGCGCAACAGTTGTAGCGCTAGGTACTTCCCAACCACTGTCCATCACCGCAGGGGCCCATGCAGAGGGGTGGGGGGGGGGTGCATCTTCTCAAAGAAAGGAGGAAGTAGTAAAACCCATATCCTGTGTGTTCACACATGTGTCTCAGCGAAACACAATCCAACGCCGCCTGCTTCAACCTCTACACCTCAGTAGTTTAAACTGGCCCCCAGGGTCTGCAACAGCACCTGGGGATTGGGGGGGGGGGGGAGTTTGGGGTTGGTCGTTTTTCAACTCTCCTGAAGGTGACGACATTCGCCACAGATCAACATTGATAGCACTGAGAACATGTTCGCACCTCTTTTTTAATTTCACAGCTGATTTTGGGATGTAGCCAGCAGAGACGCCTCCAAAAGACAAGAAAAAGGGCAGAGCAGCCCTTTCCCCTAAATCAGGCGTCCTTTATTCACAGCTCCCTCAAATTCTGCTGGTATCTTTTTGATTCGCCGACTTCACGAGTTTCAATTCATACTTTGAGTCGACTGAATGTCGGTCCAACGACTCGCGCGCTGAGTTTTGAAGCATCAAAGGAGCACAAACACGTTGGCTTTACGGCCATTTTATCTGTTTAAGCAAACACACATGACAGTTTGGCCTTTGTCTGAAAGGGGGGAACATTTCACAGAAGTGATACGGGCGCCACAGTGGGCAGTTCTGCTTTCAACTGTCACTGCAACAGTTGTCGCTCGGCAACGGCAGCGGATGGCACACGTGTGAGATGATTTTTGCACAGAAATAAAACCTGCAGTCCTCATACTGATCATTAAGAATTATGAGCTTTTTGGGGGTTTTTTTTAAAGCATTTTTAGAGATGCTTTATTATAATAAATGTAGCATTGGAAAAATGTTAGATTTTACCAGAATGACTAATTAAAGGGTGTCATTTTTGTTAAAATATGACACCCTACAATATTTCCTGCCAATATTGAATCAGGCTCTTCGTGGCTTTAAGGTTGATTTCAGCGGGCGGCTTCCGAGTCGGTGTATATTCAGGGACGCCACGTGTCGGAGAAAGTGAATTTCCAGGGGGATGACAGTGAAATAAAGGAATGTGGGCGAGGTTGTAAGCAACTCGACCCATCTGGCAGCGTGCCTCCTCACGTGACCGCACTATTTGGGGAGGTCTGGTATCCGAGCGCGGCCCTACTATAACAGGCGAGGCGACGAAATCCACGCGCAGGCAGTCGCTCACATACGCTCGTGCAATATGTGGCGAACATGCAGATGCTGCATATTCGCATGAAGCCGGCAGAGGACCGCACTCTCATCTATCCGCCGCTGCTATTAATACGAAATCAGGAGCGACCGAAATGCTAAAAGCACCAGGCATGTGGGAGGGCTGGGATTTTTCTGATCTGTGGGAAATCCTGTTTCATCTGATGCTGATTAAAGCAGAAAAGAACGGCCCACGATAGATCACTCACCGAAAGCGCCGGGTTGCCATTCATAAAACTGTGATCCTACACCAGAACCCCCCCCCCTCCTCCATTTGGCTTAAATCTGATCAAATATCACCTCACTGTTCAGTGCAGAGGAAAGAGAAAGATGATTTGCTTTCATTCGAGTCGCGTTTCTAACGGGGGGCACGAGGCCGCTGAGTCAGCTACATAAGCCGTGTGACATCACTGCAGCGTGACACAGTAAAACCTGAACGGATAACACTGGAGTGCCAGTACGTTATGGACTGACATTAGCGGTAAAAATAGAAACGCTAACGTGGTAGGACTCACCCAGTACTCACTCCGATCCCTCTCAGTTGTAGCCGGCACAGCTGGTCAGCCTGCGTGGACCAATCAGTGGACGCCCCCAAAAGCGGGGTACCAAAAAAGGAAGGGACGGGTGGATTTTTGGCACCTGGACTGTGGCTTTCAAATAAACGGCGGCCCAGTCAAACCGATTCAGACATGCCGCCGGCAAAAGCTAAGGTGCTAGGACAGTGGTGAGAAAATTAGCTTGGTAGCAAATGAAATTCGAAGCGTTAACTATGACCTTCAACCGCTGAAATACCAAAGGGCAGATACGGCGAGAAGGTAGCAGCACAGCCAAGAGCAACAATTGCGTGTTATATACATAATAATGGTCATTCAGTCCACGTTCTAAATCTCCATCTTTGGCTACTGAGTCATTGAGGAGCTGCAACATGCCGCTTCTGACCAGTTCAATGAAAGCAATGTCAGCCCCTTTGAGTCACCAGTTTCTAAACTTGTCAAACTCCAGCTGCTCCATCTCTCTTCTTGTAACGTGAACCTGCAGGAATGTGCGCCAGCGCTGATGCTAGCAGCTGCTGCTGCTGCTCCCGCGAGCTGCCGCCGCTCTTTCTTTAACAGCGCGCTCATTAACCGAAAACCTCTTGACCCGGACTGACAAGGGTGAGATCAGCAGACGGCCGAGACAAAATCAAGGAAGTGGGTTCGAGGTCTGACATGGAGCCGCTGTGAGCCCACCTGATGTAAAGCACTAAAACCTGGAAGCTCTGAACGGGTGCGCAGAATCGATACGAAAAGTTGCTTTGATGCGTTAAGTACGCGTGACGTCTCTTTAAGAACGCTGGCGTCATTAGCACCGTGGTCCCGAGGTTTACCCAGTGACACACTGACCGACAGCTGCTCCAGAGGGAAGCCAACAGGCAAGAGGAGCCCGCCGGTAATGGGGCACTTCCTAAAACCATCCAGCCATTTCTCCTCACACTGAGACACTGTGGCAGCCCGCCGTGCCCTGCCAAACGAGAAATAAATTTGACACGGACCGTTCAGCTTCCCTTTGTAACGAGCCGGCGTTGCTAATGTTGCGCTTCACGCAGCTGCCAGCCCCATATAAAAATCCATTTTGCGATGCCAAGGACCACATGGGAGGAACCGGCGGTTTCTTCCTGGACCCGCTTTCACTTTCGTGAATAAGACACATGGCGCAGCGATGAGGAATGAATGCACCTTTTGAGTTGTTAAAAAACCTGCAGCATCAGAAAGAAACAGCTGTAAAATCGGGCTGCGCGCGGGATTTAGGTGGACAGCGTGGACCTTTGTCAGTGTCCTTTCTGCACGAGGGTCCAGTGAAGTCATCCCAGCTGCTCCGGCTTTTGCTCAGAGGCCGACTAAAAGGTCATTGCCCCCAGCTGAGGGCTGTAAATTCAAGATGGGAAATGGCAAACACATACACTCAAATCAACAGGTGCAGATACAAGATGAACCCTAAAGCGCCTCGTGTCTCTCTCTTTTTTAAAATAAATTTTAGGGGCAAGGACAAAGAGGGGCGCGTCAGGACGGGGGAATCTGGGGTCCTGAAATGGCCCGGGCTAAAACAAAGCCTGTTCTTCATTAGAGCCCTGCAAATTAAGTCAGACAGAAACTTGGCTGGTTTCACCGACTCCGAGGCTATAACTTCTCGCCTGAATGAAACAGTCGGACAACTCTATGTGCAGCCGCGGCCTCCCGCGTGAAGCTAACGGCGACGCGGGGAGAGATGATGTCACATGAGCCATCGGAGGTGAAATACAGACCCCGTTCCTGGAGGGACCATGTGGGCTAAATAATGCCTGAATGGGGCTTTTCTTGCGTAGATCTGGTGTTTCATCCCTTGAGAACAAATTCCAGTTGATGTTTGCGGCGTTTTTCTCGTCACCGTGTTCACGCTTGATCAGAATAATGATCCATTCCTCGATCATCTGAGACTCCCTCCTTCATCACATGACTCCCAAACCAGAGCATGAAATGGTGCCATTTCCTGGAACATTATAGCACGCGATGACGCAAGTAAACAATATTTTAATGAGGAAAAAAACAGCCTCAAATTTAAGACGAGTCACTGCTGGGATGTCTGTGACAGAGGAATCTACTCTTGAAAGGGGCTGCCGCTTAAAGGGCATTAACTCTAGCTGGGGTCACGTTCATTCATATGAATTCATTCATGTTTACTTCCCATTTGGAAATTTATACTGGTAATACACTAATTGGAAGCCCGTGACATCATCCCAGTCTGATGATGTAAATATTGGTGTAGGATTTGTACTGTGGCTGTACTGTGTCCTACAAGGACACACCATAAGGACACGCTGGTGTCCTATAAGGACACACTGGTGTCGTATAAGGATGGACTGGTGTCCTATACGGACGCACTGGTGTCCTATACGGACGCACTGGTGTCCTATACGGACGCACTGGTGTCCTATACGGACGCACTGGTGTCCTATAAGGACGCACTGGTGTCCTATTAGGACGCACTGGTGTCCTATAAGGATACAGTAGAGCCGGAGGACACATGTGATTCTGCCCAGAAAGGATCGGGAGTTATGCAGGCTGTTCTCTGTGGTATTTGTGGAATTTAAACTCGTTTATGCTTCTTTCATCTTCACTTCTAGTCATTAGGACAAAAAAAAAAAAATCCCACACAAATCCAATAAATGAACAACCAGGCCTCACATTAGCATTCGGACGGAAAAACGTTCATTTCCTGTGGCAAGAATGACAGCATTATCATGCACAGAAAATCAGCTAAAGCATTTAATGTGGGTTTTTTCCACATTTTGACTTCGAGCGGAGCGAAACTCTGCTTCCAGTTCAGCTGCATTTTTAAGTGGAAAAAAGTCACATTTAGGATAAGAGAAAAATCTTCCGCCGCGTCAATTACGTCCCCCTTAAATAGCTTCACATGTGTCTCCCACACAGTTTAAAAGACTTCAGCAGACTACGTGGACGGCTCTTGGAGCGCCGGTGACCAGGTCGAGGACCTCATTTTCACAACTCTCCGTCCGATCACTTATCAAAAATCGCAGCGGAAAAAATAAATAAATAAAAATTCGGAATAAAAGGAATCGTCCAATAAAAACTGCAAACTTTAGCTGCGAATATCTAAATTTATCGTCCCCATTCACGTCTTTGTCCGCTTTGAACGGCCCTCAAATGCGGAAGGATAAATATTTACACGTCTGCGCTTGCTTGTTTAATTTAAGGGCGCGCTCGCGCAGCACAGTAAATGAATGAAAAAGCTTTAGACAAAACACCTCCAGCGGCTGATGAGTACCAGGCCACTTCACGGCGCTGGCCCCCAAAGGTTCAACCTCCTTTTCAGGGCATGGGAGACAGTGACCCAGGGGTCTGTTGGGGGCTGTAGCCATGCTGACTCTGCTGTCTCTGTGAAAAGAGGCGATCTGTGCATTTAGAGCTGGATCATGTCCAAAGAGAATAGGTGGAAGTGAGCAGGAACACCATGTGAGGGCAAAGACAACAAGCCGTCCGATCAGCTGCCATCATGGCGCTCACCATCCCAGAAGCATGTTAGCCATTTGCACTGTTAGACTTTCCCAATCCGGATTTTCTCGAGAATTTCTTGGACCACTGCTTGATTTTTAGGCAGAAAATCCACACGTCGCGATGTTTATCCAGTCATTTGCCTCACGAACTGGCCCAAACAGCTAGTCAGCACCCAGTTTCACTGTGGAACCCGCAGGGACAAAAGAAAAGACAGAACACGCTACGTTATGTTGTTGACATTCCTGACAAATGACCCGAATGACCCCACAACCTCAATACGGTGACGCTCTACAGGTGTAGCTACATCAAATGCAGCCCAGTGGCTACTGTTGGTATTACACCTATTAGCAAAACAGATAAATGTTGAGACACAAAGTTCTTTACTGGGGTGGGGAACTTGGACGGAGCTGTCAGATTCTTCGCGTATAGCGAGATATATCTTGCAGCCTGTAGTTTGCACCACGATGCCCAGATGTTGGAGATATATTAAGCTTTCTTTACACTTAGTTCTGAAGTACATGTAATTAAAAGACTGTTACTGGGACCTGTGATACAGGAAAACATGGTGGAGGACGAGAATAGGGGGTTTAAAGACAAACAAACAAAGACAAAAGCTAGGAAGCTGAAAGATAAAAGGTGCACTATCACTGAAAGCTCACCCCAACCTTCTTGGGCCTGATGTCTTTATAGCCAGAGAGCTATCTGATCATCTATGATAAAGAATCTGTTTTACACTTATATAGAGGAAGTGGCTGTCTCACTATGGGATTTGCAAGAGCTAAACTTCCTCTGCGTTCTGGGGTCAGGAGACCCGTGGCAGGCTTCATGTAAGGTTTCAGAGTAAAACTGAGCAATCTCACTCTCAGGGATGTGCAATCTAATCTGTGGTGAATCAGCAGCAACTGTAAAAGTCCTGTGCTGCTTCTGCCTGATAGTGAAAAGAACAACAGCCATCAGCAGGAAGAGGAAACAATGTCCAATGTCACCACAGAGGAGAGCGAGGAGGGGGGATAAGACCCGCGCGGCTCTCCCAAATCCTAAACAAAGGAAATTAATTCTTACATTTGTGACAATGAAGGGGGGGGGGGTTGAAAAACGGTCTCCCAGACGCAGGAATTCTACAAGAACAGACAAAGACGATCGGAACGCCAGCCCGGAACATGGCATGGCGTTGCATCTGGCGCCGCGTTTGTCTGATCTGGCGGAATGTGGGGATTAGATTTACAACCACGCCAAACATGGGTTTATTCTGAAAGGAAACACACATGCTGGAGCAAAAACGTTGGCAAAGCGCTGAAACCAGAAGCTGTCCGGAACGTGAGCTACAGTGAGCCTGTTTAGCAAGAGGAGCTAAAATAGCGGCGTGAACCCGCTAACTTATGACAGCAACGGAATGTGAGGCTCAGCCTGTGACCTGAGCCTGTTGGAGGGCAGGTAGACGACAGCAGGTAGGGTTGATGAGCCACAGCTGGCAGAAACCAGAGGGAGGATACATTTGGGCCTTGAGCAAAGGAGAGAGGGAAAAAAATGGAATTCCGAAGGTTGCAGCGAAGGGAGCGCATGAAAACGACTCCCCACGCGTGTCGTCTTATGCTTCAAACAACAGCTACGGCCGTCCTAGTGTCATTTTTCTGCAGATTTTCGGTAAATCTCAACGCCCCGGGGTGATGTGCTGTCGAGCACTGCAGGGGCGTTTCTCAGCGTCGCCGTTTGACACGTTTGTGTCTCTTGAGGACCTGGGAGTGACACCAGTTTGGCAGGGGCTATCTTGTTAGCATAGCAATGTCAGTAAGCAATTATTTTGACTGGTGTGCAAACGCCATTAAGGGAACACCAACTCGCCTACAATTCCACTTTCTCTTGTGACTATGGCAAACTAAATATAACATGGGCACAGCTGGATCTGTCATTGTGTTGCCCTTCAGGAGACGACAAACCCTAACAGCCTCCAGTTCCTGACTGGGAGCTGTGGAGTAATGAGCCATAGTCCGTCCAGCATCCGTTAACTTTGAAAAGGCGCCCCAGTCATCGAGGTCGCCTGTAGGTCAGGTGGTGGCGCTCAGGAACCTGTTCGCTGATTAAGATGAAGGATGCTGAGCTCATGAGGGGTGTGAACAAGCCAGGGGGGCCCCGGGGGGCCCATCTGTTGTAGGCAAATAAAAACAGCCCTGCTCTTCCCCATCAAGTCCCTGTAGACAGCTTCATCAATCAGGACCAGGCAGGCCTACTGGGCTGTCGGCAGCCAGCCAGAAGTGGCGCAAACGCTCCTCCTCCTCCTCTTCCTCCTCCTCTTCACGCTGAAGCTCCAACCGAGGCTGGAGGTGTCAGCCGACCGCCGTTTCAGTTCCTCTGTTGTCTCTGTCTGTGTTTTCACAACTGTCCTCCAAGAATAACTGAGAAAGGTGAAGGAGGGGGAAAGAATTTACGAGCCGCCACCAATAAACAAACATCTGCTTCAAGAGGTGGTTTGAGTGACCTTCGACCCCGGGATGTATTCTTAAAGACGCACTTGAGGTCAAATCACCCTTTCGTATATTGCGAGTTGATACAAGTGTGTTTTCAAGACGCCGTCTCATCCTCTTATTACCTGCAACCCCCCCCCCCCCCCCCATTTTATATGTTGCTCTAATTTTGGCGTGCGCTGACCTAAGTCCCAGTTGGCAGCGGCGTCTCCACATCTCATGCAGTAAGATAAGACGTGTCCTCTCAGCGTGGCTTCAGCAGAGGGGGAGGGATTGGGTGAGAGGGTGCAAGTCGAGGCCCAGCCCAGCCTGCTGCCAGTGGTCAGATCGCGTCCATTTCATTCATCACAGTCGCCAAACGCCGTTCCTGCCGATTCACACCTGTCTTTACAGGGATCTTCCTTCGTTTTAGGTTTCCGTAAAATCCATCCACGCTCAACCCTGCAGGCAAGAAACCCTGATCCGGACCCGGAGGGGTCAAGGGTCATTTTGCCTAGTCCCCAAAAACCCTCAACTCCAGCCAGGCAGCCATCAGCGACAATCCAGGGCTGGGTTGCATTAAGGTGTCAAAGGCCGCCTTGTGAAATGTAAAACACGCCGCCACTGCAAACGTGCTTCTGTTTGTTTAGGAAGGCGGCGGTTTTCACGCTTCCACACCAGCTGCTTTGATTAAAAAGCATCAGGAGCAGACAAAGGGAGCGAAAGCCGTCTCCGTGAGCATCCGGGAGGAGCCCGACTCCCTTCCGTAATGGTTTTGGCAATGAACCAGCACACTGGGCGCCCTCAATCTGCGAACAACAACTACATTAACCTTTTGGCGGTGGTAATTAGCCGGGCGGATTCAGACACACCGCTGCCTGACCCCCCATGAGAAAATGACGGAAACAGTTGTCACAGAGAGGACGCAATTAATATTTTAACTCCCCTGGCTAAGAGCGCCTTTGCTAACTGGTCCTTTAGCGCTCCTCGGCAGCTAACGCTCTAATCGGGATGGTCGACAAGGCTTTTCTGGACTCCGTTGTAAATCTATCAGATGCAGGCGACGCCCGGCGGCGGCGGCACGGCTTCACTCCGTCCCCTCAATCATAAAAATTCCCCCCCTTCTTTAGGAGATACTGCAAATTTCGGAGAAAAGGAGGCAACAGGAAGTTGTGCGGTAACCTGATAGGAATTTAGGCATCATTCAAACGTGCAGTGGAGGATTAGCTGACAGTCCCGCGGGCTGATCATGACCCGTCAAAATGTGGGCCAGTGTAACAGTCAAAGGCGTCTGTTTTCCTTAGCGCCTTCTCTGGTAGTCATCTTGTGATCCCTCAGATGGCTCCCGGGGCGGGAACCAAAACAAAGTCACTGTTTAACATTCAAAAGAATGTTTCATGTGTTCAGTGCTGGTAACTGATGGTCGGATTATTCATCTGAGGAGTCGCTGTGCATCAGCCGCCATCGCCGCTGGTGTGGGTTTTTACCTTTCACCGCAGGCAAACAGAGGAGCCCCTCCATCACGTGCTCCTCCGCTGCCCTGTCAGCCACACAATGGCATTTCTGAAACACGCTCAGTAAACGTGTGGGATTGTTTCCGTTCAGGCTCCGCCACCACGGGCGGCGGGCCGCGCACTATGTAGGTCAGGCGGACGGGTGGTTTTGGCTCTCTCCCTCCCCGCCTGAGGTGAACAGACAGCAAAATCAAATGCATTGTTTGCAGAGGGTGACTCATGTGACCCAGAGAGCCAGGGAGGGGTACCGGAATTCGCCTCCGCCAACCACAAACATCTACCTGCTGCCCCGGAGAACACGACTGATGGTCAGTTCTGACCTGGTGTTTATTCAGGGCATTTTAGCTGTGCCCCCCACCCCTTCTTGTACCATATAAATTATGGGAATTGAACCCAAGATTTTCCATTGAATCTGACAGCGCTGTTAGGGAGAGTGAAAACTTTCTGTGGTGAAGTTCAACTGAGCCCTGGAGCAGGCAGGAGATTATGTGGAACACTAGCGTACAGCCCGACTGGAAAACTCCAACTGTAAGTGAAAAAGGAGTCGAGAATTAGCGCGGGGGGGGGGTTAAATGGAGTAAATCTGGTATTTAAAAAAAGGCAGACACTGCAGGGCTGTCTGTGGAGATGCTGCTGAAGTTTAAGGAAATGCTCTGAAGCTTCCACATTAAAGACGCTGCGCTGGTTGTTTTTTTTTTTCCACCCACACCTGATGTTTTCAGCGCGCCGCCGCTCGCCGTGGGCTTGGTTCTATGACGGCGTCTGTCAACCCGAGTGTCATTGTGGAAACAGGTTGGGTTTTTTTGTTTTTTTGCTTTGACCCAACATCCGTGTGTTTCACATTTCCATCCTTGAAACAAATACACAGTTTCTGGTTTGAGCTAAAACATATTATTTATTGGATTTAGTCCAGAAGAGCTAAAAGGTCGCGGGCTTGCTTCCAGGGAAAGCACTCCTATAGCATGTGTTAAACATTATGAAAGGGTTTATTTCAGCTTACTCTTATCAGTTATCTACACGAGCGGACGTATAAAGTACGTCCTTTGGCACCGGGTACAAGGGTTTCAATGTGAAGACAACATAAGGCATTTGTGGTGGTTGGGCGCGCCATACATCACAGTACGGTTGTGTGTGTATCAGCCACTAAACCTAAAGGGGTGGGGGCGGAGCCTGTGCAGTATCCCTGGCCGGAGGCGGGGTTATGCAAATAACTGCGGTTTTAATCTACTTCACATTTCGAAGTAAACGTGTTGATAAAGTCAATTTGGACAGGTCTCCTTCAGGCAGTTATAAATCTATAGAGTTCTTCCTCTTTGATAAGGACGGTTAATGCCATAGATGGTTTTACAACTGCCTACACTTGTGGTCTAACGTAAGCCCTCTGTCAACACAAGAAACGCAGCCACGTGTCATTTTTGGTCTGAATTTATCACTTACGTATGCGAGGCCAGAGTCCTCAACCCACGCTTTACATCCAGGCTAAGCCAATTAGCACTTGGGTTAGCACCTAGCTGCTTTCTTTAGATTTCTTATTTTCAATTTCCCCTGAAATGATGTTTTACACAATCTAGAAATCATTTCAGGCCTTGATTGAGACCATGAAAGGAAAATCTGACAGGAATTCAATTTCCTACACGAGGTCATATCAATCTAAACAGAAAAAAAAATCTTTTTGTTATACACGCTTATAATTGCTGTGTTCTACTCACAGGACTTGAACCACTTTGAATAGATGAGGAAGGTTTAGCAACATCCAAAACTCAAATTAAATATGTATAAATAGGGCTTTGGTGCGCGCAGCATACATTTTTCCACATTTTGGTTACTTTGCTTTATCAAATTGTCCATATATTAAGAGCGCATGAGGTTTGGCGATGACATCATTCACCAGGGACTAATACTGTTACGCAACAACCAGACTTTACTGTGGGCGACCTCAGCACCGCTCCAAAAGGCTTTTCTCTGCAGCTTCAAACTGTTAAAAGGTAGTCACTCCAACCTTATTGTTTTGAGCAAAAACACTTAAAAGGTGTAACCAATGCGCTTTAAAAAGCATATAATTACATTAGCATACTAATTACCGCCTTTTTGTTAAATAACAAGGGAGCCCTTTATGCAAATATTGATGGGGGTCCCCCTGCTTGGTTGCTAGAAAAGCCTTGAACATTTGTTTCAATGATGTAATTTCCTGGATGGAACGTGGGCCGGCTAGCGCGGAGGCTAATTAATGGTTAGCTCCCTCGTTTCACGTGAAATGGAGAAGTCGAAAGCTACATGCAGGATCTGAAAACAAGGTATTATAAAAAAGTTAAATTATTATAATTATAATTATAATTATATAAAAGTTAAAAAAAAATAAGTAAAACAAAGGGCTGTGAAATACCAAAACTATACTTATTGAGATACCAACGTGCAAAACGTGCATGGTGCAAAGGTGCGGTTAACATTATGGTCGTCCTGGTGTCATAAACAGGTCGTCGAGAGAAACGTCACCACTGTGGGGTAGCAGACAGAAACCGTCAGTGAGGAACACACGACGTGGAGAACAACTGATCACAATAAAAGAGCGAAATGAGATGCGTCCAGAGAGAAAGTTCTAACTGGCTTGGGTACCGTTCTGACTTCAGGAGTATGAAGTCGTCTAATCTATTCCAGCTTTCAGCAGTGGAAAAAAAAAACCAAAACAACCCCGATTACATAAGAGCAGACCTCCGATGTGTTCCCGGGCCTCTCAGTATCTAAAAAGTATGTGTGCAGTCGCTGCGGCGAGGCAGTCGAGTCTCACTATGAGTAAGCTGGCATGGAAATGGGAACACACAACTGAGACACGCTGCAGGGGGAGCAACATGTGGGGCGAAGCGACGGCGGCGGGGACCCACAGGTCTCGCAAGGGGAGCTGACGCAATCTCACAATCCACTGTATCGGCCACGGCTGCGCCCCCTGTGGTCAGTCAGGATTGGTAATTGTCCGAGTGTAGCTTACCCCACGGGTCCCGCGGCGCTGGTGCGTCGGCGCCACTCTACGTTTTCTCGCTCTGCCCCGAACAGGAGTTTGCTTCTGCGAATTGGCGGCCATCTGGCCGGCTATTTGCGGGCCTCTCGAGTCGGTAAATGTTCTACGAGGTAGACAGAAACCGGATGGAGACCTGCGGGAGGGAAATAAACAACAAACCAGCGGACCAATCAGAGCTGCTGTTGTCTGTGTCGCCATGACGACGGGTCGTTAAGCGCCTGCGGTGATGCGCTGTGTTGATAGTCGAATTTAAATTTGGGCGTTAGCCCCCCCCCATCAGCAAAAAATAGGTGGTTATGTCAAAAGCAACGTTTTTGTTTCCCAGTTTTGACGTTAATAATGGGTTAATAAGGTTTTGTTGATTTAATAACAACCGTACAGAATCAGCACGCCCATTAGACGCCTCCTCATTTTTGGTTGGATTATTCTGATTGAAGGCTAAAAAAAAGAAATACAGCATAACTTTCCATTTGTGGCTGTTTTTTTTTTCCTAGCGGGACAAAATTCCGCCTACCATTGTCTACCACTGACAGATCCCTGCATGGGAATTCTGCATTTTCCAGAGCCTGAACTCCAGCGGGGTGAATGCGGGTCGCCGTGGGGGCGTGTTCCCGGGTCAGCCAGCTACAGCACACTTTCCCCTGCTCACAATACACCATGCAAGTCCACACAAAGACGCCTGCACTAATCCCATCTTTTGTGGTCCACCCATGTGTCAGAGTGTGCAGCTCATGTCTCAGGCGCGCCGCTCCAACACTTTCCACTTTTATGCCTTCAAAAACCGACTTGAGCCAGACTTTTCCTACTGTTGCATGCAAAATAAACCCCCTATGTCATGTGTAAAACACACTGTGACCAGTACCTGACGCAATCCCAGATGCATTCTGTCATGATTAGTCATGAGCCAAAAGACTGTGATCGCACACTGACAGCAGAGATTTAACAGCAACAGACTTTGTTGTCCATGGAGAATACTAAGGTTTGGAAAGAATATGGAGATTAAAGAAAACACGAGTGTGGCGATCACTTTAAAGAACAATAGAATGGCAGAACATGTGTTGTAAACATCTCCAGCTCTGGGCTGCAACAGGAGTTCGGTCGACAAAAGACGAAAATAGACTCCTAATGAGGACAATATTTGAAGAATGGAGCACAAAAAGGGGTTTAACATGAGCCGGGGTAACGCACGACGAGGTGGAGGTGAGAATTAAGTATTTTTTTAGCAGACACTGCAGAGGCTGGAGTTACCAGATTTATCAGGCGAATAATTCATGTTATCAATGTTTTGGTGGGATAAAATGCAAAGTGTCCGTCGGGGGAGAGTCCAAACAGCTCTTACCGTGATGTTCTGCTGCGTTTCGCTGCCCATTTGTCGCTTTTATATCCATTTATTCCCTGCGGCGATCAGTCGCGTCTCTCAGACACAAAATCTCCACCATGCTTCCACGTGCTCGCGAACGGGACCACGCGCTCAGCGGAGCGCCGTGGTTACGGCGCGTGACGTCACGGCGAGACGGCGAGAGGGTCGGAAAATCTGCGCGAGATCAATAACCGATAATCAGCCCGCAGGTGCGTCAGCCAGGTCAGGTGACCCGCGACGCTTCCGGCGCCGTCGCGTTTTTAGCGATTAAATCTGTAATTGTTTTTATATCTCGATTAGGATTTAAAGGTTTTATTCCCGTGTTTGTTTGGGATTTTTTATCTTGTTTTTCTTTTGAAGATAGGATTGGTCTGACGCTAAAAATAGATTCAAATTCTTCAAAGACCGGAAGTGCAGTGATTTCATTAGAATCACTGACCACAAAACTTTGTTTCCTGTCCAGTTTTTTTTTAAAAATTCAGGAAATTGAGGGAATTAATTTTAAATCCAACATTCCAGCACACAATAAGACATTAACCAAAAAAGGAAATGCTTCACTTTTTGCCAAACCATGTGCTTCAGGAGCCTATTGGAGGACTAATTTAAGTGATCTTAGAGCTGATAGTCATTATTTTACTTCTTTACCCTGAATGTGCCCCCACCTCCTTACATCTGCTCATTCACTTTGAAAGACACACACACAAATTTGAGAAGAACATTTTTTTTATATTTCAAAAAGAATCCAGGAACATAATGGAATAAACAAACACTGGGTCTGAACATCCAGACAATTGAGATCCAAAAATACATTTTCTTAGGAAATATTAAGTATATACAAAACATAAAAATTTATATTTTAGTTTGGGTACTCAAACAGGGTAGTCCCCTTTTTAATATTTTATTAATAAAAATAAACTTTAAATATTTAATCCACCCATAACTTCAATTGAGGCAGTTTTAACATTGAAATCAACCAAGATTCCAAACAACTTAATCCTTTTTTTGCATTTGCATGCAACAACAACAACTGTACACCCGAAGTCTTGAACTTGCAATAAAAAAAACAAAAATAAAAAAAAGGCCAGAAAGTGTATGATTCAAACTTTAACACGTGAGCCCTGTAGCTGTGCCAGTCTCTGCTTTAAAAGTTCACTTTTCCTGTTCAGCTGTTCCTTGAGTAGGAGAAGTCTCTGCTCGTCCGACTGCATGCTGTAGATGCACTCCGTCGCCTTCTTCAGGATCACCACCTTGGCCGCTTTCTCGTTGTTAGCCACCTCGGGGATCTCGTCCCGCAGGGCGAAGAAGCTCAGCTTCAGCTCGTTCCTCCTCTGGCGCTCCAGAACATTGTGAGTCCTTCTCTTGTCGTAATCCTCGGTGTCAGACGTCCGCGGGCTCGAGCACTTGCGGTTGCTGCTGATCTGTTTGAGGACCCTACTGTGGCCGCCGTTGCCGCTCTCCAGCTTCAGCCTCTTGACAGCCGGCTGCTCGTGCCTCATGGAAGGATGGGCGGCGTAATTATGCTGGTGGGTGGAGACGTGGCATCTCTTCAACACGAGCGGGCTGGGGAGCCTGGTCTCCGACGGGCTGGGGTCGCAGCGTTTCACCGCCTGTCTCTTCTCCACCGTGACCACATCGATCTCCTCCTCCTCCTCCTCCTGGTCCTCCTCATCATCGTCGTCGTCGTCGTCATCATCTCCATCGTCTGCAACATAAAAATAATTCAATCACACGTGTCACAGCAGTTGTGTCACGTCCAGGCTACATGCTTCTGACTGAACACTCTGTACAGTCTTCCACATCATTACACCGTCTGACGCTGCAGCTGTAGCCCCCAGCTAATCTCACAACATGGGTGAAACATGTCTGCAGCATGTCTACCTCCTGCCTGTCAATTAATCAAAACCACTGACACCCAAGTTTTCTATAGGAGGTGAATTCCCAGTGGCAGTCGTGAAACTGGCACGGTGACCACAAAATGCAGCTTACCTGAGTCACTACAGCTGCTGCTGCTGCCACTGTTGGGCGGCGTATCCAGTCCCAGATCCTTACTATGCACCGTCCCTGCGCTGTGCTTCGGCGTCTCCGCCACCGGGTACGGGAAAACCACGGATGGATCAATGCACTCCGACGCAGACGTGTTCAAATCTTGCAGATAGCTGCTGTTAAGCTTCCACGAAAGAGCGCCGGAGGGCTCCGTGCAGTCCCCGCCCGCCGATTCCTTCCGAGCGGCGTGCAGGGAGGCGAGCCGCTCCGACACCACCTTCTCCAGCTTGGCAGCGGCGGAGAAGCCGCTCCACATGCAGTCCTGGATGATGATGGTCTTGAGGAAGGACTGGGAGTAGTCGGCGTCGCAGATGCTCTGGTTCACCACGTCGTCGCCCAGGAACTCCGTGAGCATCTCCAGCTGATCGGCCACGGAGGGGAAGAGGCTCGACAGGGACGGCCGGCGGCTCGGGGAGAGAGGAGGGGTCGGGAGCAGCTCGAACTTCTTCCAGATGTCCTCGCTGGGCGCCGGAGGCTGAAGCTGCTGCGGGTAAAAGTCCTCCTCCTCGTTGTCATAGTAGAAATACGGCTGGAGAGAATCGTAATCGTAGTCGTAGTTTTTACTCGCCAAACTTGAATTCAGCGGCATGTCGTCTCTGCTGTCGACCTTTTATTACGGAGCTGAGTGGAAGAAGAAGAAAGAAGATCTGATTCATCTGGAAAAGGGGTGTGCGGGTTCGGAGCGCACGACGGCGTTACAACGTCATATGGTGACTTAAACAGCAAACCGTGTGCACGCCTCATATGCGTGCACCGGGGCTGCTGCAGCAGGTGCTCGGCCGGGGCTCCAGCACACGCAAATGTAGTGCAAGAAAGAAAACTAGAATGAACCGGCGCTGGCAAAGAGCAATAATCTTTAAAAACTACACTCGCGGGGAGAAGTGACGTGCACGACCGTTTCTTACCTTTCTTTTACAATTTTTATGAAACCGTCGTCCTGAGAATGCGGCGCAAAGTCGATCCGAAAGGCGCAAAAAAGTTAATCCAACACGAAAGCAGCATTAAATCCTTCCAGTTCCACAGTGATGCAGGCGGGTTCAGCCCGAGTGAGGCGTGCATGAGGAGCGGACAGATCACGGCGACACGCACGCTCTCAGCGGCTGCGTGCGAATCAGAGCTCAGACGTCTTACTACGCTTATTTATAAACCTCAGCACTACCCCGCTGTGTCCTTCCGCGTGTTTCCCCGCGAAACACTTGCCGGTTTCAAGATTTCACCTCCCGCCAGTTAATTTCCCCGTTTTTCGAACCCCAAAGAACCTCACATTGTGCACCATAACGCGTTTAATGGTGACGGATTTTTCATTTGAGCACCATGAATCGAACCAAGCGTTTAAATACGGTTGAGTCTATTTCGCTCTGAATTTTAAGGACGTCACAGTGGAGGTCCATTGACGGCTGACGTGCAGAAAAAAAACACCAATGTAGTAGTAGTAGCTATTTAGTGCGATGTGTTTAACTGTTAGATTTTTAAAAACACTGTCAAATACACGAATCAGAACCTGTTGGGCGTTGCCACGCATTTATTTTTTGGGGGAAAAGCTTTAATATCCTACAGAGGAAGATGCCCGCTGCACTTTTTTAATTAACATTTTGCAGAAAAAGAGTCCAAACTGCAACGTATGCACGATCTCAGCAGCAGTGAACGTGTGAGCTAACAGGTGTGGGAGTTTACCTCGGTCTCTGCGGGTGCTCACAGCTCCCAGACGGCCAGAAACAGGTGAATTCGACGGGCACACGCAACAACTGCAGGCTGCAAACGACGGTGGAGATAAATGACAGCGAGTTTGCGGGATGGTGACCGTGTAAAGTGGCTCTAGTCGTCGTCCGGAGAGATTGGCATCAATTAACGACAGGAAGGAAGCAATTAAATCAGATGGGTGCTGCGGATGGATGGAAGTGCCCTCCTCTGCCGTGGAGGGGAGGAGAGATTCAGCGGGTTCTGAGCGCCCCCTGACGGCCAGACTGTGCCAGGACTGGACGGCAGCCAGGTGGGTCCAAGGTCACTGATGCAAGAACTTTGAACCCCACGAGCTGCCCATGCAGCGGTCATGGGCCATGGGTATGGAACGTCAGTCAGATGGGGGGATTATATAGGGGAAAACAATCAACCTTTTCCACTAAAATAGGCAATGTTTATTTGATCGTTTGAGTTCTCAAAAGTAAAAATGCCCAGCAGTGTGTCCCCAAACAAGTGGTTAGAGAGAATAATTCAAGACTGTAGGCTCTCGTTCATTACTGTGGGTGGTTTTTACCTTATACTGAACACAGGATCTCTGGAAGTTAAAGCCATTATTGCATCTGCTCGACAAGGTAGCGCTCCAGTTAAATGACATCATGATTACAAGTCTTGGGGTCCAAGCCAAAAGGGAGATTTTCTTGAAAATAGGCTGATATGTCAGCTTTACTTGAAATTTTTGTGTTTAAGAGTCAGTCAATTTAATAATAGGCTGGGATTTGGACGGACCCACAGTGCGTACTCTTTAAATCCATACCAGAGGAAGGGGGTGATAAACCCCTTTCTTACTGTCCAGGATGTAATAAAAAAACTCTTTAACTGTTGCCCCTTCTCTCCTATTCCCCAATTGGGGATGCTGAGCCGCCATCCACATCCATCAGAGCCTGAGTTGTGGTCGGTGCATTTATCAGATGCTCTGGAGCGCCTGGAGACACTCTGAGAGCGTCTGACATCACTTCCTGTGAAAAGAGATCTAAATCACTCCTCATCTGCTGTTGGAACATCTGTTCATGGAAGAGATTAATAAAGTTATGTTGGATAAATGTTCCGGTAATTTAACACTGCAACAGATCATTCTTCAACAAACTTCTTTTTGTTACATTTTGACTTTATTCCCCCATTAAAAATAAAACGTTTTGTTCTCTTTTTTTTTACGTATTTATCACATTTGCCCTTAAACATACTCAAAATTGCATCTCGAATATTTCAACAGATGGTCCAAATTTAACTATAGATGTCGTTTCCTGTTCTAAAAAGCGCAGATGGGGACAGATGTTACGGGAATATTACTTTCACCCGTTGCATAATCAGCTCTGGATGCTGGTGAGGAAGGAAGCTGCCCATCACACTCAAACACAGAGTGACAACCGGCGTTCTTCCAGAAACTAACCCCCCAAAAAAGGCTTTCAGTCACAGCTGAAATGGGTCTCCTGACAGTCCCAGGATGGTCTTCTACAGACGCATCACAGTCCATCAGCAGCACCATTCCTGAGAGACAGAAAATCAATAGTTGCTCAACTCCTGGGGGAGATTACTGCCAACTAAGCAGCTGAAAATGAAACACATGACAAACAGTCGCCTGACTCCAGAGCTCATCGCTCCATTAATTATGGATGCTGTCAACAGATGGTTGTTAAAATGGACCCGGACAGATACAGGTGCAAATGTGTCGCACATATATGCTAAAAGAAAAATCAGTTGGAAGCTCTGCCAAATTCCATTAAAACATACGAAGTCTGCAAAACAGATTTCTATGTGCAGTCGAATTATTAAAAGCATTTCTGTCCCTGTTCATCATATTATATTGTCAGAAATATTAGTTCACATGTGGGTTGGGTTTTTCCAGCAGGATTATGAGCTACAATATCTTTTTGTTCATAAAAATTCTAATCTTATCTGCGTGTTTGAGTCAACTATTTATGACACGAAGCAGCTGCGAAGTGCAGACAAATGTGCACTTTTACGAGCCTGCAAAAAAGCACACCTGCAGTTTATGGCCACTAGAGGGAGCTGTCGCACCATCTGAAAACACCACCCAATACACGGACAGGGTTAAAAAAAACTTTATTTTGCGGTGAGTAATTAGTGAATTATTATTATTTTAATGATAGCAAAATGTTCTCACAACTGATCAAAATATCTCTAAATTGCAAATGATGCCGGTCTTCAATTTAGAGACACAGGTAAATAGGAAGTAAGAACATTAAACGCCGTGTAACGTTTCCCTGATTAAACCTGGAAAACAACAATCTGCTGTAGCAATAATGAGACGTTTTCTGAAATACTCTGCAGCATTGTGGGCTGTTTTCCTTGAACCATAACTTCAAAATGACTCCACAAGCGGCCGGGTTAAACACCCTTCATGGCTGTATATAAACACGTGAACAGCACAGTTACAGCAACAATCCTGAAGTTATGATGGAATTATAGCTCCAGTTTATGCTTGCAGGATACGAGTAAACATCTGACTTTACAGCTGCCGAGTTAAGGCATGTCTGCTTGTAAAAATAATAAAAAAAAACCCGAGTCAACAGTTAAAATCACTGCAGGCGCTCCCGAGTCTACACGCACACACACACACACACACACAGAGGTCGCGCCTTTACAGAATCTACCCTCTTTACCATTTGGAAGTTTCCTACCTTTATAATATACAATATAAAAATTAACGAAACACTTTTATTGACTTTGGAACAGTTAGCCCCCGCTTATTGATCAAAGAACGCCGTTTTCACCCGCCTATATTTTAAAATGTCCCTGATCAATTATCTGGGGGGGGGGGCATCGGCGTGTGATTAATGTCAAGAAAGTGTGCATTGGCGTGTGTGACGTCGCGGCGCGCTGCTGATGTCACGGCCGCGGAGCCTCGGAGGAAGCCCTACTGCGCAGCCCAGTGCGCAGCGTGCAAAAACGGACCGGTGCGCGCTCGGACCCGCATTCCGATCGCTGTCACACCTGGACGCCCCCTCGGGTTTAAACCTCCGCGCTGTTAGGTGTCAGCCCGCGTCTCCGCCACCGCCCCCATCCCCCCCCCCCCCCCCCCACCCCCCCACCCTCGAGGATGATTTGAGAGGAAGATGTGTGAGATTTCCGCTGACCTTCGCCTCCGCTCCGCAGCACCGAAGCATTGTGACGCGCCGCCGCCGCCGCCGCCACCACCGCCGCCCCAGGAGCGCCTCGGCTCCCGCCGCTGCCCCACTTCGACCGCGCAGTGAACGCAGGTGCTCGGACCGCTCAGCAGCCGCCAGCAGCGGGTTTTCCCTTCCAACCCACCCAGACCGAGGCAGATGCCCCTCGCTCTGTCAGCCCGGCTTCTACTATGGTGGAGTTCCCATCCCTCAGCCCGTACTGGCCCCTCATCCGCTTCCTGGTGCCTCTGGCGATCACCAATGTTGCCATCGACCTGGGGGAGCAGGTAAGGCTTCGGCTCTCTTCGTCCTTTTTCGGCGCGTTAGGTCCCAAACACGGGACCGTGTCTCCGTTAGCCGCGGCTAACGACGCAAAACACTGGATTTGCTTCCTCGTGGGACGCATCCGCCGCCGCCGCTGCGTCTTTTTCCTTATTTCGCTCGGTTCTTTAACCTTTAATTCTCTAATCCGCAGTTCCCCCGCGACGGCCCCGCTGAGCCCCAGATTACTCGGCCTAGCTTCAGCTAGCCTAGCTGGAAACTGGAGGAATCCATGATTATATACATTATTTAGGGAAAAGGAAATCACGCCCTTGTTTTTCTCCCCCTGAATTTGTGTCACGCCGGCCACCAAATTCCACACAAATTGTGGACTATTTCTCTGTTAATCTGGAATCAAAGCACATCTGTCCGGTTTTTATAATAATAACAAGAAGCAAAGTATGATGCTGTGGTTTGTAGATGGCAGAAGCGTCATCTCTAATTCCTTCACCTTTTTTTGGTCTTGCTTGGACTATTTGAATTAAAAACAAACGCTGCTAGATGTCAGGATTAAGCTTATGCAACGGCTGGAATCTGTTATAAATAGCACAGGGAAGCAGAGGAAGAGGGCAGCTGTAGGGACTCTCCTGGAGGAAGAACTGGATGAGGACAGGAGATTACAGCAGGTTTAGATGGCAGATTTGTCCCACGCCACTCGGGCTTTTGACGCCTTATCAGAAATTCTCATTTATGTCGAGTTAAAGCTGAGGAAAATCCAACAACTTGGACGTTAAAAGTGCTACTTTTCCTCTTTTGGGGCAACATTTCCCTGGAAAACACCCTTTGACGCGAGATAAAATGAGCGTGGAAATGCAATTTGATGGTGCAGCATAGCGGATGTTAAAAAGCAGAAGTGGCGCTGGAAGATAACGCGTGTCATGGTCATGGTCACGCTCACGTGGCGCCGACTCATCGCACGTTTCCACATGTCTTCCAGGCCCTCAACAGGGGCATAGCGACGGTTAAAGAAGATGCCGTGGAAATGCTGGCCAGCTACGGCCTGGCCTACTCGCTCATGAAGTTCTTCACCGGACCCTTGAGCGACTTCAAGAACGTGGGCTTGGTGTTCGTCAACAGCAAGCGGGACCGGCGGAAGGCCATGTTCCTGCTGGTGACGGCCGGGGCCACCGCCTTCGTGCTCCACATCTTAATAGGTGCGTGTCAAGACGTGTACACTCAAAAAAGGACGCCATGACGCAGCAGTCAGCCGCCAGGCTAACCCTAACCCGCTGGCTAACGTCTGAGTTAGCCCATGCTAGCGGTTAGCATGTTTCCCCTCAGAAATCCCAACCTGTATAGATGGCGCAGCCCTCATTAGCGACGGCGTGCTGCTAGCGTGCACTAACGCCTGCCCGCTCTCCGCAGCGTACACCGATTTAGGCTACTACATCATAAACAAGCTCCACCATGTGGACGACTCTGTGGGACGCAAGACGAGGAAGGCGTTCCTGTTCCTGGCGGCGTTCCCTCTGCTGGACGCCATGGTGAGTCAGCGCGGTGGGACACGCCCCCGAGCCGCGCCCTCCATGACCCGCCTCTGCTTCTGTTTTACTCCCAAGGCCTGGATCCACGCGGGGATCCTCCTCAAGCACAAGTACAGCCTCATCGTGGGCTCGGCGTCCGTCTCTGACGTGGTGGCTCAGGTACGCTTCGCCGCGGCCGAGGGTCCCGGGCGCCCTTTTGAACTCCGCCGTTCAGCGCGTGCGTCTCTCCCCAGATCGTCTTCGTGGCCATCCTCCTCCACAGTAACCTGGAGTGCGCCGAGCCGCTGCTCATCCCCATCCTGTCCCTGTACATGGGCGCCCTGGTGCGCTTCACCATCGTCGGCCTGGGTTATTACTGCAACATCCACGACAACATCCCGGACACCAGCGGACTGGACGTGGGGGTAAGTTTGGGTTGTTTTTTAGATTCCGTTTAGCTCTGTTTACACACAAGCTAACGGGCATCTGATGCCTTCAGGGCGACGCCACCATCAAAAAGATGCTGAGCTTCTGGTGGCCCCTGGCCCTCATCCTGGCCACCCAGCGCATCAGCCGACCCATCGTCAACCTCTTTGTGTCTCGTGACCTGAAGGGGACCTCCGACGCTACCAAGGTGGGTGTTTACCTCCACAAACCGGGGACACGTCTTTGTGTCCCTACGTTATTTTCCCCTTCCCCCCCCCCCCCTCCCTTCCCACAGTCAAGTGGTCACAGATGAAGTATCAGATGCTAACAAGCCCCCTCCCCTCTGGAGCGTTCTGGCTCCCTCACTAACGGAGGCAACACAAAGCTGTTTACCAGAATGAACTGGAAATCATTGACAACGCCACCTGCCAGCGGTTGGGGTGATTCACCACGTCCACGCGGAGCCCGATTATCCCGAGTGAAAACATTTTCTACAGTACGCGGCCCTACTGTTCCCGCGCAAGGCTGTTGTTGTTCGGGGGCACAAAAACAAGACCAAGGCTGTGAAAACACACCCAGCGCGTGGCGTTCAAGTCTATTGTTAGACACCAGGCTAATTTTGCTCCTGCGTTAGCGTGCCCGCGGCTAATCGCAGCGGCGACTTTGTCATTCCAGGCCGTTGCCGTCCTCACGGCCACGTATCCCGTGGGTCACATGCCTTACGGGTGGCTGACGGAGCTGAGGGCCGTGTACCCAGCCTTCGACAAGGTAATCCCGGCGACCGCCAACGCCTGTAGCTCGGAGAGATCACGGCAGGTGAACGGTTTCTCCCTCCTGCAGAATAATCCCAGCAACAAGATCAACGCCAGCAGCGCCGTCACCAAGTCCCACATCAAGAAGTTCACCTTCTGCTGCCTGGCGCTGTCCCTCATGGTGAGTCCCGGCACGCCGCACCCGCTTCTATCGGCACTTGCGTCCACCGTCCACGTCCAGAGACGATATTATTCATTTGAACAGGGAGAAACCCCTATCGGGACCAGGCTCCCGTAGTAGTGTAGCCTTTAACTAGTGATGGGTTGATCGTGGGTTACTGGATAATTCCAGCTGCTTACACATTATTGGAAACCCACATGAACTCGCTGACATCGTCACCTCAGACGACCCCAGAACCATCAGCCCGCACTTGGATTAAATGTTAAACGACGCAGCTCCAGGGTGACAGTCCCGCCTCATTCCGCGCAATCTTTCTACGTTAGCTGCACCTCTGCTGAGGCGATCCAAAAAAGGCAGATCCAGATTGCAGCGGCGCTGTTTGACGGGTCAATATTTACATCAGGATAAGATTCTTTTGTTATTCGCAGTTGAGGAAACGTCTGTCAGACGTCTGAACGTCCCTAAACTCGGGTCAAGCAGTGATTCACTCATACCTGCAGCAGGTTTCTCTTCCAGAACCAGTATAACCAGTTAGAGCAGCCATACTATACCGTCCCGCACCAATTCTTGCATAAAGCCTTGTTCTGGACGCTTCATGCTAACGCTCAGAGCTTCCCCCCCCTTTGGTTTAGAGTTGCGACCCATTAGGATGGAAGTTTGTGAAGAGACTCAGATGTTTAAGAGCTCATTAAAACCAGACATTCACATAAAAGCACATTCCAGAAGGTCCTGGCAGATGATCCTTAAGCCAGCGGCGCCACGGGCGCCTCCCATTGCCGCGATGCTAAGCTAGTTTCTGAGGAGGAAAAAAGGAACTCACGTCCCAGTTTGTTGCAATAACTGCACCAGAAAGAATAACAGGAAGTTTGTGGCCAGAGTCGGGTCTCTTGGGATGTGTGCGCATGTGTGTGTGTGTGTGGGGGGGGGGGCTGTCCTGGTGAGGTGTGAAAAAAAGTGGACAAGACAAAACAGCAGAGGGCGCCGTGACAACGGCGGCGCATCCCAGTAAGTGGCTAATAAAACGCAAGAGGCAGCAAAACGGAACTTTGGGGCAGGCCCTGTGTCCCACCAGGGAAGGGGGGGGGCATCTTCTCTGTCCTGGGACTCACAAAAGCTTTCCTGGGGCCTCTTAAAGCCAAATTGTGGGTGTCTAATCCAGGGCGCGGCCTAACGCTCTAAATCTGAGTGATAACAGGGAGGCGCCGCAGGGCTGTAATCAGGGCCGGTCGGGACGGAGGCAGAGCAGAACTGACCCTCCTGGTGCCCCGCAGAGAGGAGGGAGGCTTCTCCAGGTTCCACCGAGCTTCTCACATTTGGCGTTGGCCGCTGATGTAGCGAGCTGTGACGAGGCGTGCGGGGGCCAAGGGGGGGGGGGAATGTGTAATCTAACGTGCTTTTGTCGCGCAGCTCTGCTTCGTGCTGTTCTGGACTCCTCACGTGTCGGAGAAGATCCTGGTGGACATCATCGGCGTGGATTACGCCTTCGCCGAGCTGTGCGTGGTCCCGCTGCGAATCTTCTCCTTCTTTCCTCTGCCAGGTGACGCCCCCCCCCCCCCCTCCCCCCAGGGTTTTTTTTTTCAGCGCACGGCAGATTTTCCTTCCCGATCATGGACGTTTCTATCGTGTGTGTGTGTGTGTGTGTGTGTGTGTGTGTTTGCAGTGACCCTCCGGGCTCATCTGACCGCGTGGCTCATGACCCTGAAAAAGACCTTTGTGCTGGCCCCCAGCTCAGTTCTCCGCATCATTGTTCTCATCACCAGTCTCGTTGTGCTGCCTTATATGGGGTAAGTCGCCACGCCAGAGGTCACGAAGGTCAGCGGCGGTGAAAAGTTGTCAAACGTGAGATAATTCTGGATTATGCGGCTCTTGGACTGCTCTCGTTTGGCGTTTCAGGGTCCACGGGGCCACGCTCGGGGTCGGCTCCCTCCTGGCCGGGTTCGTAGGCGAGTCCACAATGGTCGCCATAGCGGCGTGCTACGTTTATCGACAGCAGGTGAGCTGACGGAGCTCTTTGTATTTCGCCTCAACCTTGGGTGTCGGTTTTTGGCGCTTGCTTTAAAACGGCAACGGAAGTAAAGCTCCAGCTGCCGCTGAGGGGCAGAGACGACAAACTCGCCTTTCCCCGTCTGCCAACAGAAAAACAGCGAGATGTCCAACGTGCTGGTGGCGGAGAGCGACAACTCGGCCCAGATGAGCGAGGTGCAGTCCCGGTCCCAGATGGACACCATCACGGAGCTCCAGGAGGAGGAGGAGGACTGAGAGGACGCCGCGGAGGACGCCGCGGAGGCTCTCCGTCTGACCCACAGGAGCAGAGAAAGCCATGCACCTCCAAGTGTAAATACCTGTTTTTTCTTAAGATTCCGCATCATCAGTGGGTGTATCAACACGTGTGTGTCCGCCGGTCCAACAAGGGAAGCCAAAAAAAACAAAAAAAAGATGGCGAGACGGCGTGGAGAAGCCGTCCTCCTCCGGACGAGCCAAACACCTGAGCCTCGGTGGAGCCGCCGCGGGGACACCAACCCCACCTTTAACTGTGTTCTTTTCTGGACAGGGCGGCGGGAGCACGCCGACTTAAAGACGTGTTGTGGGACTTGTTGGGTTGTGCAATCGTATTTGACATACAGCCGTGTACAGATTGTTTTCTAGAGGCGTCGCCACGGGAATATTTAAGAGGGGTCGGGAATCTCTCCTTCTATCAGTTCTGATCGTTCCCTGGTTCTGCAGTCTGAGGTCCATCTCCTTCTGCTGGTAGTGTTCCCACTGTCACATGTGCTGTAAATACTGTATAGGCATTCTTATTTGGGAAATAAATTGCTTTATTGTTACGACTTTTGACTTTAGCTTTAACTTTTTTCCACCCCCCCCACTCTAAAGAGCAATAAAAGCCTGTTACTCAGAACTGCTTCCTCATGTGCAGTGAATGAGCGTTTCCGCGGCGATGGCGGGTAACGGTACGGAGTGTGATGCTGCACAAACCAACCGGGGGGGGGGGGGGGCTAAAAGAGGAAGAGAACCACGAATGGCGTCGGGTCAGGTGACCAGTTCGCCCAAAAACAACAGAATTTTCGCCTCAATCAGACCATTAAGGAGACAAACCCGGATGGGCGAGGAAACGCCGTTTATTCGCGCTGGGCGCCGGTGCGGCGGCCCACATTCGCTCGTTGTTGTGCATCGTTTCTAAGGCAACGCGGAGGACCAAGCGGGCGTCTGCGACTGGATCCGGAGGCTGTGGCCAGGATCTTTCTGACGGTTCCATCGGCTTGGTTAAAGGCAGCATGTTACAGGAATCAGACACTCACACACGCTACAACGGTGACCGTTTCCCGATGATTCGCCGCAGTCGCTCGGTTAAAATTCGATTTCATCGCAGCAATAAATTAAAAGCCAAAAGCGCCCCCGCTTTAGCCTCGCGGCAGCGTTCTGATCAGTCGTTTACAGAGAAACGCCGAAACCGGGGACAGATCAACACGCACGACGAGCAACTTGAAAACTTTACAGTGCAGCGCGTACAAATAAAGTTGTACAAGGTCTCAAATCTGCATATTTTGAAGGAATAGACATTTTGGCTAATATGCATAACTGGTCGTACTGTGAGGTAGATCTGGAGAGAGGCTGTACGCTATGCTAGGCTAACGCTAGGAGGTTTGGCTTCGGAGGCGGTCCTGAGAGAAATCCAGCCTGTCACCCTTCAGGGCCATAAGGGTCAAGGTGTAAATGAGTGGGGTGGGGGGGTCAAGCAGCCCGGGGAGGGATCTCAACAGTGCAGTTTAGGTGGCTCTTGTAAACACCTCTGTTCAGTGAGGAAAAAGTGGGCAACACCAGCCAAACGGGCCAAATTTACTGAGCAGTCCAGTTAACCATTGACAGCAACGAACCTTAAATATGCTGGTGTGTTCTATTGGCTCCGCCCAGCTATTAGCTCCGCCCAGAGCCGCCTTACATATTTATTTGGCTACTTCTCGTCTAACTCTCAGCAAGAAAGCACATTTTCCAAAATGTCAAACTATTCCTTTACTAAACCCTTCGTTTTGGCGGTCCACCTGAGGACTGTCGCGATGGCAGGAGGTCGCTCCTGCGGCGGCCATCAGCTCGAGTCCAGCTCCGCGCGTTCGACGGCTTCTACAATGGGCACATTGTAGTGACGGTCGTCCTCGGTGACGAGGCACACGGACGGCCAGTCGTCCCTGTGGTCGTCTGGGTAAAAGGTGACAAACTCCTCCGTGTCTGCCTTGTACAGTCTGTAAACTTGAATAGTGCATTCCAAGGTGTAGCCCAGCAGGAACATCTCCACCTTCACAAAAGGAAAAAGAGAATGAGGGGAATAATTGCAGAGTTGGAGAATGTTTTGACTGTCATCAGCCGCTCAAGAACGCCAGATTTACAGCTGGGATCACTTCAGCCCCCATTTAAAAGCTGGAAAATAGCAATTAAATCACTCCGACGGCACCTGAAAGGAGCAAACTCCCAGGGGAGAGAACGCCGGGACGCGCAGCAGCACGTTTGGACTGAGGGACTGGAAAATGTCAGGCGCTGATCCCGGGCGCTTCCTACCTGCTCCAGCCCGGCGCTGAGGCCCACGTGGCTGAGGTGGTTGGACAGGAAGGAGCGCGGGCAGTCGGACGAGTCCCGGGCGAACAGCAGCCAGCAGAAGAGCGGCACGTCTCCCTCCGCCTGCATGCGGCCGTGCAGCTCCAGCGCTCTGGCCAGCATGAGCAGCTTCAGCGCCTCCAGCAGACCCAGCTCCTCTTCCCCCCCCTGGAACAAGCGCTCGCACAGACGCTGCCGCTCGGCCACCGAGGGGCAGTCCACCGCTGCCTGCCACTGGGGGCAGATCACAGCAGACGTTAGTGCTGCTTCATATTCGTCAAGTCTTATAATATTAACCTTTGGAGTCTTAGGTTAGATTAACGGCTGATTTCCTCATGACTAGACGGCCCCGAATGCCCCATTTAGAGGAATTGATTCATTAATTAGGAGGGTTAAAGCAGAGAAGGGGGACGTGTGTGGCTCAACAGGCTGGACAGCGTCACTTCTGCTTCTTCTTATCTGTTCTTATCTGCTGCTTCTCTCTGTTAACGACTCAGCCGGTGTCGCACTCGTGACCACACAAACCCACGACCAGTCATGATTTGGACTTTTGAGACTGGAAACGCTGAGTCAAGACTCATTTCCAATGTTGTCGCAGTGACAAAGCGCCAAGTTATGAAATAAATAATGCTAATCAGAGGGCAGAAACGGCAGGAGGACAAAGCAACCTGAGTTCAAATCGATTCTCTGGCATTATGAACTGCTCTAAGGGTGGGAGGCAGCATTTAAAAAGTCTTATAAACTCATATTTATGGAAACAGCACATACCAGAGTAACAACAGTCTATTCTGAGAGGAAATACAGGGAATCTATAAAGTCTGGAGCCAGCGTAGCATGTGGCTAATTCTCATAAACCCTGAGTGGTGTGAGGCAGCAGTGATCCTGACTGGGCCTCAAGACAGGGGCCATTTGGGAATGCTTTAGGAGATGAACACACACACACACACACACACACACACACACACACAGACGACGGTTTCCTGTGCTGTTACCTTGGCTCTGAGTAGCTTCGTGTAGCCTTTCATCTGCAGGATTGCATCTCCTCTCCCGTCTCCCTGCAGGCATTCTCCAGGAAATGACCACCCACTTATCAACCCCTCCTGGGCCTCCAGCTGATCCGGGAGCTGTAAACAGAAAATTCAAACCGCTCAGACGTCAGACACCAGAGCAGACCAAAAACCCCAAACATGGCATAGTTGACCACAACAATGATGCCTGCTGATGCCGTGGAGGCAGCTGGGACACACTACAGCTTAGAGGGGCCCCTTAATGGCCTAAAAAGGCCAGTTTAATCAGGATCAGCCAGTGCCCCGATGGCGACAACATGAGGCGTGTTGGGAGTTTCTGATGCAGCTCGCTGCGCTGAAATCTAAAGGAATTTGCCCGAGTTAGCCTCTAGCTAATTGAGCACAGGCACGGTTGTGGCTTCAGAGCTAAAGATAGTTGGCACGCTAACTGCTGGGCAGCATTATTACCATAGCGACGTCCTCGTCCTGCAGCCACGAGGGCAGCTGGGTGCTGTGGGTGAACACCTGGAACAGCGTGGCTCTCAGGGCGCAGTAGTTGTCCCCCCTCACTCTCCTCAGACTGCTGAACCTGCTGGACATCTCCGTGTACCCCTGCAGCAGCACACAGCAACACCACAGGAGGACTCTTGGACGCCCCCATGCAAAAGAACTGGATTTAAAGTGGAAGCCGTCACCGACCTTCCTAATGAGGGCACTTTTGGCGGTGTTTCCTCTCCACTCCCTCTCGCTGTAAGACAGAATATCCATGGCAGGAGCCAGGCTGCACCTGTCCTCCACATTTAACACTGAAAAACATCAACACAAGCGTCGGTATGTGACACCCAGAGCACGATTGCTTTAGGAAGGTGAGTTCCAGAGATGGACTGACATCCCCTCCCTGTGACCCCCGAGTGGGATCGAGCAGACAAGAAAAAGGGAAAAGAGAGTGGTGATTGACTGACCTGGGGGCAGGAATCCCGCTCCGTTATCTTGAGAGGCCGTCAGCTCCTCGGCTCCTCTGTACAGATCTTCCTCGCTGGAAAGGACAGAAAGCCTCATGATTTCTATCTTTGTTGCCACCAAGACAGACAGAAAGAGGACAGAGTGCATCTAAAGCCAGAGATAAGGCATATTTGGTGTTGCTCATGCTTGCTGCGATCCCTTCGGTTGCTACAGGATTTAGGTGGGAATTTACTAAACCTTTAACGTGCATTGACTGGAGGAGACCAGCTGGCTATTTTTGGAACAGCTAAATTAAGAACGCGTGTTTGGAACATGTGATTAAAGACCGGATGGTTTTCTGAGACTGAATAACTTCCCAGACCTGCTCCTCAGGTCGTCCTCGGCTCCTTCCTCGGGGAGAACGGGCCCGTCAGCACCGTTGACTGAGCTGCCTGCAGGCCACTCCTCTTCTCCAGTCACCTCCGGGATCTCAGCATCATCCCCAGTCTGAATCCTGGACTCAGCAAGCACGTTCTTCACTTCCTCCTCCTCCTCACTCTCCTCTGATTTATCAACATCTCCGTCTTTATCCTGTCCTTTCAGGATCATTTCTTCCTGTCCCATGTTCTCTGATGGGCTGGTGAGGTCAGGCTTCACATCCTGTTCTGACTCCAAGCTGCAGAAACAAAACAATTTATCGTTACTCTTGAGATTATATGTGTTTATTTAGCTGAACAAACTGAAACTGTAGATAATTGTATAATGGTGCCTATACGCCCCCTAGTGGCCCGAGAAGGATACACCAGCTGTAAAGGACCTACTGACCTTTCACGACCGCCTTCTTCCGGAGCTGCGATCTCAGGCGGTACAACAACGTCCCCGGAATCTCCCTCCTCACCATTGTGATCGAGTCCTCCGGGTTTCAGCTTGGAAGACGACTCAGTGATGTCACAGCTTGCAACTTCCTCTGAAGGGGGACCGGGCAGTTTGTACGCTGAAGCGAGCTCCGTCTGAGGAGGCTCAGTGGCAGCGCTGTAATTAGAGACACATTGAAGTCTGACATCAACACACGAAACCTGTTAACTCTCCCCATCAGATGCATTCAACGCTGAACTGTAACGGTTTTCCCCGAGTGTCTCACCAGCTCAGAGAGATCTCACACCCCTCCTGTCCGACCACAACGGGCGGCAGCTGAGTGTTTGGCTGAGATAAGACGTCGGTTATTCCGGGGGCCTGTCCACACGCCTCAGCTTCGTCGCCGTCATCGTCGGGAGCGGCCAGGTTAGCGCGCGGCATCGTGTTTATCTCCGCGTGATTTTCAGCACAAACGGCCTGAGCCAACGGAGCGCTGATATCAGGGCGCCCGTCCGCAGCAGCCGAGGACGCAGCTTCAGCTTCTACTGCGCTGAAATGAGTCGAGCTCAACGGCTTCTCGGGCAAGATTAAAGTGCACTGGGGCAGGTTAGCGTGCGCGGCGTCTGCAGCGCTATTTGCAGTTTGTGCTGTGTGGGGACTTTCTGGGATTTTCGTGGGAGGCGGTGTTGGTGCGAGCACCTTCTGGGGTCCGTTCATGATCTCTCGGACTTCGGGACTATTCTTCGGCTCCACAGCTTTAACGTCCTCACGCACCTCCACATTGTTGTCGTGTTTATTCCTAAGCATGTGAAAGAAAAGATCAGCAACATCACCTTTCAGAACACATCCTGGGGATCAATACAAAACCTGATTAAGTTAGAGCTAGACTCATTAGGATGAAAGGGAAAATAATGAGTATTTAGAGAAACTGCGGTCTTACCTTATGTCTCCGTCTCCCTCGGGCCCACAGGTGCCCAGCAGTAATTTGGCTTCCTGTGTTGAGGCCTTTGAGTTATCAGACAGCAATCCACTTCTTTCTTCCCCACTTTTACAACCCGGACTCTCAACGTGGCAGCAACAGCCTCCCATCTAGCCCTGTGGCCCAGGAGGTCAAATGGGGGTTGAACGGTGACCTCTATTCCAAAAGGTCGGCAAGCGACCTGATAATTTTAGGAGTTCATGATGATGTTTAAAGTGCAGCTATGGCCAGAGAGCAACCATGGTTGTTCTATTAGAGAGAATCGATGAATTAGTGGGCAAAAATCACTCGTGTAAACGCGTTTTCATTAAAATCCCTTTAAAAACAACTCGGGATCAGATGTCACATGATCCGACGTCACGTGACTTACAAAACAAAACTGAAATTTTAGGGAAGTGGATGTACAGCCGTAAAATCAAGAAACTCTTCATTTGAACATAGCGAAATAGAACTTATCAGTCAACCACAGTTCACCAGCACTAAGAAACCACATCTGTCAATCTCTGTTGCAGATACATGTTAAAAAATATATCTTTAAATCTGACAACCAAGGAATCCATTTTTTAAATGTATGGCGCACATTAATCACAGGGACACCGATTGCACATCACACGTTCAAAAGTCAGCGTCCTTCTAATAATTCAAATAATAATACAACAGCGCAACTGAATAAAAAAGTGCATTGTTTTGAACCGTTTCCTGTATCCGCTTCAGTTAGCTAGCCAGATCGCAAGTTAAAATACAGTTACGCCACTGAATGCTGATAACCATTTGTAAAAACATTCCTGTTGCTCGAGTCACAAGAGAAAAGTATTTAACACTTATGGCTTAATGGTTAACATTCGTTCTGAACATATTTACAGTGTTTCGCAGATCCTGTTTGATAGGAAGCCCTAGCATAACCAGCGTAGCAGGTCAGCGCACAGTTCGAAGCCGTGACGTCACAAGAATGCGCGGAGTTGTGCTGCGTTCAAGTGCTCGCCGATAAAGCAATCACAGTAACGCTGAACATCAATTTTCTAACTGCATCTTATCACATTTAATTAAAGAAACCATTTACATGTAGATACTTGCTGTACATTTATTTTCAAAAAAGCTTCAAAATGTATCTTTTATGTACAAATCTGTGAATATACAATTACATTTTATATATATACAAGTATTCACACATTTATTGCTATATAAAATTAATTGTCATTGTTTAAAGTTCAAAACAAGTGATTTTCTAAACTCAAGTTAATCTGCTACATAGGCTTTAATTCCTCCATGTGATGGATCAGCTCCTGTGGCAACCCAAATTCTGAAAAAAGTTCTATACACTCCTGCAAGAGGCAACTTAGGCTTTCAGATGACCCAGAACTAAGGTTTTCCTGTGTGTTTGTAACATTCAAGTCATTTTTTTTAGCCTCTTTGCAGCATTCCATGTCATTACATCCCTCTTCACAACAGCCTGACACTGACTGCTCCAAGTCCAGCTCCTCCATGGTCTCGGACACAGAGCTAACATTGGGAGTAGGCTTTTCCAAAGCTTTGTTGGTCCCATCAATGATTGTGTCTTCATACTGTGAGACCCGATGCAGAAGCTCTGTCACAGAGGGTGGGATGGGGTTTTCCGGATGCTTGGTTTGGTACCAGAAATACAGAGCACTGTGGCATACAGAGGCACAAAGAGGCAGCAGAGTCACTTACAATGACACAGAAGTGACAGGAAAAAAAGTCTTCAATAATAGCAAGAACAAAAGAGGGTCCTGATGTTTCCATGTAAGAAAAAGATGGAAATATCTAATGCCTCTTTATGTGTAAAACGAATCCATGATGACAAGAAAAACAACGAACCCAAAACAAGACATCCTCGAGAGGGCACAATGGAACAAACACGAAAAATGGTACAAAGTATGTTAACCCATGTAAGGCCACTAGATGGCACCGTTACCTAAAGTCTGTGCGACTGTTAAAAAGGTCCTAGAATTTGGTTTTGTTTGTAAAAAAAAAGAAAAGGGAAATGGACAAATAATTCGTCTTGAGCTACACAACCCAGTCATACACACACAAACAAACTGATACAACACACCTTAACATCCCCTTAAGGCGGCCAACGGGTGCAGTCATTGCAGCTCCTTCCAGGTACCCCTGTTTGAAACCGACCTGAAGCGAGGCCTCCATCCCTGCATCAGACCCGTCTACATAGCCATCCTGTCCACGACAGCAGTCAGGAACACAAAAACTCAACTTCACATAACTTTACAGTAATTTAACTAAGAGACTGAGCAATACTGCAAACACAGCGAGCAGTGTTTACCCGGATTCGTTTCTTCATGTTGGATGCCCATTCTTTGCTCATCACGCTCATTTCATCCGCATTCTCGTCAAAAATGTCGTCCCCGCAGCTCGATGCAGCTTTTAACCAAGACATCCGACTTGACAAATACAACTCTTTACAGGAAAAACACAGAAAACAAGCTCACGACGGATTAATAACTCCACACTTAATAATAAACTCGAAAAAGAAAATTTCTGCGCTGGAATAACGTCATCATTCAGCGCCGTTTTCTTCTTCTGCTCCTTGAGAGGCGATTAGCGTTGATTTGAAGCTGTTTGTCGCCCCTAGTGGATTGTATCTGTTTTACAGCGCATCCACCGAGTTTCCAATGCAATATAAATTAATTTGTTCACTTATTTACTCATAACAATGAGCTTTAATGACAGAACGTTTCAAATGTATACATTCATGCGTTCTAACCTAAAAAGTTTAAACTATGCTTGAGACATAGTCTGTGATTTCCAGTACAAAGTGGGGGGAAAAAACATTTTAAACCTAGTAAGTAAAGTTGTAATATATATAACATGTGCATTTAAAGTACCTAAACCAAATTTTACATTTGTTGCAAGGCTAAATAAAATCTTATAGTTGTATCATTGATAAAACATATATAAATACACGAATGTGATGTTTGTTGCTACCTCAGGAGAGTCGCAACAGGACAGGGCCCAGTTCACTGAGCGGGTTTATTTATGCAGGTATTTGAATTAACTTCAGCTGGAGGGCGCTGTAACCTCAGCAAAGACGTAATAATGGCCCGCATCACCAATCATCATCATCATCATCATCATCATCATCATCATCATCATCATCATCATCCTCATCCTCATCATCATCTGTTCACTTTGCGGTTCCATCATTTCCTTTATTTGTGCATTTATTTAAACCAAATAAGTATGTTTTTAGTTCAGAGATGCTTCTCTCTCTCTCTCTCTCTCTCTCTCTCTCTCACACACACACACACACACACACAATGTTCTGGTCAGAAACATGCTGTCCTGGAGTCACACATCCCTGTTTCACATCACCTTCCACTGGATCTTCTCAGCTTCCTGTTTAAGTTCTCAATCCTGAAAATGTCACCTGCTATGACAAACACATTATTCACTCATCAATAATGCATCCAGCAACACCCCCCCCACCCCCACCCCAACTCGGACGAAGGGGCTGGAGAAGACTGTGTCTCCTTTTTTATGCTTTATAAATATAACAGGGGAAAAACCATCGTGCACAAGAGTGAGCAAGTGGTGGCAACACTGTTGGACAACAATGGCTCTGTGACCACTCTGAGGCCACGGTGGAGTTGCCTCTGGAAAATGGGGAAGGGGGGGGGAGTCAAAACAACCTGCTGGGGCAATCACCTGACACATTTCCATCCAATTTCCACTGCAGAATGTGTTCATTTTCAGGCTAATGGCATGTCATTTTGCCGGAGCCTTTGGTCAAGAATTAATCCTGGAATCAAAACAGATTTTCCGGGGAGCAATCTGCCATCAAGTATTGATTTTTTTACACTCACGGAGCCTGTACTCCCTAATTTAACCTGACAGCCAGCAGCACAATGGACTGGGAGCACCCTGGCATCTCACAGAGGGAGCTCTCCTCCTCCTCACGAGGTGAAAGAGAGATTTGGAAAAAGGCTGGAATAAAGACTCGGAGACGTATGGAAGAAAGAGAGTTGCTTACAGAAAAGAGAGACAAAGCCCCTGTCGCCTTGTTTTAGCTCTAATGATGTTTTGTCCTAACCTGGGCAGGTGAGGGCCCAGAGAGCGTTCTGGGCCCATCAGCCATCATTACGCGCCTGTTGACATCCCCTCGTCTTTGAGTGATTCTCCACCGTGATTTCCCCCCGGCCATTTTCCACAGATGCACCAGGAGGAGGTTTTTATCATGCACCCCCTCCCAGAAGACCCAAAGTGTTCATGCAGGCTTTGACTAATAAGACAGCAGAGATGTTCCTGACCATCCCGGTGTCATCACATATGCAATCCCTCGCTCTCTCTCTTCCGTACCTGGAGGTCAGCGGGACGAGAGGATGATGGACGCTTATTTTCCTGCCGCTCTTGAAGCTGTGATGACCCCCACCTGGAGGAGAGCAGCACTTCGCCAAAGTGTGCGGCCGCGTTCGGGGGAAAAGTCCCCTCGCCTGCTCGCAATCACACAGCGGAGTGGGAAAAGACAGCATATTTGCACTAAACACACACACACACACACACACACACACACACACACACACACACACGCATTAGCATTAGCTTCTGCAGAAGAACCCATGGAAAAAGGGCTTAAAAACATCCTGAAGTGGAGTTTTAACGCGCGCTGATGTGACAGGGTTGCACACAAGGGGGGAAAGGTGGAGGGCGGTGCCCTTCGTCAGTGGGCGGGGCTTGTTAGCTAATCTGGTTAGCTTCTGGACAAGTTTTGTGGACTCTGACGTCTACAGCTGTTCTTTCCCCCCTCCCGATGCGTTTGAGGACGCTTTGAGATTCTCTGCATCGACGCCACGTAAAGTGCCGCTGCGCTCAAGGCCGACACAACAAGAGCCGTGGCAGCGTCTTGTTTTTTTGTCCCTGTTGAGCTTTAAAAATGCATTTCTCACGATGTCGGTCATCTTTGTCTCTACCTTGTCCTTGTGTACCGCCCGTTAAAAGGAAAGCATTCAGACGGCGTGCTGCCCTCAGACAAAGACTTATTGATCACATTCTTCCACCACAATATGGAAACGCGAGGCGGCGCCCACGACGTCGGGGCTTCTGCCTCTCATTTGCCTGTTCCCAGGGGTCAGGAGGCCACGGAGAGCATCACATCTACAGGAGCCACCTCTCTGCGCGTCAGACCAGCGTTCGGGCACCGACACGGCCTTTCGGCTCCTGCGCCTTCACATAATTACGACCAAGAAAGGACACGTGCGTTGGCCGGCCGGGGCCGCCGCTGACCGCGGGTGATTGCACGTGGCAGAAAGTGGGAGACGCCTGAGCCCGATGGTCGGCGTGGCAACATCTCAACCTTGAGGAGGAGGCTGAGCAACGCGCAGACAGTTCATTTACCCAGAACATCAGCGCCGCCGCCGCCGCCGCCCAGATAGGGAGGTGACGGCTTCACGCCTGATGGGAAACAAAGGCAGCAATTTAAAACCATCTGCATCCAACACGTGCCCCCCCCCCCCCCCCCCCCCCCCCCCCCCCCCACTGTGTCTCTGTGTCTGATATTGAAGCATAATCCATTTGGAGCGCAGACATCCCATCAACCCCCCTCCCCCGCTGCCACTCTTCTTCTCATACCGTCCGTTCGGGACAATCACAGCTGGCTGGATGCTCGCCAGAATGTTCCATGGCAACCAGCGAAGAAGAGGAACAACCGCTTTGATGATGGAAAGTTTAATCCCAACTAACCAAAAGAGGGAAAATGTGGGTTCCTGGAGGATCCTTTGATGAGTTCAACACTTCCTTTGTTTCATTTCATAGTTGATGTTCATTCCCGTCATCCGACTTTAGGTCAGATTATTCCTATTAAACCTCCAAAAGTGGGCGGGGCATGTGTCTGTATTTGAGCCACCAACAGGTCGGGATTATGACCATGATTCGAACTTTCATCTCAGTTTTCCTCAGTGAAACTTGAGGATAACTTTTCCATCTGGCATCCAATAATAACCAGAGCCAACCCCCCCCCCCCTGAGATTCCAGCTCCTCTGAGAACTTTCATCAGCAGCAGATTACAGACCGACGGAGGAGGCAGATGTGGGTCAGGAGCCGCGTCGGCACATTTACACCTTAATGGCAACGACGATGAAAAGAGACCGAAAAACTTGAGGAAAGCGCGAGATGCACCTCAGCAAATGAAGGAGGGGGGTGGAAGGAAGGAAAAAGCATCTTCCACATCCGTCTTCAGCCTAAGGTTAATTATTTATGTTGTCTGCGCTTTTTATTATTATTTATTTACCTTCTTTTGGGTTTGCGGAACTTTCCTTCCTCTCTTTATTTCTTTTTCCGCTTCTCGCCAATGACAAGCAGAGCTGACAAACATTGTTGACCCCCCCCAGCATGTGTAAATACACCTCTAATATTCATTTAAGTCGCATTAGCCCCCACAAGAAAATAACACGGGAATCGAAAGGGAAGTTTGCTGCACTTGACCGTGACCTGCAGGAGGATGTCAGTTTTATTTTCATGTTTTCAGCAACCTGGTTTGTGTGATGGAAGGGAGGAAAAAACACCAAAGAAAAGAGCCAGAGATGAAAACAGCAACATTGGCATGTTGAGATGTGAACCCTCCAACTTTTACCTGCTTTGGCAAGCGTTCAGATGAAATAAATGACTCGTTTTTGTTTAAAAACAGGCAAATATCCAACTTTATGGAGCATTTTAAATCACAACTTAATTTGCTTGCTACATTCAAAAGAATCTTTTTACTGCAAGTCCCTCCAAACTAACCTTTTAGCTAGTAAGCTATTAACTTGCTATTGTCCCCAGATGTTAATATGCTTCTTCCTGAGCTGAGCAGCTTTAGCAAGAGTTTAGCTACATATTTGAAAAAATGAAGGGAAAGCATCAGTGTATAGAAAAGCTTTAGCATCAGTTAGCTTGTACTTCAGCAGCCTAATGTTGACATGTACATGTGCAATCAATCAATTAAAAAAAACACATAATTAACACCAGAAGACATAACTCATGTCAAACATGTTTATTACTAATTATGGTACAAATCAATGTGACATATTTGAAGCGTTATTTTTTCTGGAAGTACACAAAGTGCTGTTCAACTGACCAAACAGATATTGCTCTATAGATTACAGTTTTTAGTTTTGTTTTTATATATATATATTTATATTTATATTTAAAAAATGAAAACTAGCCTCTGCAGGCTCTCCAGCTTTGGTTTTTGAGTTCAAACTAGTTTGTGTTAGTAAAATTTCACCAAAAAGGCTTATTAACAAACCATCCCGGTTGGGTTTTAGAGCCACGTTAATCTGTTTTTTTTTTCTTCTACGAAGGTGAAAAACCAAATGAACCAAACAGGAAACCAGCGGGGGGGTGAGTCGGGGAGGATCAGGACAATAAATGAGCAGGAACGTCTGTCTCGGCTGACCCGCCGCCGCTCGCACGGCGTCCACGGCCCTCGGGAGGACGCCGCTAAGGTAAACCCTGGATTCAGGCTGCAAGGATTGTCAACATGTTCCTCTGTACAGTGCATAACTGCGGCGCTTTGGTCCAGCTGTGGAGGTTTTCTCTGCCGTCTTAGGGACGCCATTTTGGTTTTTTGGTTAAAGCTTCCGAACAGATCCGTGTTCTACCTGCTGCCGTCAGGACAAAGAGGTTTCCCAACAGCTGAGATGAAGATTGGCGAGGACCCTGGAATATATACGCCATCTGAGGAGGCTTGAGTCGACTTTTCTGGGGATTAACAGAAGATGTGAGGCTTCTAGATAACATCTACTGTGTGTGTGTGTGTGTGTGTGTGTGTGTGTGTGTGTGTGTGTGTGTGTGTGTGTGTGTGGAGGGGGTGAATAAAGGCAGAGATAACCGATGTGACGCGGAAGGACAGATATCGAACAGACAGGATTCTGAATAAATTGCATCAAACTTTCACCTCACTTCAGATTAAGTTCACCCGTCCTGACGCGTCAGGCTTCCTCCTTTCCCGAGAGTTCCGCCCCGGCGCTCAGGGAAAGCTCCGGAATGTCCTCGCGTTCCACAATAAAGAGCAGTTTAAAGGAGAGTCAACAGGGATTAAAAGGATGCAGGTGAAAAAAAAAAAAAAGTTTGGTCAGTGGCAACAAGCTTTGGGGTTTATTGTGATTTTTGCTTTTTCGTCCACAAGATTCAGGCGACAGCGTTAGTTTGGTTTTGGCCCAGTGGAATTAATCTGAAATAATCCCTCACGTGTTCCGAACTGAAGCATGCAGAGGCAAATTAGTTCAAAGGAAATCAAAGCCACTCGTTTAATATAAAATATTGCCGTGATACAGCTGTTTGACATGGTAGTTTTTTTTCCCCTTTTTTTTGTTTTTTTCGTGAAAGTTGACCTGCAGAGTGAAAAAACAAAGAAATGAGGGAGGGAGAAGAAGGAGTGTGACGGGTAAAATAAAGAATAAAGGAGTAAATAAAGTCCTTGAAATTCATGTGTTCTTTGGCTATCAGGCTTTGGCAACAGAATGACACAGTAGCTAAAAACAAAGCTTTAGACATCGAGACCCATCACCTTCGGCGTCATCGTCCGTAATCTCATGAGATTGTTCGTAAATTCCTGTAAAAGTTGTACAAAGTTGCACTGTGACTGAAAATCTGCAGGTGAAACACAAATCAAAGAACGTTATCAACATCAAAGCTAATATTCTGTCCAAATCAAAGACCTCTCTCCGCCTGTTAAACTCCAAATACAGATTCTTCTTTTTTTTCCCCCTTTGAAATATATTTACATAGAAACAATGAAGGAAAAAGAAAAGAACGTAAGCAGACAAAGATAAAAGGTAGACCCACGCTCACACGTGTAGCTTCGGTTTGCCGGTACAAATGTAAAAATTTAGAACACATTTACATTACAAAATTATTCTCCGTACTCAGTTGCAACAGACTTTGGTAAATAGTGTTTTGTTTTGGTTTGATCTCTTTACTAAATCCCTCCTCATCCGAACCAGAATTTGGGCGTATCCGGTCCGCGAGACCGGAATTTCTTTTTTTTCTTCCTATTTTTCTTTTAAACATAATTCTCGGATAGTTTTTTTTTTTGGTTTTTGGTTTTTCTCCGCGGTCATTTACACAGCTGTGGTGATCACACTTGACAACACATAATCTGCAAACTGTCCGTCCTGGCGGCTCGGGAACGTCCTCGGTCCGGAACCGTTCCGCCTGGGTCCGATTCATCGGATTCATTTGGGCAGCTCCTCCAGAGAATCCACGAGAGGGTCCATGGTGGCGGCCGGGCCCAGGTCGGGCTGTTTCAACCGCTTTATCGTGTTTTTCAAGGCTTGCCTCTTGTTGCAGAACCAGACGCGCACCACCTCCCTGTCATAGTTCAGTTTCTCCGCTATTTCCGTCATTTCCTGTCCGGAGGGGTGCGTGTTCTTCTCAAAGTGGCTGTTGAGGATCTCCAGCGCCTGCGGGGTGAAAGAGGTCCTCCGCTTGCGTTTTTTGGAGGGCTCGCTGCCGATAAACTCAGTCAGGTTCTGCATGCCGGATCTGTGGCGGGCCTCAGCCTCGGCCATCCAGCGCTCCAGAACGGGCTTAATCTTCTGGGCGCTTTTAGGGGTGATGTCCAACTTCTCAAACCTGGCAGGATATAAAAGGCCAGGGTTCAGTTTGCCTGTCAGACTGCTACCTATAGTGTTCTCTTGGGCTTCCTGTGGTAGGAAAAAGTGGCTTCTCAGGATGGTGTGTCTGGGGAGAATTGAGAAAAAAGAATCTTACTTAAGTGCCCTGCCAGAACAAGGGATAAGCTACCTCCTCAACCAGAACGCCACAGGGAGCGAGACGTCCCAGCTAAACTCCGCTATGTTGCACCTGCACCGGTTCTCTGCTTCTCCGTTGGCTGCTGCCAATGTTTAAAGGTTCAGGCGGCGCAAAAGCAACTAACTAGCTCACAAATTCTGCACACACAGAGGAAAACACAGGAACTGCTGCCGAATATATATTTCGTACAATTAGGTGATAAAATCCCCCCCCCCCACTAATGCATGCAGTTAAATACGGCACCATCATTTATTTAAACAAAGAGCTTGAATTATGAATCCCAATGTACATTTAATACATTTTTCAACCTTTTCTCCATCTGCAACAAACTCTCATTTTATATTTAATAACAATGCATTTGCACACTTTAACCTCAACGGCGTATTTGAACCTGAAAAAAAAAACAAGCCAAAACACGGAGAATGAAGATGAAGCGTCACTTTGGGTTGTAAAAGTTAATATGAGGGTCAAAACAATTTTAACATGAATTTCACTGAGTTTTGTTACATTTTGACGATGATTTCGGCAACAAATCCTGGTTAATTACAGATTCAGAGTGTAATTGTATAAAATAACAAAACACGATTCATACTCCGTCATATTGTGACAGATATAAATCACTCCTCTGCACGTTTGTCCCCCTCGCGCGGTTATTTTTTCCCCCGTATCTGACAGGATGACAGCAGTGAGATCTGTCAGCTGGGCCCCGCTGAGGACGCAGCCTCGGGTCTGCAGTAAAAATATCCTGATCCATGTGAGGCCTCCTGAACAGAAAGTGCCCCCACACTCAAAGGCAGATAATAAAATGTTGATTCAAGCTCGTGTGTATTAATAAAGAAACAGAGATGGACTGCTGAGGTGAGGAGTGTTTAAGGACAGTTGGACGCCTCAGCTTCCTGTTTCCTCACCTCTCCTCTTTGTGGGAACTTAACTCCTAAACAGAGGAGGGAGGATTTAGCAAATGTGAGTAGCAACCAGAGACGGATGGGATGTTTCAGGAAGCCTGGTTCCTAAAATGAACTAAGAGCTGCTCAGCTGGGGCGTGAGCTCCCAGCAGCAGCGGCAGAATCGACGACAGGCCCTGAATGCACCGCCAGCCTCACAGGCTCTTCCTATAAGAACTGGAGGAGTTTCCTCAGTGATTTCCTGGAATCATTTCATATTATACGTAACAATGTAAAAGCCTTTTCCTCCTGCAATTTCAATTAAAATGCAGCATCCAGTAAGATTAAACGATAAACTAAATCAAGTTTGAGACCATGGATCCCTGGTTGGCTTCGATGAACCACTAAAGTCAGCGGAAGCGCGCTGAGCAATGCAAGCGGACAAGATGGAAGCATCTGTCAGTGCTGGTTCACTGTCAGGGTTCAGAGCCGGAGCCCCTGAGCAACCGTGACGTCCTCCACAACCCTCACGTCGGCGTTGATGTTAACTAAACTAAAGCATGTGAAGTTTGCCCCTCTACTTAAAACATCAGCATGTCATGTCCAATGTCATACAAACAAATGAAAAAATGTCTTAACGGGCTGAATAAGAGCCCGCAGAGTGTTTACTTTTGAGGCTAATGGCTTTTAATGTATGTTATAAATATTTCAATTATTCCTGGCTCTGAATATTTCATGGGCGATTTTAAGACTTTAAACATTAGCCTGGAACGGCCGGGCCTCATAAGAACCGCGGCCTCCGTACGGTTTCACATTTTATCGCCGGTTTGATGTTGATGTGATGAAATTTTTAAAGGTGCGTGGCAGCGGAGCGTCGCATAAACAGCCCAGGTCATCGGCGAAGCACGAACAGGGACATTAAAATGACAGAAAGGACAGAAACCAGGCTAAAGTTTTAGCTCCCTCCGTGTAACGAATGTGCTGTTTGATGGCCTCACTATTAACAGTTTTAATCATCCCCAGAGGGGGGTTCCTCTAATTTGACATCGCCGGGCGAAACGTTAGTCAAGTGGAAAAATGGGAGGGATGAAACACTGATTGTCTGGTCCTCTCATGAATATGTAACGCTCAATTTAGGACTAAACTGTCCAAAACGCGGCCGTCTTATTAACAGACGATTGCTGTCAGGCTCGCTTGTGTTCAGGCGGAGCAGCCGGGCAAAAGGCCTTAGTAATTATTAAATGCTTTAAGTGCTGCGCGTAATACCCGTGTATGTATTTTGCATAAGTGAGACGCGGCTGTCATGTTGGCGGATGAGAGGGAGACGAGAGGAAGAACAGGAGCGAGAGCTTCGTTTGTCAGGGCCCTAATAGACGATTAAATATTTTAATAATGGATCTGAAAATATAAAAAATAGATGGCAGTTGTCAGGAAGGCTTTCATTTGACAGAATTAGGCTGTATTAGTGGGGAATAATGAAGCCGTTAGCGCCCGGCGGCTCAGCCTGGATGTTGGCTCTTACCTGCAGATGGCAGACTGGCTGTACGCCGGCCCCTCGGCGGCGCTGAGCGCCTGGCCCACCTGGGTCTGTGTCAGGCCCAGGGACAGCCGACGGATCTTGAAGGCTTTGGCGAATTCCCGGATCTCCTCCAGGTTGACCCCGTCCACCTCGCTGGGGGCGGTCTGCGGGTCTGCCACACAGCACAGGCACCATCGTTTCAATTTCCCTCTCGATTAGCTCATTGTTGCAGAGTGAAAGGAGCAAATATTCAGATACGCGCCAGAGTTCTCGTCTGTAAATTGCCTTAAAAAAGCGGGCAGGTCAGGACCTTCTTCCCTTTTGCTTCTGTGTTGAATCCAAACGCAGGGGTTGCATTAAACCGTACGTTTTGATCTAATGTACAGGGAGCTTTAGACGTGAAAAGATGGATGAGCAAAGCAAGGCTTTTTAAAATCTTTCCTCTCTCGGAGTGAATCTTCAACCCAGCGAACGCAAATAAACATTAAATAATGCATATAGACATTATTTCATCCATCTGACCTCGGTAAAGTCGGCCCGGCCCCTGAAAGCATAAATAAGAGCACTCTCTTTACACAAAGAAAAGCTCTGAGCTTAAAAAAAAAGAACTAGCACTGAAGCTTTCTGAAGAATATCCCTGCTAATAAAAAGTGATTTTACGTTGTACATCAATGTCAGGTGTCCTGGCATCTTGCTTACTAAAGCAAAGTTTGTGCCTCTGAATTATTCAACTTGGTCATTATCAATGAATTATTAAAGGAATCCTCCAAGCGTATTTAAGCAAAAATCTATGGAGCTGCCATCTCGCCGTGCCTCTTAAGTGACGCGTAGCGTAAGCGGCGCGCTCCAGACGTGTGAACATTTGGGAGAACGTGAGGCTCCGAGTGAACGCGGGGGGATGAGCGCTGACACCTTCGGCTGCGCCGCCGCCACCGCCATTGTGAGGGTTCCTTCATCAGCTTTAATGCTTTCGGAGGGGTTTTTAAGGCGACTTGTTTCATGTTCTGGACCTTTATTTGTATAAACATCTCCCCCTGATCCTGCAGTGCTGTGTGAGTTCAGTGTGTTTCATGAAGTTATAAATGTTTTGCTGTTAATAATCCAGATTATTACTGAGATTAGAGGTTAAATGTGGACACGCTGCCTTCTGCAGCATCGTCTTCATCTTCCCCATGAAGGGGATTTTCCCATCCATGGGTCCCGGGTCACTAACTAATGGCCTCATTTTCACTCAATCTTCTCAACATTTCTACTACTTATTATGGGAGTTTCTCTCGGCGAGGACGGAGATGCGTCCAAATGTTGCTGCCGTCTGGTTGCAACATTGTCCAGAACGCCTGCAGATTCTCGCCGGCAGATTAAGTCTCCGTTCCGCCGTGATTTCCCACAGCCCGGCGGTTTCAGGCACGTGTTATTACCAATAAGTAAGTGCCGCCGAGGAAGGTTGGGATAAAAAACGGCGAAGCGCGGCTGACATTCTTCATTCGGACTGACATTTTCCATCCGATTATTTGGAATAACAGTAACAGACGTTCTCATTTTAATCTGTTCCCGGCACTTTGTCCGTGGCCAGTGAACGCAATGACATTTCACCCCCCCTCCCTCCGCAGACGACTCCGACGCTGTCATGGGATTCTTGCGCACGTTCGCTGAAAGCGATATTGAGAGGAAGCGATATGACTCACGCTCAGCATAAAAGCATTCATTTTCTTTACCTCGCGACCGGAGCGCTGTTATTTTCTCTGAGTTAAAAGTAAATACAAACTAAATGCGGTGTCTACAACAAGTTGATCAATGGCGACTTGTTTTTATTAAATTTCAGAGGCAATGGAGCTGCCTTTGAAATGAGTTTACAGGGACTTTAGGGGAATCAGGCCTGACAAATGAAATTTATCTGAATAAAACAGAGTTTTTAAAGGCAATAGCTGCATGCTGACAGGCTGCAGCCCAGTGATTTATAAGGCTCTGCCAAAGGCCCTCGCATTAGACAGACTGAACCTCTTGTTCATAAATAACGCACGCCATGTTGGATTGTGTAATAAACCAAAGAATTGACAATCAGGAAAAAATAGAGCAATCGTAAAGAGTGGCCATCACTCACAGGCTGTCCACGCGGAGAGTTCCTGCCACTGACGCAGACGTTAAGCACAGATTTAAACTGTGACAATGCTGAGATAATTGCCATGTTGCGGCAAAAAGCATTAAATAAACACCCGATACAGTGAAACTTGGAATAAAAAATACAGAAACCTAGCTGTGCTTTATGATATAATTAATAAAAGGGAACCCTTTTGAGGAAAAAACCTTATATCTTGGTGTAAAAATTGGTTGATTTACACTTATTTATAGTCTATCATAAATTGTTGCATCTTGTCTGGGAAAAGTTACAGTTCAAAAGAGAGAGACGTGCAAAATCTATCGCCACGTCCCGGCGCGGTGAGGTTTGGTGCTGGAGAAGAGAGCGTAGCTCTGAATGGCACGCCGCCCATACATATTGCACGAGGTGGGGCCGGCGCACAAAACCATCGGGTTTATCTGGTTCGGGCACCTGGCTGAAAGTTTATTCAGAGCTACAAGAGCAGATTCTGAGCTGTATCCAACACTTACTGCTGACCAGCTGACCCACGCTGAGAGCCGAGGAGGAGGAGGAGGAGGAGGAGGAGGCGGAGGACGCCTGGTGGAGCGGGCTCTGCCGGTGGGGCATGTGCAGCAGGCTGGGCTGGGAGGACGCTGGCCCCGTCTGACCCTGCTGCTGGACACAGGGACACGCCGAGTTAGACACACGAGCTGTCGACGAAGCGCTGACGGCTTTCAGCACCAATCACTTTGCTCCGCACGATAAACATCATCTCAGATAATCACGTCGGCCTGCTGATTAGACCATTTCATTAAATCTAATCAACTGAACAGGAGGAATTACAGTAAATGAGCCACTCAAAGGCTGAATGTAATGAGATTTACTTTGTACTGGATAAATGTTGATTACTGCCTGCTGTACCCGGACTGACAGGGCAGACCATAATGTCAATAGTCTGATACAACAGTGGGTTAGTACTGAAGGAGTCGGGTTTCTCTCTCCGAGCGTTATAATTGACGGAAAAAAAAGAAAAAAACAACAAAAAAACAAGTTTCAATAATAAAAGAAAAACTTTTCGTGACAATTAAGGGTTCCTTTGGTGTCATCAGAGCTGGGGCGACGCCATTAACGGCAGCCGGGGTCTGAAGTGACAACATGTGAACACAGCACTCTCCGCATCAAACATAATTCATGATGCACGGGCTGCGCGCCCTGATGGCGAGAAAACGGTGTATTTTCATGTTTTATGCACAATTGAATTGTTTCTACAAGATCAAGATGGTACATCTTCACTTTTAAAGTGAAAAGCTGTCGGTGGTATAAGCTTGGCCGACTTCGCCTCCCCGTCTTTGCAATTAATTATTTTCTCTGTGGCATGTGTTTGTTTGGATGGTAAGGGGTGTCAGCAGCTATGCACACACTGTCAGGACTGTTGACAGGCTCGGAGAATTATCTAGCTTCACTGGAAATATTCGAGACTGCAGACGCTGACAACCGTAAATTATGCCCGCGGAACGATGTGTACATGCGGGGCTTTGAAGCACAGACGAAAAGCATAAACGTGACCGCAAATGCAGCCATTCAATCGAGGGTGTGATCGGCTGTTTTAGGGGAGCCACAATTAGGCGTCCGTCTGGCGAGAGTTCATCCATCTGCACTGTAATGTCAAGGTTTACCCTGTAATTTCAGCACCGGCGTCGCGGTTTTAGGTCAATAACGCTCTCGCCGGGCGCCGCGCGCATCTGCGCCGCACCGCTTCTGAGATTGATTTTAATTCCCCCAGTTTTTACACTTGAGTGTAAACTCAAATCTAGTGCGCATAAAAGACAGAACTGGGTGTAGAGGTGGAGAAAGGGAGCGGCGCTCGCACGCTTGTGCTCCTGAGTCTGAACTCGGTAGCATTGTTGGAAGTTGACATATAAGTTGCTCAGACGTTGTTTGTATACGTGTTTGTGCGTCCGAGTATCATGTTACCTGCTGTCCGGGCTTGATTGGTGACAGCGTGATTCCCTGGGTGTTGATGACAGGCAGGATCTGATTGCCGATCACCGTGGCGATGATCTGGCCTTGAGCGTTGGTCAGAAGCTGAGGTGTAATTGGCTGTACCTGCAGTGCTGGGTTGCCACCCCCTGATTGGCTGGAGGGCCCTGCGGAGTTGGGCATCAGTGGGATTGTTCCAATTATCTACAAAGGGGGTAGAGAGGAGATGAAATCAGCTGGGCGGTTTTAAAAAGAAGATAGGGGAGAGAGGGTAAACGCCGCTGGAGGTATCCTTCTTAATGATCGCCGCTGCTGCGAGTGGTTTTTTTAAAAAAAATGCGCACTTGTGGTCAGACTCAAAGCACGAGCGGGTCATTTCGCCGCGCTACGAGGTTAATCAACCCACGTGGCTTTTGAGATTTTTCCGAGAGGAGCACGCGCAAGTGCCCGGCGATGATCAGACGCTGATGTGGTTTTACAGGCCAGAGCGGAGCAGACTGCTGGGAGCGCACTGCAAAGGTCAGCGCCGGTACCTGTGTGTGTGATGGTGCACACCACTGACTGTATTATCCATCAGCGGGCCAAGGCTGAGAGGAGGGCGCGTGACTGCCGGTCTGAGCATGTTTGCGCCTAAGTGTCTTTGTCTGCCTCTGATGAGGAGGCGTTGGGGGTGCTGAGACACCCCTATTTTACCCTCTTATCTCCGAGCAGGAGACGACGATGTTGAAAGAAGGAGCGAGAAAAGAAACAGTAAGAAGGCGAAACGAGGGTGTCGGGGAATGAGAAAGGACCTTGCGTTTCAAATGCAACTCTTGAGGTCCCAGGGGGTACTCTGCCCCTCTTCCACCCCCCCTACAGGCCATGTTTTCCTCTCCTCTGTGGCTGTAATCAGAAAGGGCAGATCAAAGGGGGCGGCAGAGTGTCACTGCAACATTTTAGCTCTCAGAGCTGCCAGAGTGTGGCCAAGAGTGGCGCTCTGGGGGGGTCTTAACGCCTCTTCAGCATGATGAAGGTTAATGTCATCTGGGGACTGACTGGTTGTGAGCAGCTCCCGCGCAGCCGTCACCCTGGCCACCCCCCGCTGACACCGCTCCTCCACCATGCCTCATTACACCAGAGAGCAGCTCGATGAGACGCCCATCAGTCTAAATTCTGTTAGCAGACAAAGAGCTTCTGCTGTTGAAGAAACACCTCAGATGGAGCCAACGCTGCAAAACAGGTGAAAAACAAGCCCAACGTCAGGCGCCTGAAGTCAGTGAAAAGTTACTAAAATCCTCCATCGCTTTCAGCTTCAGCGCAATAATCTAGACGCATTAAAAAAAATCAGTGTTTCTTTTAAGCGTAGCGTTAAACTGAGCCACTTCAGCCACTGCTGCTTATTCATTACCTCGTGGTTTGCCTTCCCACACCCCCTCGCTCCCTCGCTCTTTGACATAATAGGGAGGGATCCGCCAGAGAAAGGTTTGCCGGCAATCTGTAATTCATCCCCGCCACGGCTCATTTGCTTATGTTGCTTCGCATTAGGGCACAGATAATTTATCTCTCTCTCCGTGCCGGCTTTACAAATTCCCTGTAATGCTCTCCTGCCACTTAGCATATTTTATTGCCCTGCCTGACGCTCTTGTCTCCCGAGTCCCACTGATCCAGCTTTGCATGCCGCAGTGGCGGGGTACTTGTTCCGCTCAATTATTCATCGTCGCTGGACTAAGTGGCTCTTCTATAAGCATAATAAAAGAGCAGGCGAGTGACAGCTTAGATCTTGTCCCTGTCTCACGGAGCAGCGCTTCTCCATCTGACTCCATCTGACTATCTCGGGCCGTAATTCCGCTGCCATGACAGGCAGGACAGTATTTAACTGAAGACGTGTTAATTAATAGACAACAGGGTAACCTGGTCTCCTACTTCTAAAACAGCTACCTAAATCTTACTAAAGATGCACTTGAAGTATATCTGATTTCCCATATTCATCCTTTACTGGCTTGTAATTGCGCTGTGTTTGCTTTTCACCGAAATGTCATCTCATCCCACCCAGCCGGGGCAATCTGTGTCTTTAGCCATGGTGGCGGGCCAATATCTCTGCCCAATTTCTCCCTTCTGCTGATAGCTCAGACCCAAAGGAGGGGGTGGGGGGTGGAGACCATATTTTAATGTCATTTCAGGAGCCTCGTTCTGTCCAGGTACTATTAGGGTGTGGACAGATTAATTAATAAAGAAAATAATCAATAGCCGCAGCACTAAAGCAGATTTACAATTGCCGGGTCAATAGGGGTTTACACTGAGGTTACACATGATCTAAAGCCAGGAGGCTTCTGTCAATAGACGGGGCAGACTTGCATCGTGTCCCAGTCTTTTTCATCTTATAGGCTAACCATGCATGCAACCGTGTAGGCGTTCCTTATCAAAGCTCCGACCAAACGGTCCGTTTAGGAAACAGCAGAAGCTGCCACATTCCTTCAAATATGCGCTCTGCAATGTTGCCTGTTCCTCCGCCATGGCTTCTTTTTTTTCACCGAATGGATGATGATTGAGCAAAAAGAAAGGAAATAATCTCTAGAGGAGATTTAATAATACCGAGGTTTGTATTTGTGGCCTTAATCACTGTCCTGGAAGCAGAGAGGACACAAGAGCCTCATTGATTCTCCTTGAGGAATAAAAAGACTGGAGCCCAGCATAATTAAGCTGTAAAAACATATTGAACTCCGTACCTTCATCAAACTTGGCAATTTTCAAGGACTCCAGAGTACTCACTTGTGAAAAAAGTCTTTTGACAGAGTAAATTATAAGGTCAAAGGCAGCCAATGGCCACAAAAACGGGATGTTTCACTCATTTGGTGGGCTGCAAAACCAAACTGTTAAATTCCATTTAAGCATCAGAAGTGATGAAAAACACTTCACTGAACGTGATGAAAGGTGGGGCAGTGACTTCTGTCAGGTAGCGTTTGGTGGACCTCCTCCCTCGTTCAAGCGATGTAATAGCTTGCGTAAATTCCGAGTCGCGGGCCGAAGGGGGTGGGGACCTTCTGATCGGGAAGTGCATGTTTCAAAGCCCTCAGTTTGAATAATGCTGCGGAATAATGAGGTGGAGAGCAAAGACTGTAGCCCAGGGCGTTGACCGTCTATGTGACCTGATTATGTCAGGGGTTGTCAGCCGCCAAGACACTACAAAAGCACAGAGCATCCCATCAAGTCCCTATCCACAGTGATCTGTCCCCAGTGCTGCAGGCACCTTTCCGATCCATACTGTCTCATTAGTGGCATTTAGCATCAAACAAGACTACTGTAAATGTAAAGACACACTGGTGCCGACAATTAAGGCCGAGAGCCAGCGTTACATGTTTATTTATGGTGGTTTAAGCGCGGCCAAACGCATTCAGCTGTGTATTTAGACAAAGGTTAACGCGCGTGTTGAAGGATGAACCAGGGTTACAGTAACAAACACAGAGTGGCACGAAAGGGCACGTTGTCCATATATTTTCCCTCTAATATGAGCTGTGTGCACCTGCGATAAGATGATTCATTAGATAGAGTCCCACAATGACAAGTATCATCGTTCAAGCCTCTGGCTACTGATGGAACAATTCTGGAGCCACCCTGTAAATATGACAAGGTCAGCGTTTCGTGGCGACAAGCGCATGAGGATGAGGGAAAACCGGAGTTTGTTTATTCCCCGAAAAGCGAAATAAATGTTAGAGTGGCTACGACCGAAATGCAAGTCACGAGAAACCATTGAAAGATCGTAAAGGCTGAAGAAATGTATTTATTGGAATGTTTATTACGGGAAAGAGCGTTTTTATTGCTGCTATTTAATTAGCCGCGCGTGCGCTAAAATGGTCAGCATCCACAATACGGCGCCTTACCTGTCCTTGTGCGTTGGTGACCAGCTGTCCTGTGGCTCCCTGCAGGTTTGACAAGGTGTTCCCAAACACCTGCGACCCAGCGATGGATCCCATGGCTGCTGCTGCTGCTACTTGGCTGGCCAGCGGATTCAGCTGCTAGGGGCAGAGAGATCATTAATCAACCCTGCCCATGTTTAGGAACATAAAGCAGAAACCTCACACACTCCGGCTCATCGCTATGGCGAGGCCAGATCAGGCTAACCGCAGCCTGGTCTGTGCAGTCCAGTGTAAAGGGAAGTGCTGTTTATCATTCAGCTCCCTCAGGTCTGTGTTCCAGAACCCAATGGGAAAGGCAATAGAGGGTTGGGAGGAATGGTGTAAACAGCAGGGCCGTTATGAAAAAGTGGCCGTTTTACCACTCTAAGTGTTTCTTCTGGCCCCCAGGGCTCCCCAAAGGCCAAGTCAAGTCTGCACAGCCCACAGCAAAGGCTCGACTGTATTCTGCTTAAACAATAAAGCGGCGAGGCCATGAATCACTGTATCGTCAACTATTTCGATGTGCTTCGACTGGGATTTCCTCTCGCTTTAAAATGCTCTAGCGCACCGTTGCTTTGAAGGGGGGAGGACGGTTCAAGTGACCGTCTTTGCCTCAGCTGTAATGGAGTCATTTGGCGTGGCCTCGTGGTTGTGTAAAGAGGCTTTTTGCATCGGGGAGAAGTCGCAGGGCACCGCCACATCGAGGACATTACCCGTATAAATCAAGCTAACCACTTATTAGGAGGCTGAAAATGCACTGCTGATTTGGTTGTAGTGCAGCAGAGCAAAGTCTTATTAGGTTGAGTAAGTAGATCAAAGACCAAGAAAAGATAGGAGACCTCCCGATAACTCAAGAGAAGAGAGGAATAATAGAAACACAGCTTTGGAGCAGGACGCCTGCTCCCTGCTGTTTATGCCGTTATGCTACGTTCAAATAATTCAGCCCAAATTATGAGCAGGAGTTTTGTAAAAGATACAACAGTTGTAAAAAGCTGGAGTTTGTGTAAACTAACAATGCGCTAAAATAGAAACCTTGCCCACAAGGCCCGTCGGGAATTCTGCTTTGTTCATGTGAGATCATTCAATTGCCATTTATCTTTTATTGTAGCCCACAACCATATATTATTACACTTTCTGAAATCAAATGATGAAAAAATGCCACGGAGCGATCAATACTTTTTCATTGACAGTAAAGGTTAAGCACATTAAGAATGACACTGCATTTGTCTTATGAAATCATATTTCATGTTGGTGGCCTCAAATTGGCCGTGATTGATATTGCCTCCTCTCGTCTGAAAGTCATCCAGTTTTCCCCGATAATCGCAAGATTGTCTTTTATGTGTCCAGCACTTGTCCTCTGGAATGCTGAATGTCTCCCGATTTTGACTTCTCATGCAAAAGTGTTGTTATAGCGTCTCATTTCTGGGTACTGTGGCACATCATACTTTGGGTTAGGGTTAATCAGTCCTATTAACTCTCTTGAAGGGCAAAAAATATTAATAGTTATGGTTCCGTTTGGAGCTGTTCTGCCAACGTTGCCAGCCAATAATAATGAGTGGTCCTCCAGGTCAGCTGACCAGAGCGATTGCTCTGATTGGCCGTCAGCGTTCACAAATCAGCGCATGCTGGGATGGGCTCGTGCGGCAGAAACTGACTGGCAATTTCAACGGGGCACATTCAAGACCGGTTGGGTCACATTTTATGTTCATCGGCTCTGATTTGAGGTCAGTGCTGCAACACATCCACGCTGCCATTGGTTGGACGTCTGGTTGTTTGGTTGCTAAGATAATAAAGAGGATTCAAAAATGAGGAAAAAAACCCAACTTGGATAAATATTGTGGTACATTTACCTTTAGTTTGTTGGTATTATCAATAAAAAGGGAGAGCAAAATTGTAAGTGCTGCGTGAATAAAGGTTACAAAGGCTACAACACACATAATCTGAGCTGCTCAGAGGGGCACACCCTCAGCTGGAGTAATTTTAGATCTGTTCGAAATATCGTCATTTCGTTTGATGACAGGCCTTTTCAGATGTCGTGTTATTCTAGGAAATCTAGGTGAAAACAGATGGAGCTTTATTGTAGCATCCAGATAATATGGATAGCGGTTGAAAAGAGCCAAGAATGAGAAGAAGCGACGCTGTGTTCAACACCTAAACAGGTAATTTTCCGCCACGGTGACTCCCCTCAACACCCCGGCGGGAGACGCGAAATGACAGCGCTGGCCTAGCATTTGTCCTGATTGCATGTGTTGGAGAAGATAAACAGTGATCTTCCACTTTGCGCAGCCTGCATATTAGCCACTGTGTTTCGTTCTAAAGGACATTATGAGCATTTTTCAGAGACACGAGCATCGAGCTGACGACGATGTAGAGAGAAACCCCAGTCAGAGACGCAGCACTAATAATAATAATACCAATGGGACACGCGCGTTAGAAAATTCTGCATGAAAACAAAAGGAAAAGCTACAAAGCACATCCATATGAGAGGGCGAAACTGCCAAAGAAGAAGGACACCAAACCCCCCTCAGACCAAGTGAGGGTCACTTCATGCAGCAATCCGTGTAATCTCCAAAATAAAGGGAAAAATAGTGTCCCCACAAACCGTGGAGGAACCTCCGGACGGTAAAATCGTCTGACAAACTACCTGAAGTTTTGTCTTGGTTTTGCTCTTTTCATTTGGCCCTTTGGAAACTTAATTGCTTTTTTTGTTCTGGTCCCGCGGAGGACAGAAAGGAGCAAAGATGAATAGTTAAAGCGGCGCAGACACCAACAGGAAGCCCCATTTTTGCCTGTGCTCAGAGTCAGCCATGTATAAAACTTCTGTTTCTTCAGATCTATGATTCAACAACACTCTCAAACATTTATCTCACAGATTGTAAAAACTGAAGGGGAATAAAAGACCACAGAGAATGGATTAGCAAAACCAGTGGTCAGTTCAGAATTAATTGGTGATGAAAGAAAAGCTGAGTGAAACAAGAATACTTTCCTCTTCTCTGTAATTACTGTATGTTGGGAGGCTGACAGATATATTCAGCTCAACCAAAGTGGGTCAAACACTGTAAAAAGTCTCATCATTGTTGGGAACAGCGTCCGTTATCTGTGGAGAGACAACGTTTCCCTTGTTCACCCACACTTTGCTGTCTGGTTCTGCTCTTTCCCCACTCTGGAGTGGATGTAATCAGCTGTGACATGAGAAAACACGTTCTCTGTCAGTCATGACCTGACCAGTCTTCTGCCTTTTCCCCTCCTTCTTCTCTTCCTTCCCCAAAACACCCCGAACTCCATCCCCCCGCTTGCTTCCTCTGTGTTTATGGACATCAAAATGCCATTAGGCCCTCCAAAACACCTCTGGTCCCTGGGTTAGCAGGGCCTACTGTGGCTGCGCACTCTCAACCCTCTGGGCGCTGACTATTTTCTCACCACTGGGCCTTTGCTACAGCCTTTGTGAAAAATAACCCCCGAAAAGAGCCATTCTTGAGGAAAAATCCCGGGAAGTGAAAGACCGATAGAACAACTGGGGCAGATAACGCCCGGAAAAACACAATAACGTTGCATCAGGTGACAGTCGGACATTGCAATTCCTTAAGGCAGCAGAGGGACGGTGGCGAGTGTGGAGCGAGGCGGCGGCGGCGGCGGCGGCGGCGGGGGATTGGAGCTGGTGTGGCGAGTGCTAATGGAGTGATGTCATATGAAACACCAGAATGACAGCTAGTTAACTGGGAAGGTTTGGCTGATCAAATAAAATGCATTAACTTCAGGAAATGGATCCCGCCGGCGGCCCCAGAAATGGCCATATCTAATGAGGCAAAATGCAAATGAAGAAGGAAAAGAGTCGTGAAAACGTTTAAACTAACGATAAAGAAATGATGGAGTGCCGGACAGTGGCCGTCAATCTCCCCACTCATTACCTTCGTGGGAAATTAACAGCGGCTTTAATCATTACATAAAATCTGCTCCAGACCATTTGTTGATAATTGTTAGGCACAGAGGTTCAGAATGGGTTCTTTGTCATCCATCACGACAGCGGGATGTTTCCACCAGTAAGGGACACTTTCTGAGTTAAAAATATACTACAGTCCTGGTGCTCTATTTCTCTTCTGAGCAAATGATCTATAATGTTTGGCTGTTTCCGGTTGGATTAAATTTGGTGATTAAGTATCTGTGGGAAGGTGCCGACTGATTCAGCTCATGATGTGACATGTTCAGCGCAGCCGTTTCGCTGCTTCACTCGTGCCGGGTTGGAAATTACAGCGGCACTAAAAGTTAATCAGTTAATGCAGTAAATCTGCTCCGTCTTTGACTTTAAACCCAAAATGGGGGACGTTTCCTGTTGCTGCGAGGAAATTGTGAACACTATTATTTTCCCAGCCTTTGGATGACAATTACCTCAAATGTCCAATATGAAATCAAATATAGGAGCTCCCTTTCCATGGCCAGATCCCATTCATTTTGTTTAATACCGTCCCTTTTCACTCGGCTGTTGTTTGACATATAAATATACCATTTGAATGACTTTAATATCCTCCTAATCAATGTCCAGTGATCTTTTGATGTCCTCAATTCAATATAGGAAGGGTCATCCATGCCGCAGCTTTATAAACACAATAAAGGTAAATGATTACTCTGCGCTGTGGTGTCCAAAAATACGGCTGGTAATGAAGAGAAATGGAGGAGTTTGAGGGGGAGGCCTGTCATGTGTCATTGGCCAACTCTAAGGCCTGAGATTAATCATGAGAGAGGAGCTCTGTGGCTCTGTGGTGTGGTCACCCTTGATCGATAAATCCGCCCGCTGCTCCTCCCTCTGTGTTCCTCTGCATCGCTGCCCCCCCACACACCCTCCAGAAACTGTGTACAAACATTTGCAAGAGCTAAATCAGCATAAGTGGAGATGAATTGCTGACATTTACGGGCAGATTTGGATCGATTACCCAGGATTTGACTTCCGAGGCTCCTCGTCGAGGAGCTGACGTCGGAGAATGTGCAGTTCATTCATTCGGGTTGAATCTATTTACGAACCCATCATTTGCTCATTCACACTTGGTGAAAAGGGTTTAAGAGGAGTCTCAATCCACGCAGCCCCCCCCTCAGAGATGTTCCAGAATCTAGACCGGATCTAGACTATGGAAATATGGTGGAACGGGACCACAGATGAGACTCTTCTGACTTGCTTTCAGAGCAGGGCACAATGCAATAACACCGCCTTCCCAAGTCTTTTTACAGAGCGGCATGGCTGTATTCCTCGTGTGAACCCGGTGCTCTGTTTGCGGTCACTAATGGGCATCAGAAATTACAGGCAGTGGAATCGCGCCCCGCGGGGGGACTGGCCTCCTCAGCGGAGCGGAGCACTTAGACAGTGTCTGGGAGCCTGCTGGTCGAATAAAGGGGGAACTCAATGTCATATCCCTGCCTCATAATTAAAGAAACCCTATTCCTTATCCACTGTTAGGTGAGCCCTTGTGCTCCATCTGAAGGCTCCCCCGTGGGCGTCTAATGCATCTTGCCCCCGGTGAGCTTGTGGGCTGATCAGGGAACCAGCACCTTTCTGCTTGGCGTCTCAACTACAAGCCCTCAGCCCACAGAAAGAGTAAAAGAAGCAGGTTAAAAAGCTAAAGAAATCATCGACTTGCCGATGCCCGAAAACCCGGTGCAACCAGAAAAGTCACAAAACAAAGTGGGGAGGCAAGTTCTGGTGAGTTTGAAAAGTGAAAGTCTTCATGTTTTTTTTTTTAAAAAGGTTTTTCTGAAATATGATAAAATTAAGCGGATCCTTACATTTAAATTCAGGGCTCATCGTTGGTCCTTAAGTCTGTAGATTTTCTCCCTGCCTAATCCCTCATTTGAAGTAAATAAAAGTAGTAGAGCTGTCATGGTCAGGTTGTTTTCCTCAGCTAGTCCTCATGCTTTATAATTATTCATATGAAATGTGCTTCTGTTGATGGGCAACAGTCTTATTTTCTGCTTCAGTCAACAGTGCACATTTGTATTTCTAAATTGTGGCGCGCTAGTTATGTAAGGCAATTTTCTGCCTTCTTAAGAGCCAGATCTCCTGTGCATTAATAAGACGGAGCTGAGCTGCTGGAGAGCTGAGGGAGGGGGGGGGGGTACTCATGCTTCACGCCACGCAGCCAAAAGCAGCGGCGCTGCTATTTCAACATAGACTGGAATATACCATTTATGCATATTTAACTATTATATTTGATAAATATATGGAACAGTAGTCAAATCTATGTATCTATGTATCTATGTATCTATCTATCTATCTATCTATCTATCTATCTATCTATCTATCTATCTATCTATATCTATCTATCTATCTATCTATTGAGCCCTTTGATTTACGAGACAGGAGAGATAAAAGACTCTTCCCTCAATTTAAGCGCATCCGTTTCATTGACAGTATCACAGTATCAGCCACTGGGCCTACATTTAAGCATGTCATTTTAATTTTGATTTAATGCCCTTTGGAATGACGGCAGCTCGTTTCGCTAAATTGAATAGGCGTGGGGCTGATCTGTAAAATCAATTAGGCGATGTGCAAGGCTAATTTAATACACATGTTAATATAATCGGAGAGGTGCCCATGACCTGTGGAAAAAGAGACATTTGACGCCATTTGGATCGTGGGGACTTTAACGGCGGCTGACCGCAGGAAAAGTGCACCGCCCAGGAAAACAGTGACAGGAGAGTCTGAGAAGGCCTCAGCTGGGAATAAAAGGAGCCAAGATGGGCCCAGGACTGGCGGAGGCTGTGGGAGTGACAGGGGAGAGCAGCGAGGAAGCGAGGAGGGATGGGGAGCGCGGACAGCCGGGCCTCTGAAAGGCCGCTGTGGTTGGCAGCTGCTGACCTTGGTGACGATGAGTTTTCACCAGAGGCCTCTAATGAAGGCTGATTGCCAAGGAATAGAGAGGGAGGTGAGGGGTGGAGAGGGGAGAGAGGGAGCAGGAAGGGGGGAGGAAGAGGGGGAGAAAAGGATAGAGGAGAGGCTCAGGTAATTGCAGCACTTGTGGGTCTGAGGCCCTGCAGTCCTGTGATGTCGGGGTGCAGTAGGGAAGAAGAGAGATGTCTGCGGATGCTTTGGTGGTAAATTGTGGAGCACGGGGATGGGAGGCAGACCTCTAGGCTGTAATTACCCCTATGAGTGTGCAGATGGAGAGTGGACAGGCCCAGTGTGGGGTTTTGACAGCGATCAAGGAGATGACTGCGTAAGGGAGTAGAGACGGACACACAGACGGACGGTGGGAGTCTCGCAGAGGAGGAAGGCAAGAAGCCTCGGCAACCCCCCCCCCCTCCTTAAAAAACCCGCCAGCCAGACACTGGACCAAGGTCAGAGGCTGTTAGCTAACACAAAACATGCTGCAGACTGGACAGCCCTGACAAGAGGAGCAGGGGGAAAGAGCATCATTGTTTAAATAATGCAGCCAATGGTTGGGGGAAGACATAATCGAAGAGAAATAAAATAAAATAGTGACTAATTAGATCAGTGTCACTGGGAGGCAGAGAGGAAGGAGCTCCACTGGATGGCGTAGCCGGGTCAGGAGGTTCTGAGGTGTGCATACCAGAATGAGCGCGCTGACAGGCTGGCCTAAGCTTCCCGCTGCCACGGATCAGTATGTACCGCCTCTCGTCTCCCTGCCTGGGCTGATGTAACTCACTGGAGTGGCAAATTACACCAGACCTACAGCTGTACCCCGACATTATGATTAATTTGATCAGTAATTTCTCCTGTTTTTCATTTTAATCGCCGGGACTATTCTGCTGTGGCAGGTCTTTCAGATCTAATTAAGATCAATTCCGGTGTAACAGACTTGGCGAGCGCCTTTACCCTGTCAAATCCCCGAGCTCTCCGGGCGTGGAGGAAACCCGCAGCTCTAATCAATCAACTTCCAGCAAAATCCAGCATGCGCCCGCAATCAGCCCATTAACACACTTAAGCAAATTTTATAATCTCTCCCGTCTATTTGTCATCACTCTGGTGGCTATTTCAGGAAGATGGAGGCTGAGTCCAATGCTAGCCTGCCTGTAGAGGAGGAGGAAAAACATCCTTACCCCAGTTTAACCAAATTAGCTGCAAGAATCTGAGGCCAGGCCTCCGACTCGAGGGGACACACTTGTTACTGTGATTTGTATCATAGCCGTGATATTAACGAGGCGATTAATTCATTTGGCCTCGACTTTAAAAACACCAGGGATGTCATGAATACTCTGGATTTCTTTACCAGAGAATGTCAGGCACCTCCCATGAGAAGGGAATTACAACGGCATTTTAATTGGAGCATAATGAGCGTTTGGTGTTTCTACAGCTCTGTGTAGTTTCTCTAGTTGTACAGCTGGATGACTCCGTGCTTCGCCGTAATGAAAGTAATAAACATGGGGGTTTATCTGTGTAATGCTGATTGTATTATGCTAATTAGGACTAAAATTATACTGCAGAGCCTAATTCCTTTGGATGAAGAGAGGAACATCCCTCCTGGGTGCCAAATTATAACAAAAACACAGCCAATTACGCACGGCTGAAGACGTAAGCGAGTCTCCCAATGGTCAAAACTGATGCATTAACCCTCGAGGTGCTCGCCGATTCCAGGACGGAGGATTTCAATCAGTGGCGTCTGGGAGGGGGGGCTGCTGTTTAAATCCTATTGCAGCTTTGAGAGGTGCTGAGGCTGTGGCCTGTCCTTGGGCGAGCTCCTCTTTGGGTGACACACCCAGGAAAACCCTAGCACTGACCCACGGAAACTAACCCTTTTACACACGCGCGCATTCACACATAATCCCATTTGATGAAGCAATATCTTAATAACACTGACGTAGCCCCTTTGCCCCCCCCCCCTTCAGAGAGGTCTGCCTCTGTCATCATAATCAGCCTCGCTGGTTCTTTGAGAAGACAATCTATATAAAGATAATGGTCTCGGTCTCATCAGCGCAGTAGCTGCTGGAAAATCAGCACTTGTTCCGAGGCGGACTGGAGAACCGTTCTAAAGCACTGGTTTCCTGGGGATTCAACCACTCGAAGGTGGGATTGTGCTGCCACATCTTTTGTCTGAGGCCTCCAATGCAAACTTAAAGCGTGAATCTGTATGAAAGCCAGTAGCCCTTGTGTCCACGGTCAGATTGGACAGTGTGTTTGGGGCGATGTAGCGGATAGCCTTTGGAGCCCATTAAATCCAGAGGCTGTTTTTCCTGCTGAGTCTCACTAGGCTGTGACAGGGCCGAAGAGGGCTGGAGGGGGAGAAACAAATAGCCCAACTCATCCTGACCATAAAGAAGGTTGCACCACAACCCAATAAGGGTCTGACGCTGATGAATGTGACCAGGGACAGAAAGGCGACCCTGGCCAGTCTCCACCAGAAATGAAACCACGGGGATATAAAATAGGTTATTATCGTCACACTGTGACAGCCAGACAAACAGAAGGGCAGAGATGGATGGACGGACAAAGTGACTAAAAAGGAAGTTGAGTGGGAAGAGCAGCAGAGATTAAAGGCCCGATTACAAACAAAAACGTAAGCTTAGATAACCACTGGATCCGACTCTGTCACATCAGGACGCGGCTAACGGGAGTTAGCAGTTAGCAGATTAAGGGCAATTAAAATTTGAAGTCAAAAATCCCATTTCACACATTTATCCAGCATCATATACCGGCAGTAGGTCGACCGGTTTCAGTATCCGGTGCACTGGGGCGTATTAATGTTGGTAAAACTCACCGACAAAGGCAGGGGCGGGGTGACGGGCGACGGGAGGCTGCGGGCCGGGGACTGGTTGGGCCGATGCGGCGGTGACTGCTGCGGATGACCAGAGGCGGAGGAGCAGGCAGATCCTGGAGAAGGGACCGAAGTTGGCTGCTGGCTGGGTGGGGTCATGTGATGCTGGGAGGGCAGCTGGTTCTGGGCGTGGGTCTGGTGGTGGTGGTGATGGTGATGGTGTTGCTGCTGCTGATGTTGCTGCTGTTGGTGGTGCTGCTGCATCTGCTGAAGCTGCTGCAGGTGTTGGAGCTGGGAGCTGAGTGATGAGGTAGCTGTTGATGAGACGACAGCGATACTTGCATCTGAGACCCGAACTCACTGCAAAGTTCAGCAAACACGTCCTCTTTATTTGAGGAATATGTTCACACCTCAGGTAGAATGCATGTGCACACAGAGGTGTGGGGTAAATGCTGACAGACATGCAAATAACATTGAGCCGCCACAGAGTCCTCCAGGGCTCTCACTCCGCAGGAGAGTCAGGGAATTTAATTTAGGTGGTTGGAGAACAAAGCTATCATCCCTGACTGACATAATTGCTCTCTCTGGAGCCAAAAGTTTTCATTGTCACTTGGAGAATGTCACAATCTTTGGCTCAATGGTTGAAACTTACTCATAAAAAAGGACATCAATTCTCACGGAGAGACATCAGAAATGAACCCATTAACTAATTGGCTCTAATAGGAAAATGACATTAGGACCAAATTCTTACATTCAAATTTGATCTGTTGGAAAAATAAATTACACTAGTAGACAATGACAGGATCCAACATGAATAGCTAGCTGAAAGTCTGGTCTGTTTTCTGTAGTCTTAATGGACTAGACGTCCTATAAATCGACAGATCACTTTGTAAGTGTAGAACCTTTTTTCCTTGAAAGTGAGCTGACCATTGATCCAAGCCCTCCTGACTCACCCTTTGGCCCTTATCTGTATCTACAGCATTAGCCTTTAGCTGTAAATTAGCCTGCTATGCTCCACAATGGCAAGTCTTAGTATTAAAAATGCGGTACGTAGAAGCTAATCCTAAATCACAAAAGACTGAATAACAGATGCCGTTTGAAAGCGCGAACATCTGCTGATAACACAGCGGAGCAATTGTGAACACAGGGGCAGACATGCTTGTATACATGCGGAATCAATGGGCTTAAATAATTTAAGGATTGTTGCCCCATAAAAGATGAATAAAACATCAGTGCGGACGAGTCTTTGATTAGCGTGGTCACTACAACTGCAGGACAGGCGCAGATGAACATTTGATGAAGATCAGATCATCTTCCCCGTTGCCGACTCTGCAGGCACAGAACCAAAAACAGCCAGTAAACAGGGGGCTTTTACATTTCTTCTACCTCCTGACACATTGACACCTCTTTTACACCCCTGCCATGAATTATAGATGTCATCTGCGAGAGTCCAACTCTCTCAACTCCTAACTTGGGGGGAGACGTCTGGCGAGTGCCGAGCTCTTTTCCTTCTGCGGCTCCGCGGCGACAAAATGATCAACCCCCGCAAGTTCACGCGCAGCAGCAAACATGGGGAAAAACAAAAGAGGGATAAAATGTGATTTCTGTCAGAAAATTATCGGAACCAGACGGAGATCAAAGAGGAATGGAGCACTTCCTCCAGCGGCGCCCGTTGCGCCGGGAACAAGAGGTACAACAAAAAATACGAGGCGAAGGAAAACAAATACAGAGGGAATATGGAAGAGGCCCCATGTGGCCTTATTATAAGGCCTACACTGCAGGTACCATATTCTTTAACAGCAGTGCTTTATAAATTCTGTCATCTTGTTAAGACTGTCAGGACCACTGACCCTCCCTTCTTTTCTAACTGGCATTTTGAAGCTCATTCTTTTAACCACCGCTGTCTGATTGCTTTGGTTGGACACATAATCCGCACGGCTTGTCTCAGCTAATTGTTTGTGCTCCTTCCTCGCAGCTGACGCGGGACGGAGGAGGAGAGCCGGAGCCCCGCTTATGATGAAGAGAGGGCAAAAGGGTGCCGGGATCCTATAGCGCTCATTAAATCTCCCACTGTCTGTTTGCTGTGTTTGATATTCACCAGTTCTCCGGCGGCAGCGCGAGGAGTGCTCCCTCTTAGTCACGGAGCCCGAGGGCTGTTACGCGCACACGGCCCCCTTTGGCTTTTCTAACAACTCGTCTATGTTAATGTTTGTAATGAGGGATGAGAATGACCAGACGAAGGGGCTAAAATGACCAGACGCGAGTCGAACCGCGAGCATTTTCTGCTCCATTTAAACGTTTAACTTGCAGCCGTCTGGGAGTGGGAAGCAGCAGCAGTGAGGAGTTAAAGGCCTCCAACCTCTGCCATCCTTCTTCTTCGTTTCCTTCTGTCGTCCGTGCCACAACAGGAATCAGCCGTTATCTTTGCCCGTCCCGTCTCCAGCCCCAGTTCTGGAGGACGGAGGCAAGACTGATTGTCAGAGGTCGGAAGGCGAGGTCAGAGCCGGTTCATTCGTCACGCAAGAAGCTATATTTGTTTTCTGTGTGGCAGTGGAGAATGCCGGGAGGGGGGCTGTCTCATTACCAGCGCTAACCCAGTCGTCCCTGGCAACCCCCCCCCCCTCCCATTAAGGCACTCTGAGGTTGATTCAACCTGGACTCCTTTATTCCGTCTGTCTCACAGCTCTTGCAGGTGCGGCTGCTCGTCTGCGCACAAATGAACTGAGAAACCGTTTAAGTTGTAAACTGAGCGTTTGTCACCTCCGCCGATTAGCTGCATTACAGGTAAACGCAAAAACCCCTAAATCACCACATTTAGGCTTTTAAAAAGGCATTTGTGAGGACGCGTTCATTATGCGAAAGAGCGAGTGAAGGCTAAGGAGCGCTAAGAGCGCCTGCAGTCGCGCAAACGCAACGATCTTTGGCACGAATCGACCTGCATAAAGTGAGGTCAGGAGGAGGTGGAGCTCTCATCTATGCTGAAGTAAATCCAGTTCCATGGCCTTTATGAAAGCAAAATACAGTATGAAAAGAATGTACTTGCTTATTGAAAAAAAAAATCTATAGCATCTTTTTGTGTCAGGCAAACAATGAAAAATGCAGCCGCTCAGAGACGCGCGTGTTGCTTCCATCTGTGCATCACATTAAAACGTCCCTTCAGTCGGCCTTTGGTTGCAGCCGACTGCCATTCTTTCAGATTTGGAAGCTAAACACGGCTGCGTGCCTGATAAGACACGTTGGAGGGGACAGAGATCCCGTGACTGCCGGGCCTCCCGCTCCCACTGGGGACTCCATCAGCCTCCGTCTCTATTGCCTTTTCAGCGAGCCACACTCATAATTACTACACTGGAGCTAAAGAGATTTAGACTCTGTGGGTTGTGGTAATTATGAAGCTGGTCAGAGGAAGGTCGTTGATACTCTGTGGATTTGACTGAAGCGCCTGAAGAGGATGGCAATTTTCAAAATACTTCGCTAAATCGCTAAAATACGGAAATCTCTAGATTTATTTAACCTATCTAGACAGTCAAACATCATATATATGTGGCAACTGCTGCTATGATATTAAAAAATCTGTTACCAAAGTTTAATGATGCATTTAATGAACGCAATTTCAATAAAATGGTGCATCAGCACTGCTGAGGGTAAAACAAAAAAATAGAGAGAAATGAAATGTTTGAGTTCGAGACGCTGCTTCTGCCCTGCTGCAGGAGAGAAAACCCTCAGCGAGTACAAAAAATATAGACAGTAAAGGTTTGAGTAGCAGAGCCACAGGGTTTCAGAGAGTAAACCACATCACTTGAAGAGATCCAAGGATAAAGCCTCCACTTTGTGGTGCGAGGCAATATCAGACCGTGTTGGAGGATCCTCATTCAGAAGGAAGCCTTTCAAAAAGCCCAAACCTCTTTGTGGAGATGTTACACAGGCGGGGAAACCTCTGTGTGTTTATTAACGCTGCCCTTCCTTGTATTTCTTATACTGGGTGGCTCCCATAACAGGTTATTGACTGTTGCCTCTTCTGCTTTTTGATACGGACCTTTTAAGAGTTTTAATTTTCCCAAGAAATGCAGGAAAGCAAAAGCATTCAATTATTCATCTCCGAGGAAAAAAACAAAGCCTCGCTCATATACATTGAGAGGCTTTCATATTTTTGGATTTACCTTCACTGGACCGAAAGAGGTTTGCAGGTTTTTGCCCTTCAGAGACCAGAAGCTCCTGGAACCCCCCCTGCATTACCACCCATTCCTTTGAAAAAAAAAAGGGGCCGGCCTGCTTAGGGGGAACAGACCGGGTTATTACGGACCGTTCATGGTCCCATCATGTGTCGTCTGACCAAAGTGGAGGCCGCGAGTAAAAGCCTCATGCAAAATTTATGTTCATGCGGCTGTTTCAGTGGGTGGAAAAATCAATATTGCGGGTCTGATGCACGGAGATGACTGAGTGCTCTCTGACTGACAGTAAAAGCTAAGAGAGATTGAGGGGCTACATTTACTGTTCTGGAAATGGAGCGCGGTAGAGTTTGCCTAATAGCCCAGTTCACCTTTAATTTCGATTTCATTGTAGCTTATTTTGGCAGCAGTGAGGATTTCGACACATTATAGCATGAGAGACGAAGAAAAAAGTTGGGAATAGGCAAGCTCGTAGTGAAATCGTTAAAGTTCTGCCTGCGTTCTGGTTTCCAAGCAGCTAAAGTACTTCACATTACAGGGTTAATAAGCCTCCCCATCCTTACACAGGCATAAAATGATTGTAGCATAATCAAAAGACAATGTGGGTAAGAGCGGGGCATCATAGGGGTTTTGTTCTGCGCGGCTCTGCTTACATGTGCTTTTGATAGCTTGCCACATACCCACAATGCATTTGGGGAGGAATGCGAGAAGAGATCGGGGAAAAAAAAAAAAAAAAAAAGCAAGAAGAAGAAATTCGGTGGGATGAAATAACCCCAAACAATGGGATTTGCTTTCCATTCTTCTGCCTCCATCTTCTATCTTTAATTATTCCCTTTGGTTGTCTGAGGGAGCGTGTAAGCACTTTCACACAGCGCAACATGCCCAGCAGCATAACTCTGTCTGCCTTAGTGATGTGGAGACTTCTGAGTGACACTGAGCCTCTTGTGATTATTAATGCTGTTTAATACAACACAGAGCAGCCACTGTGATGGAGGGGAAGAAACAGATTTCAAAATGCGTGCTCTCAAAATGCATTGTGAACGGAATTATGTACAACACAGGCTTTCCAGATGCGATACGGTCTCCCACCTGCAACATAAACAAGGTGAGAAACCCGTGAAATGACGGCTAATGTTTTGTAGATGCAACGCTGGAAGTGTGTGTTTGATAATAACTAGCATGCGTGCTCGATTTTGTACACAGTGTTTAATGGAACTTCTGCTGGTCCTGCTGGGATCCTTTGTGCCGCTTTAGTAGTTTCTTCCTGAATAGCGTATGAGATATTTGAGAGCCCAGAACGATGTATGATGAATGAACTAGCGTGCTACTTATACGCTTATCGTGCTCGCTGACTAGCAACAGGTTCAGCAAAGGGCAGCGGCGGTAAATGAAATTCCGCAGCGGGACAATATATCATCAAAAGAAATGTATGCACCTGAAACTTACATGCCTTCTCCAGATGCGGACAAGGTGCCTGACGGGTTTTGAGGGGGGCGGGTGGAGAGAGGGGGTGGGTGAGAATGGTTGTGAAGGAGGAAGGGGGGAATAAAAAGGCTGGTGGGGGTAGGGGAATAGCTGGGAGAGGATGTTTTACTGGATGAGTGGGGAGCGAGCAAAGGGAGGCTGCAGACTTGTGTTGAATCAGTTCTATTTTCATACCGGCTGATCTGTGTCTTTTAACCATTTCACTGCAGCTGGAAAATGAAAAGTAGCGGGCCTAATTTCACAGTTAGAGCTCAGTGAACAACCCCCCCCCCCCACACACACACACACACACAGTCTGTGGGAAACGGCGCTAAGTCTACTTTGTCATTATGACTTACGACAGTGTAATTCAGGAAAAGCGCTTGTGTGCAAAGAGAGGGGGAGGAAAAAAAGTTAAACATTCTGATGGGAGAGCACAAAAAGCCATTTCCTCTCTCCCTCTTCCTCTCTCTCTCTCTTCCTCTCTCCCTCTTCTCTCTCTCTCTCTTCCTCTCTCTCTCTCTCTTGCCTGGGATACCAGGGCTGAGTTTCCCTGCAAGTGAGGTAAAAGATCCCTCTGCAAACATGTTCTGGACCAGTGCCACAGGATCCTTCTGTGATGTGTCTGCAGCTAGTCCAGATATAGCACCCGTGGGGCCTACAGCCTCTTCAGACATCCTACGGGACCTTTTTAGCCACACTGATACTGATAAAAGCCCCCACAAATCTGGCCCCCAGATACCCTGGCCATTAATTAAGGTAATTAGGCCCTGGTCAGCAATTAGTAACCGCAGATAGCTTTTAGCAGCGGCTCAGGCGCTCCCATTGGCGAGGGGTTTGGTTGCGCACCATCTGCTGACAAATGTCACCACAGACTCTTTGGTTTCACACGTGAGGAACCGGAGATCCGCGTTTAAAGATGACCTCTGCCTGATTCAGGAGCTGGGCTCACTCTGTGTGCTCCTATGGGGAGGGGGGGGGGGTTATTGTTCGAGTACCTTTTCGCAGATTTATAACAATCTATACATGCCACACATGACCAGAGAGGGACCAGGAAACATTCACTGCACAGAGTATCGATCAAAATTAGAACATCTGGACCAAGTACAAGTAGTATTGATTTGAGAGTAATGCTACATTGATTTGCCTGTATTACGAGGCCCGTGATAGATACATACCGATACCGTACTGCACTGTAATGCTACATATGGCTGAATTACAAGGATAAAATGGTTTAGGGAAAAAAAAAACCTAAAACTATAAATTAACACATAAACTGGGGCAGCAGGCTTAAAGGGATTTAATGGCAAATTACTAAGCCACCTATGGCATAAATAGGAAAAACATTGCATGCAGTCCTGCCAGTCACGCTAAAATCAAATTAAACTAGCATATCTGGTGAGGGTGATATAAAACCACGTGAGCAAAAGAGGATGACCACACGCGCGCAAACTGCTTAATCCTTATTGAACAAGTCATGTGATAACTCACATTAAGGTGGAATGGGAAATAAAAGGTGCAGCTGTGCTATTTTACACAGTCCCACATTTGAAGCAGAGCGCGATAACACCGTTTTCATTCTGCTTCAATCCCATAAAATTACCATTAACATTACAATTCAAGCAGAACACAGATAAATGTAAAATGTCACGATTACCATTACCATTACCATCTCTGTGCGCCGCTCTCTCACTGCACCTTGTCTAATATTTCATTTACAACGTTTCATAAGTTCATTTCCCCCCGCTGACCATGTAAATCACAAATCAATTTTCATTTAAAATGCCTGACTGCGGATTGTTGCGGGAAGACGCCCAGCTCGGCCCTCGCTAACGCGGCGGACGCGCGGCAAATCCTGCGGAAGCGGGTCGGGAAAGAGCGGAGAAGAACACGAGATGTAATTTCTGCCGAACAACTGTGGGGTCAAGTGGTCGGGGGGGCAGGGCGTTCCTGGAAACCTTCTACCGCTGTTAGAATATCACGAGAGAGTGTGTCACCGAACCCTGATGCTGGACTGGACCCCTCAACAGGAACTGGACCCCTCAACAGGAAGTGGACCCCTCAACAGGAACTGGACCCCTCAACAGGAACTGGACCCCTCAACAGGAACTGGACCCCTCAACAGGAAGTGGACCCCTCAACAGGAACTGGACCCCTCAACAGGAACGACGCGAGTCGATGAAGACATGAACTCCATCGATTTGGTGACGTAATCAATACATGCAGATAAATCCAGGCAGTGCACGACTGATCGGGGGGGGGGGGGGGGGTGTTAAAGAACACACATTTAAAACAAGGGGAGATTGCGTAACAATTTTAAGAATTTCAACAGAGCTCTTTACGCTGTGGGTTCTAGAATGAGCTGGGAAGCTGCTTCAGAGCCTCTACATCCACATGACCGATCATGTTTTATCAGGAGACCTGCTAGTTGATGGCAGCGGCTTTGCAGAGACCCCCCCCACCCCCAGAGGAAACCAGTAAGGGCAGATGTCAAAGTTTGCTGTGCAGCCACATCTGATTAACAATATTACTGTCCTCCCCCCACACCGCCATAAAGGCAACCTTTCCTCCATCCCAATCCCCCCCTGTCTTTATTTATGTCTTTATTTCAGGATCTGGCAGCAGGCTGAGACCCGGTCCTACCAGACGGCAACAAACACATATATATATTCAAATATTCACCCCATAATGTGTTTTGCTGCGTTTGTGCAATTAGGATGTACGTGTGCGGTGATCTCCGAACAAATCACAAGCGCGTCTGCAACAAGTGAAACGCAGCGGGGTGAAATTTACCTACATCTCAGCTTCAAATAAGACATCAGAGCGTAAATGGGGAGTCTCGCGGGAGAGTCTGCGCTCGCGTGCGTGCAGCCGTCATTGCTCCTCTGTACATTCTGAGTGGGGATCTATTTGTCTTTCTTCTTACTTCCACTGCAAAGGTGGTAACCCCGCACATTTCCAAACTGCCTAGTGAAGACAAACAATGAACCACTGGCAGATATCAATGGCAGAAATGAGAACTGGGGTGCCCTATCTGCCGCGACTGCCTCCCAAACCTGCCTCCGTCTGCCCTTCATCTCCGGCAGCACCTCTCACTCTCAATTATTTGGCTGCTGTCACAACAAATCAATCAAATTACCGCTTCAGGACTGTGTGCAGCTGCTCCTATTGCACCCCTAGTTGCATTAGCTTTGATATGTATGAGGTCTACATTTTATCACTGTTATTTATTTAATGCAGCTCCCTCCCCTGTGAGCCATCTTACAACCACACAAAGTTAAATCATTAAAGCGCGGCGTGGAATACATAGCGCTTGAGAACACCTCGATTTAAACAATGATAGGGAGTCTGGCCTCTGTTGTGGCTTCATCTAGCATCGCTGCTATGTAGCCCGGATTTTATTGATATATATTTTTTAAAAATCAATCAGTGTTGGATTAAGAAAAACCATGAAGGATGTTTGAAATGATCTGTCTCCAATGATGTCATGCTCAAGGGGACAAAGAGGCATTCCCACGGCAGACAAAGGTGAGGTCAGCAGGCCTGGCCCGGCGCTTTAAACTCTTAAAGGAGCAGCAGACTGAGCCCAAGCAGAAGAAATGCAGTCTGACATATCCAACTAGTGTGGAAACATTTGCCTCTTCCCCCAGGAGCCCACCCTTTGGTGCTGTAATGAGCACAGTGATTTCCCTAATTTGTATCGCGCCAACACCCGCAACCTGTGAACGACACCGCCGAGCATTTTCATCAGAGCGGCAGACATGCCTTTGATTGGCACTGACACAGGGTCTCATTACCGCAGGTGAGTGGGATGTCGACCTTTATCGGGAAGCTCGAGTGTTGTTCTCAGTTTCCCACAGAGGAGTACAGAGGAACAACGCTCACACTCCACCATTAGAACTCAGCTCTCTGATGTGATGCGCTGCCGAGCGTTCTACTGAGAGCAAATAAGCTGGAATATGCTTATTAATATGAAAAGAGTGCTAGTAAACTAGCTCCTTGCATTACCTTTGAGTGAGCCACAGAGAACAGGAGCAGACAGATGAGACTTTGTTCTCTTCCTTCCCATTGGGTATTACATGTACAGTCTTTTGATATGACGAGCTTTACAAGCATGTTAATGATGCTTTGCTAGTTGAAATCAAATCATTTTGATTTTTTTTACTTGCAACTGAAAGTTAGCAGCAGAATCCGAAGACGGTCTGTCAAACTGTGGAGTTGTTTTTTTTGTTGTTTTTTTTTGTAACGGCCGTCATATTTACGGACCTTTAGCATGACTCAACCTAGTTTTCCCTCTGTGAAGTCAGCTAGAATTGTGTGTACTCTGTCACAAAAGATAACTTTCTCCCTTGTTTAGTTTCATTGGGAATTTGTTTTTACTGCATGTTTGCAGGCATAAATCATTCTGACAAATAACCGGTTACACTGGTGCCTGTGTTTACGGAGTCTGCCACATGATGTTGCTCGGTTTTATTAAAGCTACCGTCCCAACTTTATAGCACAACCCCATTACTGCGATAGTTATTCATCACAGTCTGGAAGAGCCGGGCCTGCTCAAGCTCACACAACTCCAGCAGTTCCCTTTGTGAACAGTCTTTTATCCAAAAGCCTTGATTAGCATGATCAGATTAAAAAAGAACGTGTTCTGAATAATTTCCATCTCATTTATTTCACATTAAAGCTGAATATTTAAATGAAAACATAAAACCAAATTGAATTTGATGGACTTTTTGTAACGCAACTTAATGATTACACGTTTATGGAAAGCAAGCTGTTTTTGAGTCTAATCATGTAAAATACCACTTCTCCACTCTTAACTGCCCTTTCCTTATGACAAACAGCTTCATTAGTTGGCCATTAACTGGCTCATTAGATTAAATGTAGCCACTGCCTGGACCCTGTCTACTGTGCCTCAGTTGTCTTGTATATGATCTGGCGCTAATTAGCTAGCAGCGTGAGTGCTGTAACGCACACTTGCTCCTGAGGTCGTGAAAATGAGCTGACTGCTCCCCGGCGACAACGCAGCGCTGGATTATATGTGTGATTAATCAGGCCCGGGGAGCCGGAGGGGCAGGGCGACAAAGCGAGGGGGATGCGGGGGCAGAGGCGGGAGTTGCAGTTGTCTGACAGAGGTGCTGTGCCAGCAGGCCTCATTCAGCGGAGCTGTGATGAACTCAGACAGGGGAGAGTGGAGGAGCGCTGCATGGCCAGAGGGGCTCGGACACAGTCAAGACATTTAGCTTCACTCGTGACTTATGTCACTTTCTCTCCACGGAGGTCCCTTCAACGCATCCCCTTCAGATAGGAGGACGTGCAAACAGGCACTCTGTCAGTCCGCATACTTAAAAAAAGGATCTGCCACAGAGGCATTTCTCCAAAACTGTTTCTTTTTTAAAAACTCGCTCTCACAGATTGGAAATTTCATCACTGAAATCCACACTGTCTGCTGGTCTGCTGGTGTGCTTGAAAGAAGACAATAACAGTGAGTGAGAGCATGTTGGTATGCCGTTCCGGCGCCCTGACGATGCGTCCGCCAAACAGTCCATCGGATCAGAGGAGTCCCTGGTAGTCCCTCACACACCGGGGGGAAGATCTGTTGAAGTGTGAGTCATACGGGCCTGCTGGGCCCATTATCGTCCACTACTGATGGACACATTGAAGGCCTCACCGGACAGACGCGAGTTTATTAAAAGCTCTGCCCACAGCGATGGATGCTGTTATTTATGCATGTTTGTGTCCATTAGGCTTCTATCTCCACATTTCCTCACTCAGGGCATCTGTCTGTCCATTTCCACACATGAAGGGAGCTTGGCTGCACTTTGTGCTGCACTGGCATTATTGTAATCTCCACCCTAAAAAACACACTGCTTTACATGTAGCCTAGCATCTTTTTACATTAGTGCGTCTCATCCAAGATTCATGACTGATGGTATCCCCATCCGCCCCTCAGTCTAATGGTATAAAAGAGACAATGTTTTAAACATTAAAATGAAAACCATTTACAACTATGATCAAAAGAGAACACTTGGGCATTAAAGTTTAAAAGGCAAGGGGTAAGTACAACCATGTGGATGGACAGATGAGGTGGAAAAGAGATAAAAAAGTGCACTGTTATACACAGGAAAGAGGCATAAAGTGCTTTTGCGCTGCACTGCAAAACGCTGACCTGTAATTAATATGGTTGTTCTAGTTGAGGATAACAGCTTTTTGGGACATGAACCCCTGAAGGATTCTTAACTGTTCAAGGCTTTGCAAAGCTTTTGTGTTACAGGGGAAGCAGAAAGTGTTTGCGTCATACGGCACGCGTAAATAAATGATCAGGATCGATATTTGTCGTATGGATTTGCATTAGTCATAATATGCGGCCGGTTGTGTTGTGTTTACGCCCACCACCCGGCTCATTTCCGCCGGATGGGTCGCACTGCGTCTGCCGTTGCCTCCTTCTTACCTTGCAGGTTCTGGAGGGGCAGCGTCATGATGCCGCCTGCAGCAGCGGCAGCCACCAGGCTCTGGATGTTGGCTGTGGGCAGGGAGAGGACGAGTCCCTGCTGCCCTCCCAGGTGTCCGCCTGCATTGAAGGGGATGAGGATGGGCTGGTTCATGCCCGGAGCCGCTCCTGACATCACGCCGCCTACTGCGTTAGCTAGCTGCTGGGCTACAAGGAGAGACTGTAAGACACACAAAAACACACAACAAATATCAACACTGGACATGCCGCTGCAGACTGGAAGCCTTTTATGTGGACCACGCCGTCAAAATATCATCCCCCAATCAGCCCGCTCGGCTTTTGGATGATTTCTTGAATAAATAATTTAGGAGTGATGCCAACAAAAATACATTATACACAGTATCGCCAAGGCTGCTGCGAAGTTCAGAGTCTGATGAAGAGAATATGCAAAGGCTGCAGCACAGAAGACGCCACTGAAGCGACTGTATCGCTAATCAACACTTTCAGTTGTTTTGCCGATGAATTCTGAGCCTCACTGTGTCACAGACTGACAGTCAAAACACACCGCCGTCGGTGCCGACGGAGATCAAATCTAATCTTTGTGGAAGAGCCGAGAATCTTTCTCTCACAGAGATGCGCAGTGATTTATGTTTCATCCCATTGAACAAATCCCGGCGCCACAGAATTGTGCCTGAAATACACAACGCTTCTTTTTTAAAGGAGCGGCACTTCACTCCTTTGATGAGGGCTATAATACATCACTCTTAGGTCTTCATGTATTCATCCACCTTATTTAAAGTGGAAGCTGTTCTGTCAAACACGTTGAGGAAGAGATACGTTATCAAAAGGATCGCTCTGAGATATTTTACACTGCAGGAGATCTCCTCAAATGTATTTTCTGATGAAGTGGCTTTGGAAATACACGTTTTTCAACAAGAGATTTGAGCCACAAGTGAGCCGCTTCACACAGTGGCTGGAACCTCTGGGTAAAGAGTGAATGGCATCTGAAATTTAATTTATTCTAAAGAAAAGAAGGAGAAAAAGTAAATTCTGCCAGCGTTTGAGTGCGTCAAAATAGATTTACTGAGGAGGCTGGAAAGTCAGGAAAAATGCTGTTTAAAGATCCAGCTGAGCTCTTTAGGATTTTCAGCTTTTGTTGCATCCCAACCAAAGGAGCCTTTTAACCGTTGCTAGGTGAGCTCGGCTGCATCACGTTGACACTTCTTTTGTGCCTTACGTCGCCTGGCCCTTAACTCCGATTGTCAGCTATCTGCTTCTGTTTTGCATGTGTGTGTGTGTGTGTGTGTGTGGTGTGTGTGTGTGTGTGTACAGCTTGAGCAGGATCCAGAAAGGGCGGACTGGTGCGGAGATCCGAACATGCTCCCTAACCAGGTGCTGCTGGCTGACAGGCGTGTCACCGCGATAATAATGAAGGCGCAGAATGCCCGCGCCCGCCCCGACGTCCACGTGAAATAGCACGAGGGTCCTGTGGGTTTAAAGCCACAAAGCAATGAGGGATATTTACAGTGAGGGGCAAATGAATACCTGTTTGGGTTTCTAAGCTGCACAAAGAACAAAGCGGCACAGAGAGGTGACGGTTGCTGGCGCAAGTAATCACAAAGAATAAGAATCTTCTGTCTCAACACTTTTGCTTTGATACGCAACAACAGTGCATAACAAATGACAACGGCTGACGCTTCTGAGAGCATTGTAAATGACATTTGCCATTAACTTTAAAAAATGAATTCCTAATGGCAGCTCAAAGAGCCCCCTCAAAGGACGATAACAAAGGCAACCCATTTTTACTTGTGCAAGTGACATACGTTTAATCTGGCATTTTAAACTCAGTGTAATCTGGAAGTGAAGCGGCGCCTAATCAAAGGCACACTTTGAACATCATCTTGGCGTCAAACAAAATGAGATTGCCAGAACTGACATCGGAGACGGCTCCACATAGAAGAGAATAACATTAAAAGGCAATTCTGCAAATTATCAGATGTAGGCTTGATTTATTTATCATTACAGGCAGCTTTGGGGAAACAAGAAGCTGTTTGACACACATGCAGCTCCAAAGAAAAGACATTTGAGTTGTTGTTTTTTTGAAGAGTAAAACTCAGTCTTTAAGATCTTTATCTTAAGAGATGCTGCATGAAAACCAGGCATAAGAAAGACTTTAGCATAATTATTTGTCCTTCCGCTACACAGATTGTGAGCATTGAACACATCACTCATCTGGATGTACCAGCAGTTCACCTTCTGCCTTTTCCAGGTACGGTACCCTTACTCGTCCTTTCCACAGGTGCTGCTGGAAAATGTGCTGTACAGCACTTGGCAGGCCTGACAGCTGTGTGTTGAGGAGCGGTCTCGCAGGAGCCACACAGAAAGACAAGCTAGGTGTGTGTTGGGGAAGCAAACTCAACTCAGGAAAGGATGTGGTGCCCAGGCTCTCTCCCCATCAGGGGAGAATAGGCCTTTCTATCTGCTTGGCAGCTCTGGCACTGAGAAATTGCCTATAATCACCTAGATAGCAGACTTTTGTCATCCTAACTGCGAGCGGGAAACAGAAGGAAGGTGGATTCATGTTGGGTAAACTATCATTGGATAATGGTTGTTCGAACAATATCCGGCTCAGGAGCGAGAATCTATCAAAACATATTGATCCTGGAACAAGAGAATTGGGTATGGCATGTGGGGCGCCTTTGTTTCTGAAAAGTGTTAGCTTCACAGAGACTGTACTGACAGCATTAATATATTAGATGGTGACTGTTTGGGAGCCGCCTGCTGAGGTTCAGAGTAACTGCTGAGACGCTCTCCCTTTTGTGCCTTTTTCTGTGCATCTTTTACGAGAGAGGGTGCTTGTAATCAGAGATCCTCTCTTCATTAATTAATTTCAGTGTCTCATATTTTATCATGACTGGCAGAAGATGGACTCTGTCGCCCTTTCTCACCCGACAGACAGCAAGAACCCAAATGGCTCTCCCGCTCTCATGTTTCCTCTTTTGTTTAACCTGATGAGGATAAATTGTCACCGAGTAATGTGGCGTGCTGGCCTTATTAAAGCGAGCGGCGGAAACCTGGCGCTCTGCGCTTGTGTGTGATGAGCTGTGACGTTCAGCAGCGCTAATGAGATAGATGTTCATTAAACGTAGCCGAGCCACCGGGCCAATAAATCCAAGCAGATAGGACGGTTCCTGATTGAGCAATTAACAGGGCTGCGGGCGTGGGGTCTCTGCTCTCACGCTTGTTTTGACAAGGCCTGTACTGTCAGCTCATTAGAGTCACGAGTCTATTATATCTGAGCAGGGTGTGAGATGGCCAAATCCAGGTTTTCCTGGGTAAAAACATTCCGTATCCACTCAATAAATGCCGTTTAAGCAGAGTCTATTAGTCATCTGGAAGCTAAAACATTGAGTGTTGTGTTGTCGAGGGTTTTGAACTCCTCCTCTGCACTCACTCACCTGTGGGCCTATTGGGTAACCTGGGTGGGACTGGCCCAGTTGACTCTGCTCGGAGGGGCTGCTGCTGGCGTCGGACTGGACCGAACCATCACGGCCTCCTGGGAGGGCAACAGACAGGAGAATGAAGTGAGGACAAGTCGACACGTTCGACGCACGTGGGTAAACACACATTCCAGAGGGTTGCAAAGTGCGGAGAAGGGCAGATTGGAACGAAGGGGAATTTGTATTTAAGTGCTTTATCAATAACTGCTGTAACGCTGAATAAATTACCACCCAGCAAAGAGCCTCATTGATGGGGGTTGATTCATACTGGCAGGTCCCTGATGGCCTAGATTACTGCTGAGAGACAGAGCTCCACCACAACCGCGAAGGCCATATTATTCAGCCATTTACATCACTGAGTATCACTCATCTAACCCCCCCCCCCCCCCCCCCCCCCCTGCACTCGGAGCCTGCAGCTATGAGACACAATTAGACCTGTTTGCTATGAGGGCAGAGAAGAGCAGAGCAGACAGGGACATGATAATAAGCTCTCTGATGGCTGCGGGGAACGTAAAGGACACCGACAATTGGATAACTTAGCCATTCCTATCTCGGAAAGAGTATCAGCGGTGTGCCAAGTGTGGGCTGCTGTGAAAGGTCTGAAAGGGTGCGGTGACCCTCACCCTGCGACCGAATGATATAAAGATCACACGACACATTCATGCGAAGACCACTAGATCTCGCTGAAAGAGCTGTCAGAATAATAAGATCTCATGTATGTGCCTTAAGTGAAAATGGCTGTTACTGTTGTTTGTTTAATGCCTTGAAAAGCAGGAACAAACAACTCTCAGGAACAAATCAGTGGTTGGGAATGTTGTTCTGAAGCAATATAAGACAAATGTTAAAGCCAGTTTAATAACACCGCGTGAGGAAAGTGGCAGAAAGCGGTGCCATTCGCCATCAAGCTCCTGTGCTAATTTGCTGGAGAACTGCTGTCCTGTGGAACTGGAGAGCAATTGTGCCATCGACCAACAAAGACCTGGTCTGGAGCCGATGATGAAGTGTCTCCCTGTTATTTTATCAAGACAGCAGCAGGATCAGCACCCTGGAGAGCGCCGCAGCTCCTCTGCAGCCTTCGGCACAAGTACAAGGTTAAAACAATTTAGCAAATATATGAGGTTTTCCCACGTCTGAACGCACCTGTTTCTCCATCAGTGAAGGATATTAGACCCAAACTGCGCAGATGAGGTTTCATCTGCAGAGAATAGTTTGTTTCTCCCTGGTAAACGCACGAGGACAACAGCAATCTGACGAGGTGCTACATTTTGGATCACGTTGGTTATTCTGTTCACCAGACTTTAAAATAGCAAGCTCACAAGCCTTGGCCGGCTCATAACTCTTATTTTAGAGTTTAAAAACATATGGCTGTTTGATCACAGTGTATAAAACGAACTGTGGAAGTTTAGCTTTGATTACTATACTTGAATAATTAATCCCAGAAATGTAGAAAGTTAGGTCAACGTCTGTGCGAAATCTCATGACACCAAGATTTTATCAGCATTATAAATCCCATTAATACAATAATACAGGATTTAAACAAAGAATTTTGCTGTGCCGGGACGTCCACGCTCTTAAATGATGAATAGGCTTGTTTAACATACAGGCCATACAGGTTTTCTAGTCCTTTTTTAAAATTTCAGACAAAAAAAATACAACTGAACTGTCTCGCCAGCAGGATCTCATTGCCTGTCAAGTTTATTTGTGCGTTATATATTAAATTCCGCTACGCCAACTGAAATCATTTCATCTTTACATAAAATCCAAATAATTGGTGAATGGCATGACCTATGAAACCTCCAGCATTTGATGGCTGATGTGAAAGCCCAAGGGGAAGCCTGCTTTTCTGGCTGGTTTATACCTCCGGATGGCTGGCTGGCCGTGCTCCTCGATGACGGTCCCCATCCTCTCGCCTATCAACCTCGCAACGCTGTGGATATTTTGACAAGCCAGTCTCTTTTCAGCAATTATTTCACCCATTATGGATCGCATTGTGTGCTGCCCCGCCCCGAGCTCTTGGTATCTTGAATTAGGATCAATCTGAAGCTGGGGAAAGGAGTATTGTGTCTGATTTAAAGATAAAGATAATACACCCAACATCTGCTGCAGGATTTCACATTTAAACCCCAAAGTAGGTGTTCTGAGGCCATGCAGCTCTTACTTTGTTTAATTTGAGCTATTGTTCCTAAGCAGCCACTTCAGACTTTGGGTGTTATTAAAGTAATTTATTTTCTACTGACTCGAAACACATTTTCATTTACGGCAACTTAAACTTTCCCACCATGCCAACCTTTCCCAGAGGCAATTCACTAAATGCAGCGCCACAATAAAAGGCACAGCGGTGCAGCCAACGACCTTTACGCCAGTGAATTATTTAATTGTGATCATAACAAAGCCAATTAGCTAAATTAAGATATTCAGCCCCGATGGAAGAATGAGACTTTATAAGTATGGATCCAGACGCTGCGGTTCACAGCTGTAGTTAATACTGGTCGTGAATAATCTGATAAACAGGCCTGGCGTTCTGAATAATGATTCTTTCATTGCATCATTTCACAATATCTTAGAGAGTCCTATCCCCTTGCAAATATCTCTAAGGTTAACGCATTTATCGCGGCGGAAAAAATCAATAATAAATAAATACACATGCGCGCCTTTCCCCAAAGGAATTTGTGTAATTTCTTTAACTCAATTAAACAGCTGACAGGAGAAATATCCAGGGAGCCAATCTCCAGTTCTTTGTTATTACTAAAATATTTGCACAAGTACTGCTTTTCTTTTCTTCTTTTTTTTTAAAAAAGAAGAGTGTTTTTCCCAGAGTGAATAGGTCTTAAAATCAAATTTCCAGCAGAAATTAATGCTTCATGACAAAAAAGGAAAACTCTCTTTTTTTCCCTTTAGAAGATTAAAAATGGATGAAAGAAAAAGGTGACACGCGTTCGGCGCCTCTTCAAACTCATGCGAGACCTTGACGCTTTGTCTTCCCCTGACATAAATGACTCTTTACCCCTGAAACATACACAGAAAAATAATTCTAATAATCTCAGTAGATGGGAACTCAAGCTCATGCTATTAATTGCATAATGATGCGTCACTGAAAACACTTTTGAATGTGTCGGGAAAATATTGCCAATATCCAACGCTGTATAAATCCTCTTCCATTGATCACCAAAGTGGCCACTGGAGAGCGAATTTCAGGGTCTCCCTCTGCCACATGTGTGCGTATCGGTCTGTCGGGGAGGGGGGAAGTGGTGGGATATTGCTGTTGATTTGACTTTATTTGGCACGTCTCAATGCAGGGTGCCCCAAGGACTATGCAACAACAATTAGCCTGGATTTCATGAAGCAATCAGCATGCCACCTTGTCTAATGCAACTGCTTCATACATTGACAGCTTGAATAAAAGCAAAGCTTTGTGTTCGTGTTAGCGTTCGCCTCAGTGCATTTATGAATCAATTTCTGCCCATAAAAGAAGCTTTAACACTTAAGCTATTTTAGTGGAAATGCATTATGTAAGTTGTCAGATGTACAAGAGTCGCCTGGTAACGATTCAGCCTATTCAGGATGAACAGCCAACCCCCCATTTTTATAATGGTCCTTTTGAAAATGCCTGGCTGAGTGTGTGTTTGCTATTAAGATGTTGTCAATCATGTTGCCACTAAAATCCAATACATGAAAAGCATTTCACATGCGAGCACATTTAAAACAGCTGCTTATTACAACCTATTTACTGTTATGATTTAAATTTGACCAGCAAATTGGCTTTAAGATGTCAACACATAGTTTGGCAGACAGTGGTCTGTGGGCATTCAAGGCAAAAAATAAAATAAGCCACATCACACACAAGGTTTAACTCCATCAATACTCATCCAGCCATTCCGGGGCCATTTTAAAAAATTGATTTCGTTAATGCCGTTAACGTTGATGTGGCACAGCAAAGAGAGATGAAAAGAAAAGGAGAAAAGGAGTGACATTCATCCTTTTAAAATCCACAGACAACTGGAATAGGTTGTTTTTATAGAAGAGCCAATAAGTTCAATTAGAATTAAACCATGACAATTCCTCGCAGAACGCTTAAGATGACTTTGAAGAGAGGTAAAAATTATCAGTGACTTAGCCAGTGTTTCATTACTCCCACAAAAGCCCTTAACAATAAGGAGGAATAATCTACTGCCAATAACTCCAGGTGCTCTTAGTCAGATGGCTCCCTCTGGGTGAGGGAAGTAATGCTCCGTTTAGAAGCCGGGGCGCACAAGCGGCTGCAGTTCGATAGTGTTTCTGAGGATGGAAAATCACCAGAGCCTGACTTTTGAGTATCTGCTTCTAACACTATTACTTACATTAAGACGACTGCTGCTGCTGCTAAGAGGACTGTCATTTCCTTAATTAAGAGCCCAGCGCGGGTCAAGAGGGAGAAGAGGCCACAGCACTCTCTCCGGCCCACAACATTAAAGCCTGGTTCCTCATCACACAAGGGCATAGCCCTCACGGCGGAGGAGAGGAGACTCATTCATTATCCTGGCGCAAGGTGGAATTATGCAGTTAAAGAATTACACTGGATGGTGGGCTGTGTTGTGTGTGTGTGTGTGTGGGGGGGGGCAGAAACAGACTCTGCACCCCAGGGTTTTCCTGAGGCAACTGTTGGGCCATAAGCAGACAAAATAACTCAGGATAGAGGAAGAAGCAGCTGACATAGATATCAACAAGCCTGACGGTTTCACCGTAAAGGGAGATGATATTTGAGTTCAGAGATGTAAACCAGTTCCTGCTGAATGAGCGGGGGATCTGTACGCAAACGATGCCGGAAGCAAAGAGTGCAGAGGGCCCCCAGTACTCGTGGATTCAAGACTTTACCGAAAGGCTCTCTGAGATGAGAGCACTCCGCTCGGGCTCTTACCTGTCTCTTCCATGATGCTGGAGTGGAGCTGGGAGCAGCACAAGTATGGGGGGGACCAGGGGGAAGCAAGGTGCTGAGAAGAGGCAATGCCCACTGCAAAGGTCGTGATGAGGAGAACAGGATGGAGAAGCGGTGGGGGGTGGGTGTTTTATCCTCACCGGACTTGAGACACTTTGCCCACCAACACATCTGCTGTGATGCTCTCTCCTCATTCCCAAAGCAATGTCAAAATGATTAGCTGAGGGTTGGAAGAGGCAAGTAACAATCCAAATGATTCTTCATCCTTTTATGGCCATCAGAGCAGCGGGGATGATGCGATGAAGAGTAGCTGTAGAGTGCTATAAGCCTTTTAGGAGATGCCTTCTTCGCCATTGCTCCTCCTCCTGAATTACTTAAATGCTATTTGAGGTAAATAGGATTCTCTGGCCTGCTTTCCTGCAACAATGCACGGAACAAGCGCCTTGGAAACAAAGCGCCTATTCACCACGTTTGCAAAAAAACTTCAATTCAATATTGATTATTTGAGGCGTTTTGAATGTAAACATCATGTGCTGGGGTTACAAAGAGTCAAACACATTCAGGGCTATTTTAGATTCTGGGCATGGAACTTAGTCATCAAGGAGCAATAAGTAAATAAATAAATCTGATCAAAGCAAGAGGAGTATCTTCTGCAATTTCTTTGCAATTTTCTTTAGGGGAATTAATAATTCCATCCTTTTCCTCAGTGATTGTCCAAAACTACCAAATAGAATTCTGCTACATAGTTGAATCAAAAATGTGGCAGACACGTCAGTAAAGTCTAATGGGTAATATCAATAAAATGCATCATCTGTCTTTATTCATGTGATCTTAGGGGAATGTTCGTATATCCTACTTTGTGTCTGGTCAAGTGCAGGACATTTACAAGTAGCCAGTGGGTGTGTGTGTGTGTGTGTGTGTGTGGTGTGTGTGTGTGTGTGTGTGGTGTGGGTGTGTATGGGTGGAGGGCGAGACACCCACATGTCATGCATGACACATCAGCCGGGTCCCCTCAGGCTATCCGGCACTAATGCTGCCTATGTCCCACTTTCCACCCCTTGCTTGCCCCCTCAAAGTCCCCCTCCACTCCACCCGCTCCTTCTGTCATGGAGGTATAACAACAATGGCTCACACCAGCCACTGCAGCACAGACTCAATCACTGGGATAACATCGGCGGGGTACAAGCTGCACAAGGAAACGGTACATCTTCACTGGCGCTCAACCAGTAAAGAGTTTACCCAGAAATAAGTTTATTGGAGCGGTCTTGTCTTTTGGTTCTGCAGCGAGTCCCCCTATTCCTGTGGTATTTACAGTACTGAGTGGGTTAAGGTGAAAACAAGTAAATACCCATGTAGCTGAAGGACCCTCACCCCACCCTGAGAACATTATTCTAGCAGAGCAGACAAACAGGGAAAGGACGGACATCAGGAAATAGTATTGCTTTGAAGCACATAACTCTGTTCTGGAGGAAAGTATCATCGCAGTGTTATTCCGCATCCTCAGATATAAAGGAAGAAACATAATAACTTCTCGATAGCCTGGATCTCTACTGCCCTGCACTGCCCCCCACCCGCATCCACCCTCTACTTGCCCACACCCCTGCTTCATCCACCGTACACCCACTTCTCCTGCCTCAATCTTTGGTTTCAAAGGAAGCGAATCAGCCAGAAGGACAGAAGGTTATGCATTAGTACTGGTCATTGCTCAAAGAGCGAGTGTTATAAATAATAAAGGCTTGTGAAGGACACGAGGGCTGTGGGATGCATCTCTGGTTCACGCCACACAAGTCAAAGACAAGACTGTAATTTCTATTCCGAAAATGTGACCCTTGCAGCTTCAATTACATCTCAACAACGCCGACCGTGTCCGTGCGAGGAGATGCGATGCCTCTTTGTTAGCTCTACATGAAAGGCTTATTGATATTGCTTATGGAGCGTGCGCCGCGCAACATGCAAGCATCTTATATGGGAGTTCCGAACTTAAAGAAAGCGAATAACTGAAATAAAGGCGCACTGAAATTCAATCTTTTTTTCCCACCACGATCCAATTATGGAAGTTGTAATGTGCTTTCCTTGAAAACACCCAGGAGTCGCGGGGCTTCTTAATGTACGAACAACTAAATTATGTGTCTAAGTTCTACGGTCATTTTCTACACAACCAGGAATCTGTGAGGGCTGATGACCTTTGCTGATGGAAAACAAGAAATCCTCCTCGTGCTCGTCGTCTCTGTCCTCCGTGCCACACAGTGGCTGTGCCGCTGTAGCCGCGGGGGCTGCGGGCACATTAGCGAGCGTATTACACCTGCTTTACAGGCTTGCATTAAGCTCGTTTTCAAGTTTGTAGGGACACTCGAAATCCCCATAACGAGATCCACCTCCTGGGGAAACTCTCGCTCTTCTTTATCCACTCTTATTTACTTAAGGTGGCCCATTCAGCGCTGCGTCTGCACCGCTTTATTACTTAACCTCGCCGCGCAACATTAGGGGCCTCTTTGCATCAGTAAGCAGCCTATCCCAGCATGCATCCTGCTCGCTAAGCTGATTACACAAAAATAATAAGAGCTCGGGCCTGCAGCGGTGTGAACGTGTGCACGTCTCTGTGTCAACACGAGTGCGAGGAGAAATAGGCGCAAATTTGCCCTATATCGAACAATATCAATAATAAGGATTTTTAAAAAATCAAGCGTACTAGCGGGGCAAAAATAATTCACAATAATGTAAGCATTTTACATTTAAATGAATCGAAGCTTTAAAATTGAAGACAGAAACAAACAAACAAACAGGTCGCGTCAGAGAAAACGTAGCATTTGGACATTGACTTTTTGTTCTGAATGACCTCCAATACCAGAAATCAATGAAAGATTCATTTTAGGGAGGAGGGGGGGTCTCGAGGTGACCTTTGTGAAAATGTTCCCCCATGTTGGCAGAGTGTAAGTGCAGACCATTTGGTGTAGACAGTAAGTGTATAAAATGAGTACTCCTGTCGTTCTAGACTGGCTCTTTTTGACAGCATGATGATAGAAGCGTCACATCCTTGAGAGAGTAAATGCAAACTGACAAGAGATGAGCCTTTGGTTGCTGAATATAATACGGAATTGTGCTCTGAGTGTCTTATTATCTTGTCTGTTGATGTCTGAAAGGGGGAGATTTGCTTGTGAAGAGAAGACAGAAACTGTACGCACCCAACACCATCTCGTCCTTTGAAAAAATTGCTTGCCCTGCTAACCACCGCTTTCCCACCTAATGTCCACTTCTACTTGGAATAAATACAAGGCGGCGGGATGTTTGTGGTGCCTCGTAGCCCCTGTTAGCTGAAGTGGAAGAACGTTTGCACAGGCGAGCTTTTAGGGGGAGAACGACCCTTTCACCAATGCAGTGAGCATGTGGTGGGTGTGGAAGGTGAACAATTTACTGTAGACAAACATGACCACCACTGTCATTGTCTCCCAACCACCACAGAAGTCAAACATCAACTCTGTAGGGGAGAAAAGTTGCCGGCACGCTCTGTAAATAGGACAGCACGGATGTGCTAAATGGGCGCAAATGATCTGATATGGTATGTAGCTCGGAATGCAGTGTGACGGTCGTGTCATCCGAGAAAAACACCAATATTAAACCGACACCGAGAGATTACAGGGACGATATATATTTTTAAAAAAAATCCACAATTGTATCCTGTTCCAACCAAGCATTCATTACTGCATTATTTACAGAATATGCCTTATTTTTGTCTATTTTCGGGTCTAAAAGTGTCAGGAAAAACTGCTCTGACTGAGTCATTTATGCTATAAATATTCTGCAGGTGTATCTGTGCTTAAATCATTCTAAATGTATTAAAGTTTAGGATTATTTTTGTTGGGTTGACAAGGGTCTTCCAGTAACACTTGAGCTGAAGAGGAGAATATTAAAGCTCCACATGATTTATGCTGCACTAATAATACTGTGTCTGAGTGCACGATGACAATACTATAAAAGGATATATAATAGATTAATATTTTTATTCTTTTTGAAGGTAAAAAGGGGAAACGTTTGAAACAAGTCAATGGTTAATCACATTCTGCCTTTGTGAAAATGGTAAATAAAGTATAACTCTCCAAGATGGACGCACTCGCGTGTAGTCATGAAAATGGGAATTTTCAAACCTTTTATCCGAACGAACAATAAAAATAATCACTAAAATTGGCTTCTCTGTTACTCAGATATACAGAGAAACTTGCAATTGAGCCAAAATAAAATTACCTTTAAGGCCTCAGCCAAATTCTGACCAGAAGAAAAGGGGTGACCAGTCCCTTCCAGCCCTGCTGCCTCCTGTCTGCCAGCATTTCAGGAAACACATAAAAAGCTGCTGAGTCTCACTTATTAAATTCAAACTCTCTCTTTCACAACTGTACCACATATCCACCCCCCCACCCTCCCTGGGAAGCGGTCCCCACACCAAACCTGCTGCTGGCACGACCCCGGGCTTCAGCGGCACCAGGGGGTGGGGGTGGGGGCACAGAGACCACCCCCACACCCAAAACCTCACAAGCTGCACTGGAGCGACTCCTCTCAGGACGCTGGGGCAAAACACACATTAACTTCCTAAACATGACGGCCTTTTTATGAAGTAACTCCCAACAAAAATGCTTGGTGCTTCTAAACAGACAGAAGACTTTTACAGACGTCCCCACCGTCCCCCTTCTCCCTACGTCTCACTGAGGGTAATATTTCTTCATCCTTCTGCTCGATTTTGGTTAGTTTCTGGAATGTTGCAGGCTGGGTTTAGGAGAATTAGACTGTACTCTCCATGGGAACACACAGGGACAGAGATCCAGATGTACCGATAGACTGAATTTACTAGCTGCCAAAATCCCAGCTAACATGCACTGTTAGCTGAAGCAAAATAAATTTAGAAGAGAAACACACACACACACACACACACACACACACACACATTTCATGGTTACATTCCACAAATCTAAAAGCAAGAAAAGGGCGAAAATATTAACAATATATAGATTAATATAACTTTCTGAATCAACCCATCCACTAAAGGTCTACACTGAAATTGTGCAAATAAAAAATAAAGAACTGACCATTTGAATTTAAATATATTATATTAAAGTGGAACCTCTACCAACTCAATATAATATTTTGTTTAAATTAGTTGTAAACGCCTTCATGATCGATTCCTTGTAATAAAAAGGACTACTTGAGGGATAAGTGACCTTTGTATGTTTCAGTCATTGGGGAAAAATGCTAATTATTTTATTTGTTTATTGATTTGTAAGGCCCATTTTCTCACACACAGATTTAAATAAAACCCTACAAGTGTGATTAACAATAAATAACTGCAAAAACCCAATGAACGAATTTTGAAGATGATTTGGAACTAAAAGAAAAGAAAAAACATTTTTATAAAGTGTTTCAGTAGCACTCCTGAATTCCCATATTTTTACCTTTGTAAATGTTTTAATTAAAGCCACTGTTATTTACATAATTCAGTATTTATGTTAGTAATCTATTTATTCTATAGTATTTACATTGATTAATTAATTAAAATAGAATTAAACCAAACTAAAGAGTACAACACCATCACATCACACTGTTTAGGTGAAAGTAGACATTTTTAAATGTGGTTAAAAACTTTAAACACTAAATTAAAAAATAAACGGAATGGCTAAAACACAGCGATTCTTTGTTTTAAAACACAAAAGTGCTGTTCACATGAAATAAGATTAAAAATTACAATCTCAGCTAGTTTGAAGGCACAATTAAGAGGAAATATGAGATGTGAGTGATGCCTGAACAGAAAGATAAACACAGACAAACATGTAAAGAGACTCTAAAACTTATTTTGCTGCTGGCTCCTGTCCCAGCACCGGTACCTCTCTGCTTCCACCTCACTGTTACCTCAAACAGACCTGCAGCCTCCTTCTGAAGTACAAACACAAGACAACTTACTGTACAGCTTGTTCGGGGTGCCCTCTCTGTCTGCCGTCTCGGAGGACAGGAGCAGGGGCTCGTCGTTCAGGTCGCTGTCTGGGGTGGCCGCTTTGTCGTCCGCCCGGAGTTCCGCCGCACTCATGTCGCTGCGCAGGGAGAGCAGCGGCTTGCTTAGCTGCCCTGTAATCATTGGATCCTGGAGGGAGCAGAGAGCCCAGGTGGGGAAAAGGGAGGAGAGAATTTAAAAAAAAAACAGCCCTGGTTAGATGTGCTTCAGCGGCGTCGCACCCTCACCGGCTACTTCTCTCTGTCTCCACTCACTCTCTCTACCCAGCTTTCTATTGCTCACTCATCACTCTCCCTCTCTCCCCTGCTCCCTCCCTCTCCAGCTCTCTCTTTTATCTGAGGCTGGTGCTACCCCGCTGATACTGCCGGCTGCTGCCTGGTAAAGAAATGTTACGGATGGCGTGGCTTTACAATTATACCCTGCAGTCCTAAAAATGGCCATATATCCATCTCCAAGGGCTCATTACTACCTGACATACGCCTCATCTTCAACACAAAGCTGGCAGCAGCCTACAAAAGAGGTCCACTGGCTGCACACGGATAAATAAAAGAAATAAATATATTTCTACATCTAAAGACAGGCACCCAAACACCAGTGATTATATCAATTTTCGCATAGCTGAGGACACAGAATGAGAGCAAAGCTGACATCAACAAGCAGCGAGTGAGGCAACGTGAAATTAAGAGGTGATTTAAACAAGAGATGAAGCCTCTGACCAAAAAATATTCTCCCAATTATTTTCTTATTTTTGGCCTGGCTTATAAGCAGCAACAGCAGCCTGTGGGGGGTGAACTTATAAAGAAAAAAACCCCAAGAAAATTAAACAAAACATCCGTTTAAAAAGCTTGTTCAGGAGCTTGGAATGGATGTCGTTGGAAGCTAAAGCTGTGCGGTTAACATTTCCAATAGCCTCTTCGCTAAAACTCCAGAATAATGAAGTATAAGCAATGAATTTTCACTGCGTCCAAATGGTGATGTCAGGCATAAAGCAGCTACAACGTGCTGCCATCACCCAGAGACCAGCTAATACGTGTTTTCTACTGAAGCAGAAGCAGCCAGATCAACCTTTGTGCATCGGAGTGGTCACCACAGGTTCAAGCCCCAGGATGCTTCCTCAGACAGGCACTGGTGGTGACGCCACCTCCTTCCCCCTTCTCTCTCCCTCTCCCAAACACACACACACACACACGTCTCTTTCCTCTTGTGTCCCCTGCCTGGAGAGCTCCTCAGACAGTGTTCATCCCACCTCAGGCAGCAGGACCACAGCACTCTTTCTTATTTATGAATCAAGTTCAACTTAAATATAACTGAGCCAAAGACAGGTGATTTTACACACACACACACACACACACACACACACTCTAAAATAGAAAGTCGGGTGTGTGGCTCCTGCTCCCGCCGCACCCACGGGCATCTCAACCCCCATTTTAAGTTTGGTCGATGAGTTCCTGCCCAGAGGGGCCTTTGTAACACGCTCATCACAGGAATGGCCCCTCTTTGATATGACACATGATAATCTATGAAAATGTTAATCAATACAAATAGTTTAAGCTGTCGTTAAAAATATGAGGGAGCTGGTCAATAGCGATATCTCCGCCAACGATGTGACCGCTCATCAAGGCTTCATTTGTGAAGTGCTTAAATGTGGGACACGGCGCATCAGCGCACCTCCCCGGAGCCGAGGTAAACACATTTCCCCCCTCTGTCTGAGCCTGGCCACACTCATTGCATTTGGACCCAACCCCCAATTTCCACCTCCTCTCCTTTGAGCTGCTTGATAGGTCCACTGGAGGGCAAAATTAATACCTAATTGAATCTTGCAGTCATCAAAATAATCAATAGTTTTTTATTATTTATTCTTCACAGTCTGTTGACTGTTTGAAGGCTCGGAGGGACAGGGGAGAGAGTGCAGGCAGCACTGAAATTTCTCCCGTTTCACAATGTAATTTTCACTGGGGCATGAGAGTTTGCAAAGCCTATAAAAAATGAGAGCAGCGGTTTTTGTTACGAGGTGAGGGGGGAGGATATAAAGGAAAAATGGGAATCTTTGCCCCAGCAGCTACAATGAAAAATAGAATAAACAAGCTACTGACACTTCAGAGAAGGGCAGGATCCCTTCCGTCCATCCTTCCATCTTTTTCCCTTTCCCCTTTTCTCCTTATTTCATCATATCAGGAGTGTGGCCGTACCTCTCTAATGCTGGCATTTCTCTTCCTGACAGACTCCAAACAAGTGCTGGGAATGAGATCAGAGCTCTAATCTTCCCCTGCCCTCTGAGGCTCCAGGATAAGAGGGCAACAAATCCCTCACCGACTTTCGCGGCCGTTAATTACTTCATCTCAAAACTGCCATTTGCAATCATGCCAACAAATTGGACGCGCTAATTAATTTAAGCGAGGAGAGTAATGCAATCATGTATAATGGGATAACTGTAATCTTGTTGTAAAAAACCCTAATAAAAAGAGGGCGGTTTAGAAAAAGACCGTGAGAAATGACATTAGCGATTCTAAGACTGAACGATTAGCATCATTTATTTAGCTTAATCCTAAAGACCTCTGGTTAAAGTGTTAGTATGAGTTCTAGCATGTGTGAGGGAGCAGCTGTGGAGGAGAGGGTTTGTCTTATTTCCTCTCTGTGCACTCCGTCTGGCCAGAGCCCAGAAACAGGTTGCAGGAACAAGAAAAAGCACTTGATCTCCCCCTCTGCCTCTGGTTCACCCCCGCCAGCCAAATAATCGGTGGTTAACAGAGAGTCCTGAGTGTCATCAGATATCCATGCTAATAGCCAGTGGTCTCAGTGATGCATTCCCAGTGTGGAGTGGACATTAGGTGTTGGTGGGGGGCGCTGAGACACCAGTACACCCCACTGCAACACTTAAGGCTCCTCTGGGTTTTGAAAGGAGAAAAAAGAATCAATATTCCACCCTTTCTGTCACAATATTTCACAATTTTTGTTATTATTATCATCTTAGGAACAGTGGCAAGATTGATGCCTCTTTGCTCATAATAAATTGGCCTTCAGGATAGATATTAAGTTATAAATTTCACTATTTTCAGAGAAATTCATGAGACTGATGTGTGGACTATGTTGAAGCTACAAAATGCAGAAAGCAGCCAAAAAAAGAGAACTGCCGCAAAAGTGAATGGTGAAAAGGAATGCCTGAGATAAAAACCAAAGGGGACAAATGGAGGCGTTTCAGGAGGGTGGTGGCATGCTTGCTTATCTTAAAGATTCATTTTTCCAGTAAATGAAGTTATAGTTCAAATTGGTTTGAAGAAAGCGGAATGAAAACATTATCAGGGCGATCCTAGAATGTTCAGTTCACACCGATAATGGCAACGTCTGGGATGGTCATCGTGGAGCGGAGCGACGCTCTCCGTGGTGCTGATTCAGGCCAGGTTTCCGTGGGTCTGTAGCAGGTTTTTGCTGTTGAGCGGCGACTTTTCTGTAGTAGCTTTTTTCACTTCCTCCGCGGTCCGCTCAGGCCATCATTAATAATCAATATCCTCACACAGCAGCGCAGCGTTGATCTCTGATCCAATGGCAATAAAAAAAAACAACAGTTGACCATAAGGACAAATTTCAAACCAATTGTGAGTAATCGCTGTCTTCTGACGCTCCCCGTGCCGGAAACCTCGGTGCGTAATGTTGTATGATAGATGATGATTTGTCTCCCCCTTAGGGTTATCAACCAGACTGTCCCTTCTAAATGAATCCTGAGTGCTTTCATTTCCCTAACGTGCTGTAACGTGTGTCAATGCTGAGCAGCGCTAATAACAATAACTGAATTACAAATGAGTTAAAGTCACATTTGCATCATCATATTCATTCAATTAAGCCTGTCTGCTTAATCTGTATACATTATTAGAAAGCCCACCCCGCTGTGTCAGTAATCAATGCAGCCAGTTTTATATATATATATATATATATATATATATATATATATATATATAATGCTCATTAATATGATCAGAAGTTATCCATCTCTGCTCCACTAAAGCTAAAATGCTCCCCAGTGGCCGGTCGGCGGGTCAGTGAAGGCTGAGGACTATCAAAGCAGTGTATTAAAAGGAGCTCTTTGAAGCTTGTAAACCACAGTGCCCAGCAGGTCCACAACACACAGACGCCTCTGATTGGTTAGGTGTGTGCGTGGTTTTTTATTTATTTTTTTCCCGATCGATCGGCGGAGCTGACATTCTGGAGCATCAAAGCTTTCAGCACACTAATCTGACTCCTCCTATGAGGGCAAGGGATGTTGTTTTATTTTTTTTCCGCCTTTTTAACAATGTTTCGATGGACCTCCGCATGCTTATGACTTTAGGATGAAGAATGAATTGAGCGGGAACAAAAACAAAATCAAACTCCAACCCAGACATTGTATTTATCATGCGATAAATAATGCAACACTATATAGAGGGAAGCAGCAGAGAATCATAGGGCTGTCCACCGCTCGTACCAGTGGCAGCATAGGAGCCACAACGCAGAGATTCACACTCTGCTGCTCCTCAAAGTCAGTCTCCCCTCGCACCCTCTCTGGAGACCTGTGCCACATACACACTCAAGAAATGTGTGAAAATCTGATTTCCCAAAAAGGATCGGTAATTCTCTGTGAGGTTGGAAGCCGCAATCAATAAATCATTGCTAAGTAGATTGTAAAAAAAAAAAAAAAAAATTCCCCCTCGGTATCAGTGCATTAGGATTCTCCAGAGGATGAATGAGGTGAGATGGGCGTGTGCGACAGTCTCAATAGAGAACAGGCAAATCATACCTTTGGCATTTATCTGGACTTTGGCAAGAAGCTGTCAGCAGGGTGAAGCAGGGCCCAGAGACGACGCTGATATCTGTGGGATTCAATCAATCAGTCCATGAATGTCTGTAGAGCCACAAAACAAAGTCCACTCAAAATTAAATATTCTGGAATTAGTCCTCATGTGCTCATCCTACCCAGCAGCAAACTATAGACTATCAAGCATATTCTACTGTACACTGGCTTATGTATTGGATTTAAAAGTTAGCCCTTTTTACTTTCTGCAAATTAAGAAAACAATATTGTAAAATAATATATATATATCCATATTTACCTGTGCAATAACACCTCACCACTGCACATCTAACTGGCTGAGGCTGTGTATATAAATACTGTTTCTTTCTCTTATTATTGCAATCTATTGCAGCTTTTGTATTATTTTATTTTAATGTCTCTTAAATTCTGTGTTCTGTGTGACATGTCCTCATTCTGGGATCAATAAAGGATCTTATCTTATAAAGCTTGATATTCTGGCCAATGGATCTAATATATACACATGTTCTGATAATCACAAAATATCATGACAGCAAAAAAAAAAAGGAGGGGGGATAAAAGGAATGTATTTGTGGACAAATACAATGTTCTACTTTGGCTCTGAGGCTGTTAAGCGGTTAAAAATATCAAGTGACTTTAAAATGAATATTTTTATACCACCAAATATTTGATGCAGTTAGCGGGAAGGTATATATATATATATATATACATATTTGGTACTTGATGACGGTGTGATAACGTGTAAATCTTCGTGCTTTTTAAAAAAACAAACAAAAAAACATTTTAAATACCTATTACTGACAACAATAAATGAAAGCTACAATTAGCTTACAGTGTTTGGGGGCAAATGATTCAGTAAATTGGGCTAAAACCAAGTACAAAAACTGATAAAGTAAGAGGAAAGCTTTGCTTGAATGTTATTATCACACAATAAAACTAGTCTAACCTGTTTTTTCTTAAATAAAGAAAGGTTTCGGTTCCATGGTGGCGTCGCACCTTTCTTGCACCCGCAAGGACTTCAATACCCATCATGCCTTGCGGTTCTGTCATGTGATTTAGCCCATGAGAGGCTGCAGGGTTTGACAGATAACGCTTTTTTGATGTGTAATGTATGGTATAAAGATGAATGAGAGCTAATTATATTTATTGGACTTTTCTTTTCGCTTAAGACCTTTTTAGCTACTAATATTTTACTCGTAAACTGTTAATAACAATGGCGGAAGTGGAGGAGGAGGTAAGCAGTGCATGCTAACGCTAGCTGTCGTATGCTGATGTTTACTTGCATGCTTAAAAACAAATGTCAACATTATTTCAAATGATTTGAATTTCTTGTCAAGCAATTTAAGATAGTGGTATGATTTTTGATTAATGCAAGTTGATTCCACCCCGACAGCAACAACAACTGTTAAAGGGTTGACACGTCTGTTTGTTGTTTTTTTTAATTCTTTTTTATTTGCTATTTAGAAATGTGCTGCATTTGCTGGGCTTCATTGGTGTTTGTGTGTGTATATATATAAACAGATCCATGTCTTTTTCATTCAGGCAAGAAAACAAAGTGAAGAATTCACAGATGAATCTGAGGTAAGACATAAGTAACCTGTCATTTCTTACTGACTTGTCTTTCTGTCCAGAAATATAAAGACTGAAATAAAGTTTATGTAGAAATAAACGAGAGAAAACTTGCACTAAAACATGTCACAAAGTTACACCAGTATGACGTTTTGAAAAATGTATTAACAGCATATTGTAGATGACGGGTGTGCACACTTCTGTCACGTATGAGTGATTTTGAAGTCAAATAAAGCTTGGTACCTATGGACTATAATACAATGCAGCCTTGATCAGCCCAGCCTGATCCCGCAAGGATCTTTGTCAGATTTTGAGAGGTGTCAACCAGTCATGAATTTGACATGGCTCTCCGGTTCAATCAATATTACGGCAGAGGTTGGGCATGTTACAGTACACTTGTGCTTCTGAGAACCACAAGTAGGTTAAATAAAATATAGCTTTACACATCAGCCTGGCAGGAAGGAAGGACTTAGAAAGTGAAGAAACAAATGAAATATCTAGGAAAGATTGCATTGCATGTTTTCACCTCTCAGAAGGAAACGGCAAAGCACGAACTAGAGGAAAAGGGGGAAATTTCGGCATCCTACATCTTGTTTTCGGGTTGTGATAGTACATTCGGCCCTGAACTGGGAAAGGAGCACACTTGATGGTGAGATTGCGCTTGCTTTGTGCACCTGTAGACATGTAATTGTCAAAAAATGATCTAGTGGAATATATCGGTGAACTAGCCGCCGTTGCTTCAGGAAGTGGAGCCTCAATGCACCTACACTGAGAGCCCGTCAGCTTCTTTCTCTCTCTCTTTCTTTTTTAATCTCGTTCTTTCTCTTTCTTCCTGTCTTTCGTACTTTCAGGTGGTTTTTGACTAATTTGCCCTTTAGTGCATGTTAAATAGACCACCTGCTTGATAGTAGACATGCATAAGGTTTGGTTCCTCCTGTTGTATTTCAGATATGAAGCCAAAAATATAGCACAAAGGCCAGCTCAGTAGTTTCTAAAACAGGGCAGAGAAATGACCAAACTTTGAAAATTGCCACTTGTTTTCTGAGGATGAAGGTTGCCTCTCCTGTTTGATACACCTTTGAAACCCGTGACAAATGCTCTCGCATCGGAAATCTCACGAGCAGAATACACAGGAAATAGCTTAGATATGGCGTTGTTGAGTGGAAAAGGATTGTTTTTGAAAATAACATTTTTCCACGCTTTTGTCCCCCACTTCCAAGCCCAGAAGCACATAATGGCAGACAATGTTTTGAGGTGATGCACCCTCTGGGCAGCCACACACTGTGCAACATTGGTTATAAACTGGATTATGAGTAATATTCCTGCTATGTCTGGCCTCGGATGTTGACACAGGCTTCAGGTGAATACCTTTAGTTTGTTTTATTAAATGAGAAAATACGCATCTGTCCACGGAGAGAAATCAGATCATGCAAAATAATGGAAATTTCTTCAATCCGTGCTGCCATTGAAGAGATTGTTGTGGCAATACTGGAATGAAATTCTTTTTTTGCAATACATTAACAAATTTAGACTCTGACCAGCGGTACGAGTGAAGGAATTTTTCTGGGCTTGGGCAGGTTAATACATTTTCAGTAAATTAATTGGCGTGTGATTTAAGTTCTATTAAAATTGTTATTCAAAGCTATTTTGTACAGAATAAAGATTCCTCTGTTGACATTTGTCAAGGTTTCCAGAAGAGCACCATCTCTAGTGTCAGGAATATACTGTACGATCACCTCAAAGCGTTCTCCACTGTGGACGCTGATACACCAAGCTAAACCGATCGGTGTTCTTCGTGGACGTTTGGGGACTCGTTTTATTTTGTTGTTTACTTCTGACAATCCTGTCCAATTTTCTGTTGATGGCTGACGATAGTTGGCATTTTCTGCTTGATTGTGGCAGATGGGTCGCACACTTTGCTCTTCAACGAGCAAGTGTTTGAACTTTGGATTCGCTTCAGAATGGACACAAGTGACTCTGCTGCCCTGTTCACTCCAATAACGTGTTTCTTTTCTGATCAATGCGGCGTTTCGTGGACTTGCTGTTTGTGCATCAGAGTCTGGAATTTCAGCCGCTGTTAACAATCCGACTCACTCTGAAGATGTGAGGCGGTCGTGCTTCAAAGCTAATTTGACGGATCGCGCTAAAATTGATAATTTATGTTGCTGCAGTTGTGTTTTGACCCAGCTGATTTCAGCAAAGCCCAAGACGATTCATTAGAGAAGCAAATGATTTTTTCATGATGGGTAGTATGTGATAATTATAGTAATTCCAGATACCTTGATGTATATCATCTATACTCGTGCTGCCTTTTTTGTCTTATCCCATGTATAGATGTGTAGATGCATCCTGAGGATGTTTGTCTTGTTACTCCCAGTGACATCCTTAAGAATCTGGGTAAATCAGGAAAAAAAATATGTTCAAGTATCGTTAAACAACCTCTTTGTGTGAGGATCAACAACAAACAGGCAGAAATAAAGTATTTTTTTCTGTATGGGACATAGGGTCATCAAAACATATCTGGTTAGAAGACTGCAAAGTTAGACCTTGTCCTTGTGCTGCGCAGAGACTTCTTTTTTAGTTTCTTTTTATTTATTTATTAATTTGTTTTACAAATGACATCAAACTGACTGATATTTGAAATAGGGCGGCATTGTGTGCGCCCCAGTGGCAGGTGGGTAACTATCGCTCAGCATGTATTAAACCTCTGGATGTTTTACGATTTGTTTCATTGCATAAGGATTTCGATTTATTTATTTTTTTTAAATGCATCTTCCAAACCAGGAGGAGGACAGCGAGGACGAGCCGAAGCTGAAGTATGAGCGGCTCGCCAATGGGGTGACAGAAATCCTCCAGAATGATGCAGCCAGCTGCATGACCGTCCATGACAAGGTGCAGGTTATCAGCCTCAAATCCAACCATCAACAACACACTCCACATTCTTTATGCACACATTTGAGAGGTCCCCTCTTCCAACCTGCTTTTTTTTAAATCCCTCTTGCACAGTCACAGTGTTCACAGTCCATTCTCTTCTCACCTTGCCTTTCCTCTCAGGGAGCCACATCAGAGGCGCTTTTGTCTTTTCTCTTTTTATTCTGTCTCCTACACATTTTTTTTCTTTTTTTTTTTTGCCCCATTTTTCTGTCAAAGGTTGATATTTTTGAGAGAGAGGCACTCTCGGTCTGATGTTTAACCGGTGTGGCACCAGTGGCACAAATGCACGCCTGAGCAGAGCAGAAGTCACAAGTCCTCACGTCTTCTCACCTGATTGTTTTGTTGTTGTTTTTAAACCTATGCTTGATTTTCATTTATTTCTTTTATTAAGATCTCCCCCTTCCCTCAGTGGAAACGTGGCCTTGTTTCTACATTTTTTTCCCCTTTTGTGTTTGTACCTTCCAGCCCCCACCTTGTTAAATCCACCAATGCTGCCTCATATTTTAAGTATCTGAATCCGAATTTCATTTGAACAATTCCATCCTGATAAATCCCTTTAAAACTTGCTCCGCCTCACAAGGTTGAACCCTTTCTTTATTTATTTTTGGTTATTTTATTTGGGGAGATTGCGGGGGCTCTGTCTGACATGCTCAGCTGTGCCTGTAAATATAAGCATTTCATTATAGACTGCACTGAAGCATGGTGGGCTCGCCGCACATCCACATGCTGTCTAGCAGGGGAGGGGCTGGGATTAGGAGGAGGGCATGGAGCAAGGGCTAGGGTGGAAGAACACACACTTAATCTAATGCCAAAAGCCCCCGGTTTCTATAATTTTTGTGTCCCGGTGGACTCGCATACACACACACTCACACGCGCACTTTTATTGAAGCACAGAACCCAGAAACCCGGGTGCTGTTGAAGAGAAATAATGACTGTGCGCTGGGCAGGAAGGTGATTGGGTTGCATTTGGGATCCTGGGAAGAAGTCAGATGTACAGTGTATTTATTATGCTTAAGCATTTTAATTTGAAAGGGGGGGAAATGCCATTTCACACTGTATGCTTTAATAAATAGGGCTTTTCCACCCTCTGCAATTTCACAGTTTTGCCTCCAAGCCCATCCAATCCCTGCTCGGCCCATGCTGCTCAGGCTCTGCTCTTCATCAGCAAAAGATTTTGCTCCCCCAAATCTTCGTTTAAACGATATCGTCTTTGTTTCATTCCAGTTTCTGGCACTCGGCACTCATTTTGGAAAGGTCTTCCTGTTGGACATCCAAGGAAATGTAACTCAGAAGTTTGAAGTTGTGAGTAGGCTGAAATCCTTGTAGATTACGCTGAGAAATCTGCTGTTTCTGTTTCACAACCGTATTCAGCTGCCTAACGCCTGCATTTTTGACCATGGTTTTGTGGTGATAGCCTTTAGGACATGGTTTCTTCATTTTATGTGATCTGGTTTAGAGGGAAAACTCCCATATCAGTTATATGTGATGTACTGCCCTTCATAAATTTGCACACTGGCTTTGCTTTTGTCCTCATTAACAAGCAAACCAGTGCTGAAGGTCACAGAAAGGCAAAATAAAACCACCAGTTAAGATAAACTTTGGTTATTTACCAGTGTTTCATCCAGTTTGCTTCCAAAACAACCTTTTCAGCTCTTTTGACCTTGTACCAATGAGTTCTGAACATTAACTTGGATCTCAAAGCTGATTTGGCACACAAATGCACCTTTTTTCATAAATGCACCTGCGCTGGCGCCTCCCCGCCGAGCGCATTGATTCACGCTCCACCCAGGTAACCCTACAGGCTGTTATCAATCATTGCTTGAAAGAAATGAGGCAGGTTTTTCCCTGAATAGAACAGACCGCTGAGTTCTTGCTGAGAGACTTTCACGGTGACATAGATTCATCTTGAAAAGAAACCAGTGAAAGGATTTATTTGTGCAAAGGTGACTTTAAGAAGAAAAGTGTAACTATATGCTCAAATGTAAAGCCCTCTCGGAGGTTGCTTTCTGAGCTGTACTTGCACATTGATGGTCACAATTTCAATGAGCTGCTTTTCTCTGCCCACAGAGTTCAGTGAAGATCAACCAAATCAGCCTGGATGAAAGTGGAGAGCATATAGGCGTGTGCTCCGAGGACGGGAAGGTGAGAGTGGTGACAGAGCTCCCATTACATTGAACTCGCTACAGCTTCATTATGGTGATATTTAGGCAACAGCCAAAGGGTTTATCTTGAGTTTTGTTATTGTTATATTAACACTTAATCCCATATATCCTTATGATGCTTGATCTAACTTCTATTCCAAAAGCATGGTGGAAGCTTGGTTTCTTTTACGTTGTCCTGTCAGCCATCATCTGTGGATGGATCCCCCTTCACATCTTTCCCTACCTGGCTGTTATCTTGTCTCTCCTCATCATTACAACCATCCTTCATGGATTTTGCAGTTAAGATATGCTCTCTGATATCGCCCATCCCCTCCTTTCTCCCTCCACGATGGGAAAACAAGATCTTGTCGCACAAACGGTCGGAGCAGACGGTTAATATCGATGGTGACAGCATTTGTTTTTCCCTCAAACGACCCTGCCGGTTGTAAATCCTTTGAACATTCCGACTTTATTGCAGGTGCTGAAGATTTTTGTTATTTCTGTCCAACTTTTTTTTTTTTTTCTTTCAGAAATAGTGTGCGTCATCAAATCTAATACAACCTTAGGGGTTGCTGTAGTTCTTTTTTCAAGCCCTGCAGGGTTCAAAGAATCAACTTGTCCACTAATTGGTGACCGAGCAGATGAGCAAGGAGCCACTCAGTCTGTTGTTTTTCGCTCCTCTCTTCTCACAATCCCCCCGCTGGCCACAGATGGTTGCAAAGGCAGCAATTAAAGCAGACGTTTCTGAGCAGATCACCTTTGCTTTCCGTTTGATGTCTCGTCTGCGCTGCAGGTTCAGGTGTTGGGTCTCTATACGAGAGAGGGCTTCCACGAGATCTTTGACTGTCCCATCAAAGTAAGTTTTTATAAAGCCTGTTTTTCTCTGCCACACCGACGTCCGAAGTTCTCACCTCATTTTTTGTTTCAAAGGTCGTGGCGGTGCATCCTCAGTTCACCAAATCGAACTACAAACAGTTTGTCACAGGGGGCAAAAAGGTGAGTGTGTGTCCCGCTTTTTACCTGGGAGCCGAGTACAGTGTGTACAGTCCACAATAATTCGTCCTGATTGTGTCCCGGTGAAACCCAATCTCACACACCTCCCCTCTCTGGCTGGGCTGAAGGCGAGACGCGGGACTTTGTTTGGCGTGAAAGGCTCTTAGTTTCCTGTCTCTTTGCTGGAGTGCTCTCGGGAGAGCTGGCCATTATCACAAAGTGCTGTTCTTTCAACAGAGTTTCAAAGGCAATGCTTCACAAGCGCAGCCAGTAGATGTCGTTATCGAGCACGTGTTGGGATTTCTGCATAGTGATGTCAATTCTAAATTATGTCCACGGGAAGTATTTTGCCACCAAAGTCGAAAAGTTACCCACGTATGTTTGTCAGCCTGTGGACATTTTTGAAGGTAAACCAGTACCGTATTCTTCACTGGAAACCAATTACTTTACGCCACTAACAATGGGTTGTGTAAGTAGCGTCATTGTAGAGTCACCCATAAATAAAGCATAGTGACATTTATACAACAGCATTGTGGGGAGGAAAAAAACAACTATTTTATGAAACCCCATTGTTAGTGTTACTTTGCCATTTTTTTTCAATTGCTGCTGATTCCTCCTTGTTCCAAGTTGTGAAGGCCTCTACAATGTGCCTGTGATGAAAATCAATAAGCCTCAACGGGAGCCACATCCTGTCAAAGGAAATTCAATTTTGTCTCCACAGTTCTTTTGTCATATCATCTCTTTGTAGAGCAAACTGTTTATTAACATAGCCCAGCCGCTGGATTAAAGTGCCTATACAACCTTCTTTCTATATCCTTGGTGACATTATGCACATTTTGGGGGACTTTTATAGCTGTTTACATAGTAGGGATTGCAACAATGTGGGGAATGTGAGAGCCCAGCTTTGTCCTCTATTGCATGTGCAACACAAGGCCTTAACACTGTTCTCTCGTTGCCTCTGTGCTACACTGCATTATGAATAAAACTAGCCACACAAAGCCATCGCAGTGAGTTTTGTAGTTCCCTGGTAGAATTTATTACAATAGAAAGACATAGAATTAAAACGTACGTACGAACTTGTCTCTTCTGAGCTGCACATGCTGTGTCTCCAATAAAGGGGTGCAAGGCTATTAAAAAGGAGGATGTTGTAAACCCTTCCAACCCTTTCTTTATGGCTTTTTTCAAGCCGTCTCCTTTTTCAGATCTTGTCAAGCATGCGAAACAGTAAAATTACTTCTTCCACCACTGAATGTGGAGCTAATGTGAGGCTTTCTCACTTAGATGGAGTCTAATGAACAATTTATCTTCATTGTCTCTCCGCCTAAATGCTTTGAAGTGGAATTAAGGTGTTCATCTGAGAAGTGAAGTTGGGTTTTTAGTCGATTATCTGAAGCATGAATGAGAATGTTCCCCACAGTTTCAGTTCAATCCGGAGGATGGATTTGCTGGCTGACCGCTCCAGTGCAATGTGCTATTCATCTACTGCCCCCTGTAGGCCGGGATGCACAACTGCATCCCTGCTCTCCTATGCTTGCGGGCTCCAGATGTGCTGTGCTAAATGTTGTTGACATTTTGCCACCCTTACAGCTGCTTCTGTATGAAAGAAACTGGTTGAATCGATGGAAGATGACTGTTCTCCATGAAGGCGAGGGTTCGATCACAAACATCAAGTGGAGAGCAAACTTAATCGCCTGGGCCAACAATGTGGTGAGTATGCAGCCTGTTAGTGGGCAATTTGCACAATACTATGTTTCTTTAAAAAATGAAATTAAAATGTCACATTTGATTTCTTTTAGAGGGTTAAAATCTATGATATCAGTTCGAAACAGTGCATCACAAATGTGCTGCGGGACAATGTGCATCTGAGGCCAGACATGTACCCATGCAGCCTATGTTGGAAGGACAACACCACTCTCATTATTGGCTGGGGGACTTCCATTAAGGTGTGTAATTTTGAATTGATTACCCTCAAAGAACAAAGTTCCTCCCTTCTAAGAAATGCCTCAACTCCCCTCAGATATGTGCTGTTAAGGAGCGAAATCCCACTGAAATGCGGGACCTGCCCAGCCGCTATGTGGAAATAGGTACACGATCAGCCGAAATAGTGATCATATGGAAAAGTGTGGGAGATACATTAATAATATTAAGATAAATTAGGTAAATTCATCATGCTGTGAGAGATAAATAATATAAAATGAATTCTCCTCTCCTTGTTTTCTCAGTTACTGCGTTTGAGACGGAGTTTTTCATAAGCGGTCTGGCACCTCTGGCCGATCAGCTCGTCGTCCTCTACTTCGTGAAGAACTCTGATCACATGGTAGTAAAAGTTTCCTTTGTTCGCAGTTGTGCTGATATGGGGAAATTGACATTGCAGCTTTGGACATCTGTGTGTGCTTGTAGGATGAGGAGTTTCGGGCACGCCCCCGTCTCGACATCATCCTGCCTCTCCACGAGAGCTACGAGGAGATCTCCTCAGACGCGCTGACCGTGCGCAACTTCAGGGACAATGAGTGCAGAGACTACCGGCTGGGTGAGACTGTGAAACTATGTTGGCGCGCTCTGACTTCATTATGCAGAGACCAGTAATGCACAATAGGCATAAATGGGTTTTTCATTAACAGAGCACTCTGAGGGGGAGTCGCTCTTCTACATCATCAGTCCCAAAGACATCGTCGGGGCGAGAGAGCGGGACCAAGATGACCACATCGACTGGCTGCTTGAAAAGAAGAAATACGAGGTTTGCCTCTGGTTTTATGGTTGCGCTAAATTTCGCAGTCGCAGATGTTTAACTGTTGCCGTCGACTCTGTCAGGAGGCGCTGATGGCTGCAGACATCAGCTTTAAAAATATCAAGAGACATGACGTCCAGAAGATCGGGATGGCTTACATCAATCACTTAGTGGAGAAGGGAGACTATGACACCGCGGCGAGGTAGGTTTGACGTCTGTTGGCTTAAATAACAGATGTTGGATTTGACTGTTGATTTTAAATCTCAATCCAGGAAGTGCCAGAAGGTTCTGGGGAAAAACATGGAACTGTGGGAAAATGAAGTGTACAGGTTTAGGACCATCGGGCAGCTGAAGGTGGGTCAGGGCGAGCACTGAGTGTGTTTAACTCGGGTTTAGCCTCTTATCAACGTCTCTCTGCATCTGTGTGGTTTCAGGCCATCAGTCGGTATTTGCCCAGAGGGGATCTGCGTCTCAAACCAGCCATCTATGAAATGATCCTTTATGAGTTCCTCAAAACTGATTATGAGGTATAGCTCAGGTTAAGTCCATTGATAATCCTTAAAGGAATAACAGAATAAACAGTCTGTTCTACTTCCTGTAATGTTCCTGCAGGGTTTTGCCACCCTGATCAGCATGTGGCCTGGAGATCTTTATAACAACAAGGTGATTGTTCAGGCAGTGAATGACCACCTGCAGAAGGACCCCTCGAACAGTACCCTGCTCACCACGCTGGCTGAACTGTGAGTGAGCCAGGAGAACAGCATTATGTAACAGGTTGAATTGATGCTAATGGGAACCCAGAGACAAAAGAGACTTTCCTAAAGTTAGAAATTGTGGCTTTATGTTTAAATGAAAGAGTTTCTTAATGCTGAACAATAGGTGCACATATGACCAACGGTATGACAAAGCCTTGGAGATCTACCTGAAACTGAGGCACAAAGATGTTTACCAGCTCATCCACAAACACAACCTTTTCACCTCCATAGAAGACAAAATTGTTCTTCTCATGGAGTTTGACAAAGAGGTAAAAGTCTATTATTGTTAAAAAACATTAGAAACAGCCTTGATCCACTTCAAATTTCCAACTCTATTTCTTCTATTTGCACAGAAAGCTGTTGACATGCTCCTCGACAATGAAGACAAGATATCGGTGAGTGTCCTGAGCTTCTGTCAGCTTTTCATCAAAGATCTGACACACCTTCAAGTCCTGCTGATACTTTTTCATCTGCGCTCACAGATCGACAGGGTGGTGGAAGAGCTCGCCGACAGACCTGAGCTCCTGCACATGGTACGTCTCCTGACAGAATCACAATAACTCACAGACTAGCATCCACAACGGATTCTGGATCTCTCCTGCCCGCAGTACCTCCATGAACTCTTCAAGCGGGACCACCACAAAGGCCAGAAATACCACGAGAGGCAGATTGGCCTTTACGCTGAGTTTGACCGTCCAAATCTGCTGCCTTTCCTGAGGGACAGCACGCACTGCCCGCTGGAAAAGGTGCGATTCTCACCAAACGTCCTGCTGCATACTCAAGAAAGTGTGAGACAGTGTGTGTTGTGCTTCATCTCGCCTCCTTCAGGCTCTGGAGGTGTGTCAGCAGAGGAACTTCGTAGAGGAGACCGTCTTCCTGCTCAGTAAGCTTCATGGGAGCCCTCATTTTCCCAGGTCTCAGAGCAATTAGGAAATGATGGATGTAACGTTGCACCCAGGCAGGATGGGGAACTCCAGACGGGCTCTGCAGATGATCATGGAGGAGCTGCAGGATGTGGACAAAGCCATAGAATTTGCCAAAGAGCAGGACGACGCAGAGCTGTGGGAGGACCTCATCTCTTACTCCATCGACAAACCACGTATTCTCCTGTCCTGACCTCTGTTCCTGTCATTTGCCTGCCTCAATATGTGACACTTCCTGTCTCTTGCCCCTCCAGCATTTATCACTGGCCTCCTTAATAATATCGGCACGCATGTGGATCCCATCCTGCTCATCCATCGCATCAAGGAGGGCATGGAGATCCCTAACCTCAGAGATTCTTTAGTAAAAATCCTCCAGGATTACAATCTACAGGTTTGACTCGATCATATTCAATCATTTAGCAATTAAAGTGTAACGTGTCTATAACCAGTGTTGTCTTATTTCCTAGATTCTTCTGAGGGAAGGTTGTAAGAAGATTCTGGTGGCTGACTCACTGTCTCTCCTCCAGAAGATGCACAAAACACAAATGAGAGGAGTCCGTGTGGACGGTGGGTCTTCTTTTTCCTTAGAACTTGCCCTGAGGGGGGGGATTAGCTGTACTAATGTCGACTCTCTGTATGTCCAGAGGAAAATATCTGTGAATCGTGTCACGCTGCAATATTACCATCAGGTGAGTCTTTCATGTGTTAGTATGTTGTTTTTGTCGGGTGGGGGGTTTGTGGTTATTTTCTGACGTGCCTTTGTTTCAGACATGGGCAAACCTTTCGGGGTGGTGATGTTTCACTGCAGACACATGTTTCACAGGGAATGTTTACCCTCTTCCGGAGGAGCGGTACGTGACTTCTTCACCATCGATCTCACTCATGGCACCGTTGTGCTCGACTCATTTTTCATTCTCTTTGGCCTTTTGTAGTTTCCTGGAGTGCAGTACTGTAACATCTGCAGTGCGAAGCGAGTGGATCCCTGGAAATAAAGTCACATATCGTCACAAATTAATGCTTTAACCTTGCTGCTGGTGCTTTTCCTTCACTGTAACTGTTTTGTTCAATATGACATTCCCCCTGGCACTGAGTGTGTACAAAGCAACTATGTGAGTGGTTACTATGTCATGTATATTTGCTGTACATCTAATAAAGAAATTGCGGGCCACTTGCTACTAATGTGTTTCCTGAAATGCTTGCAATCTCTGAACAATAAAATCATATATAAACTAATTTCTGACAGGTAATTGCAAGTCAAAACAACTCGCATGACCTCACTAACTTCAAGATGATCAAGTAGAGTTCATTCTGAATCCCAGAATGAGACAAAATGTTTATTTTGACTATATTCTGCAGCTGGAATTTGCCCATACTCAACAGTAAAACACCCATCTTTTAACCCAGCAGGTCTACTGACATTAAAAAGTAAACAGTTTTTCCCCTACACGATAAGCCATTTTTTGGAACGATTTTGATGTATATTTTTTACAAACGACACTATATATTTTTTACAAACTCGGTGACGTCAAAGATGCCAAATGTTGATAGATGAAGGGTTTTAAACTTCCGGTTTCTCACATACTATTTTAAATAATATTTTCTCATCTTCCACACGATACTTATACTGGACAGTTGTGACCGTTAGTGTGTATTTTGTTTTTATGACACATAACGCGATATATGAAGTCTATGTAGTGTCCAAATCTCGACTCTTTGACTGACGGGGTGCGCTACGTCACATCCGCCCATTCACTCCGGAAGTACTGTTAATTTTTTATTCACTGGGAGAAAAAAAAAACAGCTGTTGTTGAAAAAGAAAACAGAGTGAGTTTCAGTGTCGACTATTTTGCCATTATGCGTTCAGAGGTGTTAATCCCTTCAGATGTAATTCTTGCACTGTCTGCTTAATGTGTGCGGCTGCTGTTTGCTTACTTGAACAACGAATCTCGTATCCCTCATTTGTTGCGAGTTGGCTGTTGCTAGCGTTAGCATAGCTCCTACCACTGTGGACTTCTAGCTAGCACGTTAGCCAGCGTGCGCTAGCTAACTGGCTATTTCTGTTTCTGTCTGCACAAGTCTTGATGGCAACGATATCCGCCGACTTTTGTAAAGTAACTGGGGAAATATGTCGGATGGAAAAGTGCACGCAGATTGCACATCGTGAGACGAAATCGTTCTTATGGTAGTTTGACATCGATTTGTTTAATGATTATCGTTAGCCAGTCTTGTTGCATGCTATAAAAACAAGAAAAATTGCTTTGCTTTTGTTCTATAAGACATAGCATCTTCAATGCAAGGTTAACAATGGAGATATATGAATATTTTAACGAGTCTTTTCGATTTACATCAATAAATTAGTCCACTTGAGAAGAAATCAAAGATGACAGTGTCTGCACTTAATTTAAATAGTAAGGAAGACACAGCCTGTGTTTTATTATATTGTCTTTATGGGACAAATTGTAATTCCCTACTTTTACTTAATATTCACCAGAAATGCCAGCCCCAAAGAGCGGATCTTCTCCCGATGATTCAGAGTCCAACATGAATATATCAGAAGAGGACGGGGAGGACCTGCCTTCCAAAACATCACCAGCTACCCATAAACTTACCCTCAAAAGGGGACATGTCAGAGAAACAACAGCACCCCCACGGACTAAGAAAAAACTGTCGGATTCTGTCGAAGGGGGAAACATTTTTGACAGGTCATCCAGTTCCCCTCCAAAGGATTCTACGTCCGACCCACCTGTTAAAAAAGCCAAGCTCCTAAATGCCTCAAGTGCCTCCTGTGGAGAAGCTCTGTCACAGAAAGTGAACGCTAAGGTTTCCCTGAAGCGGGCAGCCTCCACAGATTCCGAGGATGAAATGAGTAGTGATGGAAGCAAAACGGACATCTTTAAAGAGAGAGATGATGGTGACAAGGCTCGCTGCGTCAGGCAATATTCAAACCGGGTTAAAGCCAAGCGCAAGGCTGAAGAGTTACCTTCTACGCCACAGGAGAGAAGCCAGGATTCAAGCGCTGCACCTACGGTTACTGTGCAGATGGACCACGATTATGGTAGAGCGTCAGACACAGTAAGCACTCAAAACTTAAATGATGGTAATTCTGATATTCAAGAGAAAAACAACCAGTTTGTCAATCAAGAATCCTTGGTCCACTCAACACAATCAGAGTCCAATGAAATTTTAACCTCTGCAGAAGAGAGCTTAAAAACAGACTCTCAGTTTCAATGTACATCAGTTAAAGCCGAATACAACCCAAATTCCCTTGTGAACGATGCATCTCATAGAGAAGGTTCCAACTGTGCAGCAGTTCCAGAGGACTGCATTACATCTGCAGCAGTGGTAAATGAACACAAGAATGTAGTGCAATCCGTCATAAGCCAAAAGGACTCTGGCGATGTAAGCCAGGTTTTATTATCAGCAACACTGAACTCCAGCACCGCAGAGGCCAATCCAGGCTGTCAAGAAGAGCCACAGGCAGGCGAAAGGGCAGCCTCAGGTCAGAGCAGTATGTGCAGTGAAACTGCCACCAAACATTCAGACAGCCAGCCTGTGGAAACAACCGCTTCATCCGATGGCCCCCTGGAGACTCGGATGGACCGCAGTGTCAGGGAGGATCCGAAATCTGAGTCCCTGCAGCATTGCGTGAGTCACGACGTGCCAGATACAACCACAGGCTCATTTGATGGTGACCACAAAATTGTCTGTGACCCCGGAGAAGGCGAAAGGAAAGAAGTTGGGTCACATTCTGCCCCCACTCTCGCTGTTCCTGGCACTGCATTGGATGTGATGGTCAGGAGCACCGACAGCACGACTGAAGATGCTGAGGCTGTCGGCGAGCAGCACCAAACAGAGATGGACTCAGCCAGCGAGCCAAAGATAGACACCGACCGCCAGCCTGACTCAGCTCAGAAAGAGGATTTGCAAATCGACGAGAGCTATGAGTGTTCTGGCCACCCTGGGGAAGTTACAGAAGAGACTGACCATGAACGGGCTTCCACACCAGGTACACAAATAAAAATGGACGCAAAGCCATCAGGACAGGATCTGTCTAATGGAGCAGCTCTAGAGGAATCTGAAATAACTACAGATTCCAATGAGCACAGTGAGATCAATTCAACAGTGGAACATCAAGACAACATGAACCTTGATAACTCCAGTGGGCCAAAGAGTCCAGTGACTGCAGGGACGGAGAGCTTTGATTCTGACTGTACAGCAGAAGCACAAAACCAGGACAGAAAAGATACAGAAGAACCTGAAAGAGACGTGTCTGCTGGGGATCATGACATGGTTCCTGAACATTCTGAGAAGACGACTGAAGCGACGCCAGAGAGTTCCAGTCCAGATGCCAGTGAGCATGCCGTTGACGGATGTGATGAAGTCCAGAATCTTCCTGTTGTTTGTCAGAGCAAACAAGATGGAGGACCAGAGGTGCCGTCAGAGGACACGTCAAATGCTGCAGCTACGTATGAAGCCCAAGAATTAACCCAAGCTGCTGCGGATATTTCAGAGAGGGTTGAGCATCCTCCCAAAGTCCAGCCTCTGGAGGATCATGGAAGTGACAGCTTGGTTCCAACAGAATCTGCCAGTCCTACTACAACTCAGCGGGATATAGATTTCCAGACGACGGCAGCTTCGGAGGAGATCTGCACTCCAACAGAGGCCACTGAAGTCGCTGTGCGGAAAGAACTCACCGCCGCCACTCATGAGTGTGAGGAAGACAAGGACACAAAGATGGCAGAGTGTGAGAGTGCTGCTGGGATTCAGCAAGAAGATCAGGTGGAAGCAGCACCAGAGGCAGTTGCTGGAATACAAAGCTACAAAAACGCAGGAATCAACGTTTGGTATCAGGAAAAAGACGTAGATGGTGACGCGACGACAGACGACTGCGCTGTTATTCAGATGGAGACTACGTCGGCACCTGCAGGGGATTTACAGAGCTGTCAGAACCTGGTGGCGAACGACCTCAACGGGGCAGGAGGGGGAAAAGAGGTGACGAGCGAGTGTTGCGATGGTGAAAAGGAGGAAGTCAAGCATCCCCAACTTCAAACAGACATGGAACCTTCAGCAACAGCAGGGGAAATCTCTGTGGCGTCATCCACAGCAGAGGTCGACCGACCCCAGGGCCCTGGTGTCACCAACCCCGACACAGAAGTTCAAGAAAATCCAGTGACTGAAGCCTTGGAGACTCGATACACAAGTGTGGATACTGCAGACTCGCTAGGAAACATAGGAAGTGCAGCAGAGGAGGAGATGACGTCTTATCAGCGGTCTAGAGTGGAAGCACAAAGATCCGATAACCTGGAGATCAGTGACCTCAGCACAGATGTTCAACAAGATCTTGTAAGTGAAGGTGAGGGGAGCAAAAGGGATGAAGATAAAATGACCAGAGAAGAGCGCGACAGTGTCGCACAGATGCTCATGGAAGCAGCAGCAGAGGAGGTTTCTGACTCGCCGTGTGTGGAAGCTCAAAACCACAAGGGAAGGAAGATCAGAGAAGGTGATTCGGGAGTATATCAAGATGTGGGGAGGGAAGGTGATGAAGACACACCCGTGACTGAATGTGCTGATATTTCAGAGGTAACGATGCCAAACCCAGAGGAACTTTCCAGTCAGACTGTGTTAATGCAAAGCTGCCAGAGCGTGGAGGTGTCAGAAGTCCATGGAGAAGAAGAAAAAGTGAGCGAAAGTTGTGGTGCTAAGGTGGACGAAGATGTTCTTGCAGCCGCTTCTATCAGCGTTCCAGAGCCTCAGATGAGCACAGAAGATTCAGAAAGAGCAGAGGAGATTCCTACTACAGTGAATGGAGAAGACCTCAGAAGTCTAGAGCCTCATGAACTGGCTGCAAGCCTTCAAAATAATGAAGTAGATGGTCAGAATACAACTGATCGCATTCATGTTCCAGAGGCTCAAACAACAATGGAAACAAGTGCACCACCGGAAGAGACGCCCAGTCCATCACCTACAGAAGACCAAAGCTGTGGACATGTGGAGATGTTAGAACTGGACAAAGGTGTTAAAGAAGATGGAGTTGAGCACAAAGTAACTGAAAACCTGTCAGTGACTGAATGTGTCACTCATCCAGATTCTCAAATGAACATAGAAGCTTCAAGAGTACCAGTGGAAGTTCCTTCTCCACCACCTACAGTAGAAATACAGAGCAGAGAGAAGGTGGAGATCATGGGCCACAGCTCAGAAGTAAAGGAGACGACAGACAACGTCAGGATGGAGTCTAATTCCACATCAATAGAGCCGCTACGGAGTGACGAAGAGCCCGGTCGACCGAGCAAAGAGTTTGAACCGGATCTTTTGACTGCGACTTGTGAGAGTAAAGTGGATGGAGATGCATTTGCTGCTGAGCGTGTCAGCGTTCCAGAACCTCAGAAGATGGAAACCACGGCAGCGACAGAGGGAATTTCAAGGCGACCACCTACACTGGACACAGGAGAGGTGTGTGAACTCGGCACGGATGTTCCGAATGACGTGGCGAGCGCAAGTTTGGAAAGTAAAGTAGATGAAGACAGTGGCCCTGCTGGAAGCGTGGACATTCCAGAGGCTCCAGTGGAAACTACAGCAACACAGGAACACATCAGCAATGTGGCATCTGCAGTGGAACAGGACTGCCAAGAAGCCGCTGGTGATCCTCCTCATGCTTCAGTGTGTGACATTAATGAACCCCCCACTGTAGCTGCTTCAGAAAATAACGAAGACACGGGGTCAGGTGACGAGAACGTGCAGGTGGACGCAATATGTGGGTCAGGAGAGGGGCTCGGCTCTGCACTGGATGAGGAAGCTAAGATGCAAGTGACACAAGCTGATGGAGAGCCTGCAGTGGTTTCCACAGAGCAGCCTGATGCAGGACGCAAGGGGGGAAGTGAACAAAGAGAAGTAACGCTGCTCGTTTTTGCCAGCGGCGAAGCAGTTCCGCCGTTAGAAGAGCAGGTCGAGATGATTGCGCAGCCAGAGGAGGAGCTTCAAGCCATCCAGGTGGTGTATGAGCCCATCAGCAGCCCAGAGAGCAGCGACGATAGAGATGTCCCTGCAGCGTCGCAGAACCACGTTGGGTTTTCTGTACTGGGGATGGAGGAGACCGTCCAACAAACGGAAGGAGGACCATCAGCTGATGGCAACATCACAGCTGTAAATAATACCGAACAGCAAAGTCAGGTCCCAGACAGCCAAGAGGAGGAGATGAGGGGGGAAAGCCCAGATGTGCCTGACAGTTGTGCCTCCGTTGGAGCAGAGCAGAGCGGGAAAGTCAAACAAGTCGCTGTGATCAGCTCCAGCGATGACATCAGGATGCCTGAAGGCCAGGTGGACGGTGCAGTCGAAGGAAGTGAAAACAGATACGCAGACCGCTCCAGCGCTGCAGAATCTTCTGAAGTGGTCCACGAGGTCGCCGGCCTCCCGGAGGGCGCGGTCCTTACCGTGGCAGAAACCACAGCCACTACCATGTTTGCCATACCAGACAGCACATCAGAGGAGTACGTGATCCTGGAACCGGTGCCGCAGAGCGAAATTAACTTTGATATTGTGACTCAAGCAGCAGCCGAGTCGGGGCTCTCTGTCCCGTTCGCGGCAGAGGCGAACGCAGGCGTCGCACAGGGTGACGTGATGAACGGACCCCGAGTGATGGTTCTCTCAGAGGCAGAAGCTCCCCGGTCTCAGGCGCCAGATGCCACAGAGGCACTAAACCAAAAAATCATTTCACCTGCAGAAAGTGATGTTCAAAATTCTGACCCTCACCAGCCACCATCGGCTCACACGCTGGATCTTGATACGTCAGAGGTCGATGCACATAAGACCAGTCAGGATTGTCCTTCAGTGACAGTAGATACTAATGAAGTGAACTTGGGTATACAAGAAGTGCAGATTCTGGAGGATATGGAGATCGGACGCGAGGTTGTGCTGGCAGAGGAGGACAATGAGGAAGATGGAGATGTTAGCATCATAGGAAAGACCCAGAAAAAAGCAGAGCCGGCGCCTCCTGAGGTGAAGCTCGATGAGGAAAATAAGAATGAAGACTCTTCTGGGTCCAAGTTGAAACAAAACACCACTGCCGAGAAGGTTGGAGGCGAGAAAAGGGAACCTGAGGAAGTTAAACCCAAGAAACAACAGATGAACACGCAAGCCAGGACCAAAGCTCGCCTAGCGGCCTTAGCTGAGCAGAAGGCTGCAGCGGCTAAGAAATCAGCAAACAGGCACCAACTCAATCTCCTAGCGCTCTGCCAGGAAATTGCAGAGGACATTGAAACAGACAGCATGCTACTGAAAAAGATCGAGGAAGAAAAGCAAGCTGCCGCTGCAGCGGCGGCAGCCGCAGCGGCAGATGTGGCATCTAAGCATGAAGCCAGCGAGGAGAGTCCACATGCTAACGCACAGGCTAATGCAGACACTGCTCCCGCTTCGGCTCCCGCGGGGCCAGAGGCTCCTCCCGCCCCCGCTGATGAGGTGTCTCCGACCCAGCCTCCCGCGGCCGACGCCACCGAGGCTAAACCTGCCGACGAGCCCCCAAAGAGACGTTTCTTCATCTCGCAAGTGTCCGTGCCGCTGAAGGCCCATGAGAAGAAGAAACTGACCAGATATCAGAGATTAAGACAAGTGGAACTGCAGAGGGAGAAGATGTCTTGGGCACGCGTGAAGAAACTTAAGTCTGACCAAGCCAATCAGATGTTTTCAGACATCGATTGGCAGGAACCTCTTAACGCCTTTTCTCAGTTTTCCATGAACCCTGTGGCAAAAGCTCCTCCGCCCGTACCCGGCCCGGCAAAAACCCCACCCCCGAGCGTTGCTTCAACGAGCAAATCTGAAACACCAACCAAAGACGTCTCCAAGGCTGACCCGCCCAAGGATGAGCCTGTTAAAACGGAACCAATCAAACCAGAACCAGTCAAAACGGAGCCCATTAGAACAGAAGCAACCGAAGCTGAGCCCACCAAAACGGAACCCGCTAAAAGTGAAGAAGCTAAATCGAACCTTGCCAAGCCTGAAGCTGCTAAAAGCAGCCCTCTGAATGCGGAAGTTCGTAGATCCACAAGGCAGACGAAGGCTCAAGCTTCGAAAGAAACTCCAGCCCCAGGACCTTCCCCAAAAGTGACCAGATCGGCAGCTAAGAAGAAGCTCCCCGCGGTGCCCCCCCCCATGCCCAATGGTCTAAATGCTCAAAAGCAGAGCCCTGTTGAGTACAAGCCATACAAACCCAAGCCCAAGTACTCCTTTGAAGACTTTGAGCTGGACGATGACCCCGTGCCAGTCGCCCCAGCCAAGGCCAGTCCCCGTCCCCAGCAGGCCAGACCAAACCTTCAGCAGGTCCCCACAGCTCAGTCCAAGCCCGGGTTGCCAGCACAGCCTCCCAGTCAGACACTACTCAAAACGCGGACTGCACCTGCCGGCCAGGACTCCGCTCCATCAATGTCTGCAGTCGCAACGAAGCCCCCGGCGAACGCGCCAGCCGCCGCCGCGGGCTCTTCCAACGCCGCTCCTTCCGCTAAACCTCCGTTAAAACCTTCTGCTTTGAGCCCGCCTCCGTCTAAAGCCTCCTCAGCTCCGGGTCAGTCCAGGCCGGCCGCTTCCCCTCTGTTAAAGCCCAGCCCGGAGGAGAGGCGGCTCAGTCCGGGCGGTCCACCTCGGCGACGTCATCCACGTGTGCTGCTGCTGGTCCGCCGCCGGAGAAGACCGTCACCCCGCCATCAGCAGAGCGCAGCAAGGTAAGAAGAGATTTCTCTTGTAAGCTGTGGCTGAATCAGTGGGCGAATGAGAACTGTCTCATCTCCATTTTGAAGGATGCAACCAGTTCGCCTTCATCGGCTCCCCCCTCTCGAGTTTCTCCAGAAGGGAAGTTGGAAATGCCGGATGCCAGTAAACGGTGTGAGGAAAAGCCCTCAGGTGAACATCACTGTCCATTTACACTGAGTTATTTCGATTTTCACCATAGTTAGTGCAGGTTCGGACTGTTTTAGGGTCGTCTGAGGCCAACAGTTCTCACTTTTTACGCAAATCCTACCTTTGCTGCAGCCGATGGCGCGGCTCCTTTAAAGAATGCGCCAGCAGAGAAGATGGAAAGTAAGACCCACGATGGCAGGACTCCCCTCTCTGAAGCTAGTCTACAGAAAGAACTCAAGAAACACAGGGAGGCTGACAAAGATGGCACCCAAACCATTATTGTGAGTGAACAGCAGCGCTGCACCAAATCTCTTCAGGATGTGATCAATATTTTAGTATTCGCTTCTTGTCCAGCGTCTGCGGAGCGGCTCGGTGTCAGACTTCACTGCAGGCACTTCGAACCCTGACTGTCAGACCGACATGAAGGAAATCTGACTTGTTGGCTCAGGGATTTTAGTTTTGTTTTCCCGTTGTTTCCGCAGGACGCGGGGCAGAAGCATTTCGGCGCCGTCGGCTGCACCGTGTGTGGAATGCTGTACTCTGCTGCCAACCCCGAAGACGAGTCCCAGCACTTACTCTTTCACAACCAGTTCATCAGCGCGGTCAAATATGTGGTGAGGGAGCGTTTCCTGCGCTAACATCTCATTATTGGTCTTGGCGTCTTCTAAGGGGTTAGAATTTAGGTGATATGCAAATGTGTTGATGGTTTTGGGCCATTTGAGCTCAAAAAGAAGCTAATGTCTGCACATTTACAGAGTTAACCGTCACCTAAATGCGTCATTCTCTCCATCGTTTGTCAGGGGTGGAAGAAAGAGAGGATTCTGGCCGAGTATCCCGATGGCAAGATCATCCTCGTCTTGCCCGATGATCCCAAATACAGTCTGAAGAAGGTACTCTTCACCCACAAACCAAATCTCAGCTTGCGCTGATAAAACAGGATATAAACTGGTGGATACACCTCATTCAAATCATTTTTGCCAGGTGGAGGAGATCAGAGAGGTGGTGGACAGTGACCTCGGCTTCCAGCAGGTGGAGACCAAGTGTCCCTCTAAGACCAAGACTTTCCTCTTCATCTCCAGTGACAAGAAAGTGGCCGGATGCCTCATTGCCGAGCACATAGAGGAGGTGAGAGATCGGGGGCAGGAAGCACAATAGGGGAGACGTTAAACAGTCCCGGCATCATGTCCTGACCCATGTGAGCGCCTGCAGGGCTACAGAGTGATCGAGGATCCTGTGCCGGAGGGTTCAGAGGGGGAGAAGCTGATGTTTGAACGTCAGAGAGCTTGGTGCTGCTCCATAACGCCGGAGCCGGCCATCTGCGGCATCAGCCGCATCTGGGTGGTCAGCATGATGAGACGCCAGGGCATCGCCTCGCGCATGCTCGACTGCCTCAGGTACGAGCCTGTTCAGGGAGCGCCACGCGTGTTACACCGGCAACAACCAAAGTCTGACTTAAACATTTGATTTTACAGGAACAACTTTGTGTTCGGCTCCTACCTGAGCAAGGACGAGATCGCCTTCTCCGACCCGACTCCCGACGGAAAGCTTTTTGCCACCAAGTATTTCGGCACGTCGCAGTTTTTAGTTTATAACTTTGTCAGCGGAACGAGCTCGTCCCAGCCCAAAGCCGGGACACTATGACGGCCGTCAGGACAGCAAATTATCCAGATCCCTGAAAGTTTGATGCAGAATTTCAATACTACAAAGTAAAGCTAATTCCTCGGACAGGATATATATTGGTTTAAATCTCAGGATTAAAACAACAAGGCTGTTGTTGAAAAATGTTATTAATCCACCCTTTAATCCCCCACCTGAAATATTTTCTTTAATCATATTATATAAGCAACAGGTTGATTTCAGTATAGACTTCCACTGCATGACCAGGCCGCAATATTGATTAAAAAAAAAGAGCATTTCATTGATTGATCATGTGACATAAACCAGATATTTTAGACCTCTGTCATTATGTTTAGTATATTTTTTAAATACATACATTGTAAACGTGTACGTTGCTTTTTATGGTCAACCTTTCTACTTTACTGTGGCGTTTGCCATCATCTCAAATTGTACTGAAGCAGAGTTTGGAGGGTCTCTCGTTAATTTTGGCTCTTTCCACGGCGTCGGTCCCGTTTCACTGTCACTTGTGAGATGAGGTCAGGGCTGAGGCTCCTTCCTAGAGGACGGGTGAGTTAGAGGTGTAGCTCGGGCATTAGTCATGTGACCACCTCACCTGAAATGTTTAGTTTTCCAAGCTGAGCCATATACTGTAACCATTTAGCAGGGCACTGTAGCCTAAACTGTATCCAGTGATGTTTTTTTTTATTCCACTAAAGCTTTATTGTTTTTGTTTGTGCTTGAATGGAAAAAAGCTCTTTCTCTTACATTAGTGTAGAGTATCACCCTCCTATTAGTGGCAACAAATGTATATCGAGTTAGATCAGCGTATTTTTTAACTGGGTGAGTATTGAGGAGTGAGCACGGTTTAACTGGTCGGGTATTGGAGTGACGCAACACTGTGATCAAGTTCAGCCTGCACGACATTTTCCGGAGCGATCTACAGGAAGGGTTGCCTTTCTCAACTGATTTCCGCTATTTTAATCCATCCCTCGTTTTTTTTGTTCTTTATTATATAAACACTTGCTTTTAGAAGGATGTGCCGTGTAAGAAAAGAACCTTGATTTATACGAAGCGGTTATGTAAATATTTATTTAATTAATAAACAGTTAAAAGTTTTTGTTCTGGCTATATTGTAGTGGCGTCTACTGACATCTAGTGGACGTTGTTGTTAATGCGCGCTTCAAGGTGGGAACGTTTCGGTAGGTTCATAGTATTTTCTCTGGTTTCCTCTGTCCTCGCAAATGTAAACACTCCTTTCTTAGGCACATTCCTCGACACTCCTGTCACAACACGGAGCAACACGATGGCAACTTCTGAGAAGCAAAACAACCTTAGAACAACACGGATACTTCCTCCGGCAGAGAGTGAGAAAACAACCGGCCTCTGCTCCTCCTCGCAGGTCTGATGCTAATCAGCTGGAGAAGACTGGACTTGGGCTTCCTAAAGTGTCCGAAGCACTCAAAACCAGTCACTTTGACCTTTTCCTGACCAAAGGATTGTCTCGATCAGCTGAGTTTCACCCCCGAGAGCCGAGAGAAAACAACAATTTGGAAACGCATATTTATTTTCAAATACAAATTTCTTTTTACAAAAGAGAGCTGCCACATTGAGAACCATTTCTGCTAATTCTAACGATTATATTGGTGTTGAGCTACCTCTAATAAGTCGTGGAATAAATCAAGCAACACATCTGGGTTGAACTTTCTACAATCTGTACACAACCGGCTTCACATCCAGTTTGTTAGACCCTATAACCAGAACTACTTAAATAACCTATGGTCACCTGAACTGTTAAAAAAAAAAAAAATCCCAACAAAAAACAGGATCTGTTAGCTGGGTGGGGATTGGCCTTGTTGCCTGACATCTGCAGGGACTTGAGCTGTTTTAAGAGCTTTAAAATGAGATTACAGTAAGCTCTGGGTACCTGTTGACAGGCAAGGAACCTATGAAAAGAGCTGCCCTGGAGCGTGCATGGCAAACACAGATTTATCAAGGAAACACGTGGACTTAAACAAGGGGCAGAAACTGACACAAGCCAGCCCCCCCACATTAGCAGTTAGCGGTTAGCTCAAAGGAGTTGCCGTACGGTAGCTCGTTGTGCCAAGTGTATGGCAACGTCAGAGTTTAGGCACCAAAGTCAGCGTAGCCCAGGCGTTAGGGTCGTCCCTACAGGATGGGACAGTTCTGACCGCAGAAGTCGTACAGTAAGTCCAGCACGTCCGGCTCAGGAACCCTTCTGCTCACGACACCGTGGCCTCGCACAGGCTGTGCAACCACCGGCTCGCCATCTGGAGGCAGCTCTACCAGTGGGTGCACTTTATTATCCATCTTCTTAAAGTCGGTAATGCCAACAGCTGGCAGCGTGCCGTTCCTCTCTGCCCCCCTTTTGGCGTCCTTCGACTGGTCCTTGGTGACTGCGTCGCCGTTGGCGGTGACCCTGCTAGCTGTGCTCGGCTCCTCCTGACACACATCTGACTCATTGGCATGGGGTAAAGAAAAGTAGGTGCACTTCCTCTGGAGAGTGTTCCTGTCCTCCCGTTCAAGGAGCGTATATGGAGTCTTCTGTTCTGAATCCTGTATTATTTCCTCGGCCTGAGGGGGGGCTGTGATACCCTGATTGATTCCAGCTGGGTCTGAAACACACTTTCTAATCAGCCTTTGTCCATTCTCGCTCTCGCCCGGCCTCACCTGGTTGCTAAAAGCCACACATTTTGTTGCTTCGCTTAGCGCATTAGTGGAATTGAAGTAAGATAAGTCAGAGTCTGCTTTGGATGGGATGTGGTGGAAAGGAGAGGAATTTCTGGAATGATCCTTCTTTTTTGGCCTGGGAGCAGATGGAGGCCTCTCGCCTGCTTCCTGTTCAGGATTAACGGCCTTCTTGCCGTAAAGCCTTTCGATTGTTCTTCTCACAAAGCCTTTACTGATGGATTTCTGCGCTGAGTCATCTTCAGCGCCGGATACGTCACTGGAAGTCTGAGATTGGTATCCGCCGCTCGGCGATGTCTCCGCTCGCAGGTCGGGCAGTTGCCATCTGGTGGCGGCGTTTCCTTGCTTGGTGTCCGTCACGCTCTTTGCCAGGAACATTTCCCTGATGGATTTGACCCGTGTCCCCTCGGGCGCCGCTGTCGTGATGCTGCTGGAGTCGTAGCTGAAAGACAACGACGACTGAGGGGCTGATCTGCTGGCTAGAGCCGACTTGGAGGTGGGGGATTCAGAACCCTCGTCATTCGAATGAAGGAGGGGGTTTCTTTCTGAGGAACACTTGACTGTAGGACGCGCTGTTGTCCTCATGGTTCTTTGGGCCTCAGCAACTTGTTTTTCTAGGAGGTTTACTCTCTCTGCGATGGTCTGGGCTATGACTTCTTCCTGAATTTGTCTGGCCACATATTCACAGGTTTCACCTTCAGACTCAACGTCCAGCAACGTTTTCTGATATTCTCTGCTGCTGTATCCGCTCACGGTCAACCGTTCCTCTTCTGAACTCGAGTCTTTTTCATAGTACCTTAATTCCTCTTCCGTGGAGCTGCTAAACTTTGGTGCCTTTAACTCTGCATTAGCTAAACAGCTATCGTGGTCATTTCCAGCGTCCTCATCGGTACTGTATTGATGGCTATTTATCAGACTGCTCCTGTCTTTTCTGGTAGGCATGTGTTGATTCACGTCTTCTTCTTCGACCTCCATGGCGCTCTCCTGCTTTTCGAATGCATTTTTGACAACAGGCTTTGGTTCTGTACTCTGATCTTCAGCCAGATCTTCTCCTGAAACTGGTTCTTCCATATCTGAGCCATGAGCACTGGCTTCCACTTCTGCGTAGCCTGTTTGATTCAACCTTTCTGGTTCTAAGTTTGAGAGACTCGTATGCTCACGTGTCGATTCGCTCGCTGGGCTACTCGTCCTTACATTCAGTTCTACGTAGTAATTGAGCGCCGCTTGCTCTTCCTCCTCGGAGGGACATCCGGGGACAGAAGAGTCATCGCCTGCTCCGTTCTCATAGCTTGTCCGATCAGATTCCACCTCTGCTTCTCTCTGGTGTTCCTCTTCTGTACCTGACCCCTCATTTTCGGGGACAGTCCTGATCTCCTCTTTGTTCACCTGCAGCTCATTACTCTCCAACTCAAAACTGTCTTGTTGGATTGAAGGTCTCGGGCTGGCTTCATTTCGAGTTACACTACCTTTGTTCACTCCGCTGACATCCCTGATTGTCTCTGTATCATCACTGTCCCTTGTGACCTCCGCTGATAGGGAGGCTAGTTCCACTTTGAGCTCATGGGGTATGTCCAGATTATCCATGATCTCATCGATAGTATCACTGCGTCTTTCGGGAGCCTCCGCTCTGAATTCTTGCTCTGAATCCAGTGTTGAGCTGCAGCTCTGGCATTTAGTGCTGAATTCCTGGAAGCTCTTCCAGCTGTCCATGAGCTGCTTTGAAGCGGACTGCTGCAAACTCAACAATCGGCCATTTAACTGCTGAGAATCCTCAATAGCAGCGATTTCCCTGAGAGACTCGATCATTTCCAAAGCCCCGGTGCAGCTGACAGCGTTGGCGTTCAGCTCCCCCCTGCAATGATCAGTTATGCCGTCCTTCAAGGTCATGACAGATAGGAACACCAGGAGCACTTTAGAGGAGGAGCCAAACGTGGATGCTACGTGAGAGGAGAAGTCAGACATGCTGTTGGACCTTTCAAGGCAGGACGGGTGTCTACTCTGCAATATTTGTCTTATGGACTTTATCGAGTAGCAAAGTTCCTCAAGCACAGGTTTCGTATTTGGCTGATTTGCAACGTTAAATTGTTGTGGTTTGACCTGGCTTTCTGTTTTATCGCTCTGATCGGATGTTGATGTTGGCGTCGGTGGCGGCTGCTCGCCCTTTTCTTTGGACGATCTCCTTTGTGTCACATTTGCGTTATCCAACGAGGGATTTCGGCCGGGCATCATGTCACCAGACCTGTGTCTCACCGGCGGTGCCACCATGTCCAAAGACTGGGAATCAGGCAGTTCTGGTTGAGGACGCACCTGCTTTCTCTTGGTAGAGCTGCTAGCATTTGGGGTTATGTGCTTTTCTTCTCCAACGTGCGTCATTGTCTGAACACTTGGTGCTAAAGCTTCACTTGACAAAAGACTGCCCGCCGACATCCTCCCTTCTGATTCCAAACTTGCAGGGTACGCAGAAGAACAACGCGAAGGTCCGTTTTCTTGCAAAGGACCGTTGCTCGCCAGATGTGCGGCTCTTGTTTGTTGGATGTCGGGAAGTACAGTTTCAGCCGCCCCGTTGTTTGGAGTGGGCTGTGTTTCATCGCAGGATACGGTATATTTATCCAGACGAGCTTTTCTGAGGGACATTTTCCTGTCAAAAGAGAAATTACTGACCAAGGGAGCCCTTTGAATAGATGGAGTTCTTGATATTGGTGTGGAGGAACCATCAGACAACACAGATGTTGTGGTTTCTGATGTCCGGTCTACAGATGATGTCACCTTGTCACATGAAGGACTACTGGGTAATGGCTGATTTGATGATTGGCTAGCCCCCGACGAAACCCTGGAGAACACGTCGCTGGTTTCTGAAGGCATCAGACCCTCGTCATCATTTAAAAGCTCTGCCATGTCAGCCGGCGGAGGAGGAGAGGGCAGATCCATCGAAAGGAAAGGGGACGGCGCTGCGTCCTGAAGCGAGATTTTGATTGGATGCGATCTCCGTTCACTTTCTGTTGGCATCTTTTGAGTTTGTGGAATGTTTGAGTTGCAGCAGTGGTTGGAGACGGGCTGTATTTCCCCCAGATTGTTCTGAGCTGAGCTATTACAGAGCTCTGTGATTTGCTGCTGGTTTGACGTCTTCTCTGCCGATGGATTTGATGTTTTCGTTTCAAACGAGAGGATTCTTTGTTTTACAGAGGCTCTGCGCACCATATCGGGGAGCAAGTCCGTTTTCTGGGCTTGGCTCGTCTGCGCCTCTGAGGTCATCTCTAATTGTCTAACCACCTTTGCTACACTAATTCTCTGACTTTCCCCTTCTTCATGCGTGTGCTGCTGTGATTGCTCCAGCCACTTTTCCACATATTTGTTCGTAGCTGAGCCTAAGGAATCAAAGGTCAGCAGTGGGGCGGTTTCCCCATCATTTTGGTTCTTTGGCCGGCGTGTCGCTTGACTGGAATTATTGGGAACATCTTTCTTGTTTTCCTGGAGAGGAACCGTCTCACGGTCATCCATCTGTGGTGTTTGTGGCTTTCTCACCTTTGTGCTTTTTGCTGATCTTAATTTGTTCCCATAGCTTTTCCTAACAGACAGAGGTTTAACCTGCTTTTGTTTCTTTGATTTTTCTGCAGATTTTTCTTTCTGTCGTTTTCCTGGTGACAGAATTTGACCGTATTTGTTGGGAGCTTTTGGATTTGAGGCGATTCTCTTGTCTTTACCAACCTCCCCTTGCTGAGCCTCATGACTGCGTTTACTTAAATCCATTGCTTGAATTTCGCTAGCTTTGACCGTGGGCAGGAAGAGATCTGATGTTAGCGACATGCTCTCAGCTCTCCACATGCTAATTGACTCAGAAGCCGTCGAGGGTCTCCAGATGTCACTTTGAGGTTGTCCGTTTCCTGAAGGGAGCGTCCTACAGAATGGGTTCCCAGGGATGTTTGGAAGGAAGTTGTCCTGGCAGCTCTGCTGTTCGTATATGTGTAAGACGGTTTCTGCAACATCGTCTCCACTGGATTCGGTCTGCCGGAATTCAGCCATCCCTTCTGACTCAAACGCGCTTATGTTCCTGCTGTTGCCGTCCACCGATCCAAACCTCCGGGGTTTGGGCACTGGTTTGGTGCTCCTCTGCTTGAACATGCAGAACTGTTCAGTCATGGCCATGTGATCTGTCTGCTCTTTGTATGAGAAAGCAGTGATGGTACCTTCCTGGATCCCCTCTGCTGACACAGATGTCCTGCTTTCCACAGATGCCTGATTTTGCCTGATGGGACTATTTCCTGGTGTTGGAGTTCTCTGAGGAGACATCGGAACATCTTCACTAACGCTGTCACTCAAAGCTCCGTTGCACCTCGGCAGGGGCTCCTCGTCGTTGCCCTCACTTGTGCCATTTTCATTGGCGTCCGTTGCCGCGTTGGGACATTGTAAATCCAGTGAGTGAGATTTCACCAAGTCAATCTGCTCTGCTTCCGAGGCTGGTAACGAGTTCCCATTTGTCTGATTAGCTGCACTTGAGCGTGACAGCGTGGTCGTCCATTGGATGGTTTCCTCTTCCTTAATCGTCAGCCGTACCTTCATCTCCACTGTCATGGTACCATCTTGGTTTACCCGGAAGGACTTCTCGATGTCGTCCTCGGTGGGCAGCGTGCAGTCCCGCGCTTCAACGTCACCCTCCGCCACCGACTCCAAAACATGACGCGACCCGATACTGGCGGAGTTTGTGGGGTTGCTGGGCAGGTCGAATGAACTCTCCGTGATTGAGTCATGGATCCGATTCACGATGTACCTCTCGGAGGAGGAAGAGAACTTCCTCGACATGGGAGTGTATGAGAGAAGCTTCTTGTTACCTTGTCACCCAATCCCACAAAAATTATGTTCAAAATTGTCCAAAAATTCAGGAGGAAAGGCAGCCGATTTGTTTAAGGAGATCCAGGGGCCATGAAAGGAGAAGAAAAAAGAGTTAGAGAGATGGCACAACTACTGATAGCACCTGAAGAACAATATCCATCAGACAGATCCACGGTGTATGTAGGTCATCTGTGGTATTATGCATGATATCACGTCTCAGCACATTCTTCATCCCATGAGAGCAGGTGGATTACTGAAGGCCCGCTCAGTAGGGGCGCCTCTGTGCAACACTGTCGAATCACAAACTTTGTTTTAACCCAAACTTACGATTGAGAGCTTTCAGTCTTCTCGCTCTGTTAGGAGTTAGCTTTGCTGGCGCTTCGGATTTCTGTGCAATGTAGTTTGCAGGCCTGAAAGGTTCCCTGCCTGCAGCCACGACAAGCCCAGAGCACAATATCAACCCAGGGAGACCGTCCACCTGCAGTGGAGAAGGAAGATTTGTGTTTAATGATATGTGGCTGCACAGTTATCAGAAAACAGTGTGTGTGTGTGCGTGTGTGTGTGTGTGTGTTTGGGGGAACCTTCAATTTTAAGATATTTGGGAGCATCTTTGAAAATAATGCTTGTACTTATTCAGTCTAAATGTTAAAACGAGCCCTTGCAGCATTAGCAGCATTGAATGCACCATCGATCCTTGACCCAGAGCCTTACTGGACTGTACGTATCCCAGAATGCCTTTCTCCGTATTAGGGTGAGATGCCAAAGGAGCTTAACTCTTTCTAAACTCGTGCGATGGTTATTTACAGCTTTAAACCAGCCCAGTATGGGTCAATTAGAATGGCACAAAACCCCAAACATGTTATTGATCATAAAGGTTTTAGTGCTGTTCTGTTTAAAATTGCGTCATATATACTTTAATGAACCTCCACATCTCATCACCATGAAGCTAAGATGCTGCGGTGTTCCCGGTATTCAGCTAGTTCGAGAATTTCATTTCATGCGTGTCACGTTGATACTCACACGTCGGCCATCGAGCGTGTGAAGCTTCACCACATGGAACTGGATCGCCTCTGAAATATATTCCAGGATGGACTCAAAAGTGGGGGTTATCCTCTTGTCCAGCACCAGCGTGTGTTGGACAGTGGGGGCCCCATTGCGGAAAACCACGAGCCTCTTCGGCGTGCGCAACACGGCCCGCTCAGTCTTCCGGATCTTCTGGCCAGGGAACGACCTGGACTGGTGAACCATCCGACGGCGAGAGCTGACAGGCCGGGCGTGATACCAAGGCGGGAGCTTCCTCCTCACCAGCGCGAGGTTGATGGGCTTCACTTTCCGCATGTCGGAGCAGATGTAGGACTTCCCATCCTCCAGCTCATCCAAGGTGTTGACCGCATGCACCCCGTGGGGAGTGGTGATGTTCCTCACCCCGAAGGGCAGGGGGACCTTTTTGGAGAGACTGTCGAGCAGCGCGTCGAAGGTCTTGAAGGTGCGGTTGTTGATGACCATGCACTGGCCGCCGAACTGAGGATCTCCGCTTTTGTAGAAGCAGACCCGCTTCGACAGGATTGGATCGGTGACGCTTTGGTGGCGCGGAGTTCCGAATGAGCGCCCGCTCCCCGACGACTGGTCGGGGAGGAACCGCCGAAGACTCGGTTCATTCATCGTCACTGATTGGCTGGAAGAGAAGTTGGATCATTAAAATGATAAAACCGGCTTCCTTCATGAATCGGGATGCTCGCGGCGCCGATCCGAGTGATTTGAGATGTGTTCTCTGACAAACATATGGTGTTTACTTCCATCAGGCCGGGTGACGTCAACTCTGGACCACCTGCCGCGTGAGTAGAATTCACTAGTGAGCAAGAAGTTTGGGAAGATTTGAGGAGATTATCGCTGTTTACGCCACTAGTTTGTTTTTTTCATTAATAATGATGTAGCAACACAATTTGTGATGCTTTTTAAAAATAGAAAATAGAAAAATAAAATGAAAGTCACATAGTATCATTTCTTTATACCTTAAAGTCTTTAAAAGGTATTTATTATAGATTATTGAAATAAAACTTCTGCAATTTCACATTATTCATCCAGCAGTTGTATTGTCTTTACTGATTAACATTTGTAGTTCGGCTTTAACCTCGTTACGCTCCAAATGCTAAAAATGTAGCACAGATTTTACAGATTACATCCCGATGAGCAAATTTTGAATGGACTCACCCGTTCAGTCATCGTGGATTTCCAAAGGATCCGTGGGACCTTTGTCCGTGCTCTACACGTCGAGCCGACTGCCCAGCGACGGTTTATTTCCAGAGACACCATCACAGTTAATTTGCTTAATCTTTGCTGAAAGTTAATCTCCACTGCCAGCGCAGGCCTTGGAAATCCTCTTGAGGAAAGGTGTGACACACAGATGGAGGCAGAGCCCAACAAAGATCCGGAGGTGGAACTCTTGGGTTGTATTGTTACAGCAGGAATAGTGAGTTTCATTTAGTCGAAGCTTTTTCCGGTGAATAAACTGTCAAATTTAATTAACTTCATGGTAACGGAGAAGCAGATGGTGAATCGGTGTAACGTCTGTGTAATCTCACCGAGGGTCTCTTCTGATAAGAATTAGGTAGAACCCTGATCCATGATAGCATACCCCCGATAACAGCATCAATTTTGCTGTGTTACACCTGTGTCCACATTTGTGTTTGCCCTATGCAGGAGTCAGGACAGGACCTTTCCAAAATATTCCTTTGATGCCATAAAACCGCCACAGCACCCCCCCAAAAACATGTCAATTAAGTTTAGAAGGGTAGTGGAGCCAGATTATGTTGAGTCGTATTACTGAGGGTATTAGCCTGATGTGTTTATGCTAACCATACTGGACGTTACATAACAAGTACCTTAAGAGAGACTATTCCTGTAGTAAAAAAGGATTAGCCTGCAAGAGCTAACTCCGTTCCGGAGTGAAGCAATCAAAGGTTATACACTCAAAAAGTTATTAGGTTTCAGTTGAATGATACTGTTGAGTTCTGGGGCGATAAAAAAAACAAAAAAAACCCCACAGGTGAGTACAAAAGAGCTGTAGGAAAGAATTCAGGAATGCTACAGGAGGCTCCCGCGTGCCTGGCCCGTGACCTGTTCCCAAAACAACAGGGGCAAAAATGTGAAAAATCCTTGAAAGGAAACCAGGAAGGTGGGGTGGGGGGGTACGGGAGGAAGCCCTCAGAGTAAACAGGTAGGCCCGAAGCCTGCATGCCCCTCATTCCAGCCCCCTCTGCCACTGAGATAAGAACCCAGCAAATGCTGAACCCTAAAAAAACAACAGAAAAAAAAATAAAGGGGGGGGGGGGGGTGTTCTGTCTGCAGCGATACAGGAACAAATCCTGCCACACACACCCCAGCCTTGACAGGTAACAGCAACAAATGGCCACAGCTCCATCTGTCACATAACCTTCCATGTCACAGAACCAGCTGCTGATACGCGCGCTGTTATTTTCCCCTCATGTGATTACACGTGGACTCGCACGCCGCCATGACAGAGATATCTGTCCCTGCGTGCCGAGTGTATTGTCACCCCCGTCGGGTGCTATTTTTAAGGCCTTGCGCCTATACGGCAACTAATTGGCGCCACGTTAGATTCAAACCTATGTTGTTAATGGGAAAAAATGTGTGATATGTTTTGGCCCTTTCCCCTTTCTATATTTGGCCCAGCGTCGTCCGTGCAGCTGCTCCTCCAGATCCGTCTGCGTATGTTCCCATCAAACACCTCTCTCCGGTCCGTATAGATTGCCTCAATTCGAGAGCGCCGAGTCTCCGTTAATCAAAGCCAGCGGCCGCCTGAAAGGGCTGAAATGCAACGCAGGGGTTGCAAATAGCAGCCGTTTCCCGCTCTGATGTCAGGTCGCGTCCAGCCGCCATCTTTCATTTGAAATCAAATGCCCGGCTAATTTTGCAGCACACACACACACACACACCACACACACACACACCTCCCCATCAGAACTGGTTAAAATGCCGAGCGTTGCAGCTGTCAGGAATTCAATTATGAGCGATGCAGCTGCACGGCAGCAGTTTTTGGACACGCGCCTCCATTAAACGCAAGCATGCGCGCTTTATGAAGACAGCTTGCACCAAAAACTCCATAATTTATAGCCTACTTTGATCCATTTTATTGTTCCTTTGAGGGCAGTTAAAAGCCAGATAGCAAAAAAAAAACGTGTCCTGCCGCAACGCCGCGGTGGAGAAAACGCTTACAATTCAACATTCCATTGAAATTACTGATGTGACTTTTTCTTCCCCTCCTAACTTCCAGTGGAATTCCCAGGTTCTGACTGAATTCCTGCCAAACAGGACTCATAAGGTCACGCCGCCGCCTGTACCCCTTCCCCGCCGCAGCCCCCTACACAGCAGTCAGAGGTCCCCACCCGGTCCATTTTGAGCGGTCCGTATCAGCTGTGCCAAGCTTTTAATCTGCCTGGTGACATCCCAGTGTTTCCTGCATGGGACAGAGGGAAAGATAAGCACGCTTCTCGTGCGGTAAATCACTCGGCACCCCCACTCATTCACTGATATGGCCATTATTCAATTAGACTGCACTCAAACTGACCGCAGTTATTGGTAATTATGTTGGGAGGCTACATTTTTTTGTTTTTTTAATGCTATTTTGGACCTGATTTCAGGACTTAATCCCGATCAAACTACAGAGGCTAACAGATAAAGCTAATTTTAGCAATTAATGCTATTAACCTGAGCCTATTAAGCTACAGCTACATTGTTTGAAACTTGTGTCTATTTGCTTTTTCACTACTACTTCAATAATATCGTGTTAGCTTGTTACCCTCCAAAACTAGGAATTACCAGAGTGCACAATTGCTTGAATGGCTCTTTTAACTCCATCATCACTGTTTTTTTTGCTATGTTTTGTCTTTTGTTTTGGGTTACAGTTGTGACGATTTAAAATGCTATGGCCACCTTACATTTGTGGTAGAGCTGCTTTAAATAAACAGGCCCAGAAATAGGCCTGGGCGGATTAAAGAGTCCTATTTCTGGGGCTGCGCTTCTTTCTTTATTTAACCCGGATTTTCCACAGAGGGACTCTGTTTTGAACATGTTTTTTGTCTAAATGCCAGGACGGGTTGGGGACAGTCGCGTCACCCCAAGGACATATTCAGTCAGCAGATCAAAATGTGTCAGATGTCCCCTGAATGCCTGCAGATGGGGAGGATGGAGCACTAGCTAGCCTCCCGGCAGCAGTATAAACACTGATATGCACAGAATGTGGGCTATTATTCTCCCGGGGGCAGCGGCGGGCAGGGTCCTCCTCGCCAAAGGACTGTTAGCTTTGGTGGACCCCGGGCAGAGGGCCAGCCCACTGGCGGGACAACCTGGTTATGAGCAACCCGTGGCGAGGAGTGATTTATCCGTCCACGCTCGCATCAGACAACTTTCCTCTGATTAAGGGTCACTCGCTGAGTAGGGTGGAGAGGGCGAGACAGACAGCCTCCCCCACCGATGGAGGCATGGCATCCTGACCAACACAAATGGGATTTCCAGATATTTACTGTAGTGTGTGTTCGCAGCACACACCTCACCACGCACAGTCAGAAGCGAGCATGTACAGAGGAATGTGCACACAGCACACACACACACACACACGCGCACAGCAGCGCCAAGATAAAGACTTATTGAGCCGGCCTTGACATTTGCTGAACCGTCAACAAAAGGATGTGGTGAATCTAAATGGCCCAGTGTTTGGCTGGTCTCTGCGGGCTGTTAAAGATCAGCGCTCCTGCTGCGGAGGGTTCACAAACAGGTTAACACCTCCGCCGCCTTCAGCGCGGACGCTGGCCATTGTCTGCGCTCGGGGGCGAAAAGTAGCCGTGCCGTGGCTGTTGGAGGATTAGCAGGCCCGGCGATGTTGAAGGTGTTTCTCCTGCGAGTGCTGGTGAATATCTGCCAAAATAATCATGTCATTTCATCATACCTGTGAATTCATCACTAACTCAAAATTGGACCGAATCTACAGTGTGAGAAATGAAGCGTTTGATCATTCTTCCTCATAGCTCGCGTGTCATATCGAAAGCCGAGGTTAAACCTGCCGTGCGTGACTGTTGGACCTCTGTTAAGGATTACCGAGGCCACGTTCTGACACCAGGATCAATATTAGGCCCTCACATGCTCTCTACATCCCTCGCTCGCTTTAAAATGAATGTTTGCGCTGATATAATCACCTGGGGTTGCAACACGCCACTCTGTTGATTTTGCAGCTGCAGGTTTGTCATGGAAATGTTTATTACATATTAGTTTACTTTTACTGAAGGCCGTTTGAGTGAATTGTAATCTGATTATAATTACCAGATGAGTTCCAGGTAAATGATCTTCCTTTGGTTGCGAAAATGCATGATTTAAAAATCACCACACAACAATAATTACATGAAACAACGACAGTTCTTAAGTTATCAAATTATTAACGTTTAATAACATTTTTTAACTTTTAATCTTTCATTATTTACGGTGCGATTATTCCTGAGCACAGCTGACCCCTAGTGGTCGATAGTGACACTGCAGCTGGTTCATGATAAGGCCAGACTCAACCCACTGCAGCTCTTCTAAGATAAAATAACAAAAAAACGTGTTTTTATTTCCAGTGGTGATTTTTGTTAATAGAATGCTGCTGATGTGCCGCAGACTGCGATACTGACAGAGAGGAGACGGGACAGGGAGGAACACACGGACGGCTTTTGGGGAACTGGAAGTAGGTCGTTTGTTGTTTCAGTGAAAATGTGCTTGATATTTGTTTGAAGTTCAACATAATCCAACAACATGTGCACAAACACACTTCCCGTGTGAGGGACGGCTCTCAGACAGGCTGCGCTACGGAAAAAACACTAAAGACCAAACAGTGTCTAGACGTGCCGAGTCGTTCAAAAATATCTTTATTTTTTAGATGTATGGTCATGAAAATGTTGTTTATATTTAATTAATGCGCACCATATTATCACACTACCTCAGGTCTGTAATATCAAATACGATTTGACAGATATTTGGCTTATAATAACACAATAAAAGTGATGTTATTTGGGCTGAATATCAATAATCAGAAGCAAAACATCTGTTCCCTCTCACATGCACGGTTTCATTCACATGCATTAATACAATGAGACAACAAAAGGTGGTTGACCCGGGTCACGGCACTCTGACCTCTCCTCTCTTTATATAGACCATATTTTTTATGTATTTTTATTTTTTTAGGAAGTCCTTCCCGTGATTCCCAAACTGGTTGGAGTGGTGTGAATTTCACAGGACGCAGCTTCCTCCCCGACGGAGGATGTTCCCAGCCAATCTTTCATGGACGGAGCAAACAGCAGTCATCGGAACCAGGAAGTGGAGACAGGTGGAAGATTCAGGGATCCACAGAGAGGGAAGAAGAGAGGACAATGGTCCACATTTAACTGGTAAACACATCAGCTGGCTTCACCCTGAATACTCCTAAGTTTCTAATATTCGTTATTTAAATGTTATCTACTTGTTTGACAATTTCCTGTTTTTTATTTTGGCTATTTCACAATTAATGAACAGTTGGTGGTGAATTAATTCCCAACTTTTATCATGACGTGGCCACTTTTTTAAATTATTTAATTTATTTAGAATATATGATGCTTCTATTTATAATCTATTACAAATATTTTACCCTTTATCATTTAATTTATATTTACTATACAAATAACTTAATAACAATTTAAATATCTAGATAGTTGCTTTAAACATCTATTATTTAAACACACATCATGTATACAACAGTTAGCAAGTAACATATAGTGCATAAGCTGATCCAAGTAGCTTGTTTTTGTTTTACTTTTGTTAACTTATATTTGGTGATTTTATTCAGTATTTTTTTTGTTTGAATTTTATGTTTAAACCAGAATTGTTAACAACTTAACCATAAGTATTTTTGCTTTAGTTATGCCCACTCTACCTTTTTAGTAACTTTACAGTAGGCTTTACCGGATGCTCTCCCACTCATCTGTTAGCTGCGTTAGATTATCGCCCCTTAAAAATTGCAATGACCGAGGTTGAACAGTGCGTGTGACTCACAACTCCTAACTGCTGTCCTGATTTTTTTTAGAAAAATCCAGTCATATTTCCTGGTACAATCAAACCAGACATTTAGTCACAGCTGCTGTTTGGTCATCACATAGCTCACTTTCTTCCTGTGTTTCCCAAGAAACAATTAGGACGCACAGACTCATTGAGCGGACCAAAGACGCGGCGAGGGACATAGCTGGAGGCTGTCCTGCCAACGCCTTCAGCCGCTCCGGAGAAAGAACCCGGCAGAGAGGAAACTGACTGCTGATGTAGTCATCTTATACTCGCTGCTGCCTGCACGAGCTAAAAATTGTCCTGGATGCCATGAGGGGATTCGGATTAAAGAACGAAGAGCGCCGGGCTGATCGACACGGGCCTGGGGTTGACGCCGTGCCTGCCGGTGGTGGGTTTGGGATTCATATCAGCTTTTATCCAAACATTTTTACCTGTTTCAGCTGTGTTAGCCTAGTTCCTTTTAACACAAAAGGGAGTGAAGTTGGCATTGAATCTGGCTCGTATTTCCGTATATTTCAGTGCCCTCCTGCGCGACCCCGCCTAAAGGTCACAAATGTAAAAACAACTTCTGGTGCTAAGCCGCGACACGGCCGCGCACCTTGAGCCGCGACCGTCGTGGTGGAGAAATCTGTTTGAGAATAATCCCCCGTGAATTCTGACACAGCAGCTGAGAAGAAAAACAAAATGGCTGTGTTGGCTCGCGGGGGGGAAGGGGGGTGGGGGGGGCGTTACCTGTTAGGTTTTATTACCTGTTTATAACTGAAAAGTTCGACGAGCGCTGATCCGGCTTCAGGAGACACATTAACAATGGAGAGGGAGCAGTGAGGGGAGATTGACACGGATCCACTGTATGTATATCGGGAACACAACTGGACGCTGGTGTGACAGGCAGGGGCCATAAAAGCAGGCTGGGGAGGGACAGCATATGCCTGGGATTACCAGCAACCAGGCCCGCTTTGGACAGCAGGGGGGACACACCCTCTTCTGCAGCTGTCCCGCATGCTGCATGTACAATCTGCTATCGATGACTTAATGAGAGCGGGCCCTTGGGGGGGGGGGGGGTCAGCACCTCCAAAGGTTCTTTTTCGGGTGTCCCGGGCCACGGTGAAGGAAATGGACCAAATGGAAAAATAACTCTAATTGCATTTTGTGTTTTGAAAGTTCAGGTTCGACTCAATATAAAGAATAATAATAAAGTTTTTAATTAATTTATTTTTAAAGGCAGTTCTAATTTAGAAAACTTCAAACTTCAATTATTCTTAAATAAGTCTGTCAGCTGGTGGCCTTTATTAATAATATAAATCCACTAAAACTATTACTATTATTATTAGTTTGAGCCCTTAATTGGGCTATTATCTTAATTAGCTCAACAATGCCTCTTTATTTCCCTTCCTGGGCCTAAAGAAAGACAGTCATGGGACATAATTGTGCACCTGCAGCAGCAGCTCATAAAATCAACTCTCTACGTTCTCTGTTTGTTTAAGATGTGCTAACGTGATGCAGTAAAGACTAATGAAGGCCTGCAGCTCCGCTGGCTCTGAGCTGGCTGGATAAACAGCTGGTATTGATGGTTTATTAGAGGTGTGTGTGTGTGGGGGGGGGGGGGAGTAAATCGCAGCTGCCGCCGTGGGCGGATGGGGCCGTGTTTGTGGAAGGCAGCTACCTGAGATGAGATTAGGGCAGCGGCACGATTAAGTGCTGCTGTGTTAATGTCGCTGCTGTAATCTCTGAGTGGCTTTCTGCAGAAGAGAACCCCCAGGACACACACACACACACACACACACACACACACACACACACACACACACACACACACAATGGAAGGCCAGATTTCCTGAGCTCTGAGCTCGCTCAGCCCTGCAAACTTCTCATTCGTGCAGACCTAAACGCTGATGTGAATTTTGCATTTTGCAGCATATTAAGAGTAAATAAAATGATCGTTTCAAAATAAAATCGCATCGCTGTGAAGGTTCGGATCCAATCTCCACTTCCTGTCTGAGGAGATTCACCTGAAATTCCAAATGTGCTCTTCCTTGTCAATTAGCCCCGATCAATTAGCTGCAGGAGATAATATCAGGGCTGAGGTGGGGGGTCTGCCTCTGCGTAAGCCCCCGGCACCCGCTCCACTGATCCGCTGATGCCCCGGGGACGGCGGCCTGAGCCTGTTGTTATGCACCCTTTATCTGCGACAGCAGCGAGGATAAACCTGCCACTCAGGAGCAGACTGGATTCAAACGCGTTCGCCCCAATTAGGCTGGATTTCTGCGACGGCCTGAAGAGAAGCGTGAGAGGGTCTGAGGGCGGAGGGGTGGGGGGGCCGGAGACGTGACATCACCTTAAACATGTCAGACCAGCTCGCCTGGATTAGAACTGCTGTAATCTAGAAACGGGCCTTGCAAACGTCCCCGTTTTTTAAAGGCTAAAGCCAGAAATGTGGATCCATGTGACCGGCCGAGATGAGCGGTGAATCCGTGGGAATATTGAGCACCAGCTGCCTGAGCTCCGACCTCTCTGTGTCCGAGATTAGAGAATATTTAAAAACATTCGCCGTGAACAAAGCCAACAAGCGTGTACACCTCTGCGGCGGGTTTCCGCTGAAACGCTAAAAATGGAGCGCGGGGTCGGGGCGATTGACCCCTCGGAGAAGCACCTCTTCCTTTAAAAATCGGGAGCGCCTATTTATAAAACGGGGCTCTTCCTCGGCCATAAATGCCTCCGAGATCTTTACCTGATAAATCTGACATGTGATGAAGCAACAGAGCGGCATCATGGGGTAAATATATCCCAGGGTGGGCTCTCAGGAATAAAAGCTGATGTCACTGCTATGTTAGCCGGAGGATGGAGGTTGAAATGTACCTCGTGTTTATGTGAGGGAATACACGCTGTGGAAAAACCGCTTTTGATGGCCGACAGAGGCTGAGTCATTCAGAGGCGGGAAGGCGGCAGCAGGGAGGCACGTTTAACACGGGCGCTGGGATTACCTCCACGTCCTCGGCAGGAAGTCGGGTCTCCGGTCTGCTTCCAGGTGAGCGGCTTGGAAGTGGGCTAAACCACCAGAGAGCGCCGACACGGGCAGAAACATGAAAAGTACCGACGGGCGTGAGAACGCCAGAGCCAGAGTAAATACAGGAGACGGCGCGCCTGTTTTCCAATATTTATTTCTAGAAAGTGCAAAAAGTATATAAAAAAAACCACCTTCGGTATTTACATAAACATTAAAATAGTAGATGTACAATTTTTATTATCACAAAATGAATCCCTGAAGGGGGGAAGCAGAGAATGAAAACAGTGTGGGTGTCCCAATATTACATTTCAGCAGTCTTTTCCAGAGTCTCCCTGCCATTAAAACAAGTTAAAGCTTTTTTTTCTGTTCAAATCGTAGCTGCAGCGGTGGGCTCAGCCTTTCCTGGGGGGGCGATGGGGGTTAGGAGTTGTTGTAGCTGCAGTAGTACACGGCCGTGCTGGCGTCCGACAGCACCGATGATATCAGGCTCTCGGGTCCCTGCATAGCGGCTTCGTGTGCGCCGTACGCCAGCCCCGCCATGTCGGCGCGCCCCGACGAAGAGCTCAGGTACTGCTCGAACTCGCTGCGGTCCACCTCGGACAGCAGCTCGGCCTGGTGCATCTGCTCCACGCTGTCCGTCGAGTGCGGGTGGGAGTCAGGGGGCGGCGAGAGCTGACCTGGGCCGCCCGGGTGGCGTTTGGTGTGGCCGGGGCTGCAGTGGGTGTAATACAAAGCTAGGGGGTTGGGGCATCCCATGTAGGCAGGGGGGAGTGTGGAGGGCTGAGGGGGCTGCTCTGGAGCCGAGGCTGGGTGTCGGTGCAGGATGGGGTTGCTGTGGTGGTTGGAGAGGGGGTCCTGGGGCTGATACTCGGCTGCCTGGGGGTGGTAGGGATAAGCAGGCATCATGTGGCAGTCCTCCTGAGAATGTGGCTGGAAGAACATGGAGTCTGACTCCACAGCATCCAGAGGAGAGGTGTCAGGCGTCGGCAGGCTGTACGTCTCGTACGAGGGGCCCCCGAGTGCCTGAGCATCCCGGTAGTGGCTCAACGGCTGAGAGTGGATCTGGAAGCCGTGTTCGTGGTAGCCGAGGCCCAGACTCTCCATGCAGACTCTGCCCTCGCCGGCAAGGGGCTGGCCCTGGTGGTCGGCCGCGCCGTGGACCAGGAACCCCGAATCCAGCCTCTTAATCCTCTTCACCTGCTTCCGCCGCCGGGGACGATACTTGTAGTTGGGGTGATCCTGCATGTGCTGAACCCTGAGTCGCTCGGCCTCCTCCACAAACGGCTGCTTTTCTGTGACAGGAAGGGCTTTCCACGATTTCCCTTCAGGTCAGAGCAGAGAACACGGGTTAGACAGTGGTCAGATCAATTAAACAACAATGAGGAATATTTTTATTGGATGACACTGATTTTGCTTCGGTAAAATTTAGCAATAATGGTAATAATAATAATTATAATAATATAATAAAGCCTTGAAGGTATACTAATAATAGTTGGTGGCCATTTTCAATTTAGTAGGAAAACACACACACACACACACACACACACACAGACTTCTGACTATTATTTGCTACCTAAACAACCACTGCATTTATTAGGATTTCTGCGCCTTTGCGCAACACGTGAAGGTGAAATGTAAAAAGGTGAATATATATTTATCGATTATTGAAAGCCAGGATTACTTACCCAGCATTTTGCTCAGCTCGGCGTTGTGCAGGTCCGGGTTCTGCTGCGCCAGCCTCTTGCGCTCATCTTTCGCCCACACCATGAACGCGTTCATGGGCCGTCGGATGCGCGGCTCGCTCTTTCCGCGATTCTGGCTCCCGGAGCCGGAGGCGCACGGTTCGCTCTTGACTTTGGTGTCCCCGAGAGGACTGAGAGGGTCGACCCACTGGCAGTGTCCCATTCCAGGCATCATGACTGACATCGTACACCTTGCCTGGGTCTGATCGTCGCTGGCGTAACCCGCATCGGGACTACTCATCTCTGTCCAGCTGCGAGGTTGGTGGGCGTTTTGGGAGAACGCGCAGAGGCGAAAACGCGCATACACACAACTGTTGAATAGACAAAAAAAAGTTAACTTCGCGTTTCTGCCTTCAGATAGATAATGATCACATCCACGGGGCTTTTCCAGGAGTGAAAGTACCGTCAACTCAACCGTGGAAGTGAAGGTTTGTGCGCTATAAAGTCACGGGCAGCCAATCACCGTGTGGTGGGAGTGCCCACTCTACTACAAAGGTGTTAAAAAGTTTCGAGTACTCCGCCTCCGACCCATGTTTGAAGAGCAGACACCCTCAGATGGATCTCGATTTAAAAACAGAATCAGATCTTTGGGGTCCTACACTTATCTCAATTTATTTATTAACATTTTTACGCACGAGTCAGTTTTAGTCATCTTAAAGTCTCCATACGCATGTCCAAACCTTCAACCAACATTGAAAACGAAGTAAAATCTTTAATCCACACGGCCCGTTCATTGCAGTCTGTGTATTGGCAGCTTAACTATCTTGACAGTCAGGTTTATGCACGGAGATAATCGCTCGGTCATTCACAACTTTTACGCACGCTCACTGAGCTCGCCCTTTTAATTTGAGACTAATGAGACCAAAGGCACCGGTTGAGCATTTGAATCAAATCAATAAGAGGAGAAAGGGCTAAAATACACACTCAGCACACCGCTGTCAACCGACTGGCACAAAAACTCTAATGTGATACTGCTGTCTCAAGCTGTTTCGAGGGTGGATACATTGTCTTTAGACGGCTAGACGTCAGTCTGGGACCTTAATGACCCCAAACAAACAGCCAATTGATTAAGTTTTCGACGCAAATCACCTTTAAAATCAGCTCTAATGCAATGAAACTGGTTTTGTATTTTTATTTGAAATACTAATATCAAAAGCTACTCAAAATAAACATATTTTGATTATTTTATTGGGTTTAGTAAGTGCACCATCATACAATTCTAAGGGATCGTGTCCAAATGAAATGATTTACCACCTTCTTGATGTTGATTTGTGCTTTTAATCTGTGTCTGGGCTGACAATCAACATGCTCCAATTCTCCATAAAGACAATCCCTCATGGAATATGTGTAGATGACGTCAGCCTACAGTCAAATATACACTCTATTAGCTCATTGACACCAGCTGCAGAAATGTGCGGGAATGTGCTTCTTTATTTTTGGTGCAGCTGTGCCAGAAACAGGAGGGGGAAAGGTTCATGCGACCTGTTGCACCCCCAGATTTCCAGACGATACGCAGCAGAGGATGAAGCCCCCATGTGTTGGTGGCCAGGAACCCAAACATCAGCCACGGGCTTGGAGCTCTTATCAGAGCCGGCAGACCTCAACCTGTCAGCTCCGTCTTTTTTTGGGACCGTTCTTGTCTCGCCGTGGGTGACGGTCCCACCGACGCGTCAAAGGCGGCTGACAGAAATATGAGAGATGCTTATGCAACCTTTGCCTGCCCTGTGCAGACACCAGCAGGGACACCAGAGCACACTGGATGACCCTCTGGGGGTTGTTTTTTGAGGGGGGGATTGTCCAGCCAAGCGCTGCATGGGACAGGATCTGAACTGTAATACTGTCATCATCTATTTTACCACCGATGACCTGATAAGGTTTTCCCCTCCGATTCTGAGAGAATGGGAGAAGGGGACTCTGTGTGTGTTTGCATGTGTGTGTGTTGATATGGGCGTAGGTCTGAGCGTGTCCTGACCACCTCGCTGTGTGTTTGTGTGTCTCTCTCTGGCTGTGTGGGAGTGTAAAATCCTGATGGAAGAAGTCATAAAGTCTGGAGTTGTAGCCACATTTCCTCCACAGAGATGTTCAGAGGCAGCCCATAGGAGCGGAGCGGAGCGAGGCATTGGCGGTGGTGCGGGCTGTAAGGGAAGGTGACACGCCTCACCCCCCCTTCCCTCATTCCTCTCCCTGTCCCTCCAATAAGTCCCCCACCCCGTGCCTGGGGAGTCTGGAGCTGGGTGGGGGCCAGGGCTCCCGACGCCAGCCTCTGGACTGTGCGCTCAGGGAGAGGTCACTTGGCTTGCTTACACAATGGCATTATCTCAGTTCCAGCTTCGGCTACTGCAGCGGTGAGCACTTCCTGTCCCTCTGCGAGCACTTCCTGTCCTTGGCTTAGCAGCACAAACTGTCCGCCTTCCAAGCGAGTTCTAAGCGGGGCTGCTGGCCGCCAGTCTTGCTCCAGCGACGTCTGCGGGGTAGCTTTCTTGGGAACTGCACAATGCCCTCGCTGGCTCCTTTGTGCTGAGCAGCAAAGGAGAAACGGAAGGTATATATATGTTAGCACTCTTCGCTAATCCCCTGATTCACTCATAGCAACGGCCTGACCAAAGCACGGAACATCGAAATGTTCTGATGAGAACAGTGTGTTGATTAAGACCTCATTAATCAGGCCTCTTACACCTCTTTTGGTCTGGTTTGATTCTGTAACGTGTTAGAAAATGCTAAACTGCTGATGAGTATCTGATCTGTTTCGGTTGTGTCAATGATGTGGCAGATGCCGCAAAACCAGAGCCAATCATCTGTCACTCTGGTTCTTCTCAGCGCGCCGGTTCACAGCAATCTGCGCTTTAAGGTCTGTTCAGAATTCCGCTAATTGAGTTTCTGTCTGAGTTTCACAGATCGCGACGACAGACCTCAAGCCAAATGTCACGGAAATCACTTCCTCGTGCAAAAACTCAGGCACGTGTGACACAAAGCTCCACGTTCACCCGTAAAATTCATCCGTGAAAGTCGCTTCTTTGGGATCAAAACATGACCTCCGATTGTTGCATGTTAAAAACAAACAAGAACAAGACGACGCTAACTTGAGAGCTCCTGTTAAAGGAGTAAAACCTATAGGAAAAAGGCAATTAATGCTGGTTTGTGAAGGTTCCGCCGCCTCATGTCATTATCGGCGGTGAGACAGCCGTCGTTTCCGCTGCTCCCATCCAACACCTGCTATGAAGGTGTTTTAGGGCTGGAGGAGGCTAGGAACGGGTGTGTCTAACAGGTGTGCAGGAGAGAAAAGCAGAGATAATCCACTGTTCCAGCGGTTGATTCTGCAAATAGAAATCACACCTCCCTCCGAGAAGCTGAGAAAAACACCTTCCACGCCGGGAAAAGTCGTAACGAAGCCGCACTCTTCCGTCTGTACCGGGAAAATCGCCCTGCGGACCAGATTGCAGATATGAGAGATCTTCCTGGGGCTTTTGGTCTGAACCTCTTTAGCGTGAGGGAAGTGAAAGTATCCAGCGATGAAAATGAGGACTTGAAATTAATGAAATGATGCAATGAGAACGCTCCCCATCCCCCCGTTGGTTTTTTTAAACATCTTATTGGTGGTCTCACTTTCCCCAGGGGGTTATGGGGGTGGGGGGGGGGGGGGGTACTGGGAAAGTTTCTGTGTAACCTTGCAGTGAGGGTGGCACTGGGACAAGCGGGGCCACGGAGGAAACCGTCCCCACGCTTGTCTCATTGTTCTGGAGGCGTTAATCTGTCGAGGATCTGCTGGGAATCAGGTGGGCCTGTTCTCGGCCCCGCCGTGTTTACCGGCTGCTGGGATCTGTGTTTGAGCAAAGAGGACATCTTCACCAATCAGGAAGATGCCGTGATGATAAAACAATTCCTGGCCTCCGTCGCTGTCGAGGACGAGCGCGTCCGCCTTATCTTTCCGTCTTGCCCTCGCTCTCCGTCTGTTTTCGCTACGCTGAAGCCGGGCCCCGACACAAATCTGTGTCTTTAGCCATGCTAACACGAGGATGTTTGGAAACTTTTCGCCGCGAGTTGTGGCGACCTTGGAGTTTGCGCCTTGCCAGAGGTCAGCCAACAATAAAACGGAAGCAACAAGTAAAATAATCAAAGTCTCTTTCCTGAGAACATCCAGGGTTCTGTAGTTTCAGTCAAGTGAGCAAGAGCACGCCGAAACACACAGAAATATCAGTCCAATGGCTGGATTCAGGGAGAGAGTACATCTCTCCAGTCATTTGGATGGGAGAGTTCTTTGGGGGGGGGGTTAAAACGCCGTATTTTCGGTGTTCCTCGCGCAGCTTTAGACATTTCATTGTTTTAGTTCCTCACAGTTTGCTGAAGCTTGTTTGTGATGGTCAAGAGCCCGTTAGCTTAGCATAGCAGTGAGGTTGGAGATGACTCTTGCAGCCTCAGACTTGCAACCTCAGTTGGTTTTACAGCCAAAAAAAGTTATTTCCTTATCATTTTTTATGGCTACAACAACCAGATAAACCTACTTAACCCACCTGATAGTTGATCGAGCTCCGCAGGTGCAGTTTATTTAACCAAAGCGTCACTTTATCTGTTTCTCTATTCTCTTTATTAGTGCACAGTAGAGGCAGGACTGTGTTTGGGTGTGCAAAATGCTCTTTGAAGGCCAGATCAAAGGCGGTTCATATTCACATTGGTGCCGACGGACCCCCCCTATACAGCACAGACGATGCGTGTCTGTACTGTGGAGGATGGATGGAACAGCTAAACAGATCAGTGACTTCACACCAGGAACCCGCCGCCGTTGCTCATCATGACTCCGCAACAACCAATCAAAGGCAGGATCCCAGATGACACATACCTGGCGAGCAGCGAGCGCAAAGACAAAGAGGAAGTGGTGGGTAAATAAAAGACGTTAGCAGAGGAAGTTCCTACCTTTAGCTTTCACTGTGACCTCTGCTGTTATTGTAAGAGCGGCCAAACCTCATCAATGTCGTGTCAAATCACAACCATTCTTCAAGTCACATGATCACATGCGGCCGTCACCCCAGTGGCCCCGGGGCAGCGCTCGCTCATTTGTAACTGTCTCCCCGCTCCCTGCACAGCACCGCAGGGAGAAGAAAGCCTATTAATAGGAATGTCTTGATTGACTGATGAATCACCATTAGTAAGAGAGGGGAAGAGGAAAAGCCAGGTTTCCTTAGCGAAGTGAACAGGGAGGTCGGCCACACGGGAGGGCGGCTCTTTCATCTGTTCACTTTTACTGGCCCCGACCCTAATCCTCCCCACTGGCGAGCCGCACATTGTCCTGACAGAGGCTAATCGAGACCCGTGTTTATCATTTTTATGACTTTATCCATGAAGACAGAGGTACGGTGGACTTCCTGTTCTCCAGGTTTCCTTGTTGGAGCCGCCGCATTATTAGTGTCGACCTCAGCTCCCATCTCGCTGTGGCATTGTTCCTCCCGCTGCTATGACCATTCCCGAAACTGATAAGATTTGTCTATTTTGGGTCTTTCTTTTCTTTTTTGGCCTTGACACCTGAGCCAGCCCAAAATAATGCTTTAAATGGTCACAAAATACCTGCTCAAGAGAACCATTTATGCCACCCAATCACACAATAAAACAGATTTACAAAGCTTGTGTAGCTACTAGCATGAGCATGATGGTTGTTCTCTGGATGTTAAACTATGTTTTAAAAAAAGCACATTTGTGGCTAATGTTTTTCAGAAACGATGACTTATTCTTCATCTTTTCCTCAATCACCTCTGGGATGAAAAGAACCAAAAGAGGTAACTGCTTTCCTGAACAGACACATAAATACAACCTGACACACTTTGACCTGTCTTTGACCCCCCCCCAACCCAAAGAAGTGCCTCGATTCATCTAACTGGTATTGTAGCGGCAGGAAGATGCAGGTCGAGGCGCGTGAAGTCCAGAGTCCATTTCTGATTCCCTCCGCCATGAAAACTGATTTGTTAATTACTGATTGAACTCTCTAGATTCCCTTTTTTAGGAAATAAGAGGCACAGTGGGGTCTTTGTGTGTGACAATCGGGGTGTGAATTGATTCCTCGGCCGCTCAAACACTCTGAAATCCTTTCATGTGTGGCCTTTGCCTCGTCGCTAACGCGTCACCCGAAAAACGAAACGCTCGGGGCGACCGACGCCGATCAATACCAGTGTGTGTGTGTGATCAGTGGCATTGTGCCTACCAAGAATCTGGATCAATAGGGGTAAGCAAGGAAGCCAAAGTCAGAAGATAAGAGTGAAGATCAAACACGCTTCTTGAACGACACTTGAGCGTCGTCCCTTAAATCCTGTTTTCGCCGTCGTATCCCAAATGTCAAAAGTCGCTGAAAGATGTCAAACATTGAGGATGAAGACAAAAATAATGGATCTTCTCCAGCTCACCTTCAGACACCCTCCTGTTAGGGTCCGAGGGACAGTGGCGCCATAAAGGAAGGCGGAGCTCGACACATTCAAGTCTAGGAAGCTAATGCTAACAAACAAGGTGTTAGCTTATGTTCTGTATATGTGAGGTTGAAAATGACGTCAACCAGTGCCCTTTGTTTGGGGTTTGTTACTAAAAAAAACAGCTAAACACGAAACAGTCTAATTAGAAAACGTGATTTCTGAAGATTAGAGAACAAAGATTCAAAGTCAAGGCTAGAAATTCCTCACGTGACCGAGTGTGCACGGAGAACAAAGCAGAAGAAAAACCTCCCTTTTGTTTCTTTACGTGACTCTTACGGATGAGCCGGAGCCTCTGGCCCTGTCTGGTGACGTTACCTGAGAGGCGACGGCTTTTATTGCGTTAAAGTGAGAAAAATGGCTGAGGAATGCGGCGCATGTTCTTTGCACACAGCTGTGGTTTTATGGAGGAAATGCTGCATGCGAGCACTTCCTCCCAGAGCTGTTCCCTTTACATTAATGCTGCGCTGATAGGAACAAACAGCCGTTGTAATAGATTCACTTTTTCGGTTAAGAGAGAAAAAAAAAGCTAAGCTGTAATTTGCATACGTCCTCTGTCAATTCTTACAACTGTGTCACAATAAAATGTACGCCCCTTTGGAATGTTATCAATACATTATCTCACATATCCTTCAGGCCTATCTTTCACTTTGACGGCTCCCTGTGTTTGACTAAACCTCACGGTGTCTGAGTTCACTTGATGGAGATTATCTCCTGGGTTCATTTACACACAATGGCCTGGATCATCAATATCCAGGTCCTCTCACCTCCTGCCTCAGGCTGCGGAGGAATCTGAGCAAACTGCAGCTGCTAGTTAGCACAGCTATCAATAAACTATCATTTACCGCCCTGGTAACTATGCTAACAACGCTAGCCCGGTGCAGTAGCAGTGATTCCGAAGGGTCAGCGGCTACTAGATTTGTGTTAGCAGATATCTTTGGGTGAATGGCTGCGGTTACGTCCAATTTGAAGCCGATTTAATGCAGCAGCGTAAGCAGGTCAGCATCCCTGTTGTGACAGCATGGGAAACGCTTGTATCAGGAAACTGAGGGAAAAGTCCCTCCTGATATCATCTGGACCAGCATCCAGACAAAAGCCCGCCACCCATGCTGACATGCCATGGCGCGCGAAACAATGGAGACCCGAGAGGACCGCGTCCACCGCTGAAAAATGGCATCCAGATATTCTGATCAGTACCTCTGGCGCGGACTTTGAACTTTGCGGTAATTGTTGCGCCGCTACACGGCGTCGGGTTGAACTTTTCTGGCTCCGCACCATCCATAACACATGTTATCACTGTGGCGTGTAGAGCGCCGCTCCTTATCAGATGGCCCCGTTTCCTGGTGAAATCTCCAGCTCTATCATGCCTCTGCAGACCTGGAGAAGTGTCATAGATGGATAATAAATACGACCTATGTTACGGGTTCACTTATATGTACGAAGCCGAATTTGTTCGGCTGCTGCAACGTCTGATTTGCAAGTAATTTTGCACTAACTTTACGATATCTGGGACGATGAGGTACGATAGTTGGAAGTTGACATGGTCAGCAAAGGTTAAGGGTCAGTTGCACTGGAAACTGTGCTTAGAGGCACCACGACAGCGCATTACTGCCTGGAAACTGCATCAGTCGGCGCATGATTCTGCACAATTTAACCACAAATCACACCTTGCAGAGATTTACAGGGTAAATCAAAGCTCACAATTTCCTCGGCTCAGAGGAAAACCCCTCAGAGGAGAATGGGTTGATAAGGTCCCGGTGCGCCCACGGCTTCCTCTTAGATAAATAAATACATAAATAAAAACACGCTTGGCCACTCCAGCTTTATTGTTCCTCCGCGGGCTGTGAAGTGGAGGCATTCATGTTCATAATGAATAAGTCCATTAACAGATTTGGCCCAGGTGGGTGATGCCCCCCCTGCAACCTCTGCAGGGACCTGTGGGAGCAGGGTGGGGGTCAGAAATCTTCCTTTTAAGGTGGCGATGGCTGAGAGAAAAAGGTGTGTGTGTGTGTGTGTGTGTGTGTGTGTGTGTGTTGTTGGTTTGACTGGGCTGAGAGTGTGTCACGTTTTCTGGAGTGATAAGAGCTGGAGCAGGAAGCCGTGAGAGGGCAGGAAGGAAGAGAGCTTGGGTCTGGAAGGAGAGAGGGGAGATGGAGGGAGCGAGAGGCGCAGGAGAGAGGAGAGCAGAAACATGAAAACAAGAATAACAATCAAAACTTAATCCAGCCTGATGCACCGGTTCCTTTACATGCGCGCAGCTGCGTGTGGCGCTTGAGGACCAGACTCGCTGCTCAGCGTGCGTGTTAACAGGCGTGTGGGCGGAGCTCTGCTGGGAAAGGGAACCTGGGGGTCCAGGGGGAAGTGAGTGGGTGACTAAATTTCATATAGCATCTTTGAAAAGCCACGCTAACGTGCACTTGTTTCCCACTATTGAACGGGCCGCTCAGCGGTGACAGCGTCAAGCGTCAGGCTGGTTAGCGTCAGGCTTGTTAGCATCATACGCTACTGCTGTCAGCTCGTTTTTAAGCTTTAATTATTTTTTCAGAGGTTTTTGTTTCTTCTATGGGTGATCAGTGTGGAATTACACTGAAAAAAATCCACATCAAAAGACAAAAGAAAACACTTTTACTCAATTTTTCTCAACTTTTCTTTTCTCCACGAAGCGCTAGCTTAGCTTATTTTAGCCTCGGCATAATTTCATCTAACATTCCGACACCCACCTGCAACACTTTTAGTTAAGTGGAGCTAAGCTAACCGAAGCACCTGGGTGTATGATAGAAACATGTACGCAAATTGTGATAATGTGTGATTTCTGTGGCCCTGCCTCTCAGCAGAAGCAGCAGCGAGTGGCACAGTTTGAATTTCTCACATTTTCTGATTTTCTTTTTCTCCCAGGTGAGAGTTCCAGCAGCTCGGCTCCCCAGCGCATTCACCGCTCCCTTCCTTTTAATCAATCTGTTCCTCTAAAAAGGATTTCTCTATTTTGAGATTTTAATCCAGAGCGTGAGTTAATCTCTGAAACTGCAGGGATTGGAGGAGGGGCCTCAAAGCCACTCAGCCCCAGGCCGCTCCCGCAATTACACCCGCGAGGACACCAATAAATCACACTCTCGTAATGCCTCTCGGAAAATTAATTTTCCGAGCCTCGGAACTCGGTCATGTAGGTCAGGTAGTTGAAGCTGGTTTGGTCGTTTTCCAGGCATTTTTCGCCCAGATTAAAACACGGAAGGAAAGGAGTGTGAATGATGGCCAAACCTGTCCAATTGTGTTTAAGAACTGCAGATTATTTTGAGGCAACATGCACGTGGGGGATTGAATTTTTCTGTTTGTTTTTTTTTGTCAGGCTTTAATGGGGGCAGCAATGAAAGTTTATTGCATTTTTCATTATGAAATACATCTCATTTAATCCACATATTCTGCTCTTTTTGCAGATTATGACCTCGGACCAAATGGGTGCGCCCTCTACCGCGAGTAGGTGGTATTACACCAAATAGTTGCTACTCTCTGGATCTCAGATTTGAAACTTTCTTAAATCTTCATAATATAACAGTTTGATAGTAAAAAAAACAAAATTAAAAAGGTAAGTGTTTATAGAATCTAAAATTAATACAGAAATTTTCCTAGCCTTTACAGAATTAAAGTTACACCTTTTCACTTTACAAATATGCATAATTCATACACATTTCTCCAATAAACTGCAAGAATCTATATCTCTCTGCCTAGCTGTTTGCATTTTCTCACTACGTTCTACACACTCTAAATAAATTGCCCACTTTTCCCAGAAAAGCTTACACGCAGTTTTATTTTTTATTTTTTTGCTGCTTTCAGACCTGATCCGAGTCACGAGGTCATGATAACATAAGCTAATACTTTTAGAAGCAGGACAGCTGGGGGAAGGAAAATTCCTACCCAAAATAGCAGGCAGAATTATGCTTATAGCATCTGCCAAAATATAGACACGTATCGGCATTCCCGGGCCGTGCCGCTGAGGCGATGGCGGCAAAACCATCACGGCACCGTTGGCCGAGCCGGTCTGGGTCTGTATTCATATTCATGATATAATAGCAGATCACAGTTTCCTAATGGGATCCTGCTTGTGTGTGTGTGTGTGTGTGTGCGTGTGTGAGTGAGTGAGTGAGTGTGGGTGTGTGTTGCGTGTGTGTGAGTGAGTGTGGGTGTGTGTGCAGGGGTGGTTCACACAGAGCCACAGAGTCTAGCCTCTACTTGCCCTCTGAGGTCTTTATTAGCGGTCTATTACTGTAAAGTTGCTATCAGCTATGAGGGGTGGGGGCCGGGGAGGGGAGGGGGGGTCTCCCTGGCTGCCACTAAGCAGTAAATAAATATGAGCCTATTGTGTTCTCGTAGCCTCACTGTCCTTGCTCCTCCATGCTGAGTAAACGCTCACATACAATGGGAGGCCGGACTGCCTTGTCATTCCTGATCCCGCCAGATTGCTCTTCCAGGTCTGCTGCCTGGGAAAAATGGGCGGCGGAGGGAAGAGGAAGCAATGAAAAAGTGATCTGTGAGAATATTGTTCGGTGGTGCATCTCAGCTCTCGCCCCAATAAAGCGCATCAGGCCGCGCGCATTTCGCCCATTTTAAAGGTTCCAAACTGCAGCCAGTCGCTTGGAAATCCGCTTATTTGAGCCGATTTGTCTTTGCAGGAAATGTTGGTAAAGGAAAAAACTACCGGGTTTTAAATGAAGCAGAAGAAATTATGTGAAAATATGAAATTGCCGCATTCTGGTGACATATGTGTTCCTTTTGCAGGGTGTAGAAAGAAACCTTCAGTAGCTTTATCTTTCTATTCTGTAGATTCTCAGAAAAGGAATAAACGAAGGACCCAGAATCGCACCTGATCCATCAGTTCGTAGTGTGACGACTTATGATTTAAACGCCCTCGTCGTTTTAAACTACAGTCAAACTACCGCTGCCACTACTCAAGTGTCTCTACGGTGACCAGATCAGACTTTGAGTCTCTTTTCTGAACTTTTCTGGCCCAGTTCCTTGTGTGTGTGTGTGTGTGTGTGTGTGTGTGTGTGTGTGTGTTCCAGGTGGGACGGATAAAAGAAATCATGCGAAAGCTGCAAACGTTTCTGGGCACTCCGGCCCGGCTGGTGGAGCTTCCTCCTGTTCCTCCACAGGAAGCGTGCTGCCCGGGCTGCAGGGGCCCCGAGCATGGACGCAGAAACGGGGCATCGAACGAGGAAGGGCGGCGGAGCGTTCCCACCCCCCCAACACACACACACACACACACACACACACACACACGGGACGGCATCGCTCCGGCTCCCTCTGCCCCCGGTGGGCTTGTGCCGCAAGGCTGCCGTCAGAGTGCAGAGGCGGGCGCTGATGACACACGTGAAGTAGTTTTCCAGATCGGTTTTCCTGCCCTTCCAGCTGCGAGCGGCGCAAACAGCACAGGAAGAATAACACAAGTCGCAGGCCAAGCTCGGGGAATGTGGCCTCAACAAACGCAAGACAAATAAAAAGTTAAAAGGCGCTGCGCTCCTCCCGAGAGCCTCTGAGGGAGGGAAGTGAGGCTACGTCCTGAGAGAAGGTCCAGCTTTTCAGAGCGGCAGCACAAGCTCAACAATGAGCCGCCAATCAAAGGCACGACCCTTTACACGGAGTTTGCTCTTTTCATATCGCCATAGAAACGGCTTCAATCCTGTATCACATCAACTAGCTTTGATATCAATAGTTCAATGGGCCACATTCAATCTGATGATGTGCTGAAGAAAGGAGCAAGAATAAAAAAGTGTAACATCAGACCTCATCTAACTTTGACCTTTGACCTTTAGTGCGAAACTCGCACTAATTTTTTTTTTTCCGGTTGTCCCGGTTGTTTTCAGCTCCACTTCAGTCTCTCTTTCCTCGGTGAGTCTTGGGTCATTACAGCCGAGGTGATTTTACAGCAGCAGCTTAACACACAGTGTGTTGCCTTCAGGTGCCCCCAGCATGAGGCTGCTACCTGCTGGGGGGGCTTTGGGGATTTTACGACGCTAAGTCAATCGGCGGAGGTGTCGAAGACGCCACGTCAACACAAACGAACAGGTGCCCGCTGCAGAGTCAAAGGGAGGCCGGCGGAGGTCCCGAGGGGACGGACCTACTGTCACTGAGGACCGCTGGTGGTGTCATTGTATTGAAATTCCTGAAGACTGTCCTGGCCGTGAAGGCAGCGCAGCAACTGTTTGCATTTGTGACTATCCATATTCAGTATTTAAACAGCGGGCTGAGGTTTTCTCCCAACCCTCTGGAAGCTGCGTAAAGAAATGATCAAACAGTGTGTTTAGCTTTCCTAAGCCCTGTTAGCATGCTAGGCTAACGGCTAAGTATAGAAAATAACTGGGGGGAAATAATCGTATCGTGTAATTTAATGAATCAATTTATCACTGAGGTTAGAGTGGTCAGCTGACTCAATTTTTGTCAAGTGTCGGCTTCATTGATGCTTCTTGGGGGCGAAAACTCGTTATTTTTATTAGTGTTTGTGGGAAGTCTGGTTGCTAACTCTGGCGTCTGGCCCGCAGGTCACCGGGTCACATTCAGCACCACGTGGTGACATTAAGTGATCGGACCGACATACCTGGTCATTCTGATACTATTTGGTCGTTTTCCGAGCCCTAGCGGCTGCTGGAGGACGAGGAACTCCGGAGTATCTGACTTCACGCTCCTTCCTGTCGGAGCTTCCTCCTCAGCTCCAGACGGAGCAGATGTCTCTCCGGGATAATTCTCGGATGAGCATTATCTGCAGACGGCAGCTCCGAATTCTCCCGAACTTCAGGAAACTATTGATGACCTCCTCGCCTTCTAATTTTGGCTCGCAGCTCCTCGGAAAAAGGTTACCAGCAAATAAACGAGTCTATTTTGAGGGTTTAATATAAACTCCAGCTATTCGGCCCATCAATATCAGATGTATTCCGGTTTTTAATACCTAACGAGGAAAGTATGTCATGTCTGGAATGTTTCCTCTGACATCCAACATGCTTGATGTGTTGGGATTCCAAACATTCCAGAGTGATAATCAGAAACCAGCCTCTAGGGCAGACGTTCCATTTTTAGAATATTGGCCAAAATAACAAGATAATTATGATTTAACCATTTTAACTGTGAGGGGGTTCATTTTTTTCTTCCATTCTCACGGCTTCCTCACCTAAACGCATCACATTCTCCCCTTTTTTATGCACTCTGACATTGTTTTGGTATTATTTGATACACCAGAAGTCTGTTTCAACTGCAGATTGTAAATATTTGACAAATGAGCAGTTTCATAACTGCAACAGCGATATCTGTCCGCAGCAGTGGCCGTTTCCATCACTGTTTATTGCCGATTATATTTTCACCTGCAACGCTGATATCATCCCGTTGTTTGTCTTTCAGGAAGTTCCTGCAACCGCTCATTAGAGGCCGAAGTCTGAACCAAACAACAAGAGGAACTCGCAGATTTGGGCTGCAAACCGCTCACATGCGCTCCATGTTTCATAACCCATGATGGAATATTGTCGTGGGAGCTAAACTTCCACTCGTTCCAGTGAGGTCAGATTACAGCACGTTCTTTTTTTTTATACTGTACTTTCCTTTCCTTCCGATGCCACGAGATCATCATGTTCAAGCCAACATACCCTCATTTTATGCATCTTTTGAGTTTTTGCTCTCCTTTGATATTGTAATGGTATGATTCTAAACAAAAAAAATCTCCCACAGTCTGTTTTTAGAATCATAACACAATATCAAAGAAGATATCAGAGCAATAAAGGCTGCAAATAAGCAAAAATAGCAAATGCTACAATCGTGTAAGAGTTGGCGGCACCTAGTGGTGGGAAAGTAAATTGCACCATATTAACTCTGGACGAAACAACGGATTTGATCTATGTCTGGAAATATTTGGTGGTTAGATTAATTAAGCATTTTACTTCAAAAATTAGACTCCAAATGGGATCAATATTGCCAATGGGTAACGCAGGCTGTTTGTCCACTCTGGGCTTCTGTAGAAAGTGGTGAAGCAACCTTCCTAGCACCGTTGGAGGTGGACCCAGATCACATTTTGTATCTTCCTGTTGAGTGAATAAAACCCAGTTTCTTGGTTACTTTAGACCATAGAACACATTGAAATTTATATAAAATATACATTTTCTGTGATCACATTGTCAAATGTGCTATTAAATTATGTAAAATATAAAGCATTTAAATTGAAGGCTGACTCAGCACATCATAAATACAGATACTTAATAGAATATGACAATTTTCACTCTGGTTAAAATACTTTCAGGATTCTGACATCACATTTTTGTGCAACATTTGATCTAAAACAAGCTAATTAAGATCTAACTAGACAAAAGTGCCATCAAGTTAACCCCTAATCTGAGCCTGTTTTTATATTTAAAAAAAGCTTTTGAGAGGTTTGTTCCTTCAGTGCTTCACTTCTTGTGCAGGAAAAAGTTCAAGCTGGAGGTCCTGACACAGAAACTTCTCAAACCGGAAATAAACATTTACCTAAACGAGTAAACATTCAGAGCCAGCACCGACATATTTTTGGATGCTTGAATTTTTTTTAGGAGCATATTTTTAGATCTTCTGTGAAAATGTTAAAGTAATATAAGAAGGTGAAACACAGTGTGGGACAACTTGTTAAGATAAAGGTGGAATAGATAAAGATGGAATTCTCTGGCAGGCTTTCTATCCAGTTGCATCATGGGAAATGTATTTTATTATTGTTGTTATTATTATTATTATTGATCCAAAAATCCATCAACTTATGGCCTCTGATTATCTGACAGCACTGCAAGAATAGTAATAATGAGCCTTTTCAGTTGGATTAATTATTTATTTTTGCATTATAATCACAAAGGAAGACAACAGAAGTCATTTAAGAATAATAAAGAACAAAAAGTACAATATATTTGGCAGCCGTCCGAAGGACACATTGTCAATTTGAATAAATACATAGGTCCATCGGGTCAGGAGAGCAAGCGGCCCTCTCTGTGGCTGCTCTGTGGCTGGTAGCTGCTGGGGTCCACAGATTCGGGCCTGCTATGAGAGGCCGGGCCCAGGTACTGTTCAAACTCACTGCGGTCCAGGTCATACAGCATGTCCAGCTGAACCTGTTCCAGGTAGAAATCCAGCGAGGGACCAGGCGGACACAGCAGGCTCCCATAAAACCGGGACTCCCCATGATCCACATGTGGAGCTGCGGGGCTGGAGGAAGCATACTGCACGTGGTCCTGATGTCTCCTTGGAAATGGTTCTGTGGCATACGTGGCTGGATTGGGGTTTGGGTACATCTCGGGATGGTTGTGGAAAGGTTCTGCTGCTCCTGCTGCCGCGTCCCCAAACACATGCATGTTTGTGTAGCTGCCGTGTGATGGGGCAAAATGAGCCAGGGAGTTGGAGTAGGTGGGCATGCTGGGGTAGGATGCCTGCTGGTTCTGCAGCAGGTGGGTGAGGTTGTTGGACACCATGAAGCCAGAGGTGCAGAGCGAGTTCAGAGCGGAGGGGGCATCTGCCCCCGGAGGCTTGGTGTTCTTCTTCAGCTGCTTCCTCCTGCGGGGCCTGTACTTGTAGTTAGGATAGTCAATAGTGTGCTGGACCCTCAGCCGCTCGGCCTCCTGCATGTATGGACGCTTCTCGGCCAGAGACATGGCCTTCCAGGTTTTTCCTGCAGAAAAGATGAAAAAGATTAATTCCAGTCATTTAATAAGTCTGACTATTGAATAATAATAAGGTTATAGCAGTATTATGGGTCCACATAAACAAATATTGTACTATTTTTAACACTTAAAATGGCTAATAATTCGATTCTGGTAATCCAGTAAAGACTTTACCGAGTATTTTGCTGAGATCTGTGTTCTCCAGGTCTGGGTTCAGATGAGCCAGCCGCCTGCGCTCCTCTTTAGTCCAGATGATGAAGGCGTTCAGGGGCCTCCTGACTCTCTGCTGCGTCGAGGAGGCGGACTTGGCTTCGGGGCTGGTACAGCTGGAGTCCGAGTTCACAGACGCCGGGCTGGACGGACCCGAAGCCGGCGAGCGCGCCTCGCTCCTCTGCTCCCCGTCTGCGGAGGCCGAGTCCTCGCTTTGGAACGCGTTTGCGCAGTGCTGGTACGCGGCGGGGTCGTGGCGGAAACGCATGGTCAAACTGGGCTGATGCTGGTTGGAATCGGCTCTGGGTAACTGTCATCCTCGTAGTGATGAAGAATGACCGATATATGTGGGCGCTCCACCAATGGGGGCCCGGGAGGAGTGGATTAAAGGTGTGAATTCCAGGTGTTTCTCTCGGGTCGGCGGCAGGCCTATCTGACGCCACAATCAGCAACTTCACGAAACTTCAGATGAGAACAATTATCAGTCTGTAGACAAATAATAAACAATTAAGACGATGCCAAAATGTTGCATCATGTCTAAATTCAGCCAAACAAGACAACAGTTACTTTTCCCCTGTAAAATTCGCCCAAGCAGAAAATGATAGTTCTTTTTTTGTGTACATTATTTTGTATTTTTATATTTTTTTAGGTTTGTGCATGATTTATTTAGGCAAGAGACACCCTAGAATTGCCACTTGGAATGAAGCTAAATCGGTTTTCAGTCGTGATTTGGTCAGAAACCATATTAGGGAAATCAAATTACAGCTTTCGGAGAGAAATGGAATCTAATCAATTGGTCCTGAAAGACGACCGGAGTATTGATGGGAGGACTTCAAAGTTTTCTGCAGGCTGGGTTAGTTACTAATTACATTGTGGATCTCGGTTCTTATCGGTCCTCCACTGTCTTTATCGAAGCGCATCTTACAGGACTGAAACAAACATGATCAAGGCGCTTTTATTGCGCGATTACTGCGCACAAATATTTGCCCCCCACAACAACAAAAAAAAAGACAGACGTGCGAGGAGCTGAGGACACTGAAACACGAAAATAAAATAATAAAATGCTGTAAAAAGAACACATTTTAATTCTTGGAATGGAAGGAGTGGCTGCTCAGGAAGACGCACAAGCAGGAAACGGCCCAACGCGAAGGAAGAGAATCTTCAGATCCCTTCAGACTCACAGAAACTGTCTCATTATGTATACTGTGACACAAATGTTGAGGGGAAAAGGGTAAATAGTCAATACACGTAGAGTAGTGACAGTTATTGTGACCTTAGATTTGGAATGGGACACGAAGCATTGATTTTTGTCTTTAATGATCACCGTGTATAACACGACACCATTACCTCTGTGGTTTCAATGAATATGTGTCTTTATGCACATTATGCAGACAATACACGCCATTATGGTGACGTCTGCAATACACGGACAGGCTGAGGTGAATTCATCTGCACCTGCGAGGCTTTGTCCCTGCAGACGAGTCGCTTATGAGCCCTCTTTGAAACACAAATAGTGTATTAAAGGTCCGGAGAGGGTTAATACACACCTGCCTTCGGGGGCATGTTTCAGTTTGGACCAAGGGTTGGTCCTAATCAAAAATCCAATCAGTGCATTGACATTGGCAAATTCAATAGCAGGATTGATTGAGTTATGTTGTTTGCGCTGACAAATACGCGCGCACCGACTGAAGTTCTGAGAGACGAGATAAGGCAGGAAAAATCCATGTGAGCGCAGTGAATCCATCTCTTTGGGCTTATAAAGTGGAATAACTGACTGGAATAAGCACGGAGTTAGCTGGTGTTTGTCCAGGGAGGGAGGGTGGCTCCTTTGACGCGATGTTGGAGTGAATCCACATCTGCGGCGTGAAACGCGACGCATGCGCCAATGCGCTGCGAAGAAGCACTAATGGATTGAATCAATTAGCTTGAACGACGCAGCGTGAATACAATAACGTTTAGTTTCGGCTGAGCTTTGACTTAAGTCGGACAAATATTAGACGGTCTTTATGGATAAATGTCTGTGTAGATTCTCAATCATCCAGGTCATTGTATCCAAGGTAGTTTTCTATGTCAAGAAACCCAGTCCAGTTGACATAGAAAACTACCTTGGATACTTTATAAACCCTTCGACGATTTAAGTGTGTGAGGGGGGGGGAGTAGAGTTTCTTTGAATATTTGCACCGAAATGACATAGAAAATGTGACCTTTTTTGTAGAAAAGAAGGCACAATTTGTGGTTTATTCCATCTCTTATAATGATTCCTAATCTATGAGGTGACACGGGGGTATCACTGCATTGTCTCATGGCCAAACTAGCTGAATGGCCTCTGTGCTTCCTCAATGGGGATTGTCCTCATGATTACTGATCACAATGTGCCATTGTACTGAACAGAACTCATATATGGGACACCTCCTCTCCTTCTTCACTTTGGACCAGGGATGGCACAGGTAGGGATGCTGTCGGAAGACTTGCTTAGTCTCTGCCGTTTTGGTCGGACTGGATGCACGTTTGGGTGGAATATCAGATGGATTTTGGAGCTCTTGGACGGATCTGGAAATAGCGATTCTCATCTGGCTGCAGAGCGTCTGTCGTCCGGGGAGGACCGGGTGCCTGCTGGAGCTGCGGAGACGCTCACAGAAATCGGCAGGAGAGTGAAACAGGAGGCCTCTGATAACGAAGCACTGTATTGCAGGCCGCAGGCGGCGCCATCCCACTCTTTTTCCCTACAGTGGCTCATTCATAGAGAGCTGCATTGTATCATGGCTGCAAGGTGTGAAGGGGAATATAATACATGTGATTTTCACAGCCAGCATCTTGCTGTATTGTATGGACACAGCAGGTCTGCATCAGGACAGACTCTGTTTGGGCAGCATTCTATGCACTGACCCACCCCCTCCCCTCACCCTCCTCTTTTAATTCTTAACCAGGAAGATTTAACGCGTAGACTCAGGCTGGGATCCAGAGCGTTAGCCTCCACACTCCCCGCGTAAACAGTGCCCAGCCCGGCCCTACGTCAGGCCCAGCTGAGAGGATTACACGCCCCCCTGGTGAAGACAGGCTTAATGCGGCCTCATTAGCCAAACACAATGATGCGTCCACCTCCGAGGCAAGATAACGGACCGCTCGGCCAGACTTGAAACGCAGCGCGAGGCCTCGCAGGCCTGGGGGTTGAAATGTGCAACATGGGCATCTGCTGAAATGTGAAGTTCAAGACAATAAATCAATCATTTAGCAAATTATTCCCAACTTTGTTTCTTTTAGAGTCCAATGTGTGTGTTGTATCAAGGAAAACAATCTATTTATTGATGAAGTGAGTACGTTAAATGAATTTAAAAGGCTGAAAAAGAGTGTGAGTTAAGTTGTAGAGAACAAAAGGGACCAAAAACAGACAATTCAGGTCTATTTTACTTTTTACTGCCATTTTATGCTGGTAATGGAAAATGTCAGACTTGAATCGTGAGCTTCTGAGGAGGGTCTTTGGTTATTTTATCCTCTCACTGGGGGTGCCACAGGCTTCTAATTGTATTCAATTTGTCTATCCTGCAGACTCCAGTGAGACGGACTAATGAGGCAGAAGTCCAGGCTGCAAGAAATGGCGCATTTCTTTGAAAATTAGGAATCATTTCACTGATAATAAGAGGCTAAATTAGTCTTCCAAGTCTTTTATCACCCATGCAGCCTCAGATTTGGTGGATCAGTGGGATCATTTTGGGTTCTTGCACACCAACTGCCCTGCTGTCATCATGATCCTAGGCGTCTCTTCAAAGCAGACGGGATGGGGTGGGGGTGCATTTAGTTGTAATTAGCCCCAATTATTAACTGGAACTAGACTGAGAGCTGTCAGACACCGTGATACTTGTGTCTGTCCTAAATGGCTCGTTCAAGGCGGCAGATAATCAAAACAACGCCTGAACAAGAGCCTGCTCTGCTGCAGCGGCGATGCTTTAATGTCTAATTAAATAGCGTGAACTGGTTAGACCCAGACATTAGATTATTTGGAGCAGAGAGCGGAGATAAAATGCTTCCCTAAAACAGACAAATCTTTTTAGCCTTAATTGTAATTGATGGAGAAAAATTACAATTTTGCCCTCCAACACACACGCTTTAAGTGGAGTAACTTTCGGCAGCCTGGGCCTCTCGGCTCGCTCCTTTTCTCTCCTTTTTGCTCGTCTGGGACTTGATTCGAATTCAAAAGGATCTGCTGCTTTGAAGATAAGCACCGCAGTTCTGCCATAAACAATGATTGTGCTCTTTCTTTCCTGTGGCGTGATTTATTTAAAGTATTATGCTGTAAGGATTTGGGGAGGTTTTCCTGGCAGGTCGGAAGCGTACGTACCCAATTTGCATCTACTTTATTAGATACTTGAGATTTGGGAAAACATGAAAAACACACGAGCTGCAGATGAATCTAAACTGACCTTAAAGGTATTTTTAGTAGAATATTAATGGATCTGATAAAAATAAGCATTATCAGAGGGCTCCTCGTGCTTTTCTCACTCTTCCACCCCTCATAACTGAGGCCCGAGCAGCCGTCTAACGTGGCAAAGGGGGATTTTGTGCAGCAACACAATGCTCATAGTCCGGCGCACACACTCACAAACATATGTTTCCTTTGATAAAGTGTTTTTATACCAGCAGAAATTCTATGGTAGCCTCCCTTAAGACAATATCTGCGTGAAATACCAAGTTATTTATAGAGAGGGTGCCATTTTGACTTCAGAAAATAAACACCAGCGTGACAGAGAGTTCAAATATAAGAGGCCTGTTATATAACAAAAGGTCTGCGAGGGGCAAAAACTGTTGTTTTTTGGGGCTCAAAATGTGCTACGTTGCTTTCAAACCCTCCAGACTCTGAAGTCCTTTTAAACAGGGAAAGTGTGAATACTGGGAGGGTGGGCGATGAGACGTCTCATCAAATTCAGATTAAATCACAGCAATTTCCTTATCAAAGCATAAACATTTCTCATTAGGCCACTTTAGCTGTATATACGTACTTCCTTGTGATTGTATTCCAAAAGAAGTGTGTGGGAGGAGGGGAGGGGGCTCTTTTGAACATCCACACCAGGATACAGCTGCCTATGACTAATTTCAATCTCCCCTTCTCCTGCCGAAGCAACACTTTTCACAGCGAACGCACACACACCGCTGGGCATCTGTTTCCTGTTTTCATTCTTTGAGTTATCTTATTTTCCTCATTTCCCCCTCACCTGTTACAGTTCACGTTCCTTCCATCACGCCATTCTGGCCAGTATCGCTCAAAGGCGTCGGCTGCACGACAGCAGCGATTAATCACCGCTGCGGACTTCACGCCGCAGTTGGAAGGGTGAGACAATGAAGAAAGGTTAAAATGACAGAACGTCTGAATTCTGCTTTGATTTTTATTATAAAATCCACACATCAAAGGCTTTTTCATTGCCACGTTACTGTACATGCGCATTGGCCTTTTGGCCTCCTCACACTTATGAGCTGTAATATTGCACCAGTTTCTCGTCGGTGGGTTTAAGAATCTTCTTATCTGCCATGTTGACGACCCAGCCTGGAGACAGTCCAAAGAAGATCTGTCGAACATCCTTCCTCATGGAGAGCATGTGATAGAGTTCATCCTTTGAAATGTCTGGTAGGACATATCCGTACTTCCGTGCGAGGGCTAGCCGCGCCTCCCGGATTTGCTCGGGGTCGGCCAAGTAACCCCGGTTTTCTGCACCTCTGTAATACGGGACCATGTCCTCCCCCGGGAACATTCTTTTTGGAATTGGCTGCCCTCGCAAAAAGAACGGGACGGGCTTGATGAGAATACCTTCAATAAAAGAGATTATAGAAACATTACGGAGTGTACATAAGATAGCTGTGAGGGCATGAGGTTGGTCATTTCTTAGTTACCGAGACTTATGGGGTCATAGAAGCTCGTAGTGATGACGCCTCCGTTTCTCTCAATAGCAGCTATTGCTCCTTCAGAGGCTCTCTGGACCTCAATGTTGATCTTTGCAGCAAAAATATCAGCACCCTGGAACAGAAAGTGCACATGAAAGCTGACCTCATGACAGTGAGGGATGAAAACAACTTGACGTTTCAAGACCACAAAACTACTTTATGGCGCCCCCTACTGGCATAATTTTATACAAGAGGAGTTTCGGACTTTTTTTAACCTCCTTTAAAAAGCTTTATTCGTTTCACCTGAGTGTAAAATGTCAAAAGAGACCGATGAGACTCATCAGAGGCATGGAGCCAGTATTATCAATCAGAAAAGTCCTTTCTATCAGATGCACCCTCTACCTCATCAACAAGTTGGACACCGTAGTCTCTCTTCAGAGGCTGGACTGTCACTCCTCTGGCATTGACCAGCTGTGTCAAGTCGATGGGCTGGTTCGGGTCCACCCGTCCCAGATCGATCAGGTACTGCAGTCGTTTCAATGACAGAGGCTGGTACTGAGGGCGACGACTGAGAAGGAGAGCAAACGTCAAAATCAACTGGTGGAGCTGATCTTGGAATTATTTTGAAGGAGGAAGGAGACGTAAAGAGAAGATAACGCATAACTCAGTAGATCATTTGTTCAAGTAGCCAGATGTGGAAAATATACCAAAAATATTGGGCTGAAAGCCAAATACACCTTTGGATAAAACTTGTTTCTGCATTCGGTGTAAAATGCGATGCAAAATATTTACATAATACAGCAACTCCAAAATCTCTAGTTGCAGCTGCCATTGCGCCTATTTTAAAGGTTTGGAATTGTGACGCACACTTTACTTGACATTAATTTGAACCTTTGAAGGACGTCGATAAGCTCTTGACTTTCATTTACCTATGGCCTTCGTTGTAGCCATATTTTGGAATGATCAAATAAAAAGGAGACTGGCCACCCTCAAAACCAAGCCGGGGTCGGGTTCCTCTCTGCCGCTCGCCTTTATGACCTCGACCGCTTCTGTTGCCACCATGTTGTCCTCTGCCACGCCGTTTTTCCTGCATTTAACAAAGTTGGCGCAAGTGATGTTTGGCATGAATGATCTCAACCAATTTGAAGATGAACGCTTGTCTACAGTAGCCATAGTCAGGCTAGCCGGTTATAGCTTATAGCTTACCGCCTTTTTGGCTCCCGGTTCTGGACGTAAGTTTGCTAACGTGATCCGCGGAAGATTCTGCAAAGCATCCAACGCTTTACTACCAGTTTTCTTTGTAAAAGACATGTTTCAAACGCTCACATGTCAAAGATTGCCAAACCAAGGACACAGCAGTCACGTGACAGAAGTGACCCCGGAAGCACTTGATAGTACAACGTTGTGTTAAAAATAAAAGCACTGTTTTCACCTTGTAATCGATGTGATTTTTTTTAAAGCCGACTTCAGGACTTCAAGATTTAATGTTAAGCAAACGAAATAAAATAAAACTGGTGTTGTTGACATAACACTGTAATTAAATAACTATAACATTTCCTATAACATTCCCCTTTATTTTGTATATTTCTTTGATCCCGATCCCAGGGTTCCGTGCCATTGTTGCGGTATAATCGACATTAAACCGAACATGATAGACCGACGTTTCAAACAACAAATCACTGCACTGTATTTGTAGAGGAAGTTAACAGATAGCCAATCACCGAGCTGGGGAGGCGGGACAATAGTCGGACGCCTTTGTGAGTGAGTGACATGTTAGCCAGTGTCAGCCGCCGGTTTACCGTTTCTACATAATTAAACTTACGAGAAGACCGAAGTTTGACCTCCGCCTTCGTTCGAACTTTGTCCTTCGTTCAATAGACGGTTAACACGGTTAACGTTGGCACAGTTACGGGAGCCGGGAAAACCTTAGCTCCGAGCTAATAAAGGTTGCTAACTTTTACATAGTAGCTGGCTTAGCGCTGCATGTGCGGCAATAACATGTCAGCGCCTTTACCTGCCATTGTGCCTGCTGCCCGAAAAGCTACAGCTGCGGTGAGTTCCCCCCCCCAGCGAATTAATGTCTGAAAAGTTAAGGTTAGAAAAAGTTGTGCAGGAAAAGCTGTTGTTTATCTTTTGTAGCAACTGACCGGAACCGCACTTGTGTTTGTTCCTAGGTGATATTTCTGCATGGCCTCGGCGATACAGGGTAGGTGAAAGTATGATTTTTCTCTTCGCATCTTTATATTTCATTGTGTTGCATACTTGTGTTTAAATGCGTTTTGTTTTGCCACCATATCAGGCATGGTTGGGCGGATACCTTTGCTGGTATTAGGATACCCCATGTAAAATACATCTGCCCACACGCGTGAGTGGAAACTTGACTTATTTTACAGTCATTTTACAGTCACAGCAACATGTTTTTGTGCAGTTTAGGCCAACTTTGAACGTGATTTGAATGATTTCCTTCTCATGATTGCAGTCCCATCATGCCAGTTTCTTTAAACATGAGAATGTCCATGCCTTCTTGGTAAGCAGCACAGTATTTAAACCAGTTTAATTTCGCTTGTGCACATGATGGTGGTCAAATGCATTGATATAACATCGTTTTTAATCCCCCACAACAGGTTTGATATTCATGGTTTGAGTCCGGATGCATTAGAAGACGAGTCCGGCATTAAGAGAGCATCAGAGAACAGTGGGTCTATTTATGTGCAGATCTTTGTGCCACACCCAGGAAGTCATGGGACTGACTGGTAAATTAATTTGGCTTTTAATTTTGTGTCATTTGTGCACAGTTAAAGCAATGATAGACCAAGAAGTGAAGAATGGAATTCCTTCTCATAGAATTATCCTGGGGGGATTTTCACAGGTAATGATTTCATGTTCCTTCACATGGAGCGACTTTTGATTTTAAAGGATCATATATACAATTTACTGACTATTCCTACTTACTTCTTGTTATAAAATATAAAAAAAAAAAAAACCCACAACCACTAGAATTAAAAATCATTAATCTGGGTCGTCCAATTGAAATTCCTATGAAGATGCTATTTGAACTAAATTGGAAACGGTACCTGTTAAACTGAACTGGTCTGTGTGCGCCCCCGCAGTCAATATTTCATGCTACAAATATACATGAACATCTTTTGCTTCGAATCATTTGCCAGTGAGGCAGGAAGTCACACAGCTTCACCGAGAACTGTATCTCCCAGATCTCAAGATCAATATCAGTACAAAAGAGTAGCGAGGTGAAAGAATCAGGAGATGTGAATACTGAAATCCATTTTAACAAGTGTACATGCTATAAATGCTAACCTACAATGACCTGGATCAAGCTGCTTCACTTTTTAATGATCATTTACTCCTTTATATGTCTCCTTTCTATGTGTGCCAATGGGCGAAAACTTTTTCTATTTAATTCCAGGGAGGAGCGTTGTCTCTTTACACAGCTCTGACAATCCAGCAGAAACTAGCTGGCGTGGTCGCTCTGAGCTGCTGGCTCCCTCTACGCAACTCCTTTCCTCAGGTAAACAAACAAACAAATATAGCCGACCAGCACTGAACGGCGCTTCACTCGGCTATGAAATCAGCCTAAAGCCGCTTCGTTTTACCGTGACAAAATGGTGATTTAGTAATAGCTCCCGGCTAAAGTCTAATCTCTGACAATCGGATGATGATCATACAGTAATCCTAATCTCTTCTATTCTCAGGCCTCTGCCAACAGCGCTAATAAGGACATTCACGTGCTGCAGTGCCACGGAGACGCCGACCCCATGGTCCCGTTTGTGTTTGGCACCCAGACGGCAGAGAAGATGAAGAGCCTCATCAATCCCTCGAACATCACCTTCAAGCCGTATCGCGGCCTGTCTCACTGCGCGTGTCCGGAGGTCAGTGTGGGGGTGGGGCGGGGGGGTTCCCCGCCAGTGTTCCTGACACACGCTGACTGGTTTCGCCTGTTCTTGCTCTGCGCAGGAAATGGTGGATATCAAACGGTTCATCGAGAAGCAGCTCCCGCCCATCAGGGACGAGTGAAGGCAGGGGTCAGGGGTCGCCGCTTACAACCATCGGATTGTTTTTGGACTTCCAGCGAGGCTCCGTGGGACGCGAGCGTCCACGCTTTTACAGTAACAACAGCGCGGCGCTGCCGGCGCCGCAGAGGACGGGGACGACGTGGGCCTGCAGAGAGCTGAACGTAACCTGACCCTGAGCTCAGCGTTAACGTAGAGTCACAGTAGCTGCTTTAAGAACGTTCACCATTAAGCGACCGAGAGCCAAACTCGCCGGTCAAACGCTCACGGCCTGTTTCTCCTCCTCATGTAGCTTGTTTGTAACGTCGCTAATTCAAGTTTATTCATCTGAAACCGGTCGATCGAGACATTTTATCCATCAAAACCCTCCCACTTTTATTTCCTTCTGCTTGTTTAAATGGTTGTTAATCTAATAATCTGTTTTTTGCTTTACTGACAAGAACAAAAAAAACAAACACTAAAGATCAACTGTTGGATATTTGTCACTTTTTAAAACATTTCCTTGTAGGTTTGGAAAGTTCCGCTTTCTGTTTTTCTTTTTTTGCAGATGTGAACTCTGGACTTGTTTTTCATACAAACTACATTTGCAACAATCTCCAGCGAGTGTTAACGTGCACCCTGTGTGCATTAATCTGTAGTATCATTATTAATAAGTGTCACGGAGTGAGCCGTGCCACTTACGCACGCACTTCATACGCACACACTTCATACGCACACACAAACATTTCATTTCCATTCTGTTCCGTCTAGGGTTACTCGGTTTAGGCATTTCATACAAACCACTTTTTACCATAGCTCACCAGCAGGACATACTTCCTCGTTTGGGGAAACCGAAGGACTGGTCCATGATTGTATATATGGAGGGGTTTCGCGGGGTGCTACGGCACAATCTATTTTAGCGGGGGTGTTTTATTGGGGTAAATTGAACATGTATTTTACTGTGCACTGAGCGTAATAATTTTGATAATTGGTTTCACCTGTGGGAGGGGCTACAGGTATAAAAGCCCTGTAGTAGGCCCAAGACGGGGCTTCTTGTTGGTGATTGAGTTGGTTGGTCATTGTTTTGGAGGAAAAAGAAAATTGTTGGAAAAAAGTTAAAGTGGTGGGGTGTAAGAGTGTGCAGGGTCTGTATGTATTGTATGGATTTAGCCTGGCATCTTCTGACGCCACTTTATTTTTGGTAAATTAAAATACATTTCTGGAGGAAAGAATCTCCCTCTGTCTCCTCCACCGCCGTTCATCCTTGCGACTATTCTGGGCAGTAATTCTGGGCTGTGTTTTACTCATTCAGGAATCACTTTGGAGCTCCCATGACATTTCTGACTGGTCAAACATTTCTTTGATCTTCAAATACCATGGCAACGCAGTGCACGCACTAGGGCTGCATATTACTATAGTATTACCCAAATAAAGCAATAAAAAATGTTAGAATCAAACTGTTTTCAAACTTTTTCTTGAATACTTTAGACTAGAGGTGTAATGACTGGTGCGGCCTTGCTTTGATCTTTTAACGCCAGGTCGGACGGGCTCAATCGCCACGGTGACCGTACCTGTACACTAACGCGGTCCATTTTAATGGCGTTATTATAAAAGCTGAACCATATATGCTCCGTATATACGACAACATACGATTGTGCTTTATTTAATAGGTGAGATTGGGATATCTATTTCACAGGAAACCATTTTTATAAATACATAAATATATCAGTAGTTGTGAAACCAGCCTCCTGTGTCCACGTTTTGAAATTAAATATGACTAATATCACAGTATTGAAACACACAAATATAGATTTTGTTCCAGGTGTCAGCTCACTGAGCGCGTATAAAGGTTCATCTTTGAGAAGAGCTGAAAGCACCAGCGTGTGAAGTCACCCTCGCAAAGGTGCGAGCGTAGAAGATCTTATTCCAAGGCACTTTCCTCCCTCCTTAAGTTACTGTTTAAATAAGGTTTAAATATTTCTACAAGAACTGAAGATGCATTTAAGGCTCACCGTTGGCCTAAATACAAATGCAGTGCCCACAGACGCATGCGTTCCCTCATTGGATAAGGTAGAAAAGTGCAATGTCAAGTGCTGGGGAGTATAGAAAAATATACATATGTTTGCAACAAGTTACTGATGCTGAATCGAGCATTTGTTCTCGCCGCGCCGAGTGTTTTGGTAAGCTAATCACATGTAAATAAAGAGCAGTTACAGCTGGTCTGCAACCAGTTTGGACGTGTTTATCCTAAACTCCAGCTGGAACAGACACGTCCTCCCTTCAGGTGGGACGCACGTGCCTTTTTTTGGGGGGGTAAAAGCGTGCGTCAGTCTTATGGCTCGGGACGAGGCTCCTCCAGGTTCTTTAGCAGATCCGTGTACGCAGCCGAGTTGATGAAACGCGGGTACGAGTCCCTCTGCATCAGCGTGTAGATCTGCTGTTGGGCCTCCTCGAAGGTGTGCGAGGTCGGCTCCAACATGTTGCGGTTTATAACGTCTCGGACGTGGGAATCTAGACTGACCTGGAGGGCAGGAACACGTGAGAGAGGTCTTATGATACAGCAATAGGGGATTCACAAGTCGAGTGTCGGTGCAGTAGCAGATGTTGCCGCTAGGGGCACTGTTCCGCACGCTTTGATAGGCTAAGCCAATCAAAGTGTGTGTGTGTGTCCCATGATGGACGGGTGACCTGTCCCTTTGATAGGCTAAGCCAATCAAAGCCTCACCTCTTTTGGAGAGAGGATGGAGATGAAGTCCTCGTATATCTGACGGACTTTCTCCTCAACCACAGTCTTGTTGGTCTCCTTCTTCAGCTCCTCGCAGGCCATCCAGAACATCATGTTCTCCTCGCTGAACTCGGTCCGCAGGAACTGCCTGAAGCAGCCGCGACCCGCCGAGCTCTTCATCACCTTTTCGAATGACAGCGACCAGGAGCGGGCGTCCTCCAGCGTGGGCAGCAGACTCAGAGGAGGAAACGTAACAAGTCAGACTTATTTCATTCTTTCAGCGCATCTCGGGTTGCGACGGCGTCCTGCTGAGGTCTTTCATTACCTTTCTTCACAGTTCATGGGTCCCTCTGTTCGGCGTTCACAAGTGGACCTCTGGACCGCCTCATCCTCACTCCTGACAGTCAGACTGAGGGGAAATATGTACCTTTTACATCAAAACTTCCTTTTATTATATTAAAAAAAAGAATGCAGCTACAATTTCTACAAGATTAGCACTGCTAACAGGTTTAGCTGAAATGTCCCCCACAGAGACTCAAGCAGTGGGTGTGTGTGTGTCCCGTGATGGACGGGTGACCTGTCCCAGGTGTGTTCCCACCTAACGATTCCACCAGCAGCCAACGCCCTGACTAGGAAAGTGGCACTCGATGGAAAATGGATGTACGGATGGCTGTAACCAAGTAGCATGAACGCTAATAACTGTCTTTTTGATGCTAAAATGCACATAATGTATACACTGACACATTGTTGGCCTTGCAAGTTGTTTGTTCCATCATAAAAACAACAACAGCCACAGTGCTTTCTGGATCACCTGATAGGAATATGGGGATGCACAGTGACGTGTGCCTCCTCTGCGTAATTAAAAGGTCCCACACACCTCATGTAGCAGCTGGCTCCTGACTAATTGGCTCAGGTGAGCGCCGTCCCATCTGGGAACGTGATTTGTTTTAGCCGCAACAATTAGATGGAATTGATATAGATGCGGATACAAATTGCATTACTCATCCCCGGTGGAGTGAATTAACATGTTCCGCGCACAACAAGCCCGCTGTTCTCCGAGGAAGCACAAGTAAACGGTTGAAAACAAATTAAAAGCCCCGGAGGTCCAAGCTGTTCATCCATACATCCAGTGAGGATCACATGACCACTGTTTTTCTCCTTCTGTCTGATATCAGGGTTGTGCTCTTCACATTAGCCCGTAACCTCCTGCATTTGCACATGACAAGCAGCATATCTGACCAGCGCATTTGTAGATTCTTTAGCTGGGGTTTCTGGACACACGTCTGCAACTTTGCGCGCACGTTTGCAACCCTCACAAACTGCAGATGCTATCGTGCATTTGCATACCGTCGCACACGTTTCCAAGAGGCGCTGTGCGCATTTGCAAAGTTGCGTAGGCGCTATCAGATCGTGCTGCCATTACAGCTTCGTGTTCAGATTCAATGTGCACACTTTCTGAGAGCAGCTACGTTCGGCCACGTCTTTGGACTCGCCGAGGCCTTCGTGCGGCTACTTGCTGACATCACTGGCAGAAATTGATAATATTCATTCAGATAACGCAGCAAAAAAAGGAGATTTCTCATAGAAACCTGATTTTAGTGGAGAAAACTCCATTTTTCCTATTGAATGCTGCAATATGAAGAGGTCGAAAGGCTCCCAACACCATCCTGGTTTGCTGTCATGTTGCTTTAAAGCACACTGAGTCATTTTCAGTCAGATTTGTGACAACATTCGCTTTTAATCTGACTACATTCTCAGAAAGGAAGGTGTTTTTGGGGCACAGCCGTTCAGAAAATCAGGCTCATCTTCATCATCTTCTATATTTCAACATTTCTGAGAGATAAAATTGACCACCAGGCAAGGCTTTATCGGAATTTAGACCTAATATTCTGTGGTAGCGGAGACGTGCCTGAAAATAAACATCTTCTCGCTGTCACGTCTACAGTGGACCAACAGCTGTCTCCTGTCGGGGTTGGACTCGTACTATGTGACAATTCCCAGCTTCCTGGTTCTCATTGGCCTTACACTTCCTCTGAATCATGCTGGAAGAACTCTGAGATCTGATACAAAAGGCCATCAGGAAAATCTGCAAGGAGTTAATGCTGATAGATTCCTGTGATGACAGGAAATTGGGAATAATAGGCCTGTAATTGGGGCATTGGCAGATGAAGCTAATTAGCACCCAACTCTCTCAGTTCGACACGGAACGACTCTGACGTCCCCTTGTGCCCCTGCAGAGTGGGGTAGGGTGGGATTTTTGGGTTTTTAAAATGCATTTACCAGGAGCAGCTACAGCAGCAGCACCAACAGAAGCAGCAGGCGTTGGAGGCATTGGTGGGGGTCTCTCCCATCCTGTGGCGTGCGTGGAGGACACTGGCGGCTGCTTCCTGGTGGACCTGGACCTGTCTCTTACGCATCTCCACCCGCTCTGTGCCCATGGGCTGCGAGGAGGAGGGAGAGGAGACCACAGTGAGAGCTGGGCTGGGAAAGGATTCACTGACACCGAGCTGGAACATCACCGCAAACATCACAAGATCCGAGAAATCACATGAGATTAAAGATCTGACAGCAGGCGCGCAGAGCCGAGGAGGCCCAACGGAGGAGAAGCAACCGACCGAGAAAGCAATTAATCAAAGCACCAATCAGTGATTATTGGCGGATTTAAAGGAGGTCGAAAGGAGGCAAACTTCCGTGCGACGTTTACGACCCGCGAATGGTGCGTTTAGGTTCAGGTTTGGCCGCACAGGGTAACAAATAGCTCCTACCGGTTTGTCGAAACATGCTGAAGCAAAAGAACGAAGCCCGAGAATGCGCTCAGCTGACAGCCGCCCTCTCTCCTCCACTCCGCCCGTCGGTGTGGGGGCGAGCAGCCAAACAGGAACGTTAGTGACGGACGGCAGCATCCATCCGGCGCATTCACGGGAGAAGACGCACGCATCACATACGCGCACGCATGCACTGGACGGCCACCACCACACACACACACACACCCCGAAGATAACAGCAATGCAGCCATTTATAGAAACATAATGAAATCATTTGATGAGCTGATCATTTCCAGAGGATGGTTAAAGAGCCGGAGCAGCGCAATCTCCACCAACTGTGGCCAAATCCAACTGGTTCTGCTTACTGGGTTTCCCACCCAAAGATGCTGCAGCCTCGGTGGATCCCGACGACTCCACCGCGGAACACCGTTTCCCCCTTTAGACGTGCAAATGTGCAGAAAAGTGCGCAAATTCGCACAGTTAAAGGGAGGGAAAATAAAATGCCATACTCACTTTGTCACCATGAATGCCAGGACGCAGGGGATTTTTTAATGATTTTTTCTATCCTCGATCACATCCGTCTGCCTCGACTTGACACAAACCAGTCGGTCTCCTCTATGCGCATGCGCGAGCTGCAAGCGTGAAAGATTTCTGAGCTCAGATTCAATCCCTGAGTACATAATAACAACAACAATAATAATGATAATGATAATAAAAATAATTATAATTTTGTTATTGTTACAATTAGTTTTATCGCATTAATGTTGTTTATCGGTAATCAAATCTGCTTAAAATATAAATTTCCAAACATTTGTCCAAAAATGTATCATTTTTCTGAAGTCCTGAAAGGTCGAACGATTAGGATAAATAGAATAATCTAATTATTTCGCTTAAACATCTGGAATTCTCCCGCATCTGGCTCTCCGTCCTTGGGGACCAGTTCTGCCACCGCGTGTCCACCAGAGGGCAGTAGTGATTCGCATTAATGCTTCAGTGGAACGGAAGCCGAATTCAGGACTATCTACCCTTTTCATAGTTTGTTTGTTTTTTAAATTCAGCTCTACAGTTTTTGCTTACACCTGTAATTTCCTTTATTTTCGTCGTGCATCACTAGTGACATGCCTTTAAAGGCGAATATTTCCCCCAAACAGTCATTAACAGGATAATCTGCATTCGGTGTCAGGTAGGGGGGTCAGATGGTGAGGGGTAGGAACGGGTCACCAGATCATCGCAGTACCCAGACATGTTTGATTTCCCAGATGTGAAAATATCCAAATTAACTCTGACTGACTGAGAGAGTTTCTGACTGATGTGGCTTTTGAAGCAATGACTTCATGACGGTGCCTTCAAATTTTGGCTAATCTCCACGCAGCAGAAATTCTATAAGTACAGCTGCACTGGCTATCTTCCAGACACAGAAAAAGGCTGAGAGGACTATCAGCCATCCAATCGAATACATGTTCTCACTTCTCCTCCCAGAGGGTGCCGATAGGACACTGAACACTGATGGGGGAGATGGGAAATATATAGGTCCCCTTCTGCTCTGTGGGTCATTCAATAAACACGGAAAAGTCTTGGTTTAAGCCTCGCGAAATATTAAATGTGTTGAAAAATTGCCTCCTGAATGGATCCACCTCTTGACATGACCCCGACCCACCGCTGGAACAGCTAAGCACACGTGTGAATCTTTTTATTGCTTCGCCTATAAGCTGTCAGCAGGTCTGACTGCAGCTAAATCCAACTGCACAGTCGGCCTCACAGGGAAATGATGCTGAGCGAGCGTGGATGTGTGTGTGTGTGTGTGTGTGTGGTGTGTGTGTGTGTGTGTGCGTGCGTGTGTGTGTGTGCGGAGGCCATTTGCATCCATTACATCTGATTTATTTATTGTGTAATTCCCCTCTTTGTCCATTATTGTGTTTCCCATTTTCCCAGTCTGGAGCTTGATGCATTAAAGGGCTGCAGAGATGAAAATGAGTCGAACCTCATCAGCATTTTGATGAACAAACAACACCTATTAAAAAAAACCTCATCAGCTCTATTAATGTGTTTCTTTTTAAATCAAGTCGTTGACTGTACCATAATTACACTGCAGTATTTAACGAGGAGAGACTAGCTTGGTTAGCAATAATAGCAAAACCTTGGCGATGCCCAAGGAGGAGGCTGACGTGCCCCATAGTGGCAGGCTGCTCACAGTCAGCAAAATAAGTATTCCAAACCTGACAGCTGAGGTCTGCAAACGTTAGCTAGCCAGGCCAAACTGAGTCAAACCTCAAGCTATTGCTCAGATTTCCATCATATCTGTTTCTCTGCTTCCCCTCAGGAAGGAGAAAACTCGGACCAACGGGGCGCCATCACCCACCGACTTTATTCCATTTAAAAAGGAGGTCGATAAAAGCTGCAGCCGCTGTCGTCCGAACAGTTACAACTGTAGACAGGTGGACTGCCGGTGAGGGACGTTGGGCTGGATGTATCGAGCATTAAAGTTTTACTTTGCACCCAGGACTTGAATTAAAGATGCATGTTTCCCCCTCCTGCATGTCTTCATCTGCCAACAGTTGAAAATAAGGAAAATTGAGCATTTTGGCCTCAAAAACTGGTGTGGATATCAATATTATTAAAAACAACAACCAAAAAACAGGAAACTAAATGATGCCCTCCAAGGTGCATAACTGAAAAACACCTGACATGAACAAAATGTAATCCGTTACAGAAGGCCTGCAGGATACGAGCGTCTTCCCGGGGGAAATAGGCCCGTAATGAGAAGCAGAGAGCGGATTAATAAAGCAACCAAGATGCAGTAACTTTATATTCACGCTCCATTCGCTGCCAAACAGTCACAGCCTGCTGTTAACGACAGCAGGACATTAAAAACAACCGCAGTTCCTGGATCTTTGAGATGACACTGGGATTGAATCAGCTCTCTCCTGGCTGAAAATCAGCCCCCCCCAGCGCTCCTCCCCTCAGATCTGCGTCCTTGGTGTTTTTCTGCGAGCCTGCTACAGGTTTCATGTCGTTCCTCTTCCGTCGTTCTCTCTCAAGGCCTAACTTGGCTAATTACAGACGGAGCCGGGGCAGAATGAAGTGGAACACGTTCCCGCGGAATAATTGGGCTCCGACAGGAACGTTTGGCTGATCTGCTGCTGCAGCCGGGCAGTAAATTCTGCAACAGCCCCTCCTCCAGCGGCTGTTGTAGTTTAAGGTTCTTCGGGGATCCATCATACTGGTCATCCAGGTCGTCCTTTAGGAGACGTCAGTCAGACGCTGCAGTGTTTCAATAATACATCTCCAGACATCAAGATAAGAAATACAAACATGCTTTTTCCATATTAACCACGGCGTGTTGATCCTCCATTCGTGTAATATTTATGGCGGGTCCACCTCCGTGGGTGCTACGAAGCCGCTCCATCACATCTAATGATGTTCCAGTTCCTGGTTACTGTGGAAACGCTGGTGATGCGATCAACCAGGTGGAAGATGTTTCACTCGCGGCCCAATTTTATGTTGAAGGACCCCAGGAACAGATCTCATTTCCAAGCCGCCAACGCTCGTCCAGATCTTAGCAGTTAGCTCACAAGTGGCACCAAGAGGAGTCCAGAATGCGTCGGCAATGAGCTGTGCTCTCACCCTGGGAGGAGGAGGATTTGCTTTAGTTCTGGATTCAAATTGAAATCTGCCTGTTTTTGATCCGCAGCCTGGAGTTCAGCATCTTTTTAAGCTTTATTTTGTCGTCCTGTGCGCAATATCTCCAAATTAAGTGTGAGTCTCAAGAGAAGAGTTTACGTGGCAATTTTAAGACATTTGTTCTAGTGAAACGTGCCCAGTTGATATCTGTCTGTGCTGGTAATCAGCTCAGATACCAGAGGTCATTCCTGAGAATGAGGAAAGAAGCAATCAGATGTGTGACCGATGAGCCAAACCTCCCGGTGAGCAATTTAGCACATCTGGGACAGAAGCTGTCCGAACTGTCAGCTCGGATTAACGCGCACGTCAGGTCCGAGATCCACCTGGTCCTTGAATGCAGCCTCAGCAGCTAACTCTTGTATCCACCCGCTGATTTCACTGCCTCTGGTTCAGAATCGGGGAATATTCCCGCTGAATGAGGTGGCCAGAGCTGCAGGGCTCCGCTTGGCCTCCGCGCGTCGTCCCGGAGGAAATCAGGTGTTTCAGATCTGCTCCTGTGTGAACGGTGCAGCTGGAGGCTGAAAAGGTTGATTTTCCCAACCCTCACTGACGAAATATTAAAGTAGCTTCAGCAACACTCAACCAAAACATGCACCTACCTCCAAAAAGCCTCATTTACTAATTAAATGACCACTTTGCTCATGGTACCATGTGATGACAATTAGAACAGCATACCAATGCTACAATCTGACATTTGTTGATGTAAAAAAGATAATACCAATGATTTTTTTCTGACTGTTTTTCTCAAGTTTTTGTGCAGTATTGCTTTATCCCCCCCCCCACACACACACACACGTACACCCCCTTTTCTCTGATAGCAAACACGGCCATGGATCAGCTGTGGAGCTCTCACACTCAGGTAGGACTCAGGGGGTTTGTGGGGAGAACGGCTCCACAAATGCTGCTGCGTTCGCTCAGCAGTGAAACGGAGCTGCGCTGTGATCGTTTAACACCTGCAAACAAATGAAAAGCAAGTGTCCGATTAATTTAGCCTCTCATCCAATTGTCATTAAGCCGTAAGCACGCCGTGCGGGTTATGGGTTATTAAAATTAACATTCGTAATGAAATTCTCCTGAAACCACAGGTTTTGCACATTCTGTGGAAATGGCTCCTCAGCATATATATATATACTGTATATATATATATATATATAAATTCAGATAGATTTAAGTTTACACCAATTACAGCAACTGAATAATCCAACATTCAAATTAAAAACAGGTCCCGACCTTCCTGCCTCTCCTGTGAACAGGACAAATTGACTTAAATGTCCAATAAATATGATGATGAATATTAAATCACTGCTAAATCTAGAGGCTCACTAAAAGAAAAATGTCAGCAGGGAATATGCATGACTGCAAAATCACTAAGCAAAATCTAAAGTTCCCAGCTATTTACAGTTTAAAATTTGGGCTTTGATTGACGATTTTACATCAAAACATTTCTATCAGTTTCCCGTGGATCAAATGGCGGATGGTCCTTCAGAAAGTGGCTTTAAAAGCTCGATAAAGTCATCAAAGACTCATCTTTTAACAGCTAACTGGATCCCAATTAACCATGGACGGTTGCCCCCCATCCCTGACATCAGGAGCATCGGACACTGTTGATACGCCTCTCCCTCCCTCTGCACGCTGACGGCCGCTCAATGTCCCCTCTACGCCGGGCCAAGGCAAAGAGTCCATGTAGGACGTCCACTTCAATCACTTCCAAATGAGCTGGCTAGATGTGATTGACAGCTGCATCCTGGCATCCGGCCGGACCCCCCTGGGAAGAACAGGATGGATGGATGGAGTGAAACTGGAAGGTTGTTTATTGATCTGATCTCCCCTAGAAGGTCGCCGAGTGACCGATGACAGAGGAGAGAGGAGGGAAAAGGCTGTTGAAAATATATTTGGTTTTCGCCGTTCCTGCGCCAAAGTTTGCATTAGTTGACTGTATTTGCAACCCAGTCGGCTCTCAGGGATGCTGAATTATTCACATTTTCCCATCTCGGAATCATTCCGCCATACTCTCTTCCACTGGCTGATTTGACATCGACATCTCTGTCAAGGTGCATCCATGTGAGAAGGATCCTGACCCCCCCCCCCCCCCCCCCCCCACACACACAAACACAGGCACTATTTGTTGCCGTTCCACACCTCGCAACTCCGGAGCGTCGTCCGACAAATAACCCTTCATGTGCGTCCCTGCGCTGGTGCTAACACCTGAGCCGCGGTCCTCGGCGACCACAAACGGGCTCTAAAAGGTCGGCAGGCTTCCTTCTGCACCAGTGAATTGTGGATGGAGCACGTGAGGAGTCCAGGTCACGCACACACGAGGATCGCGTCTCATATACGTTTGCATTTGACATGTTTGATGTGAAAAGACCTGACAGGAGGGGGCGACGTCTCACCTGCAGGCTGAGGAGGTGTGGGTGACACATTAGAGATGGAGGAGGAGGTTAAACACGCATAAGTGTTGCTTATGAGTGGGGTAAGTGCTCCAGGGAGGAACTATACATATCGGCCGTTGACGCAGCAGCCGTCACTCCCACTTCTCAGGGCAGTCAGGTGGAGATAATCGGAACAAACAAACCCTCCACGCGGCAGCGATGCCAGATGTAGCCAGATGTAGGAGGAGAATGGGGCAGCGATCGGTCCTATATCAGCCATTGTTTCCTTCACTACAACCTTTCTTCTTATTAAATCTAGGAAACACAAGTGTATCGGAGCAGGCCGGAAAGAAATTACATTTATTAACAAGGCCTGAGTGTAATTTTCACAGGCTAAAAAGTCACATTTGTCAAAATACTTCAAAATGCAATTTCCAGCCTTCGGCTGCTTACATGACCATTTCATCCAAGCTCGGTACCTATGGAACCCAAAATATGGATGGGAATGCTTTAAAATTCCAATTCCAAACACGTTCTGATGTGGATTACTTCCTGCAGCTGAAAAAAGGAAATTCTGTATCCATTTTTACCTCCTTTTTTTAAATCAATAATTAGCTGGATGCTAGTTTATATGACCACTTTTAGCAGTTACTGATGATAAGTTGGTTTCTAATCTTCTCCCAGAGGGTTTGCTTTAATGGTAATAATGTCAGGAATAATAACGTCGCAGCGTGTAAGGTCAGGCTCACCTGGATGAGGGGTACAACTCCCATTAACAGGCTGGCTGTCAGGCTGATGACCATTAGCATTATTGTACATCCCAGGCTGCAGCCCTAAAAGGTCTCCAGCAGCAATGAGCTTGTTGATGGTGGAAATTTGCCCTGATGCACGCAAATGATTCCCAGCAGAAAAGAATTGATCAGCAGGTAATGAAATAAATAACTGCCGGTCAGGTGGAGGCGTTTATAGATGCGAGCACGGTGTGGGCGCCACATGTGACCAGGCAAGGTATTCATACAATTAATGGTGTTTTCTGTCAGCAGGCGATTTGATTGAGTTCACATCCAAACGGAGCCTGAAATGAATGTGCACGAGTCGATATATCTCAAAACACCAGCTGTCAGGAAGGACTCATGGGTAATTTCATGCAAGAACTGTATTTCTGCTCCTTCTAACATCCCATTTTCAAAACGACGGCTCTTTTTGGACTTACTTCTTCGCTCAAAAATGGGAATGTTTGAACTGAGCACACCTACATATTTAGCTTCAGCCTGACTCCGTTCTGAAGCGCCTTTGCTTCGGCCAGTTGCGGCAGTCGTCTGTGTTTCAGCCCCTGAACTTCTGCGCCTCCGTTATTATCGGCTGTACCTGCGCCGTGTGACACTTTGGTTGATCTGATTAGAAAGAGTAATGACTCCCGTCTGGGCGCCACCTCCAGCCTCCGCCGTTGCCGTGTGGGATGTGCTGCTTCGGTTGATTCACCACGGTTACAAAGGGGAAGGAGCGACTCCAGTAGATGCATAAACGCTTATGTGGCGAATCAGAGGAACATCTGTTGATGCCAAAGATTTGGAATGTATCTGCACAGCTAATTACTAGGTGCTAAACGGCTGTTTTGTGCAGCGGTGTGTTCGATGTGATGCTATTCCTCCAAATTCACACCTGAACGGTTATGTTTCTTCCTGTCATCTGCTCCTCAGCTGCAAACATACAGAGAGCCTAAATGTAAATAGTTGCAGCTCCTCGTCCCAAGAGTTCCGCCAGGTGCTCCGCTCGCTCCTCACTCACTCTCCCCCAATTTGACCTCATCTCTGGAGCTCTGCAGGCTTCCGAACAGGCTACGAAACAAATAAAGAAGTCGTAGCCAATCTGTTTGTGCAATATTCATACCTCGCTGTCCCACTGATGTGTGGAGTGGTTGTCATGGTACCAGGATCACTAAGTCACATAATATCAAAGATTGCCATGAATGTTTTATTGTAACGGCTTCGTTCTTGAGGAGTCGGGAACAGTTGAGCTGGAGCAGAATGCATAATGTACATTTGATTTAAGTTTTTGCTTTGCAAAGTTTAAAGGGATAAAACTTAAGATGCTACCTGGTCCAAGGCTGCCCGCGGTTTTTGTGCAGCGTACCAAATATGGCACGCATGCCTCAGGTTGCAAAACACCCCCATTCTTTAATCTGGCTGTTTTACAAGAAAATCTGCGGAGTGTTTCATTTAAACCTGCTACTGGATGCTAATTACGCCTCTTGGCTGGTGGATCCGCTGTAATATTTCACCCAAACTAATTATTTGGTTTACTGCCAGATTCCTCTCAATGAGAGCTGATGCTTTTTTTTTCTCTTTGCTGCGGCTGCAGCAGCGGGTTCGTATCTCTTTCATCTCAGACCGGCCTGACGTTTTGAAAAATGGGCTTTCGCTCTCAGCAGAGAGTTTCCAGTCTGAAATACCTTGTTTGTACTTTTAAACGGATAACAGTGCGTTGTGGGTCGCATTCAAATTTTCTGAGGATTGATTAGATTGAGCATGAATACGGCCACTGTACTGACTTGGCTCCAGACTAATTAATAGCTCTCAGCAGCACCGACAACTCGTTCTCAGGGTGATGAATCACGCCAGCCAAACATCTTTTGTTATTCGGTTAGATGGATAACACCCCCGCCCCCACTCATATTGAACTGTGCTCTGTCTCCATTGGCATTATGACTTTTGAATTTAGAACCATCAGAATGCTGTCTGATCTTTTTAATCAGATCTTGTAAACTTGTTTAGACAAGCTGATGCTCACTGGAACCCGTGCATCACTGCCTTATTCAATTACTCTATGCGGCTCTTGCGTAATGAATGTAGGGTTTCATGAGTCTACCAAGTTGGTTTCAAAGTTTCAATTGGTCATTCAATACTTAAGAAGCTCCTTTTAGCTGAAGACAAAGGTCTCCTGATGACCGTGACCTTCTGTTTGTTGTCATTTGCTCCACGTGCAAATGACCAGACGAGGGCCAGCACCACTGTAAGCTTTTCAAAATAAAAGCTGCCTTGTTAATATTCCAGAATGGATAAAAAAGTGTCTTTTGCCTGTAAATTATGTCATCCTGACCATCCATTCAGACCGATTTAAGGTTCCCTGATGATAAAAGCTGGCCTGGATGAGGTCAGAGGGATAAATGAACCCTCTGCTGTGTCTCTAGAATGATGTGTCACTCTATCTTTCTCTCCATATTTCTCAGGAGACCGTTAGATAAATGCTTCGGATACATCCAGAGCTTCCCAGGAGGTTCTCTGCCTCATCTTTTAGTTTGAAGTTCAAACAGAAATGCCTTCTATCTTCCCTCCTTCTACCCTGGAGAGCCATGATTGGGGCAGCCATGTGCTGTTTTATGCCCGGGAGGATTCACACAGTTCACAAACAGCCTGTTGTCGAAGGGAAACCAAAGCAGAGATTATGGGATCATGTGATCATTTCTGTGACATTTTGATATGAAGGATTTCCTGTAAATGTCATTTCTTCAATAATGCAGCTTTGCTTAATGTATACTCAAATTTTGCTAGGAAATAAGGGTTTGCTTCTAATTTCATTCTAATTTAGCGTTAGCGGTTAGCTCAGTCGGGCTTCACTCGTATCATTACCCCGATTCTGACTTGGAGCATTTTGTTGAAATTGTCTGAATGTACAAACTCCAACAACAATAAAATGATAAATATTTTTGAGTTGTTGCCGAGAGTGACCCAATATTACCCTGAATATATTCCAAAACCATATGAGAAATGGAGTTATTTGTGTTTGGTCTTTCATGGAAGGATGACTAAAGCATCAACTTGGACCACTGAATCCAATTTTGCCCCTTTTTTAGTAAATAAACCCCCGAGCTCCATGTTTCCAACCCCCTGAATCCCTTTTCAGCCGCACTTTGAGAGCAGAACAGAAATGGTCTATCTCTCCTCCCGACTAATGACAGCAGATTATTAAACGTCTTTTCTTCACTCCTGATGTTTTCCCACATGCAGCAGGAGGTTTGTGGTGTGAATAATGCAACAGGAAAATGCTGTTTATTTCGTTCGGCCTCAAATATCCTGCTGGTCATCACTACCTGGAGGAGCATTCAGTGCTCTGTATACTCTCGGCTTCCTAATTTCCTGCTAGGTTGAATGCATCTGTCAGCCCTCAGCTTATTCGGGAGTTAAATATTCATACCAGGCCACTGCAGCGGCAGCAGGACTCACCGAACCTCTTATGTCCACGTAGGGAGACGGACACCTGACTGGTGTCTCAGCTGGACGAGGAAGTCACCTGCACGGCAAACGTGATGCGCCCACATCATACCGAAGGTCAGACAGAGGATGAGGAGGGGGGGGCGGCCTTACAAATGACCCCGATGGCAGTGAAATTGGGTTTAGCTCTGACGGCCCCCCCGCAGGGGAAAGTTCAGGTTCAGCACCAGTGCACGAAGCCCCGGTACAAACGACGCTGAATCACCAAAGAAGAAGAAGAAATGCAGAAAAGAGGGTGACTGGGGAGCTTTCCTCATGTTTTTTGGACCTCATTAGCATTAAGCAGCCAGCAACCGTCTCCCGTACGGTCTCGTTGCCACTGGGATCAAAGCATTTAAACATGAAAACATACTCACAGAAGCGCGGAGCTTGAGGGACAATTCCGTGCACAAGGTACAAGCAGTTAGTTGTTTACAGTGCTCCACTGAATCGCCCTTTCCTCACGGCAATCGATGGCTTCTCTCACTCGGCTTTAATTCCTCTGCTTGGTAAAGAAGGGTATGAATGTGTTGCGGCTCCTCGGCACATCTTTATGTTCCCATTATTTACACGCTGCTGGCAGGAACTTAATAAGAAAGCCATTCCGCCACCTTTAAATTCCCCTGATATATTTATTAATATCTGTCCGATTTGTCCGGCGGCTGCCTAATGGAGGAGGAGGAAAGGAGTGAAGACACAGTTTCAGGTGGTCTGGAACTTTAACTCCCTCCACTGAGAGGTGGATAATTAGATCTGCTTTTATTGTGGATGTAATATTCAAATGAGGGTTTATAGTACAGCTGCTAAACTGCAGGAGTGTAACAGTAGCCCGTTAACGACTTACGTCCAGGTTTCACCAACCAAAAAGAAACAATAAAAACCAGAGATTCCTCTCTTGGGGCACTTCCTGTAATGAAACAGTTTGTTTTCATTGTTTCTTCTCTTATTTCATACATTTTTTCAGGGTGCTGGAATCTGTCCCAACAGTCACCGGGACAGGTCACCAGTCTGCCCCTAGCCTGTTTGTTTGGTGTGAACCGAAAGGTCAACGGCAGAATGTGCCCAACGGATGAATCCAACTCAGTAGGAGACACTGGAGAGACAGAGAGTAAGTTCACTTCACGCACATGTCAGGTCAGATTGAGCTGTATTTGCATGTGAAGTTATTGAGGATATGGATCCAAACAGGTATTAGTGGATCATAGAGGTCACACAATACCCACAACAACGAGGTAGAGCTTCGTAAAAGCTCTTTAACTATCCCTCTCTACAGGTAACCTGTGGCGTTCGCGGCAAAGAGGAAAAATGCGTTTTGATTATTTCTGCTTTCACCTTCGCTGACAAATTTAGCATTTGCAATAAATTCAGCATTTTGACAGGTTGAGAAGCAACTTATAAAGAGTGCGGATGCTTCAGACGCTTCAGACATTTCGTACGTGACAAATGAAGCTTTCTGGGCTCATTTTCTGGCCCAACGCACAGCGACATTAGCCTCATTTTTAAAAAAAAATAAAGTCAAACTGGTGCCACTCCGGTCTGATGCTGTTAGATGCAGAGGGGAAGAAGACGCCCGCAGCCCTGCGCCGTGGTGATTCATCATGCTAATGCATGATGAAGGGTTGATTTATTTCCTGATGAACAAAGAACCTCGTCTGACAAACCCTCTTAAGGCGTGAACAATAAGGCTTTAAAGAAAATGCTGTAATTATGGGGCAGCTCCTAAAGTAAAGTCTCTCCTTTCAAGTTTTCTTTTGTTATTGAGGAGTTAATTCACCGCTTCTTGGTGCTGCTGTCTCTGTCCCTGAAATGAAATTGTCTCGCTGAAGCCTCTAAGATTCTTCTGAAGGTCATCTCCCTCTCCGGCGTGACTTCTGCTCATGTGTCACGGAGACGAGGGAACAACTGAGCAGCAAATGACTCAGCGGACACCCGGCGGACCACATCACCGCCGCCGTCTGTCGGCGACATTAGCGTCAGGGCACAACCATGTGAACAGGGGCGCCCTGTGGTCACGCGCACTTTAAAACTTAAATATGGAAAATGCAATTAACTGGCTCATAAATGACGCTTCGGCCTGTGGTAGAATGCAATTAAATACCTGGCTTTGAAACTTTTATTTGCCCCATAGCTCCTCCAGGGGGACACTCAGCCATCCCAGGGCTATTTTTCTACAGCTTCATTGTGTGTGTTGGGATATTGATAATCACTTCTGCTACTTGTTTTGTCGAGATGATTAACCAATAAATGTGATGAACGCTGAAGAGCTGGGTGTTTTTTTCCCCTCTGTAGTGCGGAGGAGGTGTGATAAGATGATTTTCACTAGTTCAGCCATCTGTTCCCATTGACGACATCATCATCATCGGGGCCACAAAAGAGTGTGGCACAGATTCTAGCTAGTCCTGGGTTAACAGAGATGATCTGCTTCTGTGTGCAGTGAAGCTAATCTGCCGTTACTCTTCCGTGGCTGCGTATTTTTGATGCTAATCGACCGGTTTAATCAATTTTCTCTGTCCGTTTATGGCAACTTTCCTTTGCAGAGCCTTACAAGACTCCATCCTGCTGTCCACAGTGTTAAATTATTGCCAACAGTGAGCAAAATGTTGCTCAAACAGTAGCGGTTCCTGAGTAGCCAAGCAGTTGTTGTAAATCTTCTCCTGGTGGTAGCCGAGATGTGTTGATGAGGAAGGAATCTTCGCAGACACCGACTTGGTTATCAAAGATGTTTATTGGAGAGAACAGTCAGGTATCAATCGAACACTGCAGATTGTCCGAGGGAGGTTTCGCGGTCCCGATGGTGAAGAACTCCGAGGTGTCTTCATCGTCACCTCCTTCTTATACAGTCGAGTAAACACATTCTTTACTGATGACCTCACGCTGTACAATATGGCCAACCCAATGGTATAGCGTTCAGTTATTACCAAAAAAGGGAGTACTTGAAGATGTTTCATGCTACACATCCTCATATGGAGGACAACCAGGGGCCCACAGGCTCCAGTGTCATCTTTTAGCATCTCCTCTTACATAAAGGAGGAAGACACCGGACACACATGTGGAGGATGTCCTAATATGGTGCTTAGGTTGGCTGTTAAACACATTAAGGCCTTACAGACGTAAAGCCTGCATAGAACGGGTCAGATACTACATAGTAGCTAATCCCTTCACACATTAACTCTTTTCCTGGATGCACCGGAATCCTCCCCAGAGGAGCCGCACGTGTGAAACCACAGGATCAGAAATCCTCGACCACGCTCCAGAGCTTCTGAAGGTTGCTGATTGCATCCAAATGTACGAATATACACACATGTTGAAACCCCTGCTCGGATTTTTAGGGAGAGTCCCTGTAACACAGGCGTGAAAGAGGCTTCATCGAATGACTGACTGGGTGAAATGATCGGAGCTGCAGAGAAGCGCTGCTGTATGGTGTCAAAACTCTGCAGGAATGCCTCAAACTCTCCCCACGGTGAGAAAAATGCACCAGTAGGTGAAAATCAGCACCTGAATGAGAATCGTCTGTCTTAATGGTCGGCTCCTAGCTGCCAGATAGCATCTGCAGCATCCCTCCATCACACGCACAAGCTCCTCGCGCACGGTGAATTGTGGTTTCATTATGGCCGCATTCTAAATCACAAATGACACGTTTACAGCTTTCTGGGGGCGCTGCGCGGCGGTGCCAACACGGATGCTAACCAAGGGTCCTGGCTCTGTGAAGTGAAGCCTCTGAGATATGCGTGACCATGATTATTGATCAGATCTATTGACAGCTCTCGCTTCTTATGAATTCGTGGGCATCCATCATGACCCAAGCTCAGATGCGCCGGGAAGATGCGCAGCCAGCGCTAAAGCAGCTAATTGTTAGTATTAGCGGCATAAACACAGCCCCTAATTGCCCCCTGATCCACAGAAATCAGCTCCAATGGCTCACAAAATGCGAATTTCGGTTTATTTATATCTAACTCTAACAACAGGGTTTGCAGCGTGCATTTATCCTCTCGCCTCGATGATCTGCAGCTGCCAGTCTTTGTGTGCGCCAATGTTCCAGTTTGAACATCGGTGGTTAATCTCTCGCCACTCGACCAGCAGCAGGAAATGAAGCTGCGCTACAGCGAGGGAGAAGAATGATCACCGGCTGTAGTTTGTGACATCAGAAGCCAACGCTAATGCTAAGGTGAGAGTCAAATGCAGCCGTATAATTAAGGCTTTGCTTTGCTCACTAATGAGCTGATATTTCATATTTTTGTGACACTGTCACTCTGAAGTGTTTTTCTGAGTCTGTTGTCCTTCCACAATTTTCTCCCTCCATCCTGCCCCTAAATCCTCTGGCTTCGCTGGCCAAGTGCACGCTCAGCGTGTTTTAAGGATGATCGGTGGTTCCTCTGGGTTATCGATCAAATGCTGCCGGCCCGGCTGGCGTCGACCCTCAAGGCTGTTCGCATGCGTCTGCAGCACACCTTACCTGAGGGATCGTTCCATATGAATAATGTAGATGTAACTTTAGACACAATCTGAGCTGGAAGACCTTTATTTTGACATTAATCCAATGGTCCTGCTCTGCCATTTGTTGAACCATTTGAACAGTTAACTGTTTTTGAATGCTTTAATGTGTTTCTTCTTTATTTTCAGTTTAATTCCAACTCCTTTATTCTACTATCTAGTATGTTATAGTGCCTGAAGTCCGTCATTTTCCGTGTCTTTCCTGCTAGCTGGTTTATTTTGAAGCATCTTTTTCTTTTTCTCTTCAATGTCTCCTCCAACTCCTCCTTTGTTTCCAGTCAGTTTCTTGCTGCGTCTTTTCTTACTCTGTTGGTGTTCTTGACTGGTTATTAGATTCTAATTTTACCTCCTGCCTTCTGCATTTGAGCTCAAACTATCCTTTGAGAACACTTGTATTTTGGTGGAAAAGCAACATTTATTTTTGCACAGTTGGCAAAAAAACAGTTCTCCCTATAACAAACAAGTTATTGTGGCCACAGTTTTTGAATAAAAGCAGTCCCCAACATGCAGACATATGCCTACTAAATCTAAGTCAACAAAAGGGATTGGTGTTTAATTTGAATAACAAAATTCCTACAGTCCATAAATGAAGCACAGAGTACAGAGTTGAGCCATTTAAGTCTAAATGCTGTATTTAATGCAAAATAACTCTGTTGTTCGACTTTTGTGTGATTTTATGATTATCTTTAACAGAAATAGCTGCGCTTGTCTGAAATAAACAATATAATAGTGATAGATTTGAGACAAAAATCTGAGCCATGGTGCTGCTCTGAAGAGCCAAATGACAGGTTTCAGTTTTTGGAGCCCATCTTTGCATTTTTGTGGTGCTGGTGCCCCTCTCCTCTCTTTGGAATTCACCCTGGGATCTTCTCGCACCTCACTAATGATTCTCTTTGCTTTCTTTGAAGTGTTTGGAATGATCCAACAACACAACACAGACAAATGCTTTGAGACTAATGGAAGATCAGTGAGGAGAGGCACCAGCTGAAAGGCTAAAATCAAATTATATTCAGACCTGAGATGAAACGCAAACATCCGTCCGTCCTGTCAGGTGGAAATCAGTCCCAGATTCTGAGTCATATTCAGGTTAAAACATTGGTCATTTTAAAATTTCATGACCAAGAGTGGAAATATTGATGGACGGCAGAATTCACTTGATCAAAGCGTGAAATTATTTGCACACCTGACGGAGGATTGCTTTACATCCTGAAGATTTTCACTGTGATCGTCATCCAACTGGATCTATTCCCTCAGTGGATAAACGCTAACATTTTACAGATCGCTTACATTGATGACTTTGTGATGTTAAGGCTAAACTTTTCCCTAATGCTAACCATTTCGCTTGCTAGCATCTCTAGCCGCTGCGGTGTGAAGAATAAAGCAGCCACCTCACAAATCACCCTGATCACGGGTTCAAAATGCCTTAAGTTGAAGGCAACTGCGCCCTGCCGAAGCAGGTCCAAACAGATTGATGGGGAGCGCCAGGTTTTTGTCATCAGTGGGGTGTGACGCGAGCGTAATCGACACGCCATTGCATGGGACCTTATGTCACCTGGTCAAGGTGTGACCGCCCGATGCCACCCAGCAATGTCATCACACGAGGATCAATTATGCGGTGTTGAGAATGAGGGTTTAACCCCAAAGTGGTGATAAAGATCCAATCTTAGCCATTCTTCAGATAATATCCCTGCACGCTTGGGTGATTTCCTGACAGGAAGTACCATCATCAAGGTATTCAGAGAGGTATACATGGTATGCATATGATTATTTCTTATTTATCATCATTCACATTTGATCTCAGAAATGTGTCTATTTAACCCCCAATTTTATGATTAGAAATGATAATAGACAGATGAATGAAGGATATATTGGTAATTACACTTGACAAGTGAGTTAAATGAGAGTAGAATCAGTCCTCATTTTCCAAATCAATCAGTCTCTGTGTGGAGACTCAAAACACAGTTAATCTCAGCCACACACAGAGATTGAACACATCGTTTGCAGGAAACAGATGTTTATCATAATTGTAACAATCTGTCAGATGTCGTTGAATGGCTGCCGATTTGCCAACAGCCTGGGGGGTGCAGGATAACGCGCTTGATTCGGCAGCTGCAGAGAAAGAGATAAAACTCTGCGTGTCGTGTGTGTGGGAGGCACATCAGCGGTTTAAATGGTCATTCACTGGGATGGCGGTTGTTTCCAGCGCCGTCTCCACTCAGCCGGTCGCATGAACTCTCGACGGGCTCTGTCTGCTGGAGCGGAAAGGCAGCAAAACGTGACATTGCCGTGGCTGGTTATGACCCCCAACAGCCACAGCTGAGTGCATGCGTTGGATTTCTCTTCTGTCCTTGAACTTTGCCTCTCTTCAACACAAAGACACGATGTGAGTGAAAGGACGGGCAAAATCTGCAGCAGGACACGCATTTATTTGAGATGAGAGTGGGCCATCTCCTGATGACGTCACCCCGGCGTGTTTTTGCCTCACTGTGACACGTGACTGCTGGTCATTGTCATCTTTCACACATACGCACACCATTCAAAGCTTGTGTGTGTGTGTGTGTGTGTGTGTGTGTGTGTGTGTGTGTGTGTGTGTGTGTGTGTGTGTCTGCTGCTGCGCGCCGCCGCCGCCGCGCGCGCGCGATGGTCCGCAAAGCCGCCGCTTCTGTCCAGGCGCGCAGACGCGTCCACAAACTTTGACGAGCTGTAATCTTGAGCCAAGGCAACAAAACGGAATTCATTTGCACGTTTTTAAGATCTTTTTTTTGGAGTGGATTCGGTAGATCAAGGTGAGTAACCTGCGTGGGTATTGAGTTGCGTTTACCTGTCGTTTTCCCTGCAGCCTCGTGTTTCTGATTGATTTTGTGCCCGCCGAAGTGGCTCCAAAGTGTGCACTTTTGTCTCTTGGTGTAATTTATTGGGTTATTCGGTGCGCTTGCACTGATTTTTCCCGACCCAAACAAACAGGTGTCAGTCAGCATGGAAAGCGCCACGGTGGGAATTCTGAAAGCAGACAATAACTGTGTGCTCGCCCCGGCCGAGGACTGTCCGGTGAATTTCTCAGCCTGGATATCCGGATACTCCGACAGCCAGAACATGAGCCACGATGAGAGCTGGGAACAGGAGGGGATGTCCCCCATCATCCCCATCATCACCGCGGTCTACTCCGTGGTGTTTGTAGTCGGCTTGCTGGGCAACTGTCTCGTCATGTATGTGATCGTCAGGTGAGTAACCATCAATGAGGAGGCGTTTTTCTATATGGTGAAAAACTGTGACCTATTTATGATGAGGATTTAGGGAAACGTGGACCTGACATGGGTCTCTGCGGTTCCTGCTGCTCTCTGGAGGTTCTCCAGAGATGAGCAGCAGCTCTTAAGCCCACTTGTCCCGTAACCTGCATGTGCAGTAAACGACAGGTGCTTTAATATCTGGCAGCATTTGGACATTTCTAAATAAATACTGCGATATCTGATGATTTGATAGTGTGAATTGGGCTGCTTGGAGAGGACTGAGTGTCATTTACAGTGTGCCGCCTGGAGAAGCTGATCCGTCCCAGATATTAATGTCAACTGTTAAGTTAATGTTCAGGGGGCATTAAACCATGTTTGATGCTAATTAACTCAAACAGAATCAATCAGCCAAACACTAGATCTTGTGATGAGCCGTGGCAGCACGAGAAAATGGCCCCTGGTGATGTGGGCAGCACCAATGTGGAGCAACCTCTTCCTTCTGCCTGCGTAACAGGTACACAAAGATGAAGACAGCCACCAACATTTACATTTTCAACCTGGCGCTCGCCGACGCCCTGGTCACCACCACCATGCCCTTCCAGAGCACCGACTACATGATGAACACCTGGCCCTTCGGCGAGGTGGTGTGCAAGGTCTTCATCTCCATCGACTACTACAACATGTTCATCAGCATCTTCACCCTCACCATGATGAGCGTGGACCGCTACGTGGCCGTGTGCCACCCGGTGAAGGCCCTGGACTTCCGCACCCCGGTCAAAGCGAAGGTGATCAACGTGTGCATCTGGATCCTGTCCTCGGCGGCGGGGATTCCCGCTTTCGTCCTGGGCGGCACGCAGACGAAGAGCGGTGAGGAAGAGCTTTTTGTCCAAAATAGTCAAGCCTCACTTCAGTATTCCAGCTTTTATACATTTTCTATTACCATGTCAGTCTTTAAAAGGGTTTGTAAGAACATACCCACTTCTGAGTGCAAATTAGTTTTTAAATTGATGGCAGAAAGTGGAATTTTATTTGTACAGCATTTTAACACTAATACTGCTTTTGCATAATACTCAAGCCGACTTTACCAGCTTTTAACAGTCACTGGTGCTGGTAGAACCACTTCTGTTGTGCTAAGAGGCAGTAGAAACCATGGCAGATGGCTAATGGCTTTGAGAATTCACCAGGCTCACCTGGAATAAAAGGCATTGGAATTGGTCCATGTGCTCATGTTAGCATAAGCGTGGCCTCCAGGCTTCATCAGAACACGGGATGAATGTTTCCAGGCTTTTGAGGAAGATCTTGTTTAACTACTGTGGTAGTTTTCTGCCATTTAGCTTCACCAGCTCTGCTAAAAGAGTAGAGATAAGATGATGTTTGCAGCGCCACAAGAGCACCACATACCCACAGCTGGTTCTGCCTCTCCTCGACCCTGCAGGTATAACCGAGTGTGCCTTGCAGTTCCCCGATCCGTACGTGTACTGGGACACCCTGATGAAGGTGTGCGTCTTTGTCTTCGCCTTCGTTGTGCCTGTGCTCATCATCACTGTGTGCTACTCCCTCATGGTCCTGAGGCTGAAGAGCGTCCGGATGCTGTCCGGCTCTCGGGAGAAGGACCGCAACTTGAGGCGGATCACGCGGCTGGTGGTGGTGGTGGTGGCCGTGTTTGTGGTCTGCTGGACGCCCATTCACATCTTTATCTTAGTGAAGGCCCTGGTGAACGTGCCTGAAACCACCGCCATCATGGGCGCCTATTTCTTCTGCGTGGCTTTAGGCTACACAAACAGTAGCCTCAACCCGGTCCTTTACGCTTTTCTGGATGAGAACTTCAAACGCTGCTTCAAGGACTTCTGTCTCTCGGCCAAACTGAAGGGGGAGAGGGTGTCGCGGGGCAGGAAGACCCCCAGCGCTGTACGGGAGAACGCAGTGCCCCTGGAGAATCCAGACCCGACCAGTAAGCCCACATGACTAGCAGTGGAACTGTCTTCAGTGTCCCATATTGGAAAAGAGTCACATGACCTGGGCATAACTCACGTCACCTCAGCAACGTAAAAGATTTGTTTATTTTGGCTTTTCAGTTAGTTCCGTCAGTCATTTTTCATATTCAGATCACAAGAACGTGAACTCAAATCCTTCCTAAAACATAAAAAGATGTAGCTTCACACAGGTTAGAGTCACACCATTGTATTTAGATTTTTTAGCCTTTTCAGCGAGAAAAATGTGGACTAAATCCACAAATGCTTTCAGCTGATACAGCGTTTGGTTATTATATTCACACAAGATGAATTTAGATGTTGTGTACCAGTCTGAAAGGAATCTGAATTCATCATATGACTAATTTTTGCTCCCAAAGAATTCTGGTGGAAAGCCATACTAATGTTTACATTGCCTTTGCTTTGCTTTTTTTTAAAATTCTTTCATTTTCTTTTGCTGATAAATGTCTCAGATTATCCATCCGTGCTGTGATGAAGGTCGTTTACCCACCTTTTATGTGACCAACTGAGAGCCCATAGATTTGTAGACCTGCAATGCTAGAAAGGCAACTTTGGCTGCCTGGTGTGTTTCAGCCTGCGGTCTCCATCGGGACCATAAAGAAAAACACTGCAGTTGTCATTATTCCACAACAGTGACTCCGTGTGGCCTCTCAAGCCTGCCGTTGATTAGCGTGGTTACTCCAGCAACAGCCATGCATCTCTGCACTATGCATTGATGTTTTAGGCCTTATTACATAAAAGACGTAATAGTGCCAAAATTCCCTGGATGTTTTTGGTTCTAGGGCCAAATAACAAACATATAGTATTGTTTAATGGGATGTGACCTGCTGTTATTGCATTTTGTCCAATTTTGTCTCATTTTATGTACTTCCTGCTGTTGCTTTCCTTCCCAACTGTGCCTTTAGCAGTCCAGGATAAAAGTAATGACCACAGAGTTGATGAATCACTGTCCGCCGATATGTGCCAAAGAATGCGTGTTGAGTTAAAGGTTTAATGGAAAATCCTGGACTTGTGCATTTAAAAATTGACAGAGGGCTCGGCTTCAGCTTTGAATCTGGACTTGGGTCCAGTTTGATGAGTTGTCTTGTATATTGTGTACATATACATCACATGTTGAATTACTGTGAAATGCTTTTAACTGTAGATAAATGCCTGATTAACAACATAGTATCAAGAGAATATTTAAATATCAATCCTTGTAGAATACGAGGCACATTTTTAATAGATGAACTTTGCACAGATGTCAGTAAATTATGGTTGCAGCATGTCCGTGATCTTGTTTCTGCTGCCGTATTTGTCACATACATGTATGTAAATTATAGGTTGTACTGTCAGTTTGGAATGTATTGACTTTGCATTGTATAAAGATGTCCAGGGCATGAGCATATTTATGTCAGTTTAGATTTGCTGCTGCTACTGCCGTCACTGTAAATTGGCTTTGCCTGCAGTTAATCAAACACGAAATGTCCGTGAAATGTTCAAATTAAAGTCTGTTTAATGAATTCAGTTTTGAGTTTCATTCCGGGTATGTTGACAGATTTGTCTTTGTCGGAGAAGCACGTTTGGTTAATTTGAGTTGAGTTTGGGGTAAAATGTACCGACAGCGCCCTCTAGTGGAAACATGTGCAATTGCAGAAAAACATTTAAATGACTGATCAGAAGCCAAAATGATACAACTGATGTATGATCAATTTAAAAACAATAGTAAAGAACCCAGACCAAAAAAAAGAAATACTAGGGGGCGTGGCTCTAATAACCACGTGACTCATCATAAACTCACTTCCGGGTGTTTCTTTCAGCCAGGACCGTGACAGCGGCCGACAACAACTTTTCTCCCGCATCAAACTTACCATTTTGTCAAAATGAACCGAATTTTTGGCAGCTCGAAGCCTAAAGGTCCGCCGCCTAACCTCACCGACTGCATTGGAACTGTAAGTTTAATCCTGAATTAACTTTCTAAACGCTTAAAAAGTAATCAAAGACGGAGGACCCCTCCTTGCTAAAGTATTAGCTAAGTTTTATGGCAAGAAAATTAGGTCAGTGGATTTTTCATGACTTTTTAACATTTGGAATTGATAAAACAACGCATTAATTACGCTGCCGATAGAAAATCATTTACCCGTTGACAAAAAATATTCACGTTTTAGAGGTTTTACGTGACAGTGTTATGAAAAGGCCAGTTCATAAACGTATTTAAAGTGAAAACAATATGTCCGTCTGTTAAGCTCATGAATCAGCATCATGTGGACATTTGAAAAGGATCTAAACGTGAAAACAGAGGAAATGGTCTCACTCAGTCAGTGAAAACCCTGGCCACGAAGCAGTCATACAGGTTTTTGTCTGGAGTTATTATTAGTTGACTAGATAGACGGAGGAAGTGGGAAACACGCCGGTTCAGCCTGAATCCTGATGGTTGTGTTTTATCTCAGGTTGATTCCAGAACAGAATCCATTGACAAGAAGATCTCCAAACTCGATGCTGAACTTGTTAAATACAAGGATCAGATGAAAAAGATGAAAGATGGACCCTCGAAGGTGAGATTTTTCCCTCTATTACTGTTCTAAACGGTGCAAAATGGGAATAATATATTTTCTACTCGCCAGGACAAAGTCTAGTCAATGTTTTCTAATAAAAGCTTCATTCTTATTGTTGTTTTGTTTAAAAATCAATATGAGAGCATGTGTGATTGACATGTTTCTTTTATTTCTGCTGCCTAGAACATGGTCAAGCAAAGGGCAATGAGAATTCTGAAACAAAAGAAAGCGTAAGTTTTTTATTTCCACACTTGATGTCTTATTGCCATTTGGAACTGAAGTTGGCAATATATATTACAGATATGAAAACCAGAGAGACGGCCTCGCGCAGCAGTCATTCAACATGGAACAAGCAAACTACACAATCCAGAACCTTAAAGACACTAAAACTACCGTAAGAGGCTTTGACAGAAGCTCAACAGAATATCTGGCTCTCCATTAACATTTGTTTTTGTTGTTTCAGGTTGATGCCATGAAGACTGGCCTTAAAGAGATGAAGAAAGCCTACAAGAAAGTGGACATAAACAAGATTGAGGTAGCAAAGCAATCCGTGCCTGCTCTATGCCCTTCTGGACTTACAGTTGATACAAAAAATTTACTTTTTTATTTGACATTCAGGACATTCAAGATCAGCTGGAGGACATGATGGAGGACGCCAATGACATCCAGGATGCGCTGGGCAGAAGCTACGGCACTCCTGATATCGATGAGGCCGACTTGGAAGCAGGTCAGTAAAATACTTCGGTGTTAGAATTACACATTTATTTATGTACCTCCTTGTTATTAATGTCAGAGGTCATTTCAGTGCAGTCGTGGGAAATATTGCAAAGGTTTGCTAAAATTGCAAACAATGAATGTTGTTTGTCACCATGAACAGAGCTGGATGCTTTGGGAGATGAGCTGCTGTTCGATGATGACAGCACCTACCTGGATGAGGCCTCGACGGCCCCCTCCATCCCGGAAGGCATTCCCGGAGACAAATCAACCAACCGGGTATTTGACAGCTTCAGAGTTTTCTTGTAATGGTGGAGAGGGTTATTAAACAGGGTTTTTGTCTTTCAGGACGGTGTTTTGGTGGACGAGTTTGGACTTCCTCAGATTCCTGCTTCGTAAAAGAGCAGAACTCTGGTCTTGTTTTTACATGTATCATAGTCTCATTTTCTATTTAACCAACTGACACTCAGTCTTTGTTTCATTCCAAATCCAATTCTTTCCTAATGATGAAAGCTTATCAGTGATTCGGGTTATTTCAGTTAAGGGATGGCATATATACTCTGTATCTGGAGTGATTAGAAGTGGGTTTTCTCTTAGCCTTGTACAGTTTATTCTTCAATGACTTGATAAGAATAAAGTAAATTATATTTTCCAAGCAATTATTGATGTCACCTTGAAGTCAGCTGCTTTAAAGGTCACTTTATTCTGAAATTAAACAACAAAATGTGCACAATCAATAAGTTAAAGATGTCATTTGTAATAAATCTTTTTTAAAAATTAGATCTATCCTGTCCTTCAAGTACAAAAAGACCTCTGATGGCACATGAATGGCATTTTGATGATCACCAGCTCAGCCTGTAACTGTGGGGGAAGATTTTCTTGTGTAGATATTCCACAACACTGGCCTGGTTCTGCAGCTTTTCAAATTCATAAAAAGGAATCTATAAAGACAGAATAAACAAAAAGACTTCACTCTCAAATACTGGGCAAACTGGAATGAAAAGCAGAGTTCAAAACAAAAGGATAAATGTAAAGCGAACGTGACGCAGAGGCTCTAACCTGAACAACTTCATATCCCAGAAGCCTCAGATGCCGCTGCTTGATGGCTTCTTTTCCCAGAAGCTGCCTCTTGTTTACAGTGAACCTCTTCCGCCCGTCGATACACACAGCTATCCTAAAACGTGTTAAAAGTAGCATGAAGGTCCAGCTCTGTGACTTACAACACAATCAAACCCTGAGGTCTGATGCATGAAACCATTTACCTTTTGTATACTTCATCAACGTGACTGGCGGGCAGCACGAATCCCTCCTCGTCCAGTTTGATCTCCACATCTACGTGAAAAAGAATCATTCAATCATTAAACCCGCCGTGTCCATGCAACAATCAGGACTAAAACCCATTTATGTTACCGAGAGTGTAGCAGTTGGATGTCAGGACTTTGGATCCAAAGTAGTGACGGGCACCGAGCAGGTTCACCAGCCCCGTTTTCACAGAGTTGTACAGATGCAGATCCACAGGCGTCTCCAGGGAGCGTCCCGGCAGGAGAAAGGACTTGACCTGGTATTTGGGAGGAAGTCTGGGACCCTGAGGGGACGGTAAAACAGCGCCAATACCAAAATCAGGCGTCGTGGCCAGTGCAGACAGCAGGAATGCACTGAGAGGGTGTGTATTCAGGTTTCACCGCTATGTCGAGTTCACCCTTTCATTATTTGGCATGTTACCTCATAGAAAGGGCACTCCAACTTCATCGTCATGTAGAGCTGAGTCAGTTGTGCTAAAACGTAACGGTCCACCCTGTTGCCGTCCTCTGAAACACAGTTTTGTTCCTGTTAAACGACAATACTTGTGGGCAAAGCGATCGAGGGAGCTTTCCAGTTTGACAAACACAGAACTTTACCTTGCAGTTGTTGGAGGAAGTAGCTTTTAAACACTTTGGAGACAAAGTTAACGGGGAACCGCTCCACCAGGGTGCAGGAGTGGAGCAGGTTGAGCAGACTTTGAGGCTGGAAGTGTGAGAAGTGTGAGTGCAGGATGTTCTCCACTTTCCTGAACACTGTGCCAGCATTCGGGGGGAGGTAGCCCAGCTTTCCCAGCGCCATAATGTGCTTGGCCACCTGAGTGGTGCTGAAGTCATCTGCTCGATACACAAAACTCTCTGCAACGGCGTCCAACACCGTTGGGGAAAGGATGTTCCTACTGCTGAAGAACTGGATGACCTGGGTGACAGTCTCTGGGTGGGAGGTGAAGGTCATTGTGGGCACGTACTTCTCCATCGCATCCACAAAGTAATGGTCGCTGTGGCCAAAGTGCATGAGGGCACCAAGCACGCCGGTGAGTTCGTCATCGGTGAAATGGGGCACGTGTCGAACAGCCTGCTTGCACAGGTTGATCACGAGAGGCGTGGCTTGCGTCTGATTCAGGGTCACCAGAGCATTGAGCAGCACGCTGACAGCAGTGGGATTCAGGCGAGAGCTTACCGTCAAAGCGTGGGCGTGCATGGCGTTCAGTAGGTCTTGGTATTTCCCATTTTGGAACACACCGCTTTGTAAAAATCTATACACAGCAACAAGTTCAGCAAGACTCCACTGTGCAGGCTCCTGCTTCTGGATTTGCTCCATCGCCTGTTCCAGCATCACGCAGTTGGGACCCTCGATAGCCACCATGGCTTGGCCCAGAGTGCAAAGCTGCACCACAGTCATAACCCCTCTGTCTAACCTCTCCTGGCTCTCTGACACCAAACGCACCATCAGCGTGCTCCAAGGGTCCAAGAAGAGGCGGGTACAGGCCAAGAGAGCTGATACCAGGCCAGCATCCGTGAGCCGCCTGGATTCCTGCTCCAGCTGGAAGCACAGCGCTCGGATGGTGTCCTTCTCTAGCACTGCAGGGTTTTTCAGACAGGTGCCCGCCTGCTCCAGGTCAGCTACACGGTGAAGCGCTGCGGCAGCCATGGTGTCTGACATGATCCCCACAGAGTGCAGCAACGAGAACACCTGCCGGGAGGAAGAGCAACCCTGCAGACGCTGCTGAAAAGCTTCCTCCTCTTCAACAGTGGGACCATGGAGCTGGGTCAGGTGAAAATGGGGTCCTGAATCTCTGTGGAGACCGACGGAGCTATTGGAGAATGGTTCTCTGGTATTGGTAGTGGTAGTGCCCAGGCTCCTTCTGACACAGGCCACTTGGAGTTGTTTGTAGCCCTGTCTCCCAATGAATCCACCTGCAGAGGTACACTGGCAACCCATGCATAAGGCCTGACCAGGACCTCGGACACTCAGGAACCTAATGGGTAGAAGGCAGCGTGATGTTCCGAGCTGTCTCAGCAGCAGAACTCCATGGAGCAGCTTCTGAGCCATGACCCTGAGACTCATCAGACCCTGCTGAATAAAAAAGGGGAGTTTAAAATGGTTTGAATCGTCGTTTAGCCGGAAAAACCTGCCATGTTAACGAGAACAGCATTCAAACCTATCTAGGTTAGTTGCGCAGACAACCTTGAAATTAGTTTAGGTAACGCTAGCTATTTAGCTAGTAGCTTCGCAGGCTAACTTGGGGTGTGTGTGTGTGTGTGTGTGTGTGTGTGTGTGTGTTTAAACTGAAATGTAAGACTAAACGTAACACTCGGAACTAAATGACTTCATAAATATCCATACCTGGGCCTTCCGAAAGGGAGAAATGTGCTAAGACCCCCCAAACATGTGTATATAACACCGGCTTGGACACCGGCGCGACGATGACGCAAATGTGGTTCCGTAAACCTTGTGAGGCGTTCACGGGAGGTCGTAACTATGTTGATCATCTTTCATAATCGCTATGCGACTGTTGGACAAATGTAGTTTTTGTTTTGTTTTAATTCGAGCTTTGTTGTAGTAAAAAATTCCACCAAGAGACAAGGTGAAAGTCATGTTTTAAAGAAAATGTTCATCGTGTTGACTTTATTCTTCATGCTAAAAACTGTCGCAGCTAATGTTGTCCTTTTTCCGATGACATGTAAAGATAGTGTTTTGCGTAAAACGTACATGTAACATCCAGAATGAGTGCGTTTTTTAAAAATTGCTCCTTGCAAAATGTCTTGTAATAGACCTTGGTTTTCGATGGTAGAAGTCCTCAGATCTTTCTTGTAATAAATTGGATTAAAATGAGTTTCTTCAGTGTTTCATTGTGAAACTTTCATCGGGGCACTTTCAACACTATCAGGGTGTCTATATAACAGACATGAACCTAAGTAATATTTGGGTTGATGGACTTCATAATATAAAGAATTTTAGCATTTTTCCAGACCATGTTAAGTTCACAAAGGCAAAAGCGATTAAATAAAGACAGCACAATTAAACAGTTATTTCCATGTGTCATTTATGGAAGGGAAACAGAGAAAGTACAACTTGATAGAGGGTTTTATTTAAAAAGTTTATATTATAAAAGGCAAAATTCAGCTGAACCAGATCACAGGAATTGCAAAGACATCCCTTAGAGCATCCATGGTGCTAACACATCACATCTTTACATGAGAGGGAAAATAACATTCAACAACTCATTACAGTAATTGAGATGTGAACGTTTGGCAAAACCAGGAGCTCACAAAAAGTAGAAGAGAGTGGACATTTATTGCTTTGGTTTGTTTAAAAATGGGTTTAAACTGGAGGGCTGGAAATACAGCACGGTGATCTAGCTGACCGAGAGGAATACGCTGGGCTGGCTTTTTAATCGTCCTTGTCCTTGGCACCATGCTTTAAGATGCGTGTGAACTCCACGTAGTTGAAGTTACTTTTCTTGTCGATGGGGGCTTCTCTGAAGAGCTCGTCCACCTCTTCATCTGTAAACCGGTCACCCATTGTCGTGAGCAGCTCTCTGAGGTAATCTTCCTGAATAAAACCTGGGGGGATTGTTAAATCAGATAAGGCGACAGAGAAGAAAATCATAATTATCCTAAAGAATTTGCTGTACTGGCAGAGATACAGATACCATTTCGACTTCATTGCAAAAAAAGGATTAAAAAGTCAAGGTTTTACCTGTTCCTTCTTCGTCGAAGCAGGCAAATGCGTTTCTGATCACATCCTCGGGGTCTGTACCGTTGAGCTTCTCTCCAAACATGGTGAGGAACATGGTGAAATTAATTGGCCCGGGAGCTTCGTTCATCATGGCCTCCAGATATTCATCAGTTGGATTTTTTCCTGTTTGAAAAAATGTGCAGCACTCTTACAAGTTGCAAAACATTTGAAGAATAATTTAAAAGTACATTTTAGCCTTACAACAGTTGATAAAACAAAAATGTGCAGCACTCTTACAACTTGCAATAGATTTTAAAAATCAGTTATAAGAACATCAAACACATGCACCTTAAAAAAAAAGCCTAGTCTGGAGCGATCTGCCTATGCTGCCCTCCCCCACAGAGCAACAGTTTTCTGCAAGTCCAGGCAAATATTGTGCTGGAGCTGATAGCAAAGCAGTCGCAAAAGAATGTTACGGACTAACTTGCCACACATGCCAGTTAACAATTGAAGCACATACTTTCTTTAAAAAATATACTTATAATGAACCCAGAGAACCACTGCGTTGTCTAAAAGAACATGTTCCAGCAGTGAAAACAAACACTGCAGCTTCCATTCCTGCATTAAAGCTGCAGTTTGCAGTACATATAAACCTTAGTACTGACGTCTAGGTTTGCATTTCATCTGGTTCCATAAAGCTGTGACATGTTCAACAATCTATGGGTCTTGATAAACAAACTCAGCTGCACTTTGCATAACTGGTACAAGTGTATCTCTCTTCAGAAACAGTCAGTAAACAGTACTGGGACAGTAAACACTGTTGGAGCACACCCAAATATGTAAAGTTCTGGACTGTTTGGAACCTCTTTCAAACCTGTTTGTTCTGCTCAGTGGTTCAACTCACCCAGTGAGGCGAGCATGTCATGAAGATCCTCCTTGTCCACAAACCCATCTCTGTTCTGGTCAATCATGTTGAAGGCTTCTTTGAACTCCTGGATCTGGGACTGATCGAACATAGCAAAGACATTGGAAGTTGCGCGCTGAGGGCGCTTCTTCGTGGTCTTTGCCTTTGTCCTTTTGCTTGACATCTTTGCTGTGTGATACCTGTGGCGACAAATCAATCCAATATTTGTTGTTGCAGACCACCAAATCAGCCTAAACCTACTAAGCAACGCAAGTATTGTGACAATTTGTCTAAAGTTGCGCAATAATGCCCAAACTAACAAGAATGAAATGTAACTAAATGCTCTTCTCTTGACACAACGCCCATTGAGACGACAATGCAATAGTGGAGGGACGAGTGACCTTTGTCCCAACAGACTGGGAGATAAACTCACCAAATGGAAATGGATCATGCATCATTCCTGCCTAGAGCACTGACGGCGTATTTAAATAGTGATGCCGTGATGCCCTAGCTAGTGTCCCTGACTGAGCTATAAATGGAAATGTTCTTCAGCTTTCTGGGTTGATCAGCTCACTCCCTCCAGTCTGAGCAAGAAAACTACTGATGTGAGGACGGATGACCTTATGAGGCAATGCCCAGAACACGAGCAGAGCTGGACGATCGTTCTGACAGACAATCAACCTTCCCCGGTGTTATTAAAATGATGCAGCTTGTCTGTTTAGCGACTATTGTCATAATGTTCGGTTTTCTACTGAAGCAAAACAAGGCTACAGTTCTGTCCAAAAAAAAAAATCACAATAGAGTGGTGCGTTTCCTCTTTGGATTTTCCTATTACAAGGCCAGGTGAGACTTATTGGAAAGAATATTTAACAAACTAGATCCGAATAAGATGCAGTATGTTTGATTAGCCCGGTAAGTATAAGTATTCGTGGCTAGAGGCCTAGCTTGAGCCACACATAAACTGCTCATACTACAAAAGCTTAATGCCACTAAAAACACAGAATCCCCTGAAGTTACTCGCACCGACAGGCTTTTAACAAGCGAAGCAAACATCGGCGTTTTCACGTCTAAACCGTCGCCATTATTGACACACTGTTGACATTAGCAATCGATTCATTAGCCGCGAAGCTAAGATTCAGCCGTGCTTTCAGAGCGACTAGCCGGATACCAAAACGTACATTATACGATCTCATTCACATTTATACTTTTATTATCGTGCTAAGTAATACGGAAGCTGGGCATGAGCACCTTTACTATGAAGCTAACTATTGCAGAGAGAACTCTGGTGTTTAATGAGGCTTACCTGACACCGAGAGAATACTTGTCAGCTAGCCCGGAGCAGCTCCTTTTCTCAACCACCGCCCTTCACTTCCTGGTCGTAACGCAATATTCAGTGCTGAACATTCAGAACAAACCAACTGGGCAGAATAGGGGTGGAGCTCAAACGTTAATCTATTATTTCTCATTGAAACAACAACTCACGCATATATTCTTTTTGAAAACTACAAAAAATGACTTTTAAAATAAAGAGGAGAATAAAAACACCACTATGTTTCAATGAAATTGGTAGCGCATGTATAAATAATTTATCGCCACACCCCAGCGAAGTTAATGTAACTTTCACGAACACTTATTGGGAGCGTTGACGTTCCCGTATATGCCCTTTTAAGGGAAGAAAGAATGTAACGTCCTCTTGCTTTGTGTTAATACAAAATTATTTGAAAGTGGGGGTAAATAGTTCTACGGTTAATGTAAAGCTGTCATTGTTGTTATTTCACGTTTGTTTCTACATACCCACCACAAGATTCTATTCCATACAAACCAAAACAATAAAGGAAGAAGAGCATCATGAGGGTAGATTCTGTCCATTGGTGACACATAAATATTTGGTGAACGATTCATTGCTGTAAAGGAAGACATAATGCATCGCTGCAGCTGCCCAAACGCATAATGTGGAAATATAGACTCATAGGTTAAAACAGAACACAGCTGTCCTTTTCCTTCTCTTGTTTTACCCATTTGAACGCTTATGGAAATGTAGACATGATCAACACACTAGCTCAGGAAACAGTAAGGGATTTTAATTTAACTTGATATCAATTTTAAAAATGATCTCTCAAGACATTGTTGTAAAATCAAACTGACTTAAAATATTTTTAATGTATTCCTACCTCCAGACACTAGATGGCGACCTCGGGATTAGCACGTTTTATTTTGCTCCCAGTCTACTGATGCTCACCATGAAGATCCCGGCCTAGATCCCAGAAGACTTTCCTACAGTTGGAATTTGGACAGCTGAACACGGTGACACGGTGGGAATGTATTCTGATTCATTCTGACCATGAGTATCAATTTGAAAAAAATTAAGAACGGCAAAATTCTTCAAAATCCTTGCCATAGTGTCAAAAACATGGAACCAACTTAAAACTATATTATACCCACTGATCCTAAACAAATAATTTAGTTCCTCTGTCAGTAGGTGGTTAAATTCTCTGTTGACAATGGTCAAGCACTTCTACTAAAATAGATTTATCTTCAAATACCAGAGGGTACAATGGGATGAAGTCACAGTATTTTACTGGGTAGATAAGAAGTAAAGAGCATCAAGGGAGAGACTCAAAACTGTCAGAGACAGCTGCCCAGTATATTTTAAGCCAGGATGTTAAATCAATTTAATTAGATGTGAGAGGGAATAAGCATTAATACTTTATTTATTATAATAGAGTGGCTTTTTAATGCCATATTACTGCATAACTCCACCAAATACATGTAGTCTATTGTATGTTAATGCTGCTGGGGATTCGTTTACAACCCAAACCAGGAAAATGAAAACCCACTTAGCTTTCCTCTGAATCTGATATTGACGAGATAAATTAAAATAATGCAACAAACCAGAGGGATGCTTCTAGTTTAGCACATTTAACTTCACGTCGCCCCCCTAAACAAGACACACTTTAATTTGTTTTAAGCCCTAAATTTTTATCTCATAAAAGTCTTCTTTAGGAAGGAGATTAAAAGTTTGTGATGCTGCAGTCATAGTGCATTAAAATACATCAAATAGTTAATTTCCAATGACCTATTTAGAGCTTTATTTTGTTCCATTTTCCTGACTTTTCTCCTGATTGTGTCTCATACACCTTTCAGATCGACACTGCTCACATCTGAACAATATCAGCCTCCTTAGAGCCAAAAGTGCCATCTTTCTCCCAGAAACACCCTTCTGGGTATCTAGGGCCCGCAGGGATGTCTGCAGTGTATAATAAAGGGAGAACGTCAAGGAAACTGCGAGGGGCATTCACTATGTGAAGCAGGCAACAAACACAAAGCTAAAGTTAGCAGCCACAGCTGATGCTGCTGTGAATAAAAAGTCAAAACAAAAGCTGCTGGATTAAGCAGCAATATAATACTATAAGCTGAAAGGCCTTTGTATTTTGGACTGGAGTTTTAAAAAGTAACGCTGGTTAGAGTATAGGATGGTAATATCAGAGTTATGTGAGAGATTTAGGGGGTCACCCGCTAGAGAAAAGGGCTACCACGAAACATATGAAGCACAGCCAGGACAGAAACACAAAAGGGAGCCTGTGTTTACCTGCATACCAGGCTCTAATGCTCACTGGCAGAGCTGCACCCATAAATGCGTTGCGCTGCTGGGGTGGACTTATCCCCCAACTCTCCCGGCTATATTTATCTCCACCGTCACCATAAAAGGTTGCGGCTGCTGCTGGGACACTCTGGCAGGGGCCAATATTATTTTTGTTGTGGAGCCTGCAGCCACTGTAAGCACCTACCTGTAGGTTTTCTGGGATATCAAGCTTTACGCCTGGAGTCGGAACACCTTTTCCTGGGGAAAGTCTGGAATTTGGGGCCAGGGTAGGTGCAGGCATCCTGCCGGAAGTGTTGCATTTGTCTGTGTCGGCATGACGGGAAAATCCTGAATATCTGCTATGCTTTGTTAGTAAACTCGTACTATATATTTCTTACATTGAATTATGCAACATTTTGTGTTATTCTAGTCAGCACAGCTGATTAACACCATATTCAGGTCACGTTAATTAGACAAAAGCATGTTTGGCATGTTAAAGTATCCTGCTGTTAAATACTAACTAATAGAGACAAAAAGGAAACAAAAAGCACCAGGCGCTGCCAGCAGGATGTCTGGATCCATACCCTTCTACCAGAGGCACCATCGCCACTACGACCGTAGTTACCGTAGCAGGGAGACGGACGCCAAACTGGAGCAGTACCAGTCCAGCAGCAGGTACGCTGCTAACCACAGCAGCAGCTTTGGCAGCGGGGGCAGAGGGTAAGGAGGAAGACAAAGACCCTCATCAGCCCAGCTTAACACCACCGCCCACCATCATCTGATCATCTGATCAAGTTCACCTCCATCACACCTCCTCCCGGATCACCCGCCCCGCTAACCGCCGAATTCAGATCCACTAGCTGGTTTCTGGACCCTGCATGAAAATCTTGCATGCGTTTTCAAGCACGCTGGCAAATCCCAATGACATCTAGACCCGAGGAGCCATTTCTGTCATGCAAAATGAAAGAGGCTGTAAGGAAATTAAATCTTACATAATCGGCGATAGTACATGGAAGAGACTGAAATAGCATCTTGACCCGTGCTTACATGAGAGTAGCAAGTGACACTTTGTCATCCCCAGACTTGACATTTGATTCCGGTGTTGCTGTTGTGAATTAACATCTTTCAGCTTTAAAGCATTTACAGATATTACGCAGCTTCATCCTGGGAATTTTTTCTAAAATTAAAGCATTTAGAAGATGTACACTGGTTCGAAAGGCTTTCTGATGTGATATATGACATGGAAGTGACCCAGATAGTGGAAAAATGAGGGCAGTCGACCTGTCAACCCAACAACCCCCCCCCCCCCACCTTATCGGGCACATGTTATCTCATACTCTAAACTCCCAACAACCCAGCCCAGAGTAGATCCCATTGCAGCAGGTAGGCAAACTAAAATCCAGTTTTATCGTTACATGCCTTAAAATTAAAGGGACAGTTCACACAGTTGGGATTAATTTAAAAATATTTCACCTCATCATGATCGTGGATTGCTAAAGAATCATCACTAAACCATCCACTCCACTCCTCCCCCGTCATCCCCACATTTGACACGGTTTGTTGTGCTCTCTGACGGTGTTCTATATGTCCCAGACTGTCTTCTCATTCTGGGCTGGAGGTGGGCAGACTCAGCCCGGCGTCAAAGAGAGTCAAGCCAACTTACTTGGCTGTGGACAAAGAGAACCAAATCATCGGCTATGTAGTGCCTCTCTTCAGGGGCAGGTAACCAACGTTTTGCAGTGTGAATCCCCAAATGCTGAATCCATCTTAAGGTGTGCCTTGCTCCCCACGGCACGCCTCCTCCAGCCATGAGTTTGGAGCGGGATATTTGGACACGGAGGAATCGAGCGCGAGCCGCTGTGCTGCGTACGCGTCTCGCAGCGGCGTGTTCAACAGCGGCCTGGAGACGGAGAGGTCAGAGCTGATCTCCAGGAAGGAGGCCGTGCGCCGGTCCGCTGAACACATCTCTCTGAACAAAAGGGTCAGTGGGGCTGAGATCCACATGGAAACATTTCCCGGCCACCGGACAGACATCACACGAGCATAAACATATCATCCGGTTATATCCTCCACACGAATATCCCGGATTAAGTTTAATGCTGCTTGTGAGCACCAAGTGTCTGTGGCTAGATGATAGCCGACATATATATGAAGTAGTAACCATAACGATTCATTGAGGATTATTAAAGCTACAGTGATCCTTGTACTGTATTAATTTCTCTCCACTCCGCCACATAACCATGGCGGGTGAGAGATTCCTCAGGAGATTGTGTTTCTTGAGAGACGATGGGGCAGATTCCCACTGGTGTGGTCATCTTGCCCTGGCTTAACCGATGCACAAAATAGACAGGCCTGAACGCCGGCCAAGCTATTCAAATGAACAGCACACGCTCCGGCCCGTGAGAATTGCATATTTGCACGTGCGCTCTGCTTTGTGCTGCTACAGCATCATGTATCTTCAGCCGATAAAGAAGCGCACCTTTGAGCGCACCTTCTTGGGCTTTTGTGATTTTGGCGTCTCTCTTTTTAGATCCATGAACACGAGGAACACTTTAAGCGCATGAACACTGACAGCCTGATGCACTCCCCAGAGTTTGTGATAAAACCCCGCTCCCACACCGTGTGGGAGAAACAGTGCGTGCGCCTGCACTGCACCGTCAGCGGCTGGCCTGACCCACGGGTCGTCTGGTAGGTCACCTACATCACCCTTCTCATTTCTCTCCTTTCGGTCTGTTCGTTTTGTCATTTCATATTTTTCTGCCTCCCTCCGAAAGGTACAAAAACAATGTGACAATCGACCCTCTTGCCAATCCTGGCAAGTATAAAATTGACAGCAGCTACAACATCCACTCGCTGGAGATCAACAAGTAAGTGTAGCAAATTGGCCAAAATAACAATAAAACCCGGTGAACTGTTTAAAAGATTCGCCAGGTTTATTTCATAGATTGCATGATTTGTATTCAAAACAAAAGGGGTCCAGCGGGATGCTCAGGAGTGTGTATTATCTACACGTTATACACTGTAAAAAATGGCAGATTAGCTTATTGTTAGCAATAGCTCCTTCAAGGAAAAAAAACTGCAGCTTTAAGTAACTTAGGTGTACAATGACCCTGAAATTAAAGTAATAGGAGATTCTCTTATCATCTCTATAGGGAAAATGGGTTATCTCTTGTTTTTGTACTAAGCTTATGGCTAACTAATCGTCTCTTAAGGGATTTTTTAAATAGTTACAGTTGCTATCCAGAGCAAATCACTGTTAAATAACGAAGTCACACACAACATTTTCAACCAGAAACTTTAAAGGGACCAAAACCAGCTGGTTTTCAATGATATCACCAGCGGTGTCTATTTATTGCCAGAGTATTCCTGGCCAAGAGGTTTGAAACGCTTCAGAGGAGTCACGTGGCATCATTAACATAGCCGATGGGGGCCCATGCTGAGGTGGGGGTAGGGCCCGGTACACCGGACCCCTTAGGAATGATAAAATGTGTATGATGGACATTAACCATGTGATCTCCTCCTCTTTCAGGTGTGATTTTGAGGATACGGCGCAGTATCGCGTCTCTGCTATGAACTCAAAGGGAGAGCTGTCTGCATTTGCCTCTGTCGTTGTTAAAAGTAAATCACACTTAGTCTTCAAACAACAGACACGAGTCCTGTAATCATCATCACTACACACACACTGTATCTGTTATTGTCTGTTCTAGGGTTCAAAGGTGAAGTCGATGAGTTCCTGCCAGCACCCAGACGTTAGTATTACTTGTTTGAACATTTTAGCTGGTTTCTGGGATTAAAAGGGCATTAAATAACTGGGAGAAAAAGCTAAAATTCACTGCCTGGATATTCATATGAGGTCTTAATTTGTCACACTTGTTTGGTGCATGTTAGCAAACAAGAATATCCAACACTTGCTGAGAAATTATTTTAAGTTATACTGAAGTTCTATTTTGATATACTGATCAGTTTATGAACCAGTTTTGCTGTTCTCTTTGTGTTTTGGCATCCACCATAACTTCAGAAAACATCTGTGCCCCTACACACGATGTTTAGTGTTCTTCTTTGTGGCCCTTTGTTTTACTGAACTCTGCTGCCCCCTGGCGGAAGAGGGCTCAACGAAAAGGGACTCTTGAATTTGAGCACTTTTAAACACTTGTAGAAATTACATGGAGAAATAAAACAGAAATTTGTGGCTGCTTTTGCACTAACATTTTTTTTGTTTCCTTGATGTTGTGGCAATGATGCAGGAGCCCGTCGTCAAGGTAACAGGGCTACAGGAGTCCGTTTTGATAATGTGGTGAACTTGATGTTTCCACTGACCTCATGAACCTTGTGTGTGCATGACAACACCTCTCTGTACACTACTCTCCTTAAAGAACTTCATCTCTCTGTGTCTGAATTTGTCTGTTTTAATAAAACTGCTCTTGTGGTTTCTTTTTCCTACCCTACTGCTTGATTTGAGTTTGGGTTGTCAGAACCGTTTTGTTCCATTATGCCCCCCCATAACGACTCATTATCCCCCTGTAGATGGGCCCGTGTCTGAGTATGGCATCACTTTCCAGACTCACATCGTCGATAAGTTTGGTGTATCGTTTGGAAGAGAAGGTGAGACCATGAGTCTGGGCTGCACGGTCGTCATTTACCCGGTGCTGCAAGGCTACCAGCCCGGGATCCAGTGGTACCGCGACGGTAAGCAGCCTCCAGCTATTGTACTGGTCTGAGTGGTATAACTCTAATGCTGACAAGGGCCGCCTCCATCTTTTTTTTTCATAACCCCTCTTAGATGTTCTGTTGTCTCCCTCCAAATGGCAACACATGCACTGGAGTGGAGACAGAGCCACGCTGACGCTCAGCCACCTCAACAAAGAGGACGAAGGCCTCTACACCCTGCGGGTCACCACCAAGTCTGGATACGAGACCTACTCAGCTTACGTCTTTGTCAGAGGTGTGATTATGCTTACGCTTTAGATTTCAAATCAAACTGTGTCCTGTGAAAGTACCGCAACTGAGCCCTTGAACGTGAGTGAGTGGACTAGGATATCTGTGGTGTCCATTTGTCAGGGAGTTTCCGGGAAGTGCAGTGAAACTGATCTTTGGTGCCTTCAGGGACAATCTGACCTTTGAGGCCTCTGCTTCCAAACCCCTTCCAATAGAACCAGCCAGAGAGTTGATGCTGTTGTTACTGTAGGTGTAGTCTCCACAGAGAAATGCTGGCTGATCCAGGCACAGTGGGGGTGTTTTCAGACTAGCTGAGCTTTGGAATGAGTTTGTCTCTGAGGGCAGATGGCGCGAACAGCCTGTCCCTTCTCCTGCACTGGCTTTACCGTTACTTTAATTTGACCCTATCCATTTGTACTTCTCAAGTCAAAGCAGATTCTGGTTTTTCCAGATGCCGATGCTGAGGTTGAGGGAGCTCCGGGCTCCCCGCTAGACGTGCGCTGTCTGGATGCCAACAAGGATTACATTATCGTCACCTGGAAGCAGCCAGCCGTCGATGGTGGAAACTCGATTTTGGGATATTTTGTGGACCGGTCAGTCGGTCCAGCAAAAACTCTCAGAGTTGTCTAGAGGATGATGGAACCAAATCAGAAGCTGAACTGTTTTCTTCCCTCACACATGCAGATGTGAGGTTGGAACCAACCACTGGATCCAGTGCAATGACACGCCGGTGAAGTTTGCTCGTTTCCCCGTTACCGGCCTGGTGGAGGGTCGTTCCTACCTCTTCCGTGTGCGCGCGGTAAACAACAGCGGCATGAGCCACCCGTCCAGAGTGTCCGAGCCAGTGGCTGCCATGGACCCGGCTGACCGTGCACGGATGAGAGGCATGTTGCTGCTTCTCCCTCAGTTTGTCCCTGAAAACTCTTAAAATGTTACCTGTATTAAAATAACGAGGATAGCAGAAAAGGGGACACTACATTAACGAGTAAAGAGAAAGAAACTTTTCAGGTTTATGGTTTGTTGTTCTGATTTCAATTTTGTCCACTTTTAAACTGTAGTGTACTATTTAGTCCAGTAGGGGGCAGCATCCGGCCTCTGAGAGTAAGATATTAGGAGGCACCTTTCGAAAATTATTAGTCCCCTATAAGTACATTGAAATCTTACTTTTGTTAAATGTTGAAATTAAATATAATGATATCGAATCATCTTCAGGTACCTCTGCTCCCTGGACTGGACAAATCATTGTCACAGAGGAGGAGCCTGCAGGTAAACCTAATTTTAACAGCCTAATTTTTATTTTATTTTTGAAGAGCCTCCACATCTCTCAAAATATTTTTTTTCTGACCAACAGAGGGTATTGTTCCTGGTCGACCTCTTGAGCTACAGGTGACGGAGGCAACCAAGAACTACGTGGTCCTGAGCTGGAAGCCGCCTGCGGGGAAAGGCCTTGAGGGCGTCATGTACTATGTTGAGAAGGTGATGCTGCTTTATTCTCTAATATCTTCTAAAGTAAAGCCTTTATACTGACAGAGAGACGCGCATCTGTGTTTCTCAGTGTGTCTCAGGCACAGACAGCTGGCAGAGGGTGAACACAGAGATCCCCGTTAAGTCTCCACGATTTGCACTCTTCGATCTCGCCGAGGGGAAGTCCTACAGCTTCCGCGTCCGCTGCTGCAACTCCGCCGGTGTCGGCGAGCCGTCAGACCCCACCGAAGCCACCACTGTTGGCGACAAGCTTGGTCAGGACACAAAGCGGCGCACTCTCGCATCATAACAGCAGCAGCCTTTATGGTGATAAATAAACCTTATATCCGGCCCACAGATATCCCATCAGCCCCAGGGAGAGTGGTCCCCACCAGAAACACGGATACGTCCGTGGTTGTGTCCTGGGAGGCCTCCCGTGATGCCAGAGAGTTGGTCGGCTACTACATTGAGGGCAGCATCGTGGGCAGCCAGGTGTGGGAGCCATGCAACAACAAACCCGTAAATGGCACCAGGTAAAAATCATGGCGCACACGCACGTTCACGCGTAGCCTGAGCTCCTTGTCTCGGTCAGTTATGAAGGTTACTTCAAATGGGAAATCTGGCGGATGCTTCTGCAGGTTCATCTGCCACGGACTGACGACAGGAGAGAAATACGTGTTCAGGGTGAGGGCATTGAACGCAGCAGGGCTCAGCCAGTTCTCCCCGGAGTCTGAGCCGGTGGAGGTGAAGGCTGCTATTGGTGAGTAAACCTCCACCTTAAAGCAGGAGGCTCAAATAAGCACCAGTGTGACACCGATTACTCTGTTTAAACTAGATCTGTAACGATTTGAGAAAAATATCTTTCAATTTATGTCGTTTCTGCTCCTTTATTTGATATTTGACGAGATGCCGCGCTGTTGTCACTCCTTACATAGTATCTGTACTCCCGCTCTTCCACCACCATGGTTCCTCTGTCACCCTGTCCCGTTGTTGTGCACTGTTATGTGCCCTCCTCTCCCACCTCCCTCCAGCCACGCCAACCACCACAACCACCACCCCTCTTCCCCACCCTGCGCCGCCTGAGGCAGGGTCAGGGTCAGGACTTGTAGACTTCCTCTAATTTGGGTCAGTGAGATCCAATTCAGCGGTCGTTACAAACCAGCCCAGTGTCCCACCACATGCACCTTTTTCTCCTCGTGTCCCCCGGACACAAGAGGTGTCTGCAACCCCGCTCACGTGGTGTTAAAGGTAGCAGAAATCACAAACCTCTCCCACCCCACCGGCACCCTTTAAAGTTTGCCTGTCATAACCTGCCTCCTAACTCCTGTTTAACACATTTATAATCCATTCAGCATACTCATCACTGTGGTTTCATGCACTTTCAAGGAGCTATTTATAGAAATCTAGTGTTACTGCCTCCATGATGGCTAGAATGACTTGGATAAGAATTTTGATAAGTATCTATTTTTAGTATTTAGTGTGAGCATTTTTGTAGTTTTTAATATACATTTCTCGTGCTAGTTTACAAATTTATCTACAACAATCAGCCTCTGTATTTGGTCCCCCGGGAGCCACCGTAGTTTCACTGAGGACCAAATCTTTAATTAATCTGTGCAAACCAAGAAAGTATCATTTAAAAAATAATAATAATAAATGAATGCATTATATCCACAGAACAGACTTTTGCATTTGAAATGTTTAATCAGATCAAATTAAACGTATCGTAGCTACTGTGATGTTTTCTGCATGTTCCCTGAATCCTCTCTGCATTAACTGGGATGATCCTCCTTCAGCATGTTCCAGCATCTCAGTGTTTTGTTTCATTAAAGACTCGTGCAAATCCTTCGCATTTATACTCAATGACTTATCCGTTTTCCCTCTCTGCATGTTTCCATAGTAACAATTGAAATCAACTCATCTCTTTACGTGGATGTCACTTGTTGGCCATCTTGTCTTCATATTTTCTCAAGTCAATGAGGACACTGCAGTTTTTTTACAAATTAAAAACATGCTTATAATGACATTTTCTACTTTCCTTTTGTTTTAATCTGAATGTTTAAGGAATCTTGTGAATGGCCTGTGTTTTTTCTTTTTTCTGCTAATCCTGTAGGGGGCGGCATCCCTCACGGTGTGTTTCCAGAGATGGGGCCGAGGGGTAAAATTGGCCCACTAACTGAGCACAGGCCACGCTGGACGGGCACGCATGACACTGTCCAGTACTCCCCTGACACTAAGCAAACATGCAGTAAAGCTCAGACTGACACTGAAGCCAGGGAGGGGGCTGGGGCCGGGGCCGGGGCCGGGGCCGCTACCTCAGGCGTCTCGAGGCCCCGCCCCACGGAGGGTAAAAACAAAGGGTGCGAGGGAGGCCGCTCCTGCTGCACCCCCGACCTGGCTAAAGACTCTGAATCTGTGTCAGACTCAGTTTGTGACTCACTTACTGACATAGCTGCACATTTAGACCCGGGCGCTGCTGGGGTTCAGGATCAGGCCCTAGGGACGATCTCTGAGCCCGACACCAAACAGGCACGTAAGTCCTCTGTAGGTGCTTCAGCTAATCAGGAGACCGCCAGGCCTGGGAAACGGTCAGCAGGTGAGCACTGGGCAGAGATGGAAAACCTTGGAAAACCTCTAAAGTCTACCCTTCTCCCTTCACATATGTGATGCAGCATTTACGATATTTTAAATGTGTAATTCGTTGTCGAAGTCGTTGGTAATCATCAATCAAAGGTAAGTCGCAGTAGAAGATCACCAGTCTGTCACTCAGCATCGTCACACCCTCCACCAGTGCTGCTCACCACCAATGTCCTGCTTCTGCCACCTCAGGACCTGGAAACATTTTAACACACGATCAGAAAGTGGGTCACCCTAGAGCTGGTGACCTTTAACCTTTAGGCTGAGCACTATCTCCCCTAAAGAGAGCAGGTGTTGACATTTGTCTGTGCCAGGCAAATTTACTATCTCTATGTCTCAGACTTTACTGCAGATTCTTTTAAATCCAAGTCTCAAAACTCAAGGTCAAAAAGATAATGTAAATTCTTAATCCTTAATGGACCTATGGCACACATGGTACACTCTTGTTTTCCTCATTTGTAGTCTAGAGTGTTGATATAATAATATACAGGTAAAATAAACTTTAATGTATAAAAAAATAACAGCCTTGAAAAGCCAGTGATTTGAGGACAGGCAATCTCTATTCCTGCCACAAGATGTCACCAGGACTCATACACTAATCCGTAGACTGGCTAGCTTAGCATAAAGCTTGAAAACAGGAGAACAGCTAACTGGTTACCAGTGAAGACAAGCTTTAGTGAATCACTTTTTTGCACAGCAAGGCTAACTGGATGCTAAGCTAAGATTTGTCTGTCTCTACATAATACTGAACAATCCAGGATCACAGGAATTAGCCTTTGGCTCATGTTGGTGCTTCTTTTTCCCATGACCTCATCCAGTTCCCCCACTGCCCAGCATGGTTTTCATTTGAGTCTCTGTCGTCCCAGCATCCCCTACTCCACCCTACGGCATCACCGTGCTGGAGAGCGTGCGCGACTCTATGGTGCTGGCCTGGAAACAGCCGACCTCGATCGGCGGCGCCGATGTCACCGGCTACTTTGTGGATTACCGTGAGGTGGTTGACGGCCTGCCAGGAAAGTGGCACGAGGCAAACGTACGAGCTATCAGCGAGAGGGCCTACAGGGTGAGCAGATGTCAGATCAATAGTTCCCGATCACCATAGGACCATTGTAGACAGGAACCTTTTGATGATTGGCTCCTAGGTTACTGACCTGAAAGAGAACAGGAAGTACCAGTTCCAGGTGAGGGCAGCCAACATTGCCGGGGTTGGTGTCCCGTCTCTGCCCAGTGACACCTTCCTGTGTGAGGAGTGGACCATCGCCGTGCCAGGTCGATCACACGCTCCTCAATCAGACTTATTGATCTGCAGTGTTTGATCCATGTTGGTTTTCTAACCCCTGTTGTGAATGACAGGTCCTCCCCATGACCTGCAAATAAGAGAGGTGCGGAGCGACTCCCTGGTGTTACTGTGGAAACCCCCAGTGTACCAGGGCCGCGACCCCATCAACGGGTTCTACGTGGACATGAAAGAGGCGGACGCACCAGAGGAGGCGTGGAGGGGAGTCAACAACAAGGCCACGGAGAAGATGTTCCTCAAGGTCAGCCGCCGTGGGACTTAAAAAGAATCGCTCCCCTGATGGATCCGCTTTGATCCTCTCCCGTTCCTTCCGCAGATTAAGAATCTGAAGGAGGCAGAGACGTTCGTGTTCCGCGTGCGCGCCCAAAACAAAGCCGGTGTCGGCAAAAGCTCCGAGGCCACAGAGCCGGTATCAGCAGTGACCAAGCCAGGTAAAGATGGAGCGTAAGACGACGGAGAGATGCCCTAGCCAGGCCTTTTCAACCCTTTTCTCTGTCCTCAGGCACTAAGGACTTCGTTGTGGACGTCGACGACGATGGCGTTGTCTCGCTGAACTTTGAATGCTGCGATTTGACCCCCGACTCCAAGTTTGTGTGGTCCAAGAACTACGAGGACATAACAGACTCGTCCCGCCTGGTTGTAGAGACCAAAGGGAACAAGTGAGACGAAGCGAATCACTCCGACTGAGGCCGCATCCCTCAGGGTTATTCATGCGTCGCCCCTGAACTGTCCCGCAGGTCCAAAGCAGTTTTCAGTGGTCTCGGGGAGGAGGACGTTGGCATTTATTCCTGTTTTGTCACCCACACTGACGGAGCTTCTTCCAGCTTCACCCTGTCTGAGGAAGGTCGGCAACACCCACAAAGGACGTGAGAACATCTGCTTGTCCTCCACCTGTATTTATCACCTCATCTGTCTTTCTCAGAGTTGAAGAGGCTGCAGAAGCTCAGTCACGACCACAAATTTCCCAGTGAGTGTTTTATTTTATTTTTTTGCAGTTGTTGCTGCTCTGATTTGGACTGTCTCTTTCAGCCGTCTCTCTTCTCTCCAAACCAGTTATTCCGCTGAAGTCAGATTTGGCAGTGGAGCTGCTGGAGAAGGGCAAAGTTCGCTTCTGGCTGCAGGCTGACAAGATTTCAGCTAACGGCAAAGTGGATTACGTGTTCAATGAAAGCTCTCTCTCTCAGGGGGAGGTGAGGGAATGGAAAATAAGAGGACCCTCAGTGATCGGCGTTCGTGTTATATCTGAGCGTTGCGATATTTTCATTTGCAGAAATACAAGATGAACTTTGACAAGAACACCGGTGTTATTGAGATGATTATGGAGTCCCTGACTCCAGCAGATGAGGGCACCTTTACCTTCCAGTTGCAAGATGGGAAAGCCACCAACCAGTCCAGTTTAGTTCTGATAGGAGATGGTACGTTTGGTTAAAATGAAAGAATCTAAAGACAGAGCCCTGAACTGTATTGATGTAGAAAGAGGAAGGAAAATTTACTATGTATATCCATATCAAAGCATCGATGGACGTAGTAATATCAATATTTTATGGAAAAATTAAATTCCTGCGTCTTTATGGCAGTTTTAATTGTGTAGTTACATCTGTTAAACACTAGAGGCCAGTAAAGTATTTTGTGTCAACAGCAAAGGCTGACAGTTTTGATGTATCTCCTATAATTCTATTGACGCAAAGTAAGGAATAAGTTTTAGTTTTTGTTCAGTTTACATCACTATAACAGACATCCTGATTTCGATTTTTAAATATGTTTTCATTCATATTATGAAGTACTTTTAATAACAAGCAGTTTGAACTGACGGGGTCCATGTCCTTGCAGTTTTCAAGGAGCTGCAGAAGGAATCAGAGTTCCAGAGGAAAGAATGGTTCAGGAAGCAGGGTGAAGCACAGGCGTCCTTCCGTACACATGCATTACTGCTAATTGCTCTTGTTCATCTGCTGTAAATGTTGTGTTTTTGTTTAGGTCCACATTTTATCGAATATCTGGGATATGAGGTGACACCAGAGTGTTGCGTTGTGCTAAAATGCAAGGTGAGACTGAACTTTTAAGACGCTTAAGGTAAATATTTGATGGATGGATTCCATGGCATTTTGGATCTATAGGTAGGGAATATTAAGAAGGAAACCTCGGCACTGTGGTACAAAGATGGTCAAGAAATCAAAGCGGACGAACACCTCAGCTTCACCGAGGGGGTGCTGAAACTGGAAATTGCTCAGGTGAGATGAGTCAAGGCGGATGTCTGACTTTACCTGTATATTTGTGTACTGTTTGACTGTGACTGCCTTCATTTGCATATATGAGTGTAAACACACCACCTACACTGCAGAAATGTGCGGATCCTTCACGTTTTCTGAGTACCTGTTGCTTCAGTGTTGGTCCCCCAGATGCGAAACAGCCAAATTACCACAGAAATTGCTAAAAAAAATCTTTGGTCTGTATTAAAAATTTTACATCACAAGTCAATTCATTATCTTGCACTCTTACATTTTCCTCCTGTTCTGCCCTCTGTTCTATCTGTCTCACACCATCACCTCTCCAAGCTCACTCCCATCCCGCTGTGTTGTGTCCAAACATCTGTCCGTGTGGCATTCACTGACCCGGCCTTCCCGCAGCCACTTTATAAACATGATGTCACGTGTGTCCCCATTTCAGCGCGCCTCCCCGGCAGACACAGCAGACTATGCCGACCACGTAATCTGGAGAAGACTAAAAGTTCTGGAACATTTCTGGTTTTTGTTCTGCCTGAGAATGCTTTGATTTTACTCGACCTTTTATCTCCGTCCGTCCGTCCGTCCGTGTGCTTTTTTGCTTTTGCGTCATATACGTGTTTTCAGTATAGAACCAGAGAGAGCTTGCCCTTTCGGATGAATGCGAGATTATAATCCTTTGACTTTCCGTGGCTGAATCGGTGGTTTTCGGCTCTCTCGGACAGATTTCCAAGAAGGACGCTGGTGTTTATGAGGTCGTTCTGAAGGACGACAGAGGAAAGGACACGTCCACGTTGAATTTGAAAGATCAAGGTAGCTCTGTGAAACGCCGACACAGTTATGTCCCAGCTGGAGCAGGTGGATCACTCTTTATGTTCTCCTCTAGGCTTCAAAGACTTGATGAACGAGGTCTTCAGTTTTATCGGTAAGGAGCCCTTCTGTCAGCTGCTCACACGCTGCCCTGATTCATCTTGGAACACACATTTGACTCTAAATTGCAGCTAACTCCTCCACGCCGCTGAAGATCACCAGCACAGACCAGGGCATCAGGCTCTACACGTTTGTCAGTTACTACAACGACCTGCTGCAGGTCACGTGGCAGTACAAGTGAGTCCGCGTCCACCTGTGTGAGCGTTTGCTTGGGAATGTCGGATCTGACTCGGCCGTCTCGCTGGCAGGAACTCGGCCATCGCCTTCTCCGACCGCATCAAGAGCGGCGTGGTGGGGGAGCAGATATTCCTGCAGATCACAGAGCCCACGGAGAAGGACATGGGAGAGTACGCCATCGACTTCTACGACGGGAAGGGTGGGGTGAGGAGGACCGTCGAGCTGACCGGACAAGGTGAGGCCGAGTGGATCCAGCGCTCCCGCTGACCAACGAAATTGGAAATTTAGAAATAACTCTTTGGTTTTGCAGCTTTTGAAGACGCTTATGCAGAATTCCAGAGACTCAAGTGAGTTGGAGCATCGGTATTAGCTTCATGTCCCGTCAATAACAGCGTGGAGACTTGATTTTCTTTTTCTGTCTTGTTTCGCCTCAACAGAGCTGCTGCCATCGCAGAAAGAGGCAAGTCTGTTAAAATCCGCCCATTTACGACAGAGCTAGACTCCAGGCTAATGACTTTAGAATGAATGAATGACGGCTAATGACTGAATTTATTTGTGTTTCTTTACAGGTCGCGCGCGTGTGGCAGGGGGTCTGCCAGACGTGGTCACCATACAGGAGGGGAAGGTAAACAGGTTCGCCTCCGTTTTCTGCCGCCACCACACCCTTTTTACTCAGCGGGTCCTCTTTTGTCACGCCAGGCTCTCAGTCTCACGTGCAACATCTCGGGTGACCCTGTGCCGGAGGTCACCTGGCTGAAGAACGACAAGGAGATCACGACGGACGGGCACATCATCCTCAAGTTCGAGTCGGGCAAGTTCGCCAACTTCTTCGTCACCGGCGTGAACACGTCGGACAGCGGCAAGTACAGCATCCTGGTGAAGAACAAGTACGGCACAGAGAGCGGGGACTTCACCGTAAGTGTCTTCATCCCGGATGAGGCGGGCAGCAAGAAAAAATAAACGCGGTCCAAACTTTGTCGTAAATATGTACAAACCCCCCCAAAAAATGTTGGAGCCGAAAGGGTGAAGAAGAAAAAGGTTTGAGGACGCGTGAGATATGTGTAGAACATAAATCATAGAAGTGCTGAAAATGAAATGTTCAGTAACGGTAATAAATAAGTTCACCGGCAATAATAATAGCAGTTATCCTGAAAGCCAATACAGAAGGTAGATGTGCCTGTAAATCAATAAATTACAGGTTTTATCTTATTTGCTGCACATTCTGCATAGTCAATTCTAACATTTAGCCCTTGAGGAACAATGTATTGCTCCATTAATGCGTCCTTAGATGAACAACATTGAATGATTTGAAACATCCTCGTGCGCTACTGCTTCAAAAGAACGGCTTGTGCAGTTTAAATTACTTTTGTTTAAACAAATGAAAAGTTAAAAAGAAAGATTTGATAGCTTCACTGCAGGTCACGAGCATGTTAGCAGAACTAAATGGGACTAAAGCCATGGTATATTTTCAAGGATAATGCAGAATGATGCAGAATGTGCTGCAAACAGGCTAAATGTTCTAGTGATTATTCTGCTGCTTCTGAATCCACTGTCTCCCTGTCTGTAGTAATTATGTATGTTTGCCGTCCTTCATCGCTGTAATCTCCTAGTCCTTCATCTTCCCTGTGATGATGACGATGACAGTCTCGCTGTTATGAAGACTGTCGACTCAGCGCATCACCTCCTGTTGCCCTGTGTTTATGGTGAAACTAATAAACAAAAACATGAGCATGTGCTTCCTCACGTCCTCTTCCTCTCTAAGTGTTCCCACTTTTGACGCACACCTTCCACTGGGTTTTCCTTTCACTCTTTCCTTGTTCACTCCCAGTCGTGTTCCCGTAGACCCACATTGCCTGAAGATCAACCTCCAGCATGAAGACATCCCCCTGAACTCACAATGCTCTGGAAAATAGATCAGCTAGATGAAAACAAAGGCCACAAAACACCTCTCGACGAAAGAAAACATAGCATGTTTCCTTGTCTGCCGCTAAAACCCAGTGATGCACAAGACTTCATTTATTTTTTGTAAATCATTGTACCTATATCTCACGTTTAACATCACTTTGCAAGTGGATCCTAGTTTTTAGTTCTATGCTAAGCTAGAATGCTCCAAATGCTACGTGTATCAGATTTGGCAATAAAATAACAAATATATTTTTAGCTTACTTCATATTTAGGATTCTAATCATTGTACTTTCAGTCACTTATGAAGACGTTTCCAATAAAATAAATAATTCGGGTCCGTCTTTGTAGATATTAGCATTTTCCGTGTTTTTAAATTAGCCCCATATAATATTATTTTTCTTTGACATGCCACAATTTTGCAGCATAAAATCTAAAATTCGACACGCAATCGTGATTATAAATTCAGCTACGACAAACTTTTCGACTCAGTAGTTCAACCCTCACTGAACTTCTTTGGTGAGTAGTCGATTATTTTGGATGCTGTCATTCAGCAGGGCTTTTATAACACGGTGCCATTCTGTCTAACTGGAGTTTTGTCTTCACATAGCTGGAGGTCTCAGAGGGAACACCGGACATGGGGGTGACTTCATATTGGACCGATGCAGAAGGAAATGTGGTGTTTGGTCCAAACACCCCGAAAGAAAAGATGAAAACTCCAGGCTCTAGTTCCAAATCACAGAAGCAGAAAGGTGAGAGGATTGAAACAAAGCTGTTTGTTAGAGAGTAAGCTGAAACATGTGCTGATGATTGCTCTGCAGATTCTGCAACAAGGGCTCTTCCACAAGACGTGCAGAAAAATGAGGAGAAGATTGCTGCTGCTGCTGCTGCGGAGCCAAAAACCCCAGATTCTGCTCAAAAAGATGATTTAAAACAGAAGGATGTTGACCAGCTGTTAACTTTTGACCCATCAAAGCCTCCCAAGCAGCCTGCAGAAGCATCAGAGGAAGCTGAAACACTTAAGGAAACAGAAAGTATTGCTGCAGGAGGCAAATAGAGAAATTTAATAGGACACGTGTTATTCAACAAGTTTGATGTTGACTCTTTAATATTTTGTATTTCTTTCGTTTAACTGCTAATTATTATAATCTACCACAATTCTTTAACGGAATAAGCTGCTTTGTTAGTTTATGCGATTAATAACACGATGTTTGTCAGCGTTCGCGTATAGATTTACATGTCGCGTGCATCTTTTTATCCTTTATATGTGTTTCTAAAGAACACTCGACACCGGTTTGAGTGAAAACACGAATTATTCCCGTGTAAATTATAAAGTTTAGCCTCTGATTTTTAAGACTATACATCCCGTCATGCATTCTCTGTAACAATCACGTGTCCTCGGCTCTGCTTGATCACGTGACGCGTTCGGCCCCGGCTCCGGAGAGAGCCGATTATTACCGAACTACCTGCGGGTCGAGAAGCCGATCGTCGGTGTGACTGTGGCCGAACCTCTGGGCCAGCAGGTAGGATGGGCTCTTTCTCCGCTTCTTACCAAACATAAGAGATGGACACAAAGAATGTGGAAGGATTCCCGTTCGTGTTTTACACCGTCAGCGCGGAATCGCCCCCCTGCGGCTCATTGAAGTTAGCGGTTTGTTTAACTCACGTTAGGTAAGCTGAGCTATTGGGCATCCCATTAAAATATAGTCATTTACGACCTCAGCATGCAGCTGGTTATCACTGAGTCATGTAGGGTTGATTTTCATTTTTTGTTGATTTAAACATTTTACTGCCTCTATAAAAGCCGTTCCTCTACCTGGATGTGCAGATTGCTTTGTTTTGACTAACCTGTGACATTAAAATAAGAATTATGCCTCAATGTGCTGCTAGTTGTGTCAGAACTCATTCTTCCTATTAAAAAGACCCGGCTTTTCTGAAGTGTGTGGTCTCACTTCCTGGACTGATACTTCATATTTGTATGCTTAAAATAACCACTGACAACATTTAAAGCCCTAAATTATTGTATGTGTTCTCTGCTGAAGCTTTTCTTTGAAGATGAACTGTCATTTGCGATCATCAGATGTGGAGATTATGATTTCAGTCTGATTTCAGTTCATTTTACCAGAAGCATCATGTGTTGTTGTTGCTTGGGAGTATTTTATGTAAAGTTTAAACTTGCTCCAAAAGTTAAAAACAAGATGGCATCTGCTAATATACTGTTGTCAATGGAGCAACAGCCTGGTATTCTTTAAGGCAATGTTAACTATGGTTTAGCCTTAGCAGAATGGCCAATATGTGACATAATATTGGTCAAAGCAGAGTCCCTTTAGGGTGCAGTCAGCAGGACAGTGAAAGCTAGATTTGTTCTAATCCTGTTAGGGGGATTAGCACCTTGTCAGGTCTCCAGTAACTGTTGGATAACAAGCGGCTGTGCAGGATTTGAGTCACAAACCACATTTTATAACGTATTGCTCAAAGGAGAAGTATGATGATAGGGCTGTCGATTAGAATTGTACTAGTTTTAAAGAGGTAAAAACTTTAGTTAACCACTCTTCCCCCCTCTAAAAGCTTATCTCGATAGATTCCCCCCCCCCCCCCCCAAATACTGTACATCTCAGGTCTAAATCTGAACCCTGGTAGTTCAGGAATTAACATTTTAAATGTGAAGTTTGGGGATGAAGCTGTTCCCTCTGTGGTGTTGCTGCGTGTTTTGAGGCTCTGAGTGATGCTGCATCAGCTGAGCTCACTGGAGAGATCTGCCTCTCATCTGGGCACTTCTGCTTTGTGTGCGTGTGAATTCAACAATGTCCCGCAGTGCAAAACTGCAGTGGAAATGTCGTGTTACCTCAACGTTTAGTATGTGTATCTGTTGCCCTTTTCACCGACACAGCCAGTGCAAAAGGTAGCGCCCCTGGCAGTGGATTGGTCTCAAAATGCCGCGTTCATTCGACTTAAAATGATCTCCAGACCTTTTTCTCTGGAAAAAAAGCTGGTGCCCTCTACTAAGTCAGATTACATAAGTGTGTTTTGGGTTCACATTGGGCTAATTTTCCCTGTCAGAAGGGTGAGAGAGGGTTAGCGGTATGTGGCGCAGAGCGGCGGCGGCTGCAGCAGGTCGGCTGAAGGAGGATCAGTCCAGCTGTGGTGACATGGATCTGTCAGACAGGTTTCCTATAGAGCAGGACCAGAGGCTGCAGCTCAGGTCCCTGTGGACTCTGGTGAGTTCTATATGAGGATTCACATCCAGGAAAGTTTCTCTTTATTTAAATTGAACCCTGAACTGATCTTGCTTTCGCCAGTTCACAAATCCAACTCTAATCCTGCCAAGGTTTTAAACTCACCCTTCAACTCAGACTAATATAACTTATTGTTATATTATTTCTATATGATTAGATTTTATTCTCACTTAATTGTTGCTTACAAAGCGTTCCCACCTCCTACTGTCTTGCCAGATTAAGTACTTGGAATTTGAATCAGTCTGAAAGGTTTCGGGGTCACGAGCAGTGGGAATAGTTTATTCCCTGACTTTTTCCTGGAGAATTCATCACTTTTAATGTCTAAAGTGGAACATTTTGTAATGTAAGGCTAATTTTCTCTAATTTAAAAGTTGAAATGAATGCAAATAGAAGTCAAAGTTATTCAAAAATCAAGCAGGACCACCTCCACCAGCCGACTGCTATTTTGAGGAAAATGGGACAGAGCCCCTGTGTCCAGGGACTGACGTGCTTCAGATGGTGCACCGGCACCCAGACTGGGTATTGTAAACCACGGTTGTTCATTTATTTGTGCGTTAAAGTGGGCGTGTTTACGGGCAGGTGGACACCATGAACTACGTGGGGCAGCTGGCGGGCCAGGTGCTGGTGACGGTGAAGGAGCTGTACAAGGGTCTCAATCAGGCCACGCTGTCAGGCTGCATCGATGTGATCGTGGTCCGACAGCCCGACGGAACGTTCCAGTGCTCCCCCTTCCACGTGCGCTTTGGAAAACTGGGAGTGCTGCGGTCCAGGGAGAAAATAGTGAGCGCCCGATTAGATTTTCACATCATTCGTATCATATCACCTAATGAAAATGCAGGTTTTCGATATTTTTCTATAATATCATCGTTATTTACCTTCTTATTCTTTCTTTATTAAGTTAGGCCAGTTCCAGTCCTACTCCAGTTTACTAAGCCTTTGCTAACAGCAGTAATCCTTCACACAAAGCTTTGGATTGTTGTTTTTTCCCCCCTTTCTGCCTAATTCTTCTGTGGCACATTGTTTAGACCCTTTCACGGTGTTTCGTGAGGTTTACCACGTTGATCGAGGTAAAGATCAAAGCGCGGTTTCGACTTTGCAGATTGACATTGAAATCAATGGAGAGCCAGTGGATTTACACATGAAGCTCGGAGACAACGGAGAGGCCTTTTTTGTCCAGGAGACGGAGCAGCAAGATGTGAGTCCTGCGGTTAAAATCGACTGTAATTTCTATAGTATGCAGCAACCTTTCTGCAGCCCACCACCAGAGGGAGCCCTCACTTTCCTCATACTCCCATCACCTTTTGTTTAGTGTGTTCAGCATGTAGCTCTGTTGCGGGAGAATTCACTTTATTTTGTTTTCCACAGGAGGTTGTCCCAACTCACCTGATGACCTCGCCCATTACGACAGAAGAGGCTGGCCTCAGGGGCAGAGAGGGCAGATGTGGGGAGTCGGGGATGGGGAACCGCCCACCTCTGGATCCAGAACACCCACCTACGGGAAATGTGCAGGTCTGCCCCAGCACAGCCGGCAAAAAGAGGAAGAGACGTAGGAAAAGGCACAAAGTGGAGCTGCGCAAAGAGGAGCAAACGTCACCTGCGGGCAGGGAGGTGGAGCTGTGCGAGATGAGCTCAGATGAAGAGAAGACTCGCAGCCAAGGGTTGGTTTGAGGCTGGGTTTACAATCGCGGCTGTAAACTTTGACTTAATTACAGTGTTCCTTCTCTTCAGTGCATCCTCATCAACTACGACCAATGAGAACACGGACCTCAGGCAACATTCCCCTGTCACAGCCCTGGAATGGGACAGCTACCCCTTCTCTGATGGAGACTGGTCTCCGTGCACTGTGTATGACCATTTCATTGTTACCATGACCAGTTTTCTGACAAAAATAGTCCTTAGTGCTGATTGAAGCAGATTGGACCTGGGAGGAAAGTAGATTCTTTTTATTTGTTGACAGCCTTGACATGTCTGAGAACATGTCACCCAACAGCGACTCTGAGCTGATGAAACCTGAAGACACCATTCTCAGAGCAGAGTCCCACATGCGCTGGAGCTGGGGGGAGTTCCCCGAGTCCACCAGGGTGAGACTTAAACCTTTAGTGTCAACAAATCTGGTAATTTGTGTTTTTATGGTTTTTTTTCCTGGTATCCAGGTGAACAAAAAGGACAAATCGGAGCCGAAGATTCTCAGCATCACTCCCTCTGAGAAGACACATTTCAGGGTTATCTTAAGCACAGACGCCCTGGCGGAACAGTGTGGTAAAATAGATCCTGCATGCAGCATTATAAAGCCAGAACCTCGAACCATCAGACTAGAGCCACACAGCCTCAAACTGCAGCCGCTCGAAGCGTCACCGTGCGATACAAACTTCACCAACAACGAGCCGGAGCTCTCAGACTTTCCCTGTCCTGCAAACACTCAAGTCGGCACGAAATGTGCGCGAAAGACCAGGTGGACTTCGTCGCCGCCCAGCCGCAGGGACAGCGGCTCTGCTGCCGGCGGAGGCGGCGCTAAGGCTGATTCAAGGGCCGCAGACTCCCCCAGCACCAAGAGAGGTAACACTTTTATAGCATAGAGAAAAGTTCATGTACAGACACAAGAATGTAAGTGGTTGATTTGAGGAAGGATGTGGTTATTGCCCCTGATTTGATGCACTGAAGAAGAGGAGGAAGTGAGATAAAATACAACACTCGTAACTTAGTTCTCTGTGAAGGTGTGAGGAAGAGGAGCCAACATCAGGGACCTGAAGATATTTACCTGGATGACCTGAATGTCCTTGAACCAGAAGTTATTGCCCGGTATTTCCCCAAAAGGTACGAAGGAGGCAGTTATTAAGAGTAAACTTCCTCACTAACATGGGTGTTTCCCGATGTGTGAAAATGATGAGCCGGACTGTTTTCAGTGAGTCTGAGAATGTTCCTAAACACTGGGTGGAGATGGGAGGGCGCTCCGGCTCCCAGTCGCCCCAGTCCGTGGGCAGTGCGGCGGCGGACAGCGGCACCGAGTGCCTGTCTGACTCCACCGCCGATCTTCCAGATGTCACTCTGTCCTTGTGCGGGGGCGTCGGTGAGAACTCCGAGATCTCCAAAGGTACACGGAAAAAAAGGTGGCATCATTTCTACGTTGGTAAATACATTTTCACCCCCTTTTATCCACCGTAGATAAATTCCTGGAGCACATCATCACCTACAATGAATTTGCAGAGAATCCTGCAATAATTGACAACCCAAACTTGGTGGTTAAAATTGCAAACAGGCGAGTCTTGTTCCCACGCACATGCAGCTTTGTGAGGTCCACGTGTTGCTCAGATGGGCTTTGCTCTTCCAGGTATTATAACTGGACACTGGCAGCGCCTTTGATCCTTTGTATGCAGGCTTTTCAGAAGAATTTGCCAAAGGTGAATCTTCAATTTTGCCTGTTTTAATGGAAGTTTTGTTTAGTATATGTTTACACATAAGTCTTAAATGTGATTGGCAGGCTACTGAGGAGGCCTGGGTGAAAGAGAGAATGCCTAAAAAGTCTGGACGCTGGTGGTTCTGGAGAAAAAGCAGCGTAAAGCAGGTACACACTGAATTATCACCAGCTGCTAGATTTATGTATTTTTCATTCCAGTCAATTGAAGAAAATAATCCTCAAATTCATCTGTAACCGTGGCATCGCTCTTTTGTTGATGTCATGGCTGCTTCTTGTGATTCTTCTCTTCTTTTTCAGTCTTCAGCAGAGATCAAGTTAGAGAGGCAGGAGTCTCTGAGCAGGGACAGTCCAGCCCTGCACCAGGCCCCACAAACACAGTGAGTCAGCAGCAACGCTCACCCATGACACACAACACAAGCAGCGCAAGCTGAACATGTTAGACAGCAAAAAAACGTGTAAACAACTTGTGATTCTTGTTTAAGTATACAGCGATGTTCTGGATATTGTTAATTTAATAAAACAGGACATGTCTGCTGCCCCCTGGTGGCTAAGAGCGCTACTGCTGACACATTTGTACAGATTTAGAAGAGTTTGCGAGCTTTTCTCTCATAGATTATTTTATTTCACTTTCTAATTAAATGAAATGATGCCATTCACTTTGGCCACCAGCTTGTGTTTACTCGTATTTTTCCTTTATTCTCCCCTGCAGCCAGAAAGCGGCAGAGTGGTCCAGCGATGATGACACCAAGGAGCTGAACACTGTGGCGCCTGTCCCGACACAGGCTAATCATGTGCAGACGGAAGGCTCGGCGCCTTGTCACTCCTACAGGAAGTCCCTGCGCCTGTCATCTGACCAGATAGTGCGATGATTGGTTACTTACACTGCCTGTTTTTCCTGATATGCGTTAAGTGACAGAAGCTTTTAAACAGATTACAAAGCACAGATGACACGACGACTCTGATTCTATGTCCCACAGTGTTAACGATACATTTTGCATGTGCCCTGTAGGCCAGCCTGAAGCTCCGAGATGGACCCAACGATGTCACCTTTAGCATAACCACTCAGTACCAGGGGACGTGTCGCTGCGAGGGCACCATCTACCTGTGGAACTGGGACGACAAGGTCATCGTTTCTGACATCGATGGGACCATCACAAAGTAAGAGGACTTTAAACTGTCTGCATCCTGCTTGAAACACTCTGGACGGTAACAGGATATCTGGGTTTTTGTTTCCCCTCCCAAAGATCAGACGTGTTTGGTCAAATTCTGCCTCAGCTCGGTAAAGACTGGACTCATCAAGGAATCGCTAAGCTTTACCACTCGGTGCACGAGTAAGGCCTCTCGCGCATCCTGGACCGCTGTGATTCCAACCTTAATTTTAGCAAGTGAGTTAACTTTATTAGATCATAAAACCCAATCATCCTCATCTGTCTGCCGTAGGAACGGTTATAAGTTCCTGTACTGTTCGGCCCGAGCGATCGGCATGGCTGACATGACCCGAGGGTACCTGCACTGGGTGAACGACAGAGGGACGCTGCTGCCTCAAGGACCCCTCATGCTGTCCCCCAGCAGCCTCTTTTCTGCCTTCCACAGGTCTGTGTGATCCGAAACATACGGACCTGCAGCTTTGCGACTCTGATTTGCACGGAACACAGCTTTCACACGCCGCGTATTGCGAATCGAAACTGTTTATTTCATGTTTAAAAATCGCAGCTTCATCCCTTTTTTTAGAGAGATCATCGAAAAGAAGCCTGAGAAATTCAAGGTGGAGTGTCTGGCGGACATCAGGAACCTTTTTTCTCCGAACACATGTCCCTTCTACGCGGCGTTTGGAAACAGAGACAGCGTAAATACACGATTTTGCCCTGATTTTAGTGAAATTTCAGGATTCAGGAAGTACAAACGCGCTGATGCCTCTCTGGGCTTTCAGGACGTGTTTGCTTACAAGCAAGTTGGCGTTCCGGCGTGTCGGATCTTCACGGTAAATCCCAGAGGGGAGTTAATCCTGGAGCAGGCCCGAGGAAATAAAACGTCGTGAGTATCGAAGCGTTGCCAACATCCAGGAGTTATTTTTAGCCTCTGGAAAACAATGTTGGGTTTTATCTCACAGCTACGGCCGGCTGAGTGAGCTGGTGGAGCACGTTTTTCCTTTACGGAGTTCACAGCACAGCGCCACCTTCTGCTGCCCAGAGTTCAGCTCCTTCTGTTTCTGGAGGCAGCCCATCGCTCAGGTGTGCCTACAGGAGCTGCGTTAGGCCATAATTTGCACGCACCCCGCAAACATGCCACTTAAATCAGTTATTTCCAGGTCAGATAAGGTTCACTGGGGCGGCTTTTAAGAGTGAAGCAGAAACCAGAGATGAGAATGTGTTCTTGTATTCTTTCCATGAAAGTGATGAGATTTTCCAGTTTTTGTGATTACGGAGTTTAATCGTAACATATAATCGAATCGACTGATCAGGTTTAAATTATGTAAAATGATAAACCACTATTTAAAATTCATTTTATTTGTGTTAAGATTTAAGATTGGTTGATTTTGGAAAAAACAAAATATTAATGACTAAATAACTTTGCAAGTTATTCACAGTGTCGGCAGCACATAGTGTGTGTGTGTGTGTGTTGTGCATGAGTACGAGAATACACACTTAATTTGCACAGTGAGGACATTTTTGGGAAATGGGAACATTTTGGCTGGTCCTCACAAATAAATATAACCATATGTTTTCACTAGAATGAACTGTGTGATCATTTCATCTGGTGGACAACAAATAAAGGTTTAATTCAAATGTATTTGCAAGATAAAACTCATAAAATTACACAATGGAATGGCAATAATGCAATATAAACACACAAAATTCTTACTGATATAAATAGATGTTTTGTCAGACTTTGTTTCATGGAAACTTAAAGAATTAAAAGAAGAGGGCTACCGTTTCGACGGGTTTTGGTAAAGGAGAACAGCGCTGAATGATGAGAGAACTTCCGGGGGGTCGGAGACGGCCAGCTTTCCCGCTGTCAGGATGAGTTCTAGTCGGTCTCCCCTCCTCAGAGGGACGACCAGGCTGAGGGAGGCCGCGCTGTTGCAGTCACATCCGTGCGAAGGTGGTGCTGCCGAGCCCGAAGGAAAACCCGCGGAGTCCAGCTTCTGGACGCTGCGATTGGACGCTGACAGGACCGCCTCCACCCTCTCTCCACGCTGCGCCGTGAGCATGGCGGTCACCAGGTAGCGTCCATCTGAGGGAGCTGTGAAAACACCTGAGGATGCAGAGAAAGGTGCGTCAAAACTAGAGATTGAATCCCTTTAAATCCCTTTTTTAGAATAAGTCACTTGCTAGCATAAGTCACCTGTGATAGCGTCGTAGTGTCCGCCATCGTTGACAAGCACCTTGTTAAATGGAATGGTTCCAACCTCTCTGAGCAGCTGGAGAGTCAGACCAGCTGAGAAGGAAACTCTCTCATCTGAGCAAAGAATTTGCATCGTTAACACTCCAGGCAGCCACGGTAAACATGTATAGGGAGGAATGAACTCTGACCTGAGGGCGGGGCAGGATTGAGAGGGTTGTTGCTGTGGGGCGGGGCCACACCTGTCCAATAAAAACAAAGGTTCCCCCCCTAAAGTCAGTGCTGATGCAGCACGACGAATGGAGAGACTAAAAGATGATTCTTACCTGGAAACACGACCATGTTAATCTTTATCGAGTCTGTAGATTTGACATCGGGAGGTGCTACAAAATAAAACATGGTGAGGGTTATTCTGTGATTTAGAATAAACAAAACAACCCCACCCCTACCCAAAAAATTGTATCTTCAAAATTGTCCATGAGTAAATTCCTTACCTGGCGCTCCAGCAAAACCCTTCACTGGCATCATGCTGCCATCGACACCTTTGGGCAGCTTGGAGGTGGCGGTCATCTTACCGGGGGGTCCCGCTTCCCCAGTCTCCATCACTGGTGGTGGTGGGAGGGTGGCGTCCATAGGACCAAGCGGCACCGGGAGGCTTTGACTTGGTCTGTGGGGACCCCCGGCGTTGTCTGCTGTGGCCTCCGCTCCTGGTGAATAAGAAGAACAGATTGAACATGAGAGAAATGTCAAAATGATTGAACATAGACTGACTTTTGACCCACAAAACCCACGTTAATTCTACGTGCGGGACCGTTTTTAACCCTAAAAGCTTCCATACATCTTGATCTGCGAGCAGAGGGACCACGGACACGTCTTCCCCGCTCCTCACAAACATTCCAAGTATTCATGGACGAAGTATGTTTGCAAATGTGATCATGTGATCCTGTTGTATTCAATCTGATGCGGTTGTGACTTCCACGAGGAAATCTGATGACGGCCCTGATTACAGTCCGAGGTTTTGGAACGCCTCGTGTCGCATTTCTTCCGCCTTGATGCAGCTCTTGAGAAACAAACAAGAGCATTTAAGACGCTGTTCTCGTTAGCGGCGTGATTAACTCGGCCTGTAATCACGCACGCAGACGGCTACAATAACAAACCGCATCTCCACTCCTGCACTCGTAATGACACTACTGTGCATGTGGCGCCACATTCCTGGAATTTATCAACAAATCGACCTCCATTGGGGGGCATGTAGCAAACATTACCCCTCTGGTGCGTGGCGAGGCCCCCGATGGCGGCCACATGTTGGATCGGCAGGCAGCTCGAGGAAAAGCCCCATTTAGCACAGGGGCCCGAGAGGTCTGCTTGTTAAACCCAACATGTGGAGGGGAACCTGTGTGCGCCTGTAAAACAGGGAAGGGGGGGTCGCCCGTGCACATGTGCTCTCCTGGTTCATTAGTCATCACGTAGAGCGTTGGGGGGTTGTGTTCCAGACAGTAGACTCCTGCGCGCAGCAGCGTAAACAGACGCAGCTGGATCTGCTCTCCAGTTCGCAACAATGCAGTGTGGGAAAACTTACTTTGTTGTGTTGCTCCCCCTCAAAAGTCCCAGGATGCAGCAGCCCCTCGTCTCTGAAGAATGCCCACTTCCCACATTACAAACCCCATAATGAAGAACAGCAATTCGGTGCACTCTGACTTTATGAGTCATCAAAATGGCCCTTCGGGACGCTTTCTGGGTTTTTGACGTGGGAGGACGAGCGTCTGTGTCAAGCATGTAGCCGCTGAGACCTGGGAGCGCTGTCGGCGCCGCAGGCTGTGGCACCGTCCCCGAGGGTTTTTCTGCCAGGTCCCGTCATGTTTTGTCCTCACCGGGTTATCGCGTTTGACCCCCCGGCTGCAACATACCAAGCAGATCTCTGAAAGGTCGCTGACCTCCGCCGCAAAGCTTTGTCAAGACAGGAAGGCATGTTCTCTTATCTGGGAACGTTCCTATAATAGAGCTCCAGCTCTTGCCGTGTTATTCCAACGACTCCACTGTGTCCAACACACCGAGGAGGTGCTGCCAAACGGCGGACATTTTCTTACTGTTGTGATTCATTTACAACCAAACAGAACAGGACCAGCTGGAAATAGACCCATACATGCTAAATAAATGCTAACTATAGTTGATATTTTGGGTTCCCAGCTTTCTTTTGTCATTTTTGTTCTCCCTCGGGGACATTGACAAACTCAAAATATCAGCCTAAATAACCAGATGGTTGCCTTTGAGGTCAGATCAGTCACCAATAACTGCCTGATTAGCCATCAATAAGCAACCTTTTATTTATTTGGACACCTGGAACACAAATATGTGGATTTTAGCTAAGCGATGAAATAAGTTTATGCTTAGTTGCTATATAGTCATTAATCAAAGCCAGAGCAACGTTATTGCTGCGCACCAAGGGCAACAAAATCATCTCAGCGATGGCTCGAGGCGCCTCTCCACCCTTTTCCGGACATTCTTATTTGAGGTTAGCAGAGTAAACATGTTGATATATGGACCTAGTCGAGCTTTGAGGGGTCATGCTGTGGAATTAATTAGAGGCTGATGTTACTAAAATGGAAAGCTGATCCAGAACGAGGCTGTGAGGAAAGAGCCATACGTTGGTTCAGGAGCACATTATCAAAGCACACAAGGGTATCGTCCATAAACCGCGTCAGCCTTTTTCGGTCTCGAGATAAGCAGGACGGGAGACAAGTAGATGAAGCTGTGCTCAAATCAGAATGACTTATCCCAAATTCTGACACAGTCCAGAGTAGAGGGTGGAGAGGCAGCCTGTCATCATCCACAGCTGGCAGAGAAGTGACAGCAAAACGAGCCTCTCGGAGATGATTCAGGAGCCTTTTCTCCAGCTCCCGTCTCTTGAGGTCCTCAAGTGGATCACATGGTTCTGCGTCACCTGCTCCATAAAGTAGTGACTGAAAACCAGCCCGTCCCAGAGGACGAGGCTTGGCTAGTGAGCGTTGGACGGGTGTGAATCCGCCTCACGCATCTGCGAGCATCCAGCTCGGTCTCACAGGCAACATCAACCAGCAGATGCAAACGTGCATATAGATGAAATTCTATACGCTTGCACCGGCGAAGGCGCTCTCTCAGCGGCCGGCACAGCAGACCCGCCATGTTTTACGCCTAATTGTACAACTATTCAGACACGTGACTTCTGTGAACATACGGAAACATAAATGTCCGGATGTGCGAAAGGCCAACAGTGAGTAATGTCACTTTATGCCAAAGCCTTGCTCAACCCAAGTATTGCGTATTAAATCACGCATGTGTCTTTAATCAGCTCAGTCCCCTTTAGTCGGAAACGTGCTCATATGGAAAGCCAGTGTCACAGGCAAATGAATGGAAATAATGCCAAGGGATCTGAAATGATGGGATGGATCACCGCCCGATGACATTAATTACAGCTGAATTTACGGCACAGCTGGTCGGCTGTAGCCCAATGCTAGCAAGAAGAAATTAACCGAGGCCATCACAAGTGACATCCGAGCCCTACCTCTGATTGGGTGGGCAGGCAGGAACCTGGCATTGTTGCTTTGCTTGACATTTGCTACTACACAGACTCCCAGTTACATCACCACCATTAAATGAGGAGACACCATGACTATCGTGAGTCCAACAAACCCCAGGTGTTGAGTTGTTTACAGCTTACCGTTCGTGCCAGGATTGAAGTCTGGTAGCAGCAGCACCTCTAGATTGGAGACGATCTTCTGGAGGTTCTGGCAAGTTCCCGTCATCCCTCCGATATCTATGGCTTGGGCTTGAACCGTTCCGTTCAGCTGGTCGACACAGGTCCACAGTGCATTCACATGCTTGTTCATGCCCTCCTTGATCCTTTCGAGGCTAGCTGAGATAGGATCTAGCTTGAGGCACAAGCTCTCCACTGTAGCCATGCGGCTGTCCATGCGTGAGATCTCCTTCCTGATATCTTCAGTTGGCTCCTTGCAGCAATCACCTTTCCTGCCCGCCTCCTCCAGCCTATTTCTCAGGTCATGGTGCTGAGTCTGGTCGATCTTCCCCTGATCTCGGCCCCTGGTTGAGTTGAGACTCTGTGGGGTCTGAGAATGCTGGTGGGCGATATCCAAAAGCAAGCCCTCTAGTCCATCTGTGCGCCCTTTCAGGTGGCTCAACGTGTCCCGTAGGTCCTCTATGCTGGTGGTGAAGTTCAGATGTAGCCTCTCTGTGGCTCTGCCGTCTTTCATCTGAGTTTCCAGTCGCGTCACCATAGCATTGACATCAGATCTGCAACCCTCAACATCTCGTTTGATGTCTTCCAGAGCGGTCGATTTAGCATTGCACTCCTTTGAGCACAGCTGGTCTAAAACGTCATATCGGTTCTTCAGAGCCTGAATGGAGCTCTTCATAGAGTTGAGATTTATCTGCAGAGCATTCTGATCATCAGTTTGTCCAGGAGACTGGACAATGGTGCTCGTGTCTAACAACATGGTGGATAGCCTGTCCTCCAGGGAGACCAACTTGTCCTCCAGATTTTCCCTCAAGTCATTAATGGCCTCTGTGTGCTCAAGCTTCAGCTTCTCCTCCGCACAGCACTGTGCCAATTTATTCTTATCAGACGAGTTCAGACGGGACTCAAGATTGTCCAAACGAGCCAAAACAGAGTCAGATGACAATGAGCTTTGATTTCCTGGTACAACCAGTTTGGCTTTGAGGTCCTGGATCTCGTCACGGAGGTCAGCTTCCTTGGATTCGATGAGCTCAGCCAGGCTCAGGTAGTTGGTTTCTTGTCCCTCACACTGTTCCTGAACAGACAGGATTTTATAATCACATGAGTTCTTCAGGTCGGCTAGTTTGATATCCATGCCTCCCATCAACTCTTCTCTCAGGGCTTCTATCTTCTTGTCCAAGTAATCTCGTAGATCTTTGTCACTGGCTGGGGCCGCGGGAGGCGGCGTGGGCAGATGATTCTGGGCAGCCTCCATTAACAGGTGAATCTGTCCGTCGTGACGGCTGACACGGCCCACCAGCTCTTCCAAAGTGCTGCTCTTGGACTCCAGGTTGTCTGCGACCTGGCTGATCCTGTTCATCACCTCGTCCATGCCTGATGTAGGGAACGACAGGTCCTGCACCTCCACGGTTTGTGTCTCCGCTCCCCTGGCGCTGGCGGGCTGTCTCAGGTTATTCATCAGTGAAACTAGCATTTTACTGGCGTCCTCTTGGAAATCCAGCCTCAGACTTGAAGACATGTCCGTCATCCTTGCCTGCATGTCCAGAACCATCTGGGACAGTCGCTGTACCTCATCTTCCAGGTGTTGTGTATTGTGATGACCTGAGGGTGGCCTGTGACCCGGCTGACCTCCAAAGTGCCCCTCCTCTCCCCACGGATGGTTCCTGCGGCTCTCTGTTGGCTGTTCTGGAACTACGGCAGGAACAAAGTGAGGAGAACAGGAAATAAGAATGTGTTAAGAGTTTCCATATGTTTAATTTGGACTCAGATACTTTCCACCGTTACGATCGCGTCTTTCACACCTTTACTGGACGGGTTTTGTGCAGAGGGAGAGGGAACATGTTGGAAAGGCTCTGCCTGAAGTTGCTTAACATCTCTCGGCTCCCTGCAGTCGTAGCCCTGGTACCCCGGACAACACCGCCACTCCAGCTGGGTCAAGACCTTGTAGGCGAGCTTATACGTGGGTCTGAAGTGGGTCTGATATCTACAAACATAACACACGCCGACTTGAGATTCTCTTTGAAATGAAGCGCGGGGTGTTGTGATATATGAGGACGGAGCACATCTGCTGACAGCAGCAGACCAAATAAAGAACAGCACCATTTGCAGTTAATTAATGATGCAGCTGGGAGGAAGTGGAAAAATACATTTCGGTACTCTCGCTTACAGTTGGCAGAAGCAGCTAAAGTCTGTGTCTGACATGCTTAAATCCTTTTAAGAAGGTCCTATTTTTGAGAGATTCCCTGTTAGCTAATCATATCTCCTTATAAACAACTCAATTAATCCTGACATAAATAAAGTCCTGATTGGTCAGTGCATGTTTGGCAGCACTGAATATACTGGGGACTGAACTGTCCCGCACTTCTGGGAACTTACATCACTTGCTGCGCGCAGTTTGGCAGCTCCGGTGGACACGGTAGAACCTCCGGCTGCATGAAGCTCTCCGTGCCTCCCACGACGGCGCAGCTCACGTTTTTGTGCACGATGTGTGCGCACCAGTTCCTGCTGGGAAACAAAGAAGAGACGCATCCTCGTGTAGCAACTGCTGGAGAAAGTTGCGTGGAGGATGAGAGGCGATCTTACCTATTTCGGTGTCGCGACTCGGCTCCGGAATATGCGCGTCCCTGGTACATGTCATACTGGAGCGGCGTTCCACAGACCAGCGTCAAAGTTATGAAAAGGTGAAGATGTGTCAGCACCCTGGGGTCAAGTTTCATGTTGGTCTCTTTTTAAAATCCCCAACAATTCTAAAGTTTTCGAATCCCCCTAAAGTTGTGTGATCTAGTGGAGCGGCTGGTTTCGTCTCTGTGGCGCACGGATCTGAACCAGCTCCTTCCAGATGGAAGACTTTATGTGACGTTTCGGGACTCCCTCCAAACTGACAGATGCTGCCCCCCCCCTCACATCACACACACTCCAGAGCTCACGTGCAACTTTCTCTCTGCAACCATCAACACAATGTGACAGGTCTACAGGACGTTAAAATCGGGTAAAACTACCATTGATTCCAGGGTAATGTGTGCCAAGGGGAGGAAAAAGGATCTGGGATGTTGTTCCCAGAAAGTGCCAAGAACATGTTCTTAAAGGAAGTGAATGTGGACAAATGGGATTACGTATAAAATATTTAAAAATAGAATTAATCGACGCCCACAGCTTTGTCTCCTTTTCTTTTTGTTGCCGATTTTCACTGACTTAAATGGGAAACAGGCTTAAGAAAAATAACATTACATAGCAAAAAAACAAAACAAAACTTATAGGAATTTAACTGCAGGATAAAAAATGCACAAAAATGTTTCATGTGCAGCATCTGGTTTTTTATCGGTTACTCTTGAGATCTTGTGATCATCACTCATCACTTTACTTTTCTTCAGGGTCAACGGTCCTGAGCCTGCGGGTCAGTAGCAGCAACATCAGCTAAAAACCCAATAACTGAGCAGCGGGCATCACTCACCGACCTTCGGTGCCAGGTCAGAGTCCAGGTCATCCGTCAGGATATTTTCTTGGAGGGTTTCAAACAGAGCGAAGGGAGCAACAGCAGCAGCAGCAGGAAGTCTTTAGGTGGCCTGGTGGCAAATCTAAACAAGCATAAGGTTTGCTTCTGAAGTGTTTATACCTCACAAGAGGTCAGTGATGGGGAGAATGAAGGAGGACGAGGTGAAACGATAACAAAAGCTTCAACTTAAACGGGGTAAAAGAGGCCCAATTTTGGTAAAGCTGAGCAGAGGCCCCCAGAGAGGAGCCCCCGTGAGATCAGAGCCCAGGTGGAACCGTTTACTTCAGCATGAGTCGAGAGAGCAGAAACCCGCTGCTGTAAAATTCTACAATAAAAACAACAACTGGGCCATTGTTGCCCCGAGCAGGGGAACTGTGCTCCAAACAGCTCAACATGTCATAGCTCTCCCGGCGGTGGGGGTAATTCAGGAGCCGTCTGGAGCTGCCTTGGCTCCCAGGGGATCAAAGAGGTTGTGGCTGTGCCTCATATGTGGATGTGATCTTTTAAAAAAAGATTCAAACATCTGGGAGAGGATCTGTTCTTAATGTTTAAGACTTTTTCTACTGTTGAAGGCAAATTTACAATAGCCTGTGCAAACAACCTGTGAAAAATTCCTTTCAGTGGACGTCATTTATCCAAGAAAATGAAGGCGTGTGTAGCTATTAGAAAGTCTGTGCAGGAAGAAGGTGCTGCAGGAGTTTTAAATGACTATGCTACGGCACGGGGATTGCACACGGAAGGATGTAATGTAGGAAGAATAGGATCCTCATAATGAGACGCCAGAGACCAACAACAAACACTATTAAAAACATACTTATGGGAAAGAAAAGTAGTTTGGTCCACCGATGGTTCCTCTGGTAATCACTCGCTCACCAATTGTGTTGACATTTTCCCTCCATATCTTTCCAGATGGAGTTAAAGGTGAGCAGTTACATCAGATCATCAGTTACACCAGACATTAACCTGAGTTCATTGGGGGAAAGGGGGGGGCAAAAAAGGAAAGGTGATGCTGGGATCAGCCTTGCAGCTTTGTTGGGGTAGAAGATGCTGCAGGGATTTAAACCCTAGCTGACAGCGCCCTCTAGTGGTTTAATAAGGACACAACAACCACACTGGTTTAGCAGGGAAGTGCAAATTATCCAAATATCCGACCGAATTTGCATGACAATAAAACAGCTTCTCCCACGTTTCCAGGGAAAGATGTACAGATAATCTTTACAGAAAATTTCGCTTCTACATGTGACAACGTGGGCAAAACTAGTCTTCTAACCAGGCAGCAGATGGAGCCGTCGGCCAAAAAAAGATTATCCTTGAATTTGTTCTTTTTCATTGTTTGGCCACCTATGGATCAAGTTTTCCTCCTAGTCACTAGGACCTAGTGTATCGTGACAAGGATGGTTGTTTACCACAGATACACCCTATCCGGTCTTTGTGGAAATTCACTTTTTTCACCACCATCATGGATACCAGAACATCAGGAAGCTGCCTCAGGGGCCCAATCTTCTACATTTACATCCTCCCTTTAGTTGACCTTCAAGAGAGCCAACAGAGAGTTTAGACAGCAGAACTTCCTCACGCTTAGATAACATAAAAGAATGGCTTTGACGTTTGGCAAACATACATCTGCATAACTGCATATAACTCAACAGAAATGTGTTTTATTGTCCAAACACAGCCGGAACTTAAAGGCTGTTTGAAGATTGAAAGGAACTTCTTTAAAACAGGCAAATTTCTCAACATCACTTCTGGATCCGGGACCATTCAGGGACACCATTGCTGCTTCGTGACCAGAGTAACGTTCCTCAGACACTTGTGAAAGAGAAAAACAACATCGGATCAAGCAAACATTTGTTTATTAGCTGACGGGCATGTAACTTTTGTGGCTCTGTTCACACAGGAAAATAAAATCTTTATTCCACTGAGACATTAAACGATGCACGACAGAATAATTCAAAGAGGAGAGTGTTGAGATTTCAACAAAATGCTGAAAATTAGGTACCAATGTATGGTTATAGCACATTTCATTTGAAAAACAAATGCTGCGAGCTGTCTCTCTGGGAGGGACATGCCTTGTTTTTTACCCTTTATTCTATGAAGAAAATGTTTGAGAGTCATTTTAAAGGCTGCCACTGGGACTTTTTCTTTTTTTAGCTTGTAAACAGAACAGGCTGTTATGCAAGAGCACATTTATTCACATGAGACAGACATCCCCTTCTTGAACCACATTCATTTAAATACTGCTATGAAAATCCAATGGCGCTGAAAAGATTCCAGATCAGAAAAGTCCTCCGTCATGACAATAATGTTAGCTTGAATTAAATTGGTTGCCTTATAATTCTATGATAGATTAAAGATTCAGCCTATACAGTATGTGCTATATACAGTATGAATGCTCAAAAGAGTCCAGCATAGACACTTATTTTTGAACTGTTTTCCCTGATGGCAGTTGTTTTGTACGTCACCCTCACTGGGCCAGATGTCAATACATGCTCATTTCCCCCCCTCAGGACTCCATTCTAACAAAATTGTCATGTGCGTTTCTACAAGATTTTCCATTTATTAAAATTAACAACCTGTTGTTTTAAGTGATGTCCTGAGACACCAATTTTATGAGGGAATATGTGCTCACTGTTAATGTTGGCTGCAATTATTCCCTGGAAGGTTACGCGAATGGTTGTTGGCTTTATTCTGCAATATTACTGCACGGTATTATCGGAAATTTGTGGGAAAAACACTAAAAGATTGCATCCAATTAAAATTTAGCTGAATATCCAATTGAGGCGTTTTGAGATGTTTTATTTCGATCAACTATCATTTAGTTGTCCGTCACCCATCAATATTGTTCTTGATAATGTAGCACATTGCACGTAAAAAAAATAAATCCTAAAGTTTGTGATGTTTTGTTGTTGTTTAATAATCCCTGACAGAATAGTGACGTTAGAGAATTCATTTCTGTCACTCTTTCTTTCTGTCCTCGTTGCTATAGCGACAGTAAACACAAACCGCTTCAATCTCTTTCCCCGCGCGCCTTTGCTGCGTCACATCCGGCCTCACTTCCGCGCTAAAGAAAGCGGAAGTGCTGCAAGAAGCGACGTGAATGTCCACTTTGGACAGTTATTTTAATTTTTAAAAAATCGCTTTTATGAGTGGACTCGTAGCTGTTTAGCGCGATATGGTCCCGTTGTCAGATCAGCACACAGAAAACTGACGAGTTTATGATGTCGGTGGTGGCTCAGAACACCGAAGGCTGGGTTTTGGATGCAGGATCACTCATTGATCGGGGATGTTCACGTTGCATCCGATTCAAAGATCACAAACAAACATCTGTCAGCTGTCATTTTAAAAAGCAATGTTTCAATGTATATAAAAGTTACGGCAGTGTGAATAGTAGTGCTGCCGCTAATGGAGGAAACACGGATGTGTTGCAGAAAACAGACAAACTACCAAAGGTAAAACTGGCATCCTAACAGGGATACTTCTAGAGCCACCCTTAACCCAGTATTCTCCATTATCTTTAAAACATTGTTTTGGAAGCTTACAACTGTGTTCAAATATTTAGTGCAAAAACAGTGCAAACAGAACAATTGGCTGAAACATGTACATCTTCTAACTGAATAAAAGCTACTTTTACCTAGTATGTATTCATGCATAACATGATTTCCCCGTTTGAGTTTGTGTTACCTGTATCAGTTAATCAATTTGCTATCATCTCAGCTAGAAGCTGAATTCCTGTTTGTGCCTCATTCAGTGTTAATGTGGTTTTCAGAAAAGGAAACGAAAAAACGGTGATCGAAATCAAGGCGAAGTCGATTCCCAGGCTTTTCACCTTAAGGTAGGCTGGCTAAAGGGGAAAAGGTAGATTTGAGCCACAATGTATTACTCTCTGCTTTATATGTGGATCCAGATTAGGTCTGTGATCCTGGATGGAACCAAGGCCCTTGTGAGCGCTGCCCAGGCTCTGGGTTATTTGAATGGGCTCACAGACCCCACAGAAGAGCCGCTTCCATCCCAGGAGTGCAACCTGGCTGCGCTGTGCGACATGGCTAAAGAGCTTCCTTTAGCGGAGGAGCAGGGGGAGCATTCCCAGCCACTCACGAAAGGATATGGAGACACATCTCATGTGGATTTGTTCTCCCTGGTAACAGAAAATGCCAAGGACCAGGGCTCAGTGGTTTCACTGATGGGAGAAGAGTACATAATCCCACCCAACACAGCTTTCCTGCTATCGGATTTCACAAGGATACGGCCTCTTGTTGACTGTAAGTATAAAAACCCCAAAATCTTAACGTACATATTGACAACTGAACTGAAGCGTGCTGGTGTGTGTTGTCTCACCATGCTGCTGTTTCTCACACAGATGGAAGGAGGTTTGATTTAATCGTTATGGATCCACCATGGGAAAACAAGTCTGTGAAGAGGAGCCGCAGGCAAGTGAAGTTGTTATGTAGGCGCGGCGAAGTCACTTGATTACCACAACGGAAAAATCCTTTCATTGCGTTTTAGATTGGGAAAAATATTAAAAACTCATTATATCTGAAACATGTCAGCTATTTGTAAGGTTAGGCCCAGTGTGTTATGATTTCTCTGAAGCTTCAGGTCATGTTTACATGCCATCTTCTTTTGTCTGTCTTCCCAATGAAGATATAGTTTTTTGCCCTCAACCCAGCTGAAACGCCTCCCAATACCTCTATTGGCTTGTCCCAACTGTTTGGTGGTTACCTGGGTCACAAACCGCTCCAGCCACCTGCGATTCATTTGTGATGAGCTGTATCCTCACTGGGGAGTGCAAGTCGTGGCTCAGTGGTTTTGGGTCAAGGTACAGAATCTTTATTTTATACATATAGAAATACACAACTTCTCATCAAAGGGAAATCTAAATTTACAAGGACTTCCTTCCTACCCCTCAGGTCACGACATCTGGACAGTTTGTTTTTCCACTCGATTCACCTCATAAAAAGCCTTACGAAGTGCTGGTTTTGGGCCGATATCGTTGCTCGCCTGAAAATACAAGGTAAAGATAGTCCCACTTAGAGGCTTCATTTGCTATGTAGGTAAGATTTTGTTCCTTGACATGTTTCACCGCTTGTAGATCTTTAGAGACATCAGAAGTTCCCGTGGAGGATCAGCGTCTGATTGTCAGTGTCCCATCAGCGCTCCACTCCCAGAAACCCTCACTCACAGGTCGGTGTTCCTGCTGTGTTTTATTGCGCCACCAGAGGGCAGTGCTGTCACATCACTGATTGGTATCTCCCTTTACACGTGAAATTTATTCATATTAAATCTGCAAACAAAAGTTTTAGTTTAAATTACGGTAGAATTTTCTTTAAATCATGCTGCCAGGGGTTCGTATGTGCTTATGTTTGATTACCTAGAAGAGACACCTCAGGAGAACCTCTATTAAACTCATGACAGGTTTCATTTGTTGCACAGGTCTGCCCCGGTTTGCACAGATTAAGGTGTGGCAACTCCACCGATTTTGCTACTTGCGTCAAACTTAAAACCTTGAGAATAAATATGCAGGGGCTGTGAGGGGCTTGACGTCATCTCTTTCCTCTCAAGGGAATGTGATTTATTGTGCAGCACAGAGTGTGAATGCCGGTGCCCTTTCAGGAGTACAGAAAAGCCTCCCCCACATGGAAGTGGCTGGACATTATTGCAATACCTTGATTTAGACGTCACGATGTCATCGCAGAGCTGCGATAATAACTAGGCGATTAAGTAAATTGGGAGCCAGGCTGTGTTAAAATCTCCAAGTAATTCAAAGTCTTATTAGTTTACATCCACAAGACGGTCTAATCTGAGGTCAGAATCGTAAAAGAACATTTGATTGACTTATTAAATGTGTGCACCCTAAATCTGTGCGTAGCAGTTTCAGATTGCTAAGATATTATCAGGACTTCGTCCAACAGCTTCCAAACAATTTGAGGTGGTAATATCGCACCTCGGGGCTTCAGTCCTGCATCAGATAGGAACCACCAGACATCCTTCAGCGTCCTGCGCTTCCATCGTCTCATTCAGTTCAAGTCATGCGCCGCACGTCCGCTGCAGCCGGCGGGCAGCCTGCGTGTTGTAACGCCGCAGGCCTGTGAGATTGAGAAGCCCTGACCCACTTGTGTCACACCCTCAGAAGGGACTCCTATCGCTGACATTCTTGGTTACTATGGAGAGATAAGGGACACTGCTAGAGAGACAAAACACCCCGGCCAGATGGTCAGGCTGGGCGAAAAAAGATGCTTGCCTCAATAGAAAAAGGCATTTTTATTAATAAGGACTCTCTTTGACAATATAAAGGAAGTGTTCATTAGGTTGGTCGTGGTGATTAATGTCTCTGTCAGGATGTTTAATTGACAGTTTTCATCAGTGTGTATCTGGTAATCAGCGCTTACTACTGTGAATGGATCTAACCTAGGAACTCTGACTAGTCCTGAACTTTGTTCTTGTCAGGTTTTAGGAGGAAAAATCCTTATTTTTCATGCCGCCAATGTGATGACCTTTACATCTGTGTGTCGAGTGTTCAGTCGTGCCGTTCAATACAAATTCACGGGTGGTATCTGCTGGAACTGGATGGTGCGCATTCCACCTAGTTAAAACCCTGAAATCAAAGCTCGCTGCATTTTTACCTCCGAAGGTCCATCATTTATCATTGGTTTGACAGATGGCTTCTGCCACTGTGCCTCAGTCTCATGACTCATTTAGTCTCATTTGTGAACCCTCTGAGGGGCATGTGATCATGTGTAGCCCTCTATTTACAGTACAATTAGGATCAGGGATGCACTGTAAGGAATGTTTTGAGCTGAAACAATATTTAGCTGCCCCTTGAGGGGTTGAACACCCTCAATCTGCTGCTCTAGGGCAGGAAATGTAAGGCTGAATATGTTCTGTGAAGAGAACAGTGAAGTATCCTCCTCTACCTTAGTCTCAGAAGTTTCTGATGTCCCATGTCCAAAAGTTATAAAGGATAATTAGCTTTCCTCCCATTGAACTTTTGAGTGAACGGGGCGGAGAGAGAGCAGCGTGTTTGGCCTTTTCCTCACTGTGACTTGCAAAGGAAGAGGGAGTGGGTGGCGGGACGCACCAATCATGCAGGCTGGGTCAGACTGATGATCAGTTCCTCTTGCTCATTAGTTCCCCGATCTCGGAGGGATCGGTTTGAGCGCGCGCCAGCAGCACGGAGGCGTGGGAAGTCAGCCGCTTTTGTCAGGCGTGCTGGTCCTGGAATATCGTTGCGTGTAGACTTAAGGTCATCGCCAGGGTACGCGCAGAAACTCTGCGCAGTGGCGTGAAGGATGTGGGCAGGTGGCCAAGGCTGCGCTCAGCCGCCTACAGCCTGACAAGCGAAGGAACGGAGTAAGAAATCCTCTCCAAAATTTATTAGATTACAGTCAGAAAGGAGCTGAAACGGTGCCCGATTTACATCCGCAGAGCAAGAATTTATTATCTCTCTGCTGGTGTGTCCACAGTCCTGCCTTTATCAAAGCATTTCGGGCAGATCGGAATCGTCATAACGCCTTTCCCGTGATGACGCCTTCGTGCCAGACCTTGAGAAGACGTTCTTCGGTTCACCTTGGTCGCGGATCACGGAAAACCACCTACCTTCTCTCTTAATAGGAAAATATGCAGAATTGCTGCAACTAATACATAAATCACTAAAGCCCAGAGGCCTCTTATGACCTTCGTGCTGTTCGTCCACCTTTTTTCCCCACTGCAGGGTTTGTGGGTCTGTTGAGATCAGCCGTGTCTGCTATGCTAGTAGCATGAAGTCATAATGGCAGCACCAAAGACTAATAACACGTATGTACTAGCAGAGAATGCTGACGCCATCCAGCTCCCTCTCATGGGTGGCGGATGTGTTGAGGGTTAAGGGGTTATTTCCTAACTTCCTAACTGTTAGCGATGGAGACTGACTGTGTTCCGAGCTGTGAAATCCAAACGGCGTCCAGCCACAAGGAGGTTGATGTTTACTGACGCCATCTGTGGTCACCCCTCTTCATCTCTTCCTGGTCCTCCAGATGTGCTGAAGCCCTACGTTGGAAGCGAACCCACGTGCCTGGAGCTGTTCGCCAGGAGTCTCCTGCCTGGGTGGACCAGCTGGGGCAACGAAGTGCTCAAATTTCAGCACGCAAGCTACTTTACTGTGACACGGACGGATGATGGTGACGGATCCACGGGAATATTGAGCTCACCAGAAGATGTCGGAGATGCGCGTTTGTGATGATTTTAAATGTACTTAACAGGGATTAAAACTTCTCCTCTGCCAGTTGTTTTCTTCATGTCTTCTCCTCGTGCGTGGTGGCGCTTTGATTCCCTTTTTTCTCTTTGTAGGTCGGATTAGATTTTAAAGGCAGCCATGGTGTGTTTGGAGAGATGAAAGAGCATTTCTACGAGGCTCTGATTCAGGCTTCCCACAGCGCAGCAGCAAACAACACTTGCGCTATCGGGTTTTCTTGCTATCGGGTTATTTTTTGGCTCGGTACGTGTCTCCGCGATGATCAAAGGCCTTTTATTTTTGATGAATTTCAAATCCAATCTTAATTAAACAGTTAAGCCCCTTGGTTCCCCGGTCACCCAGCAGTTAACCCACCTTTCCCCAGTGGGTGAGGCCTCTTTAGTGGTGCTGTGGTCTCCGGAGAGAAGCACGCTCATGTTGCGACAAGCAAGGCTGCCTTTGTCTTTACGGCCAGGTGGGAAGTGAGTTATGGTGGCGGCGGCACGGCATACATCAGCTAATGAAGTCGGTCTGTGACTCTGGCAGGATCATTTACACATTACCCTGTCAGCTCTGTCCTCATCAAACAACCCCATTCCTCCCAGTCTGACCAGTCTGAAGCAGACAGAATGGCGCCGTGACGTTGCCCAGGCGACCTCCAGGAGTGTGGAGGTGGCTGAATAAATGAAAATTATTGATGTTTTTAAATGAATAACATGTATTTTCTTGGTATTAAAAGGTTGGTGTAAATGTTAAATGAGATACACACACTTTTCTTCGTGTTGACGCAGGAAAAGTTAGTTCTATAAACAAATTTTTTTTCCATTCAAAGCTGGAGGAGGAGAGGTCCTTTTGATACCTAGCCTTGATTAAAATGTTGCTATTATCAACCGCGAGCCATCTCAATACGATGGTGATGGTGAAGCCTCCACCAGTCAGGCTGCCAAGGACTTCTCGCCATTGTCTGCGCTTCTATCGAATGAAAGCCTCGACACTCATCCCTGAATTTCACATAATATAGTATAAAAAAGCGCTGAAAGAATCCAATCGACCAGATGACGCACGCGGACGTCGCCGGCTCCTCGTTGACGTTGGCTCTCTTGCAAAGTCAAAAATGCAAAAAATCCACCTACGGAGTCGCGTCTACCACTCGGATAAATGCCTTATAAATGCCTGCGTATCGGTAGCACAGCTGGAGCTCAAGTTTTGCCGTCCCTGTAGCCAAAATAAGTGGAGAAAAATGACACAACAGTTTACTTCTGGAACGCCGGCGAGAATGAAACTCACACAAAAGTGCTCCAAAACTTCAGGGTGCCAAACGCGCACCCCAGCCCATGATCCTCCTGGGTGGGGGACAACCATGTGCCCGCCACAGTCTCCTTAACCGCTTTATCCCTTTTGGGGACACAGGAGGATGCAGGCAGGTTCCTTCCCTGGATGAGTTGCCCTTTATGAGCATTTCTGGGTTTGGTCCCTTGCTCAAGGGTACCCAGGTAGTGCTCTGAAGGTGTTCTGGCACCTTCCTCGACTGCTGGAACACCTTCCATGTTTAGTCTGCACTGGGGCTTCTCAGCCCATGTCCCCCCCCCCCCCCAAGATTTCATGTTTAAAGAGGTTTCTGCTGTTGCACGTTGTGTTGTGAGTAAATAATATTTTCAGTAAATGTTCCAAACTCGCGTCACGTCATGTGGCTGTTCAGCATTAATCTGGAAAAATGACCCGTTTATTCCTGAGAAGAAGTCGTCATGCCTGTATTTTCTCTCCCTTGCTAAACTGAAACATAAATTAAACCCTGATACGTTCTCACTCAATATAGCGTCGTTAAAAGCCCACAATGCACCACAACATGATGTCACTGCAGCCATCAACGCTGCCAGACTCCTGGAAGACAAAGCGCTTCCTGTCAAACTGGAGGTGAAGCACCGTGAGTGAAAACTTAGTCATTTGGTCTTCCTGCAGCTCCGCCGCCCACTGAGGTTGTCGGAGTTGGATTTTTTTTTTCTTCACGCTTTAAATCACTGCAAAATCTCGCCTGGGGCGGGAGGGCGACCGGTTACGGCCCAGTCAGCTGATCTGACGTTGGCGTTTGTGGTTGTGGAGGAGATGGAGGTCTGAGAGCAGCCATGCATCACAGCTCCTGCTAATGTGCTGCAATATTTCTCTCTTCCTCGACCAGCAACCGCTAAGAGGGTCGATTTCTGCTCACTGGAAAGCGTTTGTGCCTGTAAACGACATCGCCATTGAAATATTACCGAAAACAGAGAGAAATTCAATCCTGTTTCCAGGCAGACTGGTGGATGACGCTAACCAGTAGCGTCCCTTTTATCATGTTCAGCTGGGGTTAATGGAATGTGACGGTCAGAACAACAAGATTGTTAATCCACTTCTTTAGAATTAAAAACAAATCTTTTTACAGTTCTATCAATTAAAGGAACATTTTAACTCAAGGAAAAGATTTCAGCGCCAAGTGAAACTGGCAGCCATGGCGGCCAGATCTCCCACGGGAGGCCGGGGCAGGAACGAGAGGGGTAATTATGAAGAGGCGCCGCCTTGATTCTTTAACTTGTCTACGCCGCCATTGAGCAACGGCCACCGAGCGGCCACACAGTCACTTCATTTTGGGGAGAACATGAGATCTAAAGTGAGCATGCAGCTGCAGGAACAATTCCCAAGATTATACATTATTACCACAGACGCTGACATGTATAAGATGTGCTTACAGTGTTAAATGGCTGATAGTTTCAGCAACAAAATGAACAATGTGTTGACGATCGGCATGAATGCAGCTATTATTCCAGATTTTTACAACATAGTGAGCTTTGATTTTCATCTGATACGTATTCAAGTGATGATTTCATCACTTCAAAGGATTCGTTGGCCAATATATTTCTGAATGAGAGGAATCAAAGCAAACGCTTTCCGGAATATCTTAAATGAATTTAAGAGGACGTAGCTGCCGACCACATAAGTTCTGTGCACTTTAATAAATTCCTAAATCACCCAGGGGAGAAGATATATCTGGCTGCTATTAAATATACATATGAAAGTGAGACGGGCGTGTTTCAGAGCTAAATTGAGACACATTACAGAGATGATCATCTTAAAAGACACGCCACAGCTCCCAGATCTGACTCTTTGGCTCCACAGAGGTAAAACGCTGCCACAGAATCTGGTCCATATTTATGGTTCGCTGAGTTGCATAACATCCGATAAAAGAAAACTGGAGATTGTATACAAAATGTTCTGAGAAGGTCAGACCTCCTGATGACAGACTCTCTGCCGAGCGTACACGAGTGGGCGTTACTTCTCTGTCCACAATATCTATAGAATATTCATTATATAATAGCGTCTTTCAAGGTTTGAGTGTATCGAGTGCGAGAAGAAAATGTCAAATTAAACATTACGTGTGGATTTCCACTGTTTTATCGTAGGTAATTAGCATTTTTAACTTTTCAAACTCAATGGATTTGGGTTTTTATGCTATCATAGCGAGGTAAAAGTTATCACTGTGCATGTAGATGCCTAAACAACATCAACATTAACTGATGTGACTGATTATTGCTAAACCTTGTTGTGCTAGACATGCTGCCATCTAACCAAGAAAATACACAATATCCTGCTTCAACTGGCTGATTCAGCTGTTTCCGTGTGTGCTTTGATGATCAATACGTTGCTAACTGCGTGATTATGTTCCACCAAACGCCCCCTGGTGGCCGATGCTGGTTCTCAGAAAAATATGTTAAATCTGCAGTTCACTGACAGTGAGAAGTGACAGGTTCAGGTTCCTGCTCGGACCGAAAATATTCATGCATCTTATGAAGGATGCTGCCCAGTGCATGCTGGGATAAGCACCGTCTCCATCACCGTGCATGCCATCTAAGACATGAATATGATTGCATCCACAGCGTTGAATGCAATCCGTCTCCCTTCTCGAGCCACCCAAACCTGTGTCCGCTCACTTTTGACAGCTGGTGTCCGACGAGAATCTCAACGCTAACATTTGAAATTTCACACCCGTGACTCAGCTGTAAGAGGAGCATTAATGAAGCCGGCCCTCGACGGTGTGACTGATCTTCCTCTGGGAAAAATGTGTAGAGCCTCAATCACATCTAGCTCCTTTTCTGATTGTCTTCGGGCTCCCGCCGAGCGCTGTCAGAGGTGGGTTTTCAGGGCGTCCTAATGGCAGATGGACAGATGGACAGGCCCATCCATATTCATTCTCGGGATGCCTCCCGTTTCTTGTCCGTCAGAAAGCAGCATGTGTCAGTGAGACAAGGAAAAGGTGTCAGAGTGAACAAGACGCTCCAAAATAGTCGCTAAAGGAGACGGATTGAGGGGTTTTTACGGTGTAGCTGCAGGTGTCAAAATGGCTGACAGGTGGACGGCAGCAGACGGGAAATCAACCTTTGTTGGCGGAGCATAAAGCTTTTCTTTATTAGAGGAAAGATTTTTGCGAATCCACCACCGGCTTCTTACTAGTCCGTCCCAGAGATTAAGACCACACTCTTCCTCTCGTTCTCATCTCATTGAGTTTATTACATTTTCGACTTTGACTGCTCTGCTACAAATTAAATATGGTCACGCTAACGCCCTCTCCTCGCGCCGCTTTGTTAAATTAGCTAGAGCATATGCAGCGGCCTAAACGCCAATATACTCCGCACGAGCTGCTCGGCGAGTGCGCCCGCCTGTTTGGGTTTTGATTCATCTGGTTTCCAGTTTGAGGCGGTTTGAGCCGGAGCATACAAATGCAGTGGAAAGTCTACAGAACAAAGGTCAAGGTAGTCTCAAGAAAAGGGAATGCTGGCTACCAATGATAAAGGGAGAAGAAAAAGATGTAAAATATACAGAAAAACTTAAATGTAGATAGATAAATCCACGCCTGTTCTCTTACCCAGATGGTTCGCCTTCTTATTACACAACAGCAGCACTCATACGGCAGTAAGGATCACAGTTTTAAAGAAATAATCCAGTGGATAACTTTTGTTAGCTATCGACCTCACTCCTCGAGAAGGTATCCTGGTATTGATCTGTGCGTCAGAGGAGTGATAAGTGGGTGTGATGTTGCTTTGGCAAAGAGGGGTTTTACAGCAAACTGTGCAGAAATCGATCGTTAAAATTAAATGTTAAATCTTTGCTCTCGCCGCCTTCAGAATGGACTATTTACATCAGCTCCGCTGGCTGCAGAGAGAGAGGATGTTGGGAGTCCCAAGAGCGTTTGACCTGAAAGGTGGACGCACACAGAGTGTTGAGTTCATTAGTTTTTAATAAAAGTCTCAGGCTGGAAAACCTTAACCGAGTTTAAAGGCCTGGGAGACCGCAGACATTATCAGAGTTTGAACCGATTTTACCTACCAGAGCGTATAACGTTTATGTACGTGGGATTCCATATTAGCTTTTGGGTGAAGCTAAACTGGTAGGATTATAAATTAATGCTCCCAGAAGTTTCATTTTCATCAATTTGCTTTTATTTCTTAACTCAAGCCTGCAACTTTGGGTCGAACTGTTTTCTTTTTATTAGCATTTCAAGGCTAGGCATTTTAGTCTGATTGTACAATGAATACTCTTGAAATACACATGGATTTAAGAACAGATGTTTCGATATTGACCTGAGGTCAACATCAGTGTAGTTGTGCTGCCAGAGAAGAGAGAGCGACAGGACGGTGACAGGCCGGGGGCACGCGGGCCTCAGTGAGTCACTGATATGGGACGGTGATGACACGCCGTCACTCCAGAGTCCGACCCCCCAGGGCCGCGGAGCTGTGTTTGAGAGAGCGACTGCAGTAAGAGCAGAGAAGCCAGACAGTGTCCGACTAGACCGGCTCTTTTAATCCACAGAGCTTCAGAAATAAAGATGATGTAAAGCGAAAGTGACGCATTTGAGAGAGTGTCATCGCGGTCAAACCGCGGCGCCACAGAAAACTGCTCCCCCAGGTAACGTGACTCCGCCGTCTCCAGCAGGAGCCCCCAAACAAGTGTTTATGTGACACCGTTGCCGGGCAACGCCTCTGACTGCTACGAAAAAGCATGCGGTTGGACAAATTGACCAACGTGAGCTGGACGCCACGCACATGTTGCAGTGTTAATCACAATTACAAAAAAAGAAGGAGCTTATGACCTATACTGCAGCCAACCACAAGGGGGCAGACGGCTGCTATTTATAATATGAAGGAAATTCATTATAATCTCCTTTGGAATCACTGAATTATAGCTTATTTAGAAGTTTATTTACATACGGCGTAATGCCATCTGTAAACGGGCTTTTAATTCTGACTTCCTCTTTTCAAAAGAGCAACAGTTGCTTCAGAAATTGCCAGAAACAATTAATTCCATGTTGGTAATTAAAGTGAAACAGATGGCCGCAGATTACTAACTCGCTTACATAAATTTATGTGATCTAGAGAAGAGGGGATTTGATCAATATTTGTGCTGTTCACACCATCTTTTGAAACTCCCACTCATTTATGAAGGCAAAACTTTAAACACTCTTTATTACAGACTTGAGGAGCTCTAGCTTATAACTCAAAGATGGCATTTTGATGTAAATATAGCTCATCTATTACATTTTCTTTAATGACTACACGGCTTTAACTAAAGGATCCCAGAAGTTTAAGGTGAAAACTTTTGTGGCTTAACCTCTGATCTTTTTTAATATCAGTCGGATTAATTAGACGATCTTTTGGCCAATTGGCATTTTATTCTTTCATTTAATAATGTCTTGTCCACCCGGGACGTCCTCCATCACATTTGTACTGACGTCAAGAGGTTTTGTTTTACCCCTGATGGGGGATGTTTACGACATCTAATTTCCCCTCTCTGCTGATGAAACTAATGAGAAACTAGTGCTAACCCTTCCTTTCAGAGCTAGTATAAAGCTAACCCCATTACACCATTTTAGGCTGTATTTTTAGGACTGTCAGTGCAATGTAGACAAAGAGAAACAGTCATTTTACATGAGTCCTTCCTATTTTGACTTCTTGGCATACAAATCAAACCGACATGGCCACTAATGTGACCTAGCAGCAGTCTGAGACCTGCGGGGTCTACCTCTCATGCCTTGCTTAACCCGTCAGCGGCAGTCTGACAAGTGCTCAGTCAAGCCTCTGTGGACGGGAGAGTCGCAGTGCAAAGGTGAACAAAACATTGGGGCAGTGTATTTTTATCCTGAGGCATATTAGCAACAGAGACATGGAAAGTCTGGTGTGAGACCAGGATCCTCGTATCCATCAGCAGTTTATATGTGCAGCACACTCATCAGCACACGGGTTCTGACTTTGTGGATAGGTTGATTATTGATTGTTTAGCCTGTGGTCTTTTAGACCTGCTGTGAAGAGGACTTGGCAACCTCAGCTGGAGGTGGACGTGTCTGAGCCGGCAGACCGTGGTTCAATTAAGCGGCTCTCTGCTGCTCTTCATCGTTATCTTCAGTCTAAGAACTTTGATTTCCATCTCCTGGAATCGTCACCTGTCCTGCTCCCCGTCCTCCCCTCCGGTGCTCTCATCGTACGGAACGGACGATCCTCTCGCTCCCCAAAGACAGCGCCCTTCGTCTCACTTTGCGATTCACGCCGTTCCCGTGTTACCACCACCGGCTGTTCCTCTCCCCCTGTCCTACTTCATATGCTGTCCAGCGCAGCGATGGCAGCCTGCTGCACCCGCAGAGACATGCACGCTGGTGGCGAGGACAGGCAGAACTAGCCGATCCGATCAGCAGGGCGCCAGTTCGCTGTTCATTTCTATCAGTCTCTTTCTATGGATGACAAATCAGCCCCCATGCGTGGGACCTGACACCCCTCAAACATTTAGAACTCTAAAACTAAAATGGCAACTACAACAAGCCCTCCTCTTTATCGATAACCTCTTTAGATGTTATGTAACATCTTAGAAGGGGCACCGCAGCCGCCCGCAGGCCCCAAAGCGGGCTGGAACGCTTAACGACACCTAAGTGCTTCAATATCTGTCAGTGGAACCCGAGACGGGGCTGGCGTCGTTCTGCGGGGGGGTTCAGGTGACATTTGACTACAGCTCCAGGAGGGCCAGATTTGCTGCCTTGATGGAAAAGAGACGTGTCAGCTCAGAATACCAGCATGACAAGAGGCAGAACATCCAGGGGAACACCAGGCCCAGCATTGGTTGCCTGCCCCCCTCCAATTGAATGCCAGTCACCCCCCCACACACACACACGCCGTACCTGGAGGGGAGTTCAAACCAGAGCTTGTTATAAACCCGCTGTTATTTGCACAGGTCTCTAAGGTTTAATCTTTGATTTAAGGCTCAGTCGGCGCTGGAGGATCCTCGAACGCAACATCAGAAGAAAGAGGAGGAAATGAGCTTTATCGCTTCCTCGCTGTCAATTAAAAGGAGGCCTTATCAAAGGCCCGCCTTTATTAAAGATGCCGCAAACCGTCGGCCAAATAACCTCTGACAGATTAATTGAATTTTGACAGACGGCTCATAAGCAAAAGGGGATCATTAAACAGACCTCAGTGGGGATCAACTGACAGCCGTCGATAAGCCCGTCTGTTGGACGGCAATAAAAACCTCCCTCTTTATTATACAGCGAGCGGTCACATGTTTGTTCATTCCACCTTTTCCCACTAACCGACCGGTGTGATAAGGGTCATACTTGGAGATTAAAGGGACAGTCCCTCCTGTGTGGTCTAATAAAAGGGCGGAAAGATGAGCAGCTACGCATGTAAATCCATCTCGCAGCCAACTTTAATAGCGAATAAAGAAGCTCGAGGTTGGCGTGTACTGGCCGGGCGCCGTGTCTCCTTGTTCCAGTTTGTATTTATTCAAGGTGTCTCATTTTCTCTGCCTCTTCTTACTCTGACGTCTCCATATCCCCTGGGAGAATCAAACCTCTCCTCTCCTTTGGGGAGAGATGTGGCGACGGTGGCTTTGACCCCCCCGTAAAGCCCCACCCCCATACTCTGCCCCTGGTCTGTACAGGAGTGTTACCTCTTTTGTTAAAACAACTGACCACGGTGCCGAATTTTGGGTTTTTCTTAAAATGTTTTTTTTTTTTTGTATTCGGTTTGACACTTCTTGACATCTTTAACTGTGATTGCTCATCAAAACTCACATTTTTCATCCAATGAAGGTGTTCCTCTGAAGAGAGGGACCTCGGAGTGGATTAAACCCATGAGTGTCTCCTTGATCAGCGCCACTATTGTGTTATCAGTTCTGATTAGGAGCACATAAGGTCAAGAGGGTAGAATATCTGCTGAAGGTGGAGAGACAAATGAGAGCTGTGAGGGCTGATTGTTCCTTTAAAACGTGGATTTATGTATGAAACCTTCTGCTCTGTCTTTGTGAGGGGGGGCGCTACAGGAACGTGGGCGTGGCTGCGCCGTGGCCATGTTTGCTTTGTGACCGTCGCCAGTCGCCCGCCTCTTGAGCCGTGATGTTACCTGGACTGACCTTTCTCCCTGCGGGTGACAGGATGCAGATTGGCGGGAGGCTTCCGCGGGGTTGGGGGGGTCCGTGGTTAGACCAGACCGGAACTGCAGGGTGTGGTGTTCTCAGTACCGCTGTCAGAAACATCAAACAGTCAGGCGTCCCCACCAGGTACGGAGGAGCAGCGTGAAACAGAGAAGACTGGGGGTGGAGGGTGACTCAAAGCTTTCCCCAGCGCCCCCCCAAGTAGGTCTGTGCTGACACCCGAACTATCCTAAGATTCTGACGGACTCTTGAATCTCAGAAACATGGTTGGGAGTGTGGGTCAGAGTGAGGAATGGTGGTCAGGTAGTTGCAAAACTCTCAATTGTCCACAAGTATTCCTGCCCTTAGAAGGATCCAGTGACCCCCCCCCCCCTTCATAACCCTGATTTAGTGGCAAATTTAGTGGTTTTTCACTCGCCACATGGACCGTGTTTCAATCACGGTGTGTTATTGAGGCACCCAAACACCGGAAGCATGAATATTGAGCCGAGCCAAACAGGAAGCATCGAATATTTGGGGAATTCTCTGCACAAATGCTGCGAAAAGCCGGAAGGCGGAAAAGAATCGTGAGCCTCCGTCTTCAGAGAACAGGCCTGAGCTCATCTGTTCCGCTCCGGAAGTGGCGCGCACGCCACAGCATCTGGTCACGCCGTTGGATCTCCGCATCACTGCTGGCCGCGCCGGGCTCGACCAGCCCAAATAAACGTCTCGATGTCCCGTTTACGGCTGGCAGACATGGACACGGGGTTGGATGTGACCGATGTTGAAACGTTAGAATCTTCCCCACTTCGCAGGAAAATTGGATGAAAACATGAGAGGATGATGAACGTCAAAAAAAAAAGACAATAACTCAGTTTGTTGCCTCTTCAAATTTGGATTGTTCTGAGGTGTTACAGAGATGTTTGGTGGACTGACTGGAAATTGAAATGCAAAAGGTCCAAATCAGTGTCGACCACTCCTGGTTTTCACGTTTTTATTGCACAGATTTAGTGCACTTTTATTTGTGTCATGAAAAAAAAAAAAAAAGCTACTCACACTTACCTGGGGGTCAGACTATACTGGGAGGAAGAACTGGTGACGCAGGAGTTCAGGCACATATCCGTGCTCTGTGATGCTCCGTGCACCCCGTCCCTGTTCTCATTATCCTCTCTCTGGGTGTTGTGGAGGAGTGGAGATGAGAGGAGGGGAGGGTGGCGATGGAGGAGACTGGCCGGCCAAGCCGACGTCCCCTGTGGACAGCGAACAGATGGGACCCGACTCCTTCCTCACACATCAATGCCAGGGATGCTTCGGTCTGCTCCAGTGGCAGTTTCGAACTGGTGTTTACTCCAACGATGGGGGAGTCCTGGGAGCGAAGGAGATTACTGAGGGCTGCGGGCAAAAAACAGCCAAAGTGGACGTCGTCCAAGGAGGATTAATTAAAGGTGTTTACAAGCTGGTCTGCTGACGGGAAAACACTCTAATTGATTTGAAAAAATGACAACGTCTGACAGCTATTTGAAGTTACACACCTGTATCCCCAGACCCCCCCACCACTGGTCCAGTTTGAACTTCTGTGGCTTCCACCCATCACTTAAAAGACACATCATTCATCTCCATGTTACTCCTTCTCTGGTCCATCCACCCACCTGTCAGAAGACTGGGATACCTGGGTAATGTAGTTAACCACCAGAGACATAATTAGAGAGCTGCCACCTGTATTTCCTCTCCTCCTCCAGATCCCAACACCCCTCATTAGAGAGACAATGTCTGTATGTGTACGGTGGGAGGAAAAAAGAGTAAATTAATCTACTCTGGAAACCTGACACTAATCAGTGGGTTTTTTTGGGCCGGTGTGGTCGACACGTCCGCCGAGACGCTAGCGCCGAATCACCGAATACATTTTAATTGCGCTCGTTAAATGCGCAAAATAAAAACACATCAAAACATTTTGATTGGATTTTAATGAACGTCTATTAACAGGACAAAACTGCCAGAACATCCCAGTCTCTTGAGTGTACCTGTGGAGGTGGGGGGTGTTTTAATGCAGCTAGCTTACAGGAAAAGCTTACTGCCTCAAACATGACTGTACAGCATCAAAATCATTGGTCTGATGATGGTTAGCTATCCTTTTATTTAGATTGTAAGTGACTTTGTTTAGAGATTTAGAGCTTCATGCTAAATGTACGGTGGTACGATGAGCAGGAAACAGTATCAATGATGATGCTAGGCTAAGTGTCACAGACTCTAAAATCATGCAGAGTGAGACTGAGCGCATTGGGTACTCAATTAACACTCTAAATTTATCTCCAGCCTTAACATTGTTTTCATTAGCATGCTGATAAGATTGCACAGGTGACGAGAAAGAACAACAGAACATTGAAAATGTTCATGCTGCAATGGACAGGAACCCCCCCCCCCCCACACACACACACACACACACACACACATACACACACATCTATAGAGGACAGCTGTCTGTTGTTGGGACATCTGGAGAATCAAACATGGGCCAGAGATCAGCAGATATGATGGTGCTGATGTGGGAGCGGTAAGAGGAACGCATGTCAAGATGTTCATGTTCAGCCAGCAAGCGTGTTGAGAGATTCTTACTGTTGGTTCACAGGTCAAGACCACATCTGTGCTGAAAGGACCTTATAATACATGTTGCACAGTTGTGCAGCATTAACTTTCTCAAAAGAAGTTTGTTAATTGCAGAGGCCCAATTTCTGTCTTAATTAAGCACCATCATTGTGCTAATAAGCTAGCAGGAAACCCAGGTATTTTAGTATATATCAAAGTGGAAGAACAGAGTAACTACTACTGTTATTTATTGGAACCTGTACTTGTCTGCTAATTTGGAACACATTATTCACAGAGCTTTTGGTAACATCAAAAATAATAAGGCTGTGTTTGTTCAGATGACTTTTTCCTTCTCCAACACGATTTAGCAGACATGAGCAGATTAGCAGTGGATGCATTTTAACACGACTGGGCTTCTTCCTGTCACTTCCTTTCTCATTTCACATGCTTGAGGTCAGCATGGACTCGAGATCTCATTAATTTGGCCTCTTCTCTGCGAGCAACAGCAGAAAACCAGAATAGTTCCCTAAAGTACATCAGCATCACGGCAAGATTATACGAGCAGAATTCGGTGATTTGGTACTGTGGTAACCTGCACGTGTTTATGTACATACGTGTTATCTGATCCGCACCATATTGTTTTCCGACATTAGCATTTTCCACCTACTCGTTGCCACCTAGCGCGAAAGCAAACGTGTGTGCGGGAGTGTGGATGTGATACGAGCAATTAAACGCGTTATAGTAACCAAAGCGACGAACCAAATATTCTTTATTACATATATTTTTCTTAGCATCCATACATTTAGATACATTAGGGCTAATTTCTATATTGGGTGGTATTAAATGGTTTTTCTGACTCCAATTTCAATTCAAACTAATCTTTATAGGCTTTACTACTTTAGTGTCTTATCTTTAACACCTAAATAGTTAATATTTTAATCCACCGCCGTAGTTGGCTAATGTTTTCCGCTACATTAGCATGTGTGTAGCTGTGCTTTTCTCTCCTATTGCTTTAAAGAAAAAAGAAATGTCTGATGAATATAGAACAAGCACCTTCGTTTACCTCGCTCGGATTCACTCAAATCGATCCACGACGCAAAATCCATTTCTTTTTAATCAAAACTTGATCCGCCTCATTTTTCGGCACACTTCATTCGGCATGTTTCAGCGAATTAGAACATGCATACATGCATATATAAACAGCTTTGTGTGGACCATCATTTAGAGCTGGTGAAAGGTGTAATGCTTGACTGGAGGACATGCTCGTACATGCAAACAGTGGGATTATGAAATCTGAGATGGTCTGACTTTGGAGAGCCCGCTGGGGAGACGTGAAGAGGGATCCTCCACACGCATCTGTATGCTGGCACGTGTGCCAACGTGTGACCGGGCATGATTCATGTCGGCAATGTTCCGACCATAATCCCGACAATCTCACACTCCGAAACCCGCCCGAACGCAATCGTATTCATCAACGAGGCGCCGTCTTAGTCGAGGGAACCTTTTCCAGGCTCTCGTGATGCTCAGCTCGACTGTTGTTCTCTTTCCCGTCGCCGTTGGTTGAGCAGAAGTTTAATCGTTTTCCTTAGAATGCTTTGATTCCCTGTCGGTGCCTGGGATCGTCAAGCCTTCCATCCATTTTCGGCGAACCACTGACACCTGGTTGTCTCCAATCAAACTAATGTGCATGTTTCAGGCTTGTGGGACGTTATTCTCTACCAGAATACCTGGAGACAACTGGCACAGACATGGGGAGAACACATAAGATCAGGTAAATGGGAATTAGCTTAGAATGTGGCCCTGAATTAGAGAACTCTGTGCACACAGTCCGGTCACGGAGATACACAAATTAAACTGTCTTTGTTTTCTGGTGTCGTAGGATCCTTTAGCATGGAATTCTCAGCATTAGTATTCACGAGGGATGGAGAATTCATTTACAACCCAAAAAAGAAGGGGGGAAGGGCTCATTTTCGCACCCAACAACATGCCAAAAGATAAAGCAACAAGCAGGCACAGCGAGCCCGGGAGTAAATAATTAAAGATCTCTCCATTTCAAGCTGAGGCACATCCCGGTGTGGTTTCTGGTGAAAATAATAAAATAAAATCCCTCACTGCTGCTGAGGATTTTCAGCAGGCTGTGTTCGCTGACAGCCCGGGCAGCAGGTCATGTTCAGTCTCAAGCTTAGCCCCTTATTCCTTTGGCCCGAGCCTATCTGGTGCTTCCTCCGTGACAGGTCTGATCCTTTACCCACCCTCATGGCCTTATTACGGCTGCAGCGCCGGCGGGAGAGCACAAATCCGAAGTCAAATATTTCCAATAAACTTCATTTGCTTTAATCTCAATTTATACTCCCTGTTATCATGAGTGTAAATAAAGATAACAGCAAATTTGTGGTGAGTACAGCCATGATAAAGCTCTGTCTGAGTGACTGTACACCAGTATATGGCACTGGGCTCGGTTAATAACCTTTTCCGGCAGCAGACATTAAATTCTGCATTCGGCAGGAGTCAGAGTAGCTTTTCTGATGTGAGGCAACGATTAGAATCTGGTGGACAAATTCAGGAAGCTCATAATTAACTGGGTGTAAACAAAGCTGCCGTCTAAATGAGCTAAATAAGAGTCAGGTCACTGCCAGCAGCTCCGGAGCTGCTTGCAAATAACGCCATATGTAATGATGAAGAAACGGTAGAAATAGTTGGGATATTCTCAGAAAGGGAAGAAATAGTCTGGTGCAGAGGGAGTGACAGGTGTGGTCACACGTTTAATTGAAAACCCGTGTCATTACAGGATGTCACATGGCGGAGTTTAAGGTGCAACGGCGGGGTATCAATTTATGCCATCAGCACAATCACACCACATAAAAATATATAATTATAGAAAACCCAGGAAGAGGCGTGGCTCATGCTTTGATATGGAGATGGTGCTGCTAATTCCCGTTTCTCCTGAGGTATTTCATCGGCTACATGTCTCCTCCATGGACACAAATACTGAGACGTGACGAAACTCGTTCATCTTAGCACGAAGGCTAGCAAGACAGCGAACAACGACTTCAGGCGTAGGTGAGGTTTTGGGACATCTTTAAGGATGTTTTACTTTTCCAGACTAATTTACAATTCATAAAGCTGCCTTACGATTTTTACAATGCTGCCGTCCTCCGGGTGGCCTCTGGGGGGCGCCACCAAGCGGGCGTTGCAAACATATAAACTGCACTGGTATCTCACCACTCTGAGCTCTTGTGTCTGCTTTTACTATCACATTAAAAATTCTCCTTATGCCAGGTTTTATAGTTTTAATTCCCTGCTAACCTTGGATTATTTTTGAATCGACCTAACCTTATTCACCTCTCACAATGAAACACTTACACTAAGCATGATTGGTTTATTGAACCCTCTGAAAGGCTGCGATGAGGTGAAGCAAGTTACCTCTGACCTTTCTACAATTTTAACTTTAGCTTTTCTTTTTAGCCCGTTTAATGTTAGACTAACAGCAGCCACCGGGTACATGACATGGTGTTTGGTTTAGGTTAGGAGAACCGGTGTTGCTGCAGGCAGAACTTAGCAAAAGGTGCAGTTACAGCTACGGAAAACAACACAGCGGAAAAACAATCCACCAGGAAAATAGCTCGGGAATGATTCAGGGGGGACTCGGACAAACGCTGTAGGTCAGGCTTGTGGTGCTGAGGAGGGGACCGGGACAGACCAACGAAACTAGGAAGACGGGCAGGAACAGACGTTCTTAAAGAACCGGTGAAGAGCGGCTGGAGAGACCATAGCAGGCAGATGGTGGCGCTGATCGCCGGTGTGGATGGACCTGCCACGACGACAGCCCCACCCATCCTGGAAACAAAACCCAACCCAAAGAGAGAAAAGACAGCGATGGATAAGACAGCGCAGGAGCCTAACAACCCGAGGACAATTTCAAATTTCCTGTTAGTAATACATGAACCATATACCGCACGTGTGGCGTGTTTGAGAGTCCCAGAAAACCTGATAAACCCCACCAGCATGTTGACTGATCACTGGGGTGGGCACTAAACCTGCTGCACACATGTTAATGAAGCATCTGCTTGGTCCGGCGCACGAGTTGCCATTTCAACGTCAGCAGCCGCTGTTGCTCCAATCTGAGTTTTTTGTAACTTCCAGCTATGTTTCAAAACGTGACCTGTCAAACTCCGGTAAGGGCCTTTGGTGGAGACTTGACTGATGGGTCCACAGAAACAGATCCACAGTTTTGCTTTGTCACAGCGCGCCTTCAACCGGATCGGTCAGCGCCCCTCAGCAAGATGCTCATCCGAGGCGACGGCAACGTACGCGTCTGATGGAAGCAGACATGTCCGTTCGGACTGAGCTCGCGTAACCAAACATCAGAACTGTGTCTGAGTCACGACCGCATACGAAACCTGCCTCCGGTCTGGTTTGAAGGATCTGGACATGGGTCGCATACGACTTTAAACTTGTTTTTCCTTTGGTCTTTTTACAGATAGCAAGGGCGATAATAACAGTCTGCTAGAACGTGTGTATATGATGTAGACATTTTTTACTTGTACTAGTGACCACAAACATGCACAGACTTTATTGTCCAACCAAGAGGAAAAAGGGACACTTACAGCACCCGTTAGGATTTCAGCATCCAGATCTACGACTACCACTGTCACCGGTAACGACTCTCTTGGGACTAGCCGGGTACCCCAACACCATCTAAATAATGGAGAAAATGTTTACTTTGAGGAATCAATAACGTCTTCTGCTGGTGGTCTGAGTGTGACCACGATGAATTAGTGAATGCCATTAGCTTTCTGACTACTTCCTCACCGCATGCGGCACCACACTAGCGTGCCCAATTCTAACCTTTTGGGGGTCGTTATAGACTCATTTAACTAATGCGAAACATGAATTATTGACAGATGTGATGTTCTGCCAATTAGTCAGGCTATAGGCAGCCGCCGGTGGCCCCGCATTCGTTGCTAATGGTCAAGTTTTGTTTTTAATTGTTTCCAGCTCCACATTGATCCCCAGCGTACCCCTGGAGTCACCTCAGCCGGAGGAGGGTGGGGCAGGTAATTCCGTGTGACAGCGGAGGCCGAGGGAGGAGTGACGGTGACTTTGACGTGGGAAAATATTGCGCCACCGCCGAGATTAAACAGCAGCTGAATCAATGGGGAGTCGGCCTCATGAATGAGACATGAGGGGCGTTCTCTCAAGAACTGCCTTCAAAGCCCTCCCAAAGGTGCATAAACAAGTTTAATATATGCAGGTGGAGGTCAGATTATTGGCCTGTCATCACGCGTGTGAATGGGGAATAGGAGACGGGGTCGCTGCAAGGGCATTGGGAGTTGGTCTACATGGTGTCGCTGGACGTGATTCGGGACAAGAATGTGAAATTTGTGGATTAGCGTTGGCATTAGCAGCTCCACTCAAGAGCAGAGACATCCCAGCCCAACCCTTGGCTCAGCTCAACCCTGGAAGAGAGATGAGAATTTCACCCCTGGTTTAGCATGTTAGCGTGCTAACTGAAGTAGCTATCGCTGCAACAGCAACACATTTTCAGTGCGTCTAGTAAATCAAGCCATCGTCCTAACAAAGTACAGAATAAGTATGATCTCCTGTTGCCATGGTAACCCGTTTACATCTCCATTTCCCAGGAGGGATACCGGTTTCATTCCTCCTCCTGGTCCAGCTGTGCTGTGTCAGTGACTTTGTTCCGCTCGCCCTGTTTGTGTCGCTAAAATGCAGCGAACTCAGCACAACAAAGCATCAAAGGCCGCCGCAGGCAAACAGTGATTCAGGGTCAGGGGTCCATTCACCCACATGCCTTACTACAGCCACACCTGCTACATCCTGCGTCACCTGTGATGCTCTTTCAACGCTCCATTCAGACCTGCTTGTAGGCGAATCACACTGTCCGCATACGCCGGCCTTTTTTGTCCCAGTATAAAGCTGACTGGATTAGTCCCCAGTCATGCTTTCAACCCTTTATTACGCCAGATTCCTTCCTTCGATATTCATCGTATTACAACCAGTCCTCTCTCATTAAAAGAAAAACGGGTACCCACGGAAACCATAGCTTCAGCCTCCCACACACATTGGACTCCTAATTATGAGGCTCTTGAGAAATATCAGGTGTATCATTTTGGCAGGACGTTTTTTAATGTTTGTCCTCGACTGGGGAAAGGACAGCTTGGGGATTCAGCGCAAGCTCGATTAGAGAGCTCAGCTGCTGCCTTTTAATCACTCTGAACAAGCATGGGCTCCATTTCCGTGGTGGCCAACTTCATTTAAAAGGCTGTTCTGGATGCCACCAACGCTCCCTGCTGCTCATTTCCTTCGCTCCAAACTCAGGCGGTTCTTACACAACAGCCACTTTGATCCATTTGTGTGCACAGCTCCTATCAGATGACCCTTGAATTTGATGATTATCTAATCAATCTGTTTACAGATGTAGATTAAACCGTGTCACAATCATTTTAGGATCTCCAAAAATACAGGTGGGAACTTTTTTAACTGGGAAAATTATTGTAGGTACCTGAGTTGGTGTTGTTGGATTGCAGTACCTCTCGTGTGTCACTGCCAATCCGCGTGTTCTTTAAATGAAGACTTCAAGTAAACAAATGTCAATTTCAAAATGTATTTAGCAAACAGATGTATTTAGCAAACAGATGTATTTAGCAAACAGAATCAATTCAAGATACAAATATTACAGAGCTCTGGGCCAGTTCATAACCCTAGCAACAACAAGTCAATTGTCAGGGCATGAAGTCTGACGACCTAACTATCCCTTGACCCAGTCTTTTATAGAAAGATATATGTAAATTATTGATGCTAATTCAGTCCAATCCAGTCCTTCTTGGATGACCCCATCTTCTTCTTCCAGCCTCCTTTGGTGTTGGTGTGGTCCTTCTTCTCCATTATCTTCTCCAGATAGCCAGGTCCAAAGTCATATTCCTGCCAAGGAACTTATCAACACCAGTAAACTACGTTGTCATGTTTTACGATGGGGGTCTACCATTTCCTGTCTGGCTGGCTCCAACTGTCTGACCAGTGTTCAGGTCAAGGAAGGGTCAACTGACTTGCTTATGTGTATTCCTACAAAAGAGTATATAGTATTCCTAACTTCTAAACTAACTGTAACATAAAACAAAACATATAGTATAACACATGCTAATAAGATAAAAGATGCTAACAAGATAAAATAATTCTCTTCAGCCTCTTTGCTCGTGTATTCTTAGCTAGCAGCAGCAGTCTGTAGTCTACGGGTCTGCAACAGCGTGTGAAATGGTGCCAATAAAAATTAATTAAAGTTTATCGGTGAGCCTTAAAGAAAGATTAAGTATGAATCCACCTTTAGCCGTTCAGCCCCACAACGTGGGTGGCTGACCGAGGAGACCACCAAGACACCTTGAACTACCCTGAAGGAGAGCAGAGCTTCTGCTGATGAGATGGGACGGAACATTCCAGTGCCGGGATCCTTCATCCATCAATTTTTATGGGAGAAGAGACGGCAAATATCCAGCAGACCAAAATCAAAGAGGTTTCTTTTTACTCCAGAAACGCAGCCTCCTCCCTAGAGTGAATCCTGCTCTGTGGACCCAACAGATTTGCACTAATTTCCAAAGATGAATGGAGTAAAAGTGTCGTGTCCAGATGCTTAAAAGTGATGGAGACATTAATACGTCTCCGGCATGAAAAATATTTACGCAGCCGCCTGATTTACATCCTGTTTCTATTCAGCTGGCATCACTTTAGAGATCTGTTTTCATGTTAACATTAAATCTTTTCTTTGAAAAATAGAAAAAGCCAAATGTTTGGACCACTTCACCGCAGCACCCGGGGGAAAGAGGGAAACATCCAAGAGAGTCAACACTCTTTTTCAAGGCAATGGAGGTTGCCCTGTCGTTGCTGTGTGGGCTTTGAACTCATCCATTTATCAGAATTTATTCTTCTGCTGTGGTTTTCTGTAGCTTCTTGCTACAATACATCCTTTCAATGAAATGGAAAACAATGACGCCCCACAATGCACAATATTGTTGAGCGTTGTTGATTAATCGGCCTTGACTGGGTGGATGAAAGCGCGTGGGCTTCGTGGGACGATACTGTCGTCACCTCGCTGAAAATGAACGTTAATTGACCGCGCAGCATCTTCTTTTATTTTTAAAGCTCAGCCTTGATGCAAATTGTTGCACTACACTTCTTTGCTAATTAGTTGCTTCTAATGTCTCCCTTGAGAGGCGTGATGGGTTGAAGCGTGCAGCCTTGAGCAGGGAGGTTTTTGAGCTCAGACGAAATCAGCATCGACTGGTGTGAAAATACAAACAGATGCGAATCCACTGAAAAACACTTCAGATTTCACCCAGATTTCTGATATATAGATATATATGTGTGTGTGCGCCCTCTTCGGATTTACAAAGAATGCACCTATATCTTAATTAGCATTCATCTGTGAGCAGCAACACCTCCTCTGCAGAGCCGGACCGGTCACCCTTTTCCCCACGAGGCTACTGTGCTGCGCTCGCTCCAAGCCTCAAGTAGCAGTTTGAAGGGGCGAGCTGCTAATGAGCTAGAACTGTGACAGGTGGACGAAGCTTAACGAACCAAAATACTTAACCAGGAAAAGGATTTAATACATTTTAATCAGACTGGGCCGTGTTTACGGCGGCCCGCATTTCAAATTTTGGCGCAAATGAACGTTAGAGACCACTCGTTAAAGGCTACTAGACCTTTTCCCAGGCTGTTGATTACTATTTTATTTACACTGCAAATCCTGAAATCCTGAGACGTGGCTGCTAGAGACGACCATGAGATGCATTTACTGATGCCAGCGACATCACAGCATCCCATCATTTGTATCTTATTTGAATGTGGGTCGTCATCATCAGCCAGGAAGCATTTAAATAAAAACAGCAATTATGTTTCATTTACTATTTGTTGTTGTGTTTTTATGTATACAAAAAAAATCCTAATCATCTTCCTGGGATGAATATTATTACAAGAAAAGAGCCGCAAACAAACCAAAACATAATTGGACCATCTCATCTTTGTGAGGTGTTCCAGACTCCAAATGTTTGAATCTAGTTGGAATAATAATAAGTCTTTTATTTATTTATTTTTTAAATCACATTTTTTAAGACTGAGTGACGTGGTTTCGGTGAAATGTTGAAATTTTTTATTAGTTCTCGTTTTTAAAAGTCAAGTATAGCAAGCAAAAGCCAACCAGATTCCATATAAAATGTATGAAGCATTCTAAATCCCGTCACGCTCTCCATGCATTGAAACATGGAATGCATGATGCAGGAGCTCGTGCATCATATCCCTGCTTCTGTTGTTCCACGAAAAGGCCGCCCATGCACGATGGCTCTTGTACTAATTTTGTTTAGCATATCATGTATTTCTTATCCCGCCGCACTCACGAGAGGTCGGGAAAACCTCCAGAATCTGCATTGTTGTTGCTGAAAAATGCAAATTTTACCCTTTCTAATGTGACAGGTACAGTTGCATCATTACTGCCAGTTTGTGTCTCGATCTTTGGCTGCTCACTGTTACTAAACATACAGTCCGATGTTCCTGGTGACATGAGCTGATTGAAGATGACAGGCTGGGTAGAAACTGTTGACAACGCACGCGCGCACACGCACACACGCCGCACACATGCCCGTGCGCCTGCGTGACTCAGTGAGATCCTTGTCGCCCAGCAGGGAGGCTGCAGGGAGAGTTGATCTGTTGTTCTTCGCCTCCAAAAATGCCTGCAGGTCAAAGTTCAAACAGCTCCGGAAGCACATGCGTGATCTGCGTTCTGTGGGGAAACACTCCGTTGTCTACCTGACAGCTTGGAATGTATGCTACTGGGAAAAGAACATTTAAGTAGAACTTTAAACGGCAACGAGTGTGTTCACTGCAGCTGCTTGATGGGTCTCCCCAAGCTTTAATAGTGAGACTGGTAGTGAGAACAGGCATATTTGCTCATTCATGTGGAACTGAAGGCTTTAAAATGACTATTCTGGTCTTGCAATTAATCCCCTGATTTATTAAAACATGAACTATAAAGGATGGCACTGATTTGCATGTATAGTAAAATGGAAATGCCACCTCCTCTCACGCTGCTCTCTGCTCTTTCATGCCAACCAGGAAGTGAACGCACACGGGGACGCGTGTCCGTTCACCTCGGCAGACAATGTGCTAAATGACAGAGGACCATTTAGCCTCCTGTTGCCATCACTGCAGGAGCCTTCACCAGCAGGGCCTTAATTCCAATCAAGCTTCTCATGCTGACACACAGCTCAGCCTCGGGGCCACCGGACCCCCGCGGTGCTTGTGTGCACTAAAGTTGAAAAATATTGTTAGCAAAACCGTCCGTGCGTTTTTGCCGCCGTACTTTCGTGATTATAGGAATATCTTGAGCAGACACGAGCCGGCAGCAGCTTCCCCGCGAGACCCGAGCCATGTTCTGCATTCCGTCTCACTAAAAATATCCACCCGACGGTTGTTCAACACCCAGAGAGGTGGTGATTATTGTTGGTGATTATTGTTGGATTTTATTCTTATTTTCTTCTTGAGAACTTTCCCATTTGGTGGTGGTGGTGGTGGTGGTGGTGGTGGTGGTGGGGGGGGTTCTGTTATTTGTGCCAAATAACTGAAATAGCATTGACACATGATAGCAGCACTCATATCTGTTGCTTCATATTTACATAAAACAGGAAGTGAAGCCACATTTTCTGCAGTGGCATCAACAGTGGCTCACAGCTAAAGTCAGACTTTAGATATAATAAGGTTATAAGAGGTGATGTACATTAGATACCATAATAGCATGATGCCATTTTCAGCCTGGAGCTCCTATCCATAATGCTAATGACAACGGTAGTGCTAGTATAAGAAATGATTCATGTAAATGTCACAAGCTGCTGTGATGTCCTGGGAAAGGGGGGAAAGTGCAGTGATTTCTTTACATTTGCATATAATGCAAAGAGGAAGTGCTTATTTCTTTTCTGTATCCATCCACCAGAGGGCGATAGCGACGCTCTTTCTTCCTACTTTTGGGAAGCCTAATATGTCCACCTTCATGTAGTGCATGAGTAAGACTGTCAACAGTTCAAGTTCTCATCACATCTAATTCTCAACTACTTGACAGTGTTTTCTGAGGAAACTTAGACTTATGCTAATTTTCATTTAACTAAATACCGTCGTGATTTGAGAAATTCAATGCAGACAAGTCCTCAGACGTCACCACGCCGCTCATCCTCCATATTTTAATGTTCACAGGCGATTCGATCGCAGGAAGGATTGTAATTGACTGTCGTATCATTTGTGGCGTCTCACCCAATGAGTCAGATGGTGTGTGATGGCGTCTCCTCAAACTTTAATGAAGGTAATAAATGGACACGAGCAAATTAGCCTGACCCGCTCGCTGTCATGGCTCTCGCCGCCCCGCTTGCCCGTCCCCATCAGGGATTTTTACCGTAGCTTTTGTCAGAGTCTGTGACCACCTGATCTATAAAGTAGGTGATATCGAGTCACTGCTGGGTGGGTCGTTATTGAATGTGTGAACAGACATGTTGCTCATAAAAACGTCAACTCGTCACAGAGATTAACGCGCACGCTGATCCGCGGCTCCGTCGACAATCAGCCCCTCAAGTTTGCCGAGCCTCTTCACCTCTGACGGCTCCGCGTTCACATTAATTCAATTATCTCCTTAAATTCAGTCTTCTTTTAACATCGTTTTAGCTAATTACCCCAGAGAACGAATTCGATGTCACATTCAGCCACTTAACCGCTGCTCCATCTGCAAATTGCTTGACCTTTGTGGATTCAGATGAGCAGGGAGGTCATGTTACCCAGCACCAGCTAATGAGTGGCGGCCGAGCGTTTGTGTTTCCCGTCATGCCGAATGTCACGTGTCAGGTGCTTTATGGCCGTGAGACCTGCAGAAGTTGTCAACAGAACCAGACGTGTCAGGACAAATTTACCAAAGCTCCGCCCACTGCCACAGTTGCATCTGCCGGTTAGGCTACAGATGTTTTTGGTAAAGTCTTACACTGTCTTCCTTTTTAAACAGTGGAACAAAATCGATTTTTCTAAATATTTCTTTTCTTGTGCTTCTTTATTGTAAAACTGTGAAATTCCGGTCCTGTAGTGACACTAACAATCCTGGTTTGTCCCTTCCGGGCTACCATAAAAAACCATCTGGTACTCGTGGATACAGAGCCGCTTTGACATATAGTGCATATAACTAATTAACTAAGTAAAACAGTATGTTAAGGTGTAACTAAGTATGCTATCAGTATGCTAAGGTGTTAGCGCTGCATATATTACAGTAAGCAAGACCTTTAAAGAAGTAGTAACTCCAAAGTTCCAGCGTCCTGGATCATAAAGTTGAACTTTTGAAAACTATTTTTTAAGTTTATATCAGTCAGAAGAACATAAAAAATGCCTTATATACATAAATACAAAATTATACAAACATACGCCACTGAAATAGGCTGAAGCTTCTTATTTTGCCTGTCCTTTGTTTTGCTACATTTCAGAAAGAAGATAAATGATGTAAATCTATTAAGTGCATAAGATAATTTCATGAATTCATTTCACCTGGACCAGCTGTGGCCAATTGCCCATCAGCTCCCTTTAAAAGGCATCCCTCCACTGCCAGATAGTTCTGTATGTCTGTGCCATAACCAGAGATATTGGGTGTGTTTTTATTGTGTATTTTTTCCAGTCCGTGCGCTCCTCTCCTGTGTTTTCTCCTTTTTTCATGACCAGTTTGCAGCTGCTTTGGGTTCTTTCAGTCCCCCTGGAGTTTCTGGTGCTTTTTCTTTACCTTTTTGTCTTTGGACTTGACTTGCTGTTGCGTTTTCTGAACAAATTCAAGCTTTCTAAATTTAACACGTTTTTTTTTTTTGTGGTGGTGTGTGTGTGTGTGTGTGTGTGTGTGTGTAGGGGGGGGGGAGGGGATCCGGACCTCCGATTGGACATCACTTATCAAAAACTGCTCCTACACTTGTGGAGGACTAATGGTATATTGTGGTTTCAACCTGGTAAATGCGAGGAGCATTAGATGGAAATGTGCTTGGTGCTATTTCTCAGCAATAAATAATTTAAAATGAAACAACACCTAAATACTACAGTTGGACCATCATCTCAATTTTTTGGGAACCCTTTGCTTCTGGTCCTGAAAGTTTCAGAAGAAACTGTCTCTTACACATCAAAACAAAAATTTTGATTTTTTTTTGTTGTTCTTGAGAGAACCTACTTTATGCAACTGTTCTATCTATAAAAAAGTGAAAAGCAGTGAGATGAACGCAAGTACTAAAAACTTAAATCCAACTTTTGGAGCTTTGTCAACATTCACCGATTAAGATGTCATGACTGACTAATAAATTGAGACAGTGATTAAATATGATCTGCACAACAAAGAGACTCGGCATTTAATATTTTTCATATCAATGGAAAGGCTCACGTAAGCTCATCAGAATACAGTGAGGTGATTCAAATGGGCTCTGAGGGGGTTTAGAGCCGCAGCGCTGCCTTATTAAAATGTCAGTGTGCATGAATTTTCCATTGTGCTTGCCTTATGAGCACATTACGGCCATTAAACGAGATCGTGGGATCGTTCACCTTCATTGTTTATTGCCAGGAGACCGGGGCCTTTCATAGACACAAACTTTTTTTAACTTTCAGAAGCAGAACCTGGCAGAACATGCGAGGAGCAACCATGAATCCTTTCATGGCCTCGTTAAATATTTCGCTATTTCCCCGAGTCTTCTCGTGTATCCACGAGGATTCTTGGCAGCCAAACAAACAGGGTTTTTTAAAATTCCTCCAAAATATACTCAAGAGCCGAACGAGACTCCGGCATGGATTAGAGCCGATGTGAGCGGGAGCCGTTCGCTTTGTGGGCGTTGGTCTCCACGGCTGCAGGGGCTCCACGCTCGCGATGCTCATCACAGTGGTGAGCCAGACAGGAGCCATTATTCACCATAAAGCAACGCAGCGCCGGCTGAGAGTAAATTGCAGAGAGAGCCGTGCCCAATTACTTCTCCTAATGGTGAGACAAATCTCATTTGACACTATAACACCCCCATATCGAATAGACTGATAATTAGCAAGTCCTCATTGATACACAACAGAATGGAGGGAAAAGAGGAACATGTGTTGTTGGGGCATCCGCTCAATTAAACATGAAGAAAAGGTGTTTATTGCACTTTTTAGTGGTATATCTTAAATAACAAGCCAGCTCTTTCTCCTCCAGGTGTAGGCTTTGGTTGACCTGATACCCTTGAGGCGTATGAGCTGATGAAATCCAGCAGGGGTGAGAGCGCCGTGCCCTCCCTGTCATTACTGGAGCATCTCTGAGCGCGAATCAAGACGTCTTCCCAGGAACACACCGGCCACAACAAGTGCTATCAGAGGCACGTTCACTCCCCTGATCCCAGTCAATCGCCTCAGCGTCACGATCACGAACGCGGAGTTGATACGTGTCATCAGTTCAGATTCGGGAGGTGGGATTTAAGTTTGGTTTCCTCTTCAGCGCTAATGTCACCATCCAATTTAGACGCTACTATGAAATGTGAGCATTTCAAATAAGTAATATTCAGAACTCTTAAAATGCCCCATAAGGCTCATGTAGCATCATCAACACATTCAGATGAAAAACGTGCGACGTAAGCTGCCATTCCACGTCGGATCAGAACGAGGCCGCTCGAGGAAAACCGCCGGGGCAGCGTGGAGGCATTTAATATCTGTTCCAGCCTCTGTTTACCTGTATTATAGAGGACACGAGCACACGTCCTCCTCCAATGTGTGATCATCAATAAACAGCCCTGCGTGAGACTCTCATCGTGTTGTCATCGGAGCGCTCGGAGATGTCAAGAAACAAACAAATGGCACAATTAAATCGCAAATAGAGTAGCAGGACGCAGAGTACACAGGAAGTAACCAGAGAACGCTGACCTTCCTCACGCTCTCACACGCGGAAGAAAAGCTGGGTTTTATTGAATTTCACCAGCCGCCGGCGGGTCTGGGACAATCAGTCTTTTTTAATAAGCTCGGAGCTTCGAGGTGCGTCTCGCCATCAGGCAATAATGGTGTGTGATTTGGACATAAAGTGTTGTGCGCTTCTCCGCTGTGATAGCTTACCTGCTTTCAGAGGAACAAACAAAGAGCGACACGCATTCTTCGGGCCTTTGTGTTTCAAGGACGCCATCAGTTTTACGAGCAGAACACGACACATTGCATCGGTATATTGTCACTTCTTCTTTTCAGGCGATATGGAGCAATTTGTAGCTTTTCTCATCAGAATTCCATGACGTCTATGCAAATGCATCGCAACTGAAAATGCAAAACACGCGGAAAAACATTTGGGGTTTTTTCATTAAAATGGTAATGACTAATAATTCCAAAATAATCTTAAAAAAGTTTGGGATTGAGACCTGCAGGACGCGTTTGACATCTTTGTATGTAGCCGTACATGTACTTCTTTACCGAGACGGTGATGTTTTACAGCCATCCCTTTTCTTTGTTAACACGGAGGCCCGGCGGCGTTGCCTTTTTAACTGACAAGAAACTTTATTTCAGGAGCAGTCAATGTCTGCTGAGATGAACTGCGGGCAGCTAAAGATAGAGGCTCTATTTTAGTCACTCTCGATATTAAAGATACATATGAAAGAGACGCGGGAGGAGGTGAATGATGGCTAACCCATTCAGAACTCCAATACGAAGCTGCTTTTGTTTCATGTCTGGGGAAGCGTCTTCATCTGTGTCATTCAGGGATTCTAAAATGATAAAGGTTAGTTAGCCCATGATTAGCGCTCAATCTGCTAATTAGCCCACCATGTGAGTAACTAACCTGCTGCACTTCATGGCCATTAACCCGCCGACACTTTGCATAAACCAGTTGCCGTCATTCCGTGTTGTTAAAAACAAGTAGATTTGCATAAAAAAGGCTCTGAAGTCAGCATTGCTGTGGAAATTATGAAGTCAGGGACCCATAGCTTCACACGGTATTTACCTCCTGTAAATACCGTGTGAAGGAGGGAAATTGATATTTACACAGATTTATTGATCTTTATTCTTACAGCTTTTATATTAAAGAAAAGTGTTATTCAACTAAAATGTTCACATGAAAAAAATGTTTGCTAAATATATAAGTGAGTCCAAAAGTCAAATAATCACTACTTGTAAGTAACATCAAAACAGAATATTAGACCTACGGTGGCTTTTCTTGAAGGACTATTGCAAAATATGGTGTTAGGCACATCCCTGTTACTATGGATACCACTTCTTTGAAAAACAAGGTCATCACAGCCAATATTAATTTAAAAACTTGCTTTACTATGTTCTACATTTGTTTGGCAATCATTAGGCTAATCAGCTAGACTTTTTGGATACAATCTGGAACACACACGCTCACACACACACGCTCACACACACACACACACTCACACTCACACACAGAGCACTAATTCAGACCAAATTAATGCTTTGTCCACTTTGCCGTGGTTAGAAAAACATCCAGATCAAGTTGTCTAATCATGCGCACCGGGAAATTCATTCCATCCACCACGCAGATCCTAGTGGGGAAGATATTAGTCATCTAATTTAGAACTACATTTCATCTCGAGTCATATCTAATTAGCTTTCCTATTCATCATCAATTTATTTGTGTGTCATTACCAAGATGTCCACTTAAGAGGTCGAGAAGAATCCGCGAGACCTTATTAGGCGGCTGCTCGCTTTGGCAGGTGGAGAAACTGATGCAGCGATTCTGGATGAAGATGAATAACTGGAACCTTTCATCAAATGTCAGCCCGATATCACTGGTGATGAGTGAGCAGAAAGAAGCAGACAAGCGCAGGATGCGGGGTTTGAGCTTCACGAAAAATCACAAGAGCCAAAGATAGTGCTTAAAAATCTAAAATGAGACCCCCAAAACCGGTAAATCAGACCACCAAATGCCTTCTTCACAATCCAGGAGAATGTGAGTGGCGGGGTGAACGGAAGCCGTCAATCTTTGCTGCATGTTTATTTCAGGTCCATCGCTCCCCTCCCAACATGCCACTAAAGTTTCAAAAATCCAACCTGGTGATCCACCAGGTGTCACATTGGCACATGTCATGCCACAAAAAGAGACAACAGACAGTTCACACCGGAGGTGGGAGGTAACGGCTTCTTAAGTCGATGGCAAATGTGTAAATACTTAATTGCCACATCATCTTTATTAGAGAAATATCAATCCAAATATAACAGATATAATGCCATGTCACTACGGTTTCAGAGGAATAAAGATAAAACTGGCCACAGGGAGAAGGGGTCGCTCTATTCTGGTATTATGTCCTTTATCTTTCCTCCCTGTGTACCTCCTGCAACAACAGAGGACAGGTACCTCCTCAGCAGCACAAGTGAGATGGATTAACTCCACCTCTATCTTTAGCAGCCCAACTGATTTATCGCCGCCATCTCATTGGTGCCGGATGAAGGATGAATGTCTAAATATAAACGCTACCACAACAATATTTCGCAGACCCATTTTATTTTCATTTGTCTCCCCAGACGTCCGAACACAGCAGACGCAGGTGTGACACGCGGAGCAGACAGGTGTGCGACTCCATTGTGTACTTATCTGCCTAATCGTGAAGAGCGGCGGTGACCTCCCGTTGTTGTGGCCCTATGTAGGCGATGATTTCACGAGGCGGCGCTAATGAACGTATCGATGGGGTGACGTCAGCAGAGGCATATTAATGGCAACAGTTCCGGGGTGTGTGTGTGTGTGTGTGTGTGTGAGAGAGAGAGAGAGAGAGAGAGAGAGAGAGAGAGAGAGAGAGAGAGAGAGAGCAGGGCTTTTCACCCCGAGAGGTACCGTCACGCTAATGATGTGAGGGAAATGACATCAGGGGTCAGATGACAACTCAATAATGAGTCCTGCGTTCAGTCTGAATTCAGGTACTTGCTCCTCTACCTGTGGCCTTTGAACCCAAGGTGCTCGTACTGTCTGGGCCTGGAGACCGCTAATTGGGCTCTGATGTACCGAATGGAAGCCACAGAGACGCTGAAGGTGAAGGAGAATGGCCCAAATTGGTTGGGTGTGGGTTAAACAATATGGGAAGTAATTAAATAAGGCACAAATACGACTTAAATGATCCTGTGTGCTGAAGAAAGGAAAGGTCACTGACCAGTGCCACTTCACACTTGACATCACCAGGACGCCATCCATCACAGAGACGGTGAAGCGTCTGGGAAAGGTTCCAACCGCAGCCTGACAGACACGGCAACCATCTGCTCTATCAACCAAGCTGTGGAGGACCGGTGAAGACAGTGGACAAACCGGACCTCCTGGGTCAGTTTAAGCTTTACCAGCACAGCATCAAGTTCTAAAGGTTTATATTTTACCCTTGGCCTTTTACCCTCCCATATATATCCAGGCCTGAATTTATCCCATTCTGCAAATTGCCGTTTTGTCACCTCTACAGACAGTGAAAAAGATTAAACAGGTGGGGCAAAATACTTATTTTAACAGATTCAGTTCTTGAACTTAAATTCAGAAATGGAATGAGACACCATATTTTTATATCTTCTTGCTGCCTGCTCCAGGAGAGCTGCCCGTCTTTAACCTTGTAATAGCCTGATTAATTTCTAGCAGCATCGCTTCTGCTTTAATGAAATCCTTTTGTCTGTCTGCAAATGTCGGCAGATGAAGTGAGGTTTTTTTGTTTTTTTAAATTATCGATCTCAGAGTCCTTTGCTTTTTGCTGTTGAGAATAGAGGTTTTGGAAGAATGACACCAAACACTGATGGATTGTTTCCTGTTCATAATCAATCTAATTTCCGCCTGATATGATGCCGTGTCCTGCATGAAGGCATTTACCTTTAAACTTGTTCAATCTGCTCCTTGGTCTCGTAGAGTCGAGCTTTTATTGAGTTTAATATAACGGTTCCTCTACAGTTTAGCATGTTTGTGCTTTGATGTTCCTCAAAGAATTGTATCAGAGATGCTGGCATGTTGGCGCTAAACAATATTTACATCCACTAATATTCAGTGTTTCCTCAGCGTGTAAACAACGGTTCTGCTCGAGCTGAACTTTTGCACCGTGCCTTGATCCGTCCGGGGGGGCCCCGATGAAAAGGGCTTCATGTAGATTCCCGCTCTGGAAAGCTGTCACTCTCACGGCCCCCAGAGGAGCGGGGAGGGAGATCCGAAGCTCCGACTGATGGGTGGGCTGGGAACGCGCTAGTGAGACTGTCTGAGTGTCGCCAATGGCAAAATCGATTCTAGAGACAGTTTCTGGTGAACGATGCATTTTTACTTGGGTCTATTTGCTGTTTGATGAAATTGTTTGTGCCGTGTTACGCAAACACAGCTTGGGGAATGGAAAATGTAAATCAGCACACGTTGTCCTTTCGTGTCGGTGCAGTTTTGTGGATTTCTTTTATCCTTTGTTCTCCATCCATCAGGCCCTCCCTGCAAATTGCCGCTGCAGCCTGTAGAAGCCGACATATCTGCGACTAAAGCCATCGGATTGAAATATATCCCGAGTGATCTTTAGGTGCCCAGGAAGGCCGCTGATGCCCCATCCAATGGCAACGCGTCCTCCAGGGAGTGGTCTCCCAGCAACACTGGCTGATTGGGTTAGCAGGGTTAAAAAGGGGTCTGGCACAGGACGGAGGAATCGGATAACTCCCATTGATCATCTTCCCTCTGAGAGAGCCTGGGCCGCAAAAATCAAAGCTCTGCCATCATGTCTGAGACACAGGAGTGGGCCGCGGAGAAACACGGCGGGCTTTGTGCCGTTTAACGTCCCACGCCGCGTGTCACGGCGTAATGCCGAGAGCTCTCGCAGTCGTGAGCGATGTGATTGTAATTGAAGAACTGTCTGGTGGGATGAGAACAGCGGTGATCTATTAGCAGAGTCGGGGATCTATTTAAGGCCATTAGCTGTAATTTGGATCTACACTGATGTATAAAAATAGTCCCACATGAGGAGAGATGGTACTGTGGTGTTTGCCGTAACATGTGAAAAAATGTCATTTTGCAAACGCTTTTCTTGACTTTCGGCTCATTTTTGATGTCATAGACAGTTGTAGGTAGCATTAGCATTATGTGCTGCTAGTGTTTTGTTTATCTTTCCACCTCAGTAAAATAGTCTTGATAGAGGTTTAAAATAATACTTTTTCTATATTCTAGCACAGCTAGCATCAGTGTAAAGCTAGCATTTAACACACAATAGCAATTAGTTTAGCTTAATCATGCAAATAAAGGAAATAGGGAAGAAGTAAGCTAAGTAGCGTGTTTTTCATGTGCGTGTTCATTTGTGTTTCATTGGGTCTATTTTTAAACCATCAGGGGTCTTTTTCAAGGTGGATGACTGATGAGGTGCAAAAATCAACCCACGCTGAACAACTTGTCATAACCGTTTCAATATAAACTGGCTTTCCACCGATTTTAACCGCATTGTTTTATGTTCAGGTCGCCATCATTGGGCAGATACGTGATATCATTGCCGCTCGTGTTTAGTTAAAACCGGTCCATGCCGGTTCCTTTGTTGTCTTTGGCAAGTGTGAGGGTGCTGAGCTCATCCGAATGTTCCTCCAGTGCTGCAGGCCTTTGATGGCTACTGCCGAAGTCCCGGAGAGGTGTAAAGTGCAGCGAGGCAGTGTGCGCTGATCTCTCCCACGTCTCTTTACTAACGCCACCCTGAGAGGAGGCAGACACGCGGCCAACTGGTGTCACTGTTCCTCAGCCAGATCCTCCACGGAAATGTAGCAGAGACTCGCTGCTCTTCCTGGTTTCAAAAAACCTTCACAGGCACCTCAGTTTTTATCCTTTCAGAATCGATCTGGTTCCTTCTCTTGATCCTCTCGTCATCTTAGGGCAGGATCTGCGTCACCATGGTGATATTGGCTTCAAAGATTAGACGAAATGTGTGTTGTTTACAAAAATTTATTCATACAAATCTTACAACACTTTTTTTTTTTAATCATTTATTGACTTGACCCTTGAAGATCACCATTTTGAAGTAATATTCACTTTCTACACAATAAATATATATATCTTTTTTAGCTTAGTTCATTTTTGTAAGGCTATTGGCGCTTTCGGTATCGTACATACGTTTCACGGAGGGTGGGAAACCCCGACTGCCCTCGTTTTTCACAAAAACAAGTCTAGCGCTCTAAAAAACAAAGTGCAACACAAAGCAGGGTAATCTACGATGGATGCTAGCAAATGCCACAAAAGGAAAGAAGACAGGAACAGAAGTGTGGAATGTACGCTGATGGTGTGCAGCATTGTAGGGCCACTAGAGAGCCATCTGTGAATTCATGGCGATTTTTTTTTTTTGTTTTGTTTCGATTCAAGGCACCACAGCCGCAAACCGCTTCCTGCGTCACAAAGCCTGGAGGAGAGTGCAAAATTAACGGAAAAAGGTTGATACAGTAATCACAGGATCAAATCAAGACCGTCCTCCTAGCTTTGAAGCTGATATGCTATTTTTCCCCTCATCAGGGGGGCAGTAAAATCCACCCGTTTGTCTTTAGTTCTACCTTTCCTCCCTCCTTCTACTGGTGTTGCGTCCCTGCCTTTCATCATCCTTCATAATTCTACTGGAAAATCACGGCTGTTTCTTCAGATACAATACAAACAAAAAGGTCCCGTATGGGATAAAGCATGACATTAAACTAGAATATCCTCGCTAGCTGTCAAGTACATTGGAAAAAAAAAAAGTTTGACATGTAGAAACGTCAGAGAGGAACAGAAACACCAAGCAACATCCAGGAGATGACACACGTTGGCAGTCAAGTCAGAAAGCAAGCAAACCCATCCAGTTGGAGTCGTCTGCACGGACGCAGTGGCTAGTGCAATTACTTTAATCATGCAATCTACTGCAGTTTTTTTTTTTTTTTTTTTTATACATCAGTTCACATGACAGAAAAAGGAAGCACAATAGACCCAGAAGTTGAAGAGAACACAAGAATTCAATCGGCCTCGCTCATAAAGAACAATCAATGGAGGGTTTCTTCCATGCAACAAGTATCATTTCTTGGTTTTTTTATGCAAAGGTTCTGATACTTATTATATGGGCTGGAGAGACATGATAAAACCATCAGGAGAGAAACACAAGATCAGCACTTTACATGAGTCTGAAGGTATGGAAGGAGAAGGACACCAACCGCCTCAGATGTGCCCGGCGTCATCTCAGATTAGGAATGTTGAAAAGATCCAATAAACTTTAAAGATTGCCTAATTCAGCAGGGATTCATGCTGCCGCGTTGTTGGAATGAAAACAATCCGAGCGACAGGAGCACAAATGAGGCACGAGAGGGAGAGTTCACGTGTTCGGAGCAGGATCACAGAAGAGTTAAAGGCCTGAAGAGAAAGGGAGGAGGGGAGGCGGGAACGCCTCGCCCCTCCTCACGAGGACTCGGCGTCAGGAACGAGCCTGAAACTCACCGGGAATTTCGGATAGAACCGTTTCAGCCAGTCTCCCAAGAACGCCTCAAACTCATCCCCGTCCGGGAGGGCGTCAATGTCTATGTCTTGTAGGATTTGGTGTAAAACTACGTCTTCAAGGCTGTTGTGAATAGAGACAACTAAACTCTTAACGTCACTTTACAAAAAGCAGCATTCAGCACATTGATTGTCTTTTAAACTATTTATTTCTCCTCACAATCGTTTCCCTTCACTGGATGTTTAAAAGACAGGGGCTGTTGGGGCATTCTGGGAACAACTGTCTCCCCTCTATAAATCAGTCCTAACAAAAATAAATCAATGAATACATAAATAGAGGCTATTTCTCTCTCTCTCTTTTTAGAATGAACAAAAATTGGTCCACAGAGTAGATATGTGTGTCCTTAAGTGCTTTAAGTACAAAATAAAAAGCATTATTATTATCAAAATACTCATTTTAATGGCTTACTTCATACATAAATACATGTTTGGGAGCAAAAAAGAAAAACCCACTGATTGTTGATCTCAGAATGACTTCATCTGGGGTGGCACACATAAGTTTTTTATGTTTTGTTTTTCACTATAGGAGGGGGAGATGCTACAAGTACGCCATCCGACGTCCTTTGTTCCTAATTCTCTGTCTATACCTTTTCCCAAGGACCGCCGCCAGGTACTTCTTGACCGCCATTTGCTTTCGGTAGCGGCTGTAGCTGTCTGTAAAGATCCCGTCTGAGTGTCGCTTGGAGAGGGGCTCCGAGCTGTCCTCCAGGGTATTCCCACCGCTGTGTGAGAGACAAACAGGAGGGACATGCGGGGTTGATGCAAAGAGGTCTGGACACTTGAGTTTATGCTCATCTCAGAGGGAGAATGATGCCTAAATGCAGCACAATTGGGATAAGGGAGGGGAAATATTCCATCAATTATCTCCCGATAAGGCAGGCAGCCTTTATCATCCTATTTCTGCATAATGATGTTGCAAATGTCAAATATATAAGCTATTTTGTTAACCTTTAGCCCCTCCCAGGACATCTATTTTCACCCCCCTGCTTTAGTAAATGCTCCCGCACACCTCCACCCACATTTCCCCGGGAATCACTGACGCTCATAAATTATTCATGTTGAAATAAATTTAAGTCATTGCGGGATAATTCTTCCCTCTCCGCCTTAACGACGCATCGGCGAGCTCAGAAAATGACACTTCCCAAATCAATCAAGTGCCCATTTGTGCACTCATGGCGGTCTTATAGCATCAATAAAGGCTGATTCAGACGGCGCCCAGAGGCAAGCCGGGAAAGATGATGGGACCACAGACACACAATGCGTAAAACAGCGTGACTTATGTGCATTTAAATGACTAATCACGGGGAGCCAGACGCACACCAACACACAAAAGAAAAGATGACAACCAAGAAGATGCTCTTACCCTACACGTTTTGCCATCAGAGAATGCAGATATTTCCTGGCTGATAACTGACCCAGCGCCTTCCTGTAGGCTTTATTAAACATGCCGTCTGCGTGTCTTTCCGTTCTGGGATGACAGACAGCCACACGGTAAAAAAATAAAATAAAATAAAATAAAATAAAATAAAATCAACACACACCCAGCGCAAGAAAAGGCAACAGTTTTAAATGTTATAGCAGGTCGGAGGAAGGCGTGATTCAGGGCCTCTGGAGTTGGAAGTATAGCTGTCACCTGAATGCGTCACGACATTTAAGGTGTTTAAAGGCAAATTTGAAGCCTCACCTCATTGATTTTCTTTGGAAATTTGCGTCATTTCTATATTTAATTCCGCTTCCCCGTGAATCGAATGGTTCAATACATAAAGTAGGTGAAATCCCAAATTATAATTTAAGAAAAAAAAAGAATGGTGTTTCAAATTGCCACAGTGACTCACACAAAAACGAAGAACAGACAGAGCAGGACTACAGCGATGAGAGATGTTCGACACGGACGTCGAGGAGGCATCGTTTGGAAAAAAGAAAAGAAACAAAGAGAGAGAAATGATAGTCACCTTTTCTCTGGTGCGTAATAGAAGGAGTAGAGGTCGTCAGCGACAGACGGAGGACTCCTCACTTCCATGTCTCTGTCATAATCCAGAGACTGTAGGGAATTCCCACCGTCATCATAAACTTCACTGTCGAGTCTGGAAATAATTAGAAACACCCTTATATACATTATCTGAACAAAGAAGAACACCACCAAACTAAATGCTCTGAATATCATATGGGAACACAAACAGCTGTCCGAACTATGAGAAATATCCACTTAATGATTAAATCTGATAAATTATTGGATTAATGACCGCAGGACGGGCTGGAACACTGGCACGGCAGCCTGAATCACATTACATCCGTTCTCTGGTGAATGTTTCTGTGCGTGAAGCTCTATACGGATTGTCTGCCAGATGCTGTTATCCGGTAATCCAACAGGCTACTTTACGCGCAGAAACAGCCCACATCGGAGGAGCAGACACGCAGCGGCAATAACGCACAACGTCCCCCTACAGGGGAGACATTCTCGACCTCAGAGGTGACAGTGGACGTCAGATAAAGGTATACGTACCTAACACTGGGAAAGCTAAGCCCCACAGGTGAGCAGATGACGCTGTAGTGCATTATGACCCCACAGATGAGGAAAGCTAAAGTCGCTTTACTAGACATTGTGCTGCTGCAACAGAAAAAAAAGCAGCAATCAGTGAATGAGCAGGTAGATTTCAGATATTCTCCGATGCCATCTGTAATATCTGATCACTTTCACGTCCCACAAATGAGTTACTGGAAGAAAAAGATCACAAAACTTACTTTCTTCACCACTTTTGCGATGCGTAAAAGAGACGCGTCTTACCAGTGGAGAGCTCCGACGCGCTGAAGACTTGAACTGGGAGAGTGAGATAGGATCTCTATCTCAGTCCCTCGCGTCACACACACTCTGTCTCTTTCTCTCCTCTTCTTCAGAAAGCCTTCCTCGGTCTCTTTGTGCTGGTTCCGCAGTCCTCTGTGCGTCCGCAGCTCACTTCTCGGCAAGGTCTACCTGCACTCGCTCATGGACGGGGCGAGGAGCTCCAAACATACATCTGCGGAGAACTTTCCTGCCTCCCAGGAACTTAAATCCCCTTGGTTTTTTATTCATGATTCCGAAAGGCATGCCTTATTGCATGGCACGCAGGATGTTGGGTGGGGCGGGGGTGGAGAGAGGTGGGCGCCTGCGTCATCACCCTCCCCAACAAACACACGCGCACGCACGCACACCCTGTGTCCCATTGGAGTCCTTTTTCCGTCAATGAGATGCCCCGAGACAAGTCATTTCCTAAAAAAAAAAAAAAAAAAAAAATTTCTCTTGAATTCAAACATGACTATTAATTAAACGATGATTTAAAGTCAAAACGACGTCACGGCTTTGACAGGATCACGTGGTCGGTGAAGCCTCAGCAGGGTGCCGGGGGAGCTGTCCGGTGCTGAAACACGCCTGACAGCCTCCCCTCCACAGACGAGCATCAAAGAGAGGCTCTCGGGAGGCTGCCTTAATTTAGCAACATATATTTTTAGTTATTTTTCATCTTTACACCTCCTGTGAGAGGCCACGCAACCAAATATGGTTATGTCTGATTCCAAGCAGCTGTGACGTGAAATCTGACGTATAGGTATATTTTTGAATTTATCTATTTTTTTAAAAGAAAAAAAAACATGAATCAATTTGAACACACGTAATGCTACTTATACCTTCTATTACACGGTGTGTGTGCTCAGTCCCCATGTTCAGGTCAGAGGTCAAACCCACATCAGCTTGATTTCTGACTGATCCACAACACAAAACCACAAAAGAAGGATGGAGTGATGGGAAACATACAACAAACATAAATAATGTGGCCATACTTTACAGTAATGATGAAGAGGAAATCTTTGCTGTGGGTATTACGGAATGTTAATGCACAAGTAAATTATTTATACCGATGCATCAAATTACTGTGTGGCAAGATTTCTCTTGTTGCTAAGGGAGATGTAGTTTTCTCTAAAAGAAGAAGAGACATTCGTGTTTAAATTCAAAATATGCAACATTAAAGAGAACACATATCCATATATTGTGCAGTTTATATTTGCCTAATTAAATTATCAGTATATGTTTGAATTGAAAAAAACAGATAGTTTTCCCGCTGTTCTGTTTTCTTTTTTTTGTCAAACCTGAAAATTCTGTCACCAGAGACGATGAAATGATAAAACCTGGAGTTTTAATCTTCACCAGTTATACATTTGTGCAATCTGTGTGTGAATTATTTGGCTTTATTTGAAGGCACAGCTCAGAGTTGCTCTGTGAACTGCATCGCCAGTATATTTTCTTTTGGAAGGACTCTCTGTTGCCCCTTTGAGTGCAACTGACAGCAGCAGAAAATGGCTCAGCTCCTGTCAGAGCTTCCAGTGGCCTCACCTCTGTATCCTCTAAAGAAGCAAGTATTTAAGGATTTGTTCCCGACTGCCTTTATCAGCAGGACTCCAAAATTGAAAAGAAAAGAAATGATGGCGTTAAGCAGGCAGTACCCTGAGAGAACACTGCCCCCAAGTGGTCAATATGAGCCAATGCACCAGGCTGTCACAGAACCAATCGGAACAGTATTTGTGACTGTTTTTTGACCCATCAACCAGTTTAAATAACTTTTAAAAAAAGACAGAAAGAAAACAAAATAGTAACTTTTGAAAGCATTTAAAACCGGCGCGATGAAAAGGTGACATTTTTATTTGCGTAGTTTTATTTATAGTAATGAGTATATGATGATCCGCACAATAATATATCATTGTGGATTAGAATTTTAGACATTAAATACGACGAACCAAACTCTCTCTACAGTAACACATCAAAAGAACTGTAATATTCATCCAAAACGTGGTGAAATTAGAGTTTAAATCAAGTTACACTGAACCACATTAACATAATTGCAGTGGATGAAGAACTTCACCAGGTTCTCCCCGTATCTAAGTGGAAATTAATTACTGTTAACCATCATAATATAATCATCCACGTCTTGTATGGAAATGAGTCAGCAATCACAGTCTAATTAAGCAAAAGGCCTTAACGACGGGTAAAAAAACAACATATTTGAGCTGGGCATCATCCTGTTAATCGCCTAATTACATGTGCCGAGCTGTGCAGATAAGATGATTTATCCAGTAATCAGCTGTTGCTTGACTCACCCTGAGTGTCTTCCTGCAATAATCTGCGTGGAATATTAATAAACCTGCAGCAACCACCTCCTGCTGCGGGTTTATTGAAATGATTGCTGAGTTCCTGCTCACACTTTTTGTTCTGACGATAAGGCTTTTTAATTAAAGTGATTTGCCTGTTTTACAGGCGTGAAAACATCCGGTTAAAGCGAATGTGCTTCCATTTGTTTGTGTTCAATGTAAACAGTTGGATGCTGTGAATAATCGCATCAAGGTGTGATTCACCTTTATCTCACCGGTGACAGGTGAGGAGCATGTGACTCAGGCTTTACTGCTCTGTGTCTATATATGGTGGTGCACCTTCCGGTGTTGACACGTCATTTTATTGGATTTCCAGCCCGTGGTGACTGGAGTGTTTTAATGGCGTCAGTGGGTCGCGTTGCCCCAGCCGGAACCCCTCACGGAGTGGGGGCGCCACCAAACACAGTCGGCACGGACTACCTCGCGTACTGGACCCACTGCTGCTTTGGCTCGGTCCTTTGGTTCGGGATTCTCTCTCCCTCTCCCCTCGCTCCACTTTGCTCGGAGAAACGGCGCTGAGACGTGGTGGTGCCGCCGAGGCGACCACGGAGCTTTTGCCTAAATTTTAGACTCTTAACAGTGTGTAAATTGTATCAATTTATATTTACTTTTTTTTAGGTTTTGTTGCTTTTCGTGTCTTGGTTGACGTTGTGTTCTTTTAGACGACCTGGTCACCATTTATTTGCCTGTCTGTGTGAGGTGTGTGTGTGCGTGTGCGCTCGTCGCGTCTGATTGTTTATCATTGTAAATTTAATTGTTCTCTTTTCTTTGTGGACAGGTGCTGCGGGCCACGGCGGGGACCCAACCCCTGGTGGAGGGCGTTTTTATCACACCTCTCGTGTGTAGTTTTGTTTGTAGTAGCACGGGTGTTTTTAGTTTGTTTATCTCCCCTAATTGAGTTTCACCTGCCGATGTGGCCCCAGCCCTGTCCATCCCTTTTGTTTGACTTTTGTACAGCCGAGTTATTTTTTGTTGTATTGGATTTAATAAAATTGTAGTGCATAACCCTCAATCCTGTCTCTGCCTCTGGAATAGAACCTTATCTGCGCGTGCCTGTTCTCCGGTTAATTCCTGGGGTGAAACTCCCCAGGTGGCGTTGTCGTTAACCGTTCCACCTCTCTCCACCCCGCCACATTAACAAGATGGAAATGACATCGAAATTGTGTCAAAGCATCTTATGAGGTTCAACAAGACACGGCAAGCTTTGTTCTCTGCAATCTACCACCAGAAGGTGAAGACATCGAGGATCGATGGGGCCCATATGAAGGAAACAATCTTGCTTTAAATATATCTGGTTTCGTTCACAAATTGTATTCTATCTTAAGACATTTTTACGACTTTCGGGAGAAAAAAGGAACGACTGAAATGTATCCCTAAAGTGATGTGAAAAGAAATAAAAAGTTTGAAATTGCTTCAAAAACAATCAAGACTTTAGAAAATAAGATGGATAACAAGTCGAATTTTTAAGTCGAAATCCAAAGTTTAACATGCAACTCCGATACGTTATTCTAATCTGTTTTTCTATTTGAAGTCACATTTCAGTTTGCAATCGTCATAATTAAATTAAAACCCAATTCCTCTTCGTGCGTCTGTCTTTTGTGTCTCACCCACATGCAACGACCTCGACTGCAGTACCGCGCCGCCACCGACAGGGGGCGGGAGAGACCAACTTTACCGAAAATCCTACAACCCAAGGCGCGAGCCCTCCTTTTCTTCTTCCATTAATCGACCTCCTGCGCTCTTCTTCTCTTCTTCCGTCCCATCCGCCACATCCGCACGGACCTCCACCTCCACCCGGGCGGTGTGCGACCTTTCTCGTCTCCCTGGCCCGCTCGGAGCAGCTGTACCTCGGGCGGCCGCGTCTCCAGCTGTGTGGCTCCGGTCCCGTAGGCTGGGTCGGCCATGTTGTTGTGTGGGGGTTGACGTAAGTTTGATATTAGGAAGTAGAAGCGACAAAGAAGCTGGAGGTCCGCACTTTTCTGTGGAAGTCTCTGGCCATGCTGCCGCCGGACGCATCCTCTGGGACAACAATGCCAGTATCTTCCACAACCCCTCACTTTACCCCGCTTTGATTTAACTTCCCCACACTTTCTCTGACGGATTAACAGATCGAGGATGGCTCGGTCCCGGTTGGAATAACCCGTCTGGATTTTTCCCCCCCCTCCTCTTTCACTCCTGGATCTGAGTCAAGGTGGGAAGAAAGAAGAAAGTGCTGAATAAGAACGTGGATTTGGAAGGTAATGGGAACCACATGAAACATTTTCCTTCAGATTAGAGGGAGATTTGCCAAACTGGCCTAACTGTCATGAACAAAGAAATTAAGATTATGATCTGACAAATCTGCACAACTGTCCACGCTTGCAAAATGCGCTACAGACATAATCAATGTGTAAAATAAGCATAAATGGCCATCTTTATCCTGTAAAGAAATCCTAAATGGCTGACAATAGAGGGTTTTATTTTCAGACTTTGTCATTCAACAAATATGTGCGTTGAAAAGTTGATTGTTGTGATTTAAACGGTGCAACAGTGCTGTCAGAAAGTGCCACCTCATCATCTTATTGTCAGCCCCAATCTTTGATATGTGCTGATTCAGAGTATTAGAGGAGGAGGAGGAGGAGGAAGAGCTGCTGTCTGCTCTGATAGAACAGCTGAGTCAGCTTTCCCCCATTTCTGCTGTGGCGTTTTGTGGTTCCACGTTGAGAACGTGTCGTGTGGAGGATGCTGCTCAGCATTTTCTGCCGGACCACATCTGGAGCAGAGCTAAGCAGGTCCCAGCAGTCCCCAGGAGGGAATCCACCTCTGGACGGGTCACCTGTCACCCACACGCTCACATCAGGGGGCGAGTGAGGAGCGTGGGAGCGGGGCAGACATGCAGGGTTGAGCTGGAATCAAACCGGCAACCTTTTACCAGCGTAAATCCACATCTTCCTGGTTGGAGTGGATGCTATAAGTTCTACTCTGTTATATTTCAAATGGTTGAATTATAGAAAATCTGAAAATAGCCGGAGCGTTCAGGTATTCCCACCGGACTCTCTGGACTTCCAAAGTCTGCTGTCTGCTCGGTGGCGGAAACAAAAGGTCACGTTTCCTTATATTCAAAGACACTTGTGGGAGAAAACATCTATTTAAGAGTCAGGCCGTCTCGAGTGGTTGTGAATTTTTATAGCATTTTAAATCACTTCCGTACTTGCAGCCTGTTTACGCTTGAGCAAACGTCTGCGCGGTGGAACTTCGTAACAAGACGTTTATTGATGGTCCTGTTGCCGTCCGGAGGCCTCACCTCTGAAGCATCACATGACATTCCTCCAGACCCAGCTTTAACCCGTTGGCGTCGGAGGAATGTGGGAGATGGTGACAGACGGCATCTGTTGCTAGATTTGAAGGCCGGTGAAAGCTCCAGAGGTCCTCCTCAGCTTTGCCTCTGCTGACAGCTGTCAGCCGAGACGCTGGTGGCGGCGTTTCAGGACGGATGACAGATGAAGGACGCCGCCGTCGTACCCCTCGGCTCGGCTGCGTGGCCGGTGTCTGGTCTGGCCAAATGGCACTTCATTAAAGCTTTGATTATCTAATCCATGCCAGAGCGATGAAGAGTCTGTCAGGATTAATGCATGCATTTGATTCTGGGTTGTAAATTATCCATGCAGCATCAACCACAACCATTCGTTTGCTTATTGTATTGCCCAGCGTTGATCTCTTTTCCTCCTGGGAAACCTGCAGAAATTTCAACAGGCCTTTAAAGAGTTTAATTAAACCACTATTGCTAACATAAGACTTTATGATTTGCTAATTTGGCTGCGCTGTGTCATCAAAAAAAATGGCAAATGTACCAGAGGTATCCTGTTAGCCTCCCATTAAAGCTAAGATCATGCTAATGCTATACTTCTGCTACATGTTAGCATTGTCATTCCATGCTTCTGGCATGCTACTTGTCATTGAACTAGGTCTTGTTTCACATTCCCCAGATCATTTGTAGGATTAAATTACTCCATTGAGTTCATATGTCATTAGGTCATTTACGCTTCTGTTTATTCAGCTAATGTAACTCCTTGATGACGCCCGGAGATATTGTAATATTCCGAACCTTGACCTCTTGGGGCTCTGATACTTGGTCATCCTTGCAGCTATCAGCAAGCGTGGGAAGAGAAAAAAAAATGGCAGTTATCCGTGTTTTTTTTCCCCCTGTGGTTGGAGAGTAATGCTGGAGGAACGCGTGGGCTGGACGCTGATTAGAGGAGCTCTGGTTATCACAGAAGAATAAGCGTGGTTCTGATTTTATAGCTTCGGAACAAACAGCTGCTCTGGAGAACGCAGAAAACGCAGAATATTTTTTTATATATCCCACAGATAATGATGGGAAAGGGCTGTTTCGCAGCTAGCGCGCAGGAAGGCTCCATTGTCTGAAAACAGCGAAGAGGCCGTACGATGCAGGCAGACAAGAGAGGTCAGGGGTCAAAGGGAACCTCAGATGTTCAGCCTTGGCCCCCTGAGAGAACATCTGGAACCTTCTCAGGCGTCAGTGATTGAATTTATCTCCTTGTTTTTCCTGAGGTCAGCTTGGGGAACTCTGATAATCCAGAACAGCCGCGGGGTTTGGAAAAACCATTCCATTAATTCCGTGCAGGTGACGGAAAATTGACTTTAGAGCGCTTCCAAAGCAAAACTATCGGAGCGTTCCAGTTTTTTAAGTTTGACTTGGTGTCTTTCAGCCTTCATTTGTTGATGAGTTCTTGTGTCAGTGGTTCAACTTCTGGGTTTGCTATTGTGTTCCAGGCATGTGTTGGCATGTGATGAAGTGTCCTTGAGCAACACGATGAAGCACTACCGCCCGCCGTTGCCAAGAGATTAAAATGATAGAGACAGATATTAGAGTTTCGTGAGCTTTTTTTGCGCAAAAATGGCTGGACTGAAGCCGTCTGCCAGCACTGATTAAGAGAATAAACATCTCGCCGCAGCGTTGGCTGAAGGACGAGATGCTTCATGGCAGACAGTCTGGAATCAGTCTGGATGGAAGAGGCGACCTTCCTTTGTCAGTGAAACAATAGCGCCGCACCCCCGATCAGATGGAGGAAACGGCTTGTTACACACTGTTTTGCAATGACACGTAACTCTTCGCCTTCCTCTCGTCGTTGCCGTGGCTCCGTGAGAGGTGTAGCGCCGGAGCTGTGCGTGCGTCCTTCTGTTGTAGGTCATATTATCATCCCGGGGCGGCCGGGTGTCGGAGGACTAGGATTCTATAATTAGCAGCGTATGGGATAATTCTCGTGAATCCTGTTCAGGTATGGTTCTACGCCGAGCTGGGAAGCCTCCGAAGGGGCTCAGAGGTGCAGGTCAGGCAGTTTTCAGCGCGGTCCTGCAGACAGATTGTCCAGCTCACGCAGGGTTGCTTTATTTTCAGCATGGACAATAGTTTCATTGTGAAGCAGTCGTCCGCTTTAACCAACACGGCCCTAGTTCAGAGCCAAGACAGGAGCCTTTCAGGCCCGAGACACGTTTGAGAGGGACGATGGAAGGTCATTACAACCTGATTTTTCCTTGTCCTCCGCTCTGCCAGGCTGGAATACAGATAACGCCTTTATGCCTGCACGCCGAAAGGGTCTTTTTAAGACTTTTGGAATGCTTTTTCACCCTCATTTACTTTCTAACCTTTCCCCTAGCATATTGTGAGCTAGTTAAAGCTTTGCAGATTTGAACAGGTGCACGTGTGCTCACCGTTTACAAAAATATGTCCTTTTGACATGTAGAATAAGCACAACTAGAGTCTTTAGCGTCTGTAGGTTTCTACCACGTCTTAGTGTCGCTCCTAATGTAATTTGCTGAGAATTCTGAGAAATTTAGCATGTTGGAACATGCGGTTGCATTCTTTAACCTTTCTTTTTGTCTTCTCCCGCGTTTGTAATTGAAAATGACCTCTAAACCGCTGAGCAGGGCTGCAGCCGCTAATATGGCTGAAGGGGAATCTTTTCTTTAGGCACATCAACATAAATGGGTTTCATGGAAGCAGAATGATGGGATGGTGGTGGTTCATTTTCCAGACTTCTCCAGGAATCTTGAGAGCTGAGTGATTTTGCAGTTTAGTGACATCAGCGCGGCAGAGTCGTCTTTAGGAAAAGCCCGAGTGGGACGTTTCAACGCGTTTCCTCCACTTTCAAACCATTTTTTGGACATCGATTTAGTCCCGACTCCGTTCGCTGACTCGCTGACCTGAGCCCTGCAACCTGCAATTTAACTGGTCGTGTGGTTTCATCCGAGCGAAGTATGCCGAACGTTTATACGCTTTGATGTTTTCCCCATCTGTCACATCTAGAGGAAAGTCTAGAATGAGCCCCCCTGCTAGCGAAGCACAGTTGAAAGGCGTGTGAAAGGTGTGATCTGTCCATCTCTGAATGAGCGTGCACAGATGTGACGTTGTGAGGAAAGACTCAAAGGAAACCAGAAGTTTGGAGAAGGATGTTTCCGCATCTGCTTGGTTTAGCATTTAGGAGGTGGTGCAGCACAGCGGCTGAACCCCTTCCAGCCACAAAAGCTCAATGAATCGCAGCGCGGCAGGAAAGTAGCACACCGCACGATGCTGCTCACCCTTTGTGTTCAAAGGGATTTAATCTGTTCTACTGGAGGACAACGCAATATAATCGCCTCCAAACACGCATCACTGAAGTCGAGCGCAATTGAAAGTGGATTTAACCTTTAGCCATATGTCCCAGTTAGCACGCTGCTTATCGTGTTCATGTTTGCAGCATCAACAAGGAAAGAATTCGTGTTTACATCGAGTCGTTTCATTATCTTTTCATGGCACATGCTGACGCAGGCTTTCTGCTGTAGACCGTGGGTAATCCCACATCTCTCCCAGTCTTCTTACATCATCACCATCCACGGTTTTGGTCCCTCAGTACTGCGCCGTGTCTGTCCAGGTGGGCGTAACCATGGGATGCATAAAGAGCAAGGAGGAAAAAGGCCCCACTATGAAGTACCGTCCAGAGAACTCCATGATGGCAGACCCCAACGCCGCCGCCGCCTCTCAGGCGGGTCATTACGGGCCGGATCCCACTCAGCTGCAGCAGAACCAGGTCCCCTCGTCCTCGTCGGGAAACGTGGGCGTGAACTTCAACCACTCAATCACGCCATTTGGGGGATCTTCATCTGCCATGACTCCCTTCGGAGGGGTGTCATCGTCCTTCACCGGTCCAGTGTCCAACTCCTTCTCCGGGGCTGTTTCAAGTGAGTTTTCCTTGAATGTATTGGCCTTGAAGTGTACCCTTGGGTTTTGGTTAATGATCCTGATATTCTTCATTCTGCAGTGGTAGATCTATAGAAACATCTGGAAACCAATCATTAATTACTACTATTGAAATCCAGTGTGGCTCGGCTTCCCAGTGGAACGATCCAAAACGGCTTTGCTGAATGGAGAACATCTGTGCTGTGAAAGTTAGCATGCTTCACTTCGAAAGGAGAGCAAGCTTGTGTATCCGTTGTCATGACAACACCAAAGTCATTTTAACTAGTTTGTGATGTGAGGCTAAACACAGGGTATCACTGGTGTAATGCTCTATATGTTGACCCGATAAATCAGCTCGCTAAGACCTCAGTCTTTGTTAGATTTAACAGGCCCCCTTTCATCTCTAATCACCCTAAATGAGCCTGAGCAGCTTACAGCCGTCCTCAGAGCGCGAGGACCAGACCGAACCCTCCTGTTTCAATGGGATTTAACGTGTAATCCTTCTCCAAGTTGGATGATCCGCTCTAAGAGGAGGGCGTGAGGGAGGTGAAGGTGGCGCTTTCTATGGGTGCTAATGGGATTACAGCCGGCGGCGATGTTGTCAGCCGTCTCACACCGGACTCATCCGCGTGGAGATGGGGCCGTACGTGATGTTGGTGGTGGAAATATGACCTCACTTATCCTGTAACTCATTGATCTGCGTCACTACAGTGTGCCAGTGACATCAGATCAAGAGAGATTTGACATATCGGCTTTCTCCCGGCTTCCATTTCATTATCTGTCATTGCAGCGTCTGGTCACAATCATATTTCCATACTGGCAAGTACCTAAGCATTAAAAGCCAGACAGAATCAATACAGCTAAAGACCTTGATGAGATGTGTTTTATATTTGTCTGTTTATTGGAACAAAACAGCCTGATATGATAACACAATGTTCTCTAGTGCTGGCTTCAGCAGCCTTGCCTGGTGTTACCGTCACTACGTTTGGGTTGTGTCTCAGGTGGGGTTACCTTCTTCGTGGCTTTATATGACTACGAAGCTCGGACCTCGGACGATCTGTCCTTTACAAAAGGAGACCGCTTTCAGATCATCAACAACACGTGAGCTCCTACGTTTCCCTCTCAGACGCCTCTCGGAGCGCCAACGGATGAAATAAATCCAGGACAAATTATTTCTGTGTCATTTACGCAGAGAGGGAGATTGGTGGGAGGCCCGCTCCATCACCACAGGGAGGACAGGCTACATCCCCAGCAATTACGTGGCCCCTGCCGACTCCATCCAGGCTGAAGAGTGAGGCCCCGTTTCCACTGATTCCCACCCTGTTATCTGAGGCAACTGTCAGCAGAGTAATCACACCGGCACTATCAGTCTGGCAGCATTTGTGTTTGTTTGGTCTCTTCACAGGTGGTATTTTGGTAAAATGGGGCGCAAAGATGCTGAGAGATTGCTGCTGATCCCAGGGAACCATCGAGGAACTTTCCTGGTGCGGGAAAGCGAAACCACTAAAGGTAACTCGGTACTTGCAAATAAAAGGAGACGTAAGTCCTGGAGACTTCCCAGTCTAACCAGTGAAACCTCTCCAGGAGCTTATTCCCTGTCCATCAGAGACTGGGAGGAGGCCAAAGGAGACAACGTGAAACACTACAAGATCCGCAAGCTGGACAGCGGCGGCTACTACATCACCACCAGGGTGCAGTTCGACGCGTTACAGAAGCTCGTCAAACACTACACGGGTACGCGCACGTGCACCAGACTCTCTGCGTCGCCCTGCACATTCATTAGCGTCGAGTGTCACCCTGGGAGAGATTTTCTAGCCTCCTGAGTACCGAGGCTGAGGTTAAGATCTGTGATCCCACTTCATTTGCCCTCACTCTCGAGGGGGTTCCACCGTGTTAAAAGCCACTTGAGCTCATTTATATTGCAGCAGCGTTGGCGCTGGAGTAGAAATTCATCCTCGTCAGATCAGATGAGTGGAGAGCAGCTTTGGCTGGGTTCTCTGAGCGCGTCTGCGTGTAGCTGGAGCATCCTGACGCCGTCTGTTTAATCGCAGAGCACGCCGACGGGCTCTGCCACAGGCTGACCACGGTGTGCCCCACGGTGAAGCCTCAGACCCAGGGACTGGCTAAGGACGCCTGGGAGATTCCCCGGGAGTCCCTGCGACTGGAGATCAAACTGGGCCAGGGCTGCTTCGGCGAGGTGTGGATGGGTGAGTTTAGCTTTTTAAAGTCCTGCCTTCAAAACCTAGCAATTTAGCTGGAAGCAGGCAAACATGTTTATTATTTACGGTACTGTTTGTGTCCAAACAGGGACATTATCCACTTCCTGCAGTCGCTTCCTCTGTTTGTTGTGTTTCTCTCTGTCTCTTATTTGCTCCCCTGTTGAACTCGTAGCTGTTATTTTCCACTGACATGCTGCCCCTCCAACAACCTCCCAGGCACGTGGAACGGTACCACTAAGGTGGCCATCAAGACCCTGAAGACGGGCACCATGTCGCCCGAGGCCTTCCTCCAGGAGGCTCAGATCATGAAGAAGCTCAGACACGACAAGCTGGTGCCTCTTTACGCCGTGGTGTCTGAGGAGCCCATCTACATCGTCACAGAGTACATGGCCAAAGGTGCGGAAGAGGAAGAAGCCTCTCTTTTCATTAAAAACACACACACTTAAATCTTAATTCATTAAATGTGTTTGAGGCTGCTGTTTTTGTCAGAAGCTTTCAGCTGGAATGAGTTTGATTTCCAGATTTTTAGTCAGTAAATAGATTTGTGTGTGTGAGAACGTTAACTCTAATTATATACGCTTCTCTGATGTAATGAAATAAGTAAGATTTCCCACAATTCCTCTAATGACAGGGACAATGCATCAAATCTGGGCTAAATTAAAGCTCCCGCTTGATTTTAACGTCAGTTTTTGATGATAATTTAGGGCTTGTGAACTAGTTTATGTCATGGCATTGATGACTTTTTATAGGAAGTTTGCTCGACTTCCTCAAAGAGGGTGATGGCAAATTCCTGAAGCTCCCTCTGTTGGTGGACATGGCTGCGCAGGTGAGACAAATTCCTGCGGTGTTTTTTTTAGCTTTCACACACACAAAAAATCAAATTTGTGTCAATGAGTCACACTTTTAAGTTCTATTTTAAGCCGCTGTTTTTCCAGCCTCAGATGTCTTCCTCTCCCAGATTGGGGACACTTTTTGTAGCTAAAAATGTTTTGGAGTTCAAAGCAGCCATCAGGAGATGCTGTCAGATTTCTTTTTTTTCCCGCCCCTCCTGCAGATCGCTGACGGCATGGCGTTCATCGAGAGGATGAACTACATCCACAGGGACCTGCGAGCCGCCAACATCCTCGTGGGAGACAACCTTGTATGCAAGATTGCTGACTTCGGTCTGGCCAGGTTGATCGAGGACAACGAGTACACGGCGAGGCAAGGTGAGTCACGTTGTGAGTCACAGATGAAAATGGATCAAATAGTGACCTTTTGGCGGTGATGACTCCCTGCTTTGTCCTGTCCTGTTAAATTAAGTGAATAGCATCAAGCAGATGCTTCTGTTGCCTCTGATTAGCTGCATTCAGAGGGCTGGTATCGTTACCCCTGCCAGATTAGTTTGATTCACCCACAGCCTGTAGCTGTTCTCATGATCTTCTCATTAGCAAAATCGTGAAGCGGTATAGTAATGAAAATGTCGCTGCAAGTAAAACTCAAACCGTACATTAGACTGTAAAATGTTGTAGCTAGGGTGAGCAGCCCTGTGGTGATACAGCTGAATTCTAATGTCAGGATAGATAATATAGCGGACAAAATGAAATATAGTTGAGAATGATAGTTTCTGTTAGCAGGAATTGGAATATGGGACAAATATCTGTTTTGAACTCATTTTTGAGGAAAAATGCTGGGACATTCCCCCCATCAAATTATTAAGAGTCATTATTGGATTGACCATTTCACTACAGGCCAGAGATGGCGAGATATTATTGTGAAATGCACGTCAGCGATGCTAACAGTGATGAGCAATTTATCCAGTTCTCATTAATAAACCTCACTGATTCAATTACAATGATAAAGAAATCTAAAGTGACTCAACCTGAATCCTCCATTATGTGCTTTAATCCCAGTTTGTCCCTTTAATCCTGAGTTTTGAAATTTCTCCAGGGTCCATTTTCAATCTTGTTTGAACCCGATTGCCAAAAAAACGTAATCTGTGTCACGTCATTCTGTGTCACGACAGCCTTTGTGATGTCCTGAAGCAAAAAAAAGATGAAAGCATGCTGAAAAGTGGTCTTGCGCCCCCTCGTGGTTCCAATTCACAACTGTCTTCTTGCACAGGAGCCAAATTCCCCATTAAATGGACAGCGCCTGAGGCTGCCCTGTATGGACGCTTCACCATCAAGTCAGACGTCTGGTCCTTTGGGATCTTACTCACCGAGCTTGTGACCAAAGGAAGGGTGCCGTATCCAGGTGAGTGATGCTGAGCGAAGGTGTGGGGCGGAGGGGGTGTCAGAAGGCAGAGTTATCAGTTTTCAGCCTGTCTGTAGACATGAAGCTGGCATGCTGGGAGGATAAAGTGAGGCTGTCTGACATTGTCTGGCTGGTTGTTTATGCCTCTGCAGGGGGACCAGTCACACACACACACACACACATTTGAGATTAGATGAGACCATCTGGTGGAGGACGATCAGGAGATTGAGCACCACTCTGTTTATAACCATCTGCCAGACTGATATTACCCCGGGGAGAAGTCCCGGCAGGGTTTTGCAACACACTAACACACAGCCCACATCAGGTCAGCCGCAGACCAGAAACCGTTGAAACATTCACCTTTTTTTTTTTTTTTTTAAAAGCACTTGATTTATGAAGTAAATTCATATTTGAGGACATTTACATCTCAGGTGTGTTGATCCTCCATAAATCCTGTGTCGTGATTTATCAATTATGAATTAGCTTAGCACGAGCAGCAGGAGAATCTGTCTGTATGTCAGATTAAACCTTTCTTATTTTTATTCCAGAAGACTATAAGAGGCTATGAAGTGATTATAAATCCTGATAGTCCTTTTTGCCACCTCTCTCCCCTTCAGGCATGGTTAACCGTGAGGTGCTGGAGCAGGTGGAGCGAGGCTACCGTATGCCCTGCCCCCAGGGGTGCCCCGAGTCCCTGCACGAGATGATGAAGCTCTGCTGGAAGAAAGACCCGGACGAAAGGCCCACGTTCGAGTACCTGCAGTCCTTCCTAGAGGACTATTTCACAGCCACGGAGCCACAATACCAACCTGGAGAAAACCTATAGCCTGGCGTGTCTCCCTCCACCTAAGAAAAACAAGCTCTTAGCCAACTGGAGGCGGTGCTGAGCAGCTGAAGAACCACTACTCGCTCCACCCATTCTTGATTATCATTTCTTTTTCATTGTCCGCTACCATTTCATTTTATCCTGATGTATTGCGTTATCAGTCATGGTACTATGTAAGTCGCAGCTGTGTGGCATGTTTGATTTTTAAATTTAGCAGCAACGGAAACATGTTTAATTTAGCTCCACCACCGTGTTGTACACCACATTGTACTTTTAAAACAATGAATTATTGACAGAGATAATATATTAAGGACTGTTTAACAGTGGTGGTTTGAAATTCATCCCACACAGCTTGACTTTCTTTAAAAATGGGGGACCGAAGTGAGACTGTGACCGTGTATTTATGCCTTTTTAACATTTTAGAGTGCATTTTTTTTAATATATTCCACATGTGCTGTGTGTTTGTCTCTGTTGTTTTGTCTTTTTTTTAAAAAAAAAACTTGTTATCACAGTCATATGAACATTCGTTTATTGGTCTTGAAGACCTTCCAAACCATGTATTGTAATGATAAAATCTCTTTGTCTCATAAGTCTCCCTGGCCTGGTTGTATAATCTGTGATTACAGCAGAATAGTGGGTCAGTGAGTTAAACAGTGATGAAGATGATGGGTGACGTTTCACTTTTGAAAGAAGAAGAGAAGCTTATACTCTTTCCCCCCAGAGAAAGAGATGGTTGACTGAGATGCTCATTTGTGCTGGAAAAAAAACATTTTGTCTCCATATCTTCATATCTTATGCTGACTCATGAGGTGGCTTGTGAAAGACTTTTATCGCAGGGGTTTTTTTTACACTTCTTTGCATTTTTCTCTTAAGCATACAGTATTACCACGAGAATAACACAAAATAATGCTTGAACTTATCAAAAAATGCTTTGTATATTACTAAAAATATCATTTTGTAAGGTTATTAATAAAATGGTTGCACATATGTGAGCGAGAGTCAATAAAAGTGTTTTGATTTGTCTCTTTAAGTGTCTGGACCAATGGAAACTGGCGGGTGGTCCCACTGGTTATTTCAGAAAAATAAAGTCAGCTCTTCAGCAAAACTTCTGTAACCTCAGTTCCAAAATGTTGCACAAAATCGTGAAATTGACTGTAATGGACGTGAGATTTCCCACGTCTTCGGAGCAGCACGGTTCGGATGCAATGGTAAGGAAACAAAAGATGGACCCAATACTGTCTGCACATGGTTGTTTTAGGCCCTCGTTTACATTTTCTCCCCGCTGCAGCACACCGACCCGGATTATTCGGCCGCTTATGTGGTGATCGAAACGGAGTGCGGACTGAAAGGTTTCGGCCTAACTTTCACTCTTGGAAAAGGCACCGAGATTGGTAACAACTATCGTTTTTAACGTCGACATGCATCACGTGATTCGATGTTGCTGCGTTTACGTGCAGCAACGACGTTTGAAAACGAAATACCTAAATGTATCACTTGTTAATTTTTAATTCGATATTCATACATTCATTGCGTTATTGATTTCGAACAGTGAGTTGTGAGATTCAAAACCGACCGAATATGTCTTAAAATTCGGTTTAAGTTTACCTACTAGTGAGAAAGAAGGCTTAAAATATAACATATATGTAAATACTAATAGTGATTTTTTTGGAGATTAAAGGTGTAAAATGTTTTTATTCGCTCCTGAAGGCAGCACCATCGCTTCCTCATTTCTGACCTTCCGATTGGTCAGGGCGCTCGTGCGTCGCTAGTAGGGCGGGGCTTGTGTTTGACCTGTTCCCTGTTTGACCTGTTCTTGTATGTCAGGTGGATGTTTTAGTTGGGTCGGTTTTTTTTTGCCCCAAATCAAAAGATTCCAAAATTTTGCAGTCATTAGCCAGTAAAATCTGTGGACGCACTTTTATTCATTTATGCAAATCAAGTGTGTATATTAATGTGGCAGTTCAATATAAGCTGCACCTACTTTTACTACCTTTCAAGACAAATCAATTATTGACATTGTTAAAGTCACAATACTGGTTTTTGACACGCAAATGTAAATAAAAGTAGCAGTACTCTATGTTGTACCCTGCACCTTAAAGGCAGTATAGTCAGAGCAGTCTAAATGTGTCACTAGTCCGTGTTGAATCATTTCTGTTCACACTGGTTTAACAGTGGTGTGTGCTGTTGAGGCACTGGCCAAACTGGTCGTTGGAATGTCCTGGCAGGAGATCGTCAGTGACTTTCGTGGGTTTTACCGACTCTTGACCAGTGAGAGCCAATTGAGATGGGTAAGGAGAAGCCGGCGTGCGATATATTTTTACTGAAATAAACACACAGAAGTTATCAACAAGCATCTTCAGTGTTATTTTATCATTTGAATCCTAACACTGATATTTTTACACCCTTGTATGCACCAGTTAGGTCCAGAGAAAGGAGTGATCCACCTGGCCAGTGCTGCAGTCCTGAATGCTGTGTGGGACCTGTGGGCCAGAGCAGAGGGCAAGGTTGGACTTTTGATGCGACACTTTCCTCCCACCGTTTCATAACTCACAGTGCGTTTTCTTCATTTTTCCGGTAGCCGCTGTGGAAGCTGCTTGTTGACATGGTGAGTCACATGGCACGTTTGATTTATGTCCAGGATCATGTGACCGGGGGGCAAACACCCACTCTGGTGTGATATTTCAGGATCCCAAACAGGTCGTCTCCTGCATTGACTTCAGGTACATCACCGATGCTCTGACAGAGGAGGAGGCTCTAGGTGAGGCTGATTTAGGGTCAAAATCGCTCATTTTTGTAAAAAGAAACAGCTGCTCCTTTTTCCTCATTCAGACATACTTCTGAAAGCACGAGAGGGCCGGCAGCAGAGAGGTGAGAACACCCCAGTTTCACCCTTTCAGGGTTTGTTTTTTACAGGACTACCAACTGACAGGGGACCTTTAAGTCTGCTGAACTTCCTTCTGCATCTTCCCAGAGGATCAGATGCTGAGAGAGGGTTACCCTGCCTACACTACCTCCTGCGCATGGCTGGGATACTCGGACGAGCTGCTCACGCAGGTTGCTGCGAGAAAACACCTCCGCAGGGACTTAAACCACCATCAAATGTAACCGTGCCTCTGCAGCTCTGCACAGATGCGCTTCAGAAGGGATGGACCAAATTCAAGGTGAAAGTCGGCGCCGATTTAGAAGACGACAGACGCCGTTGCCGCCTCTTACGAGAGATAATCGGCCAAAGTAACACCCTGGTACGGCTGCGAGAGCCCCCGACTGTTGGTTTAAACCGACACAAGCGCTAAAGATGTTTTACGTGTCAGATGATCGACGCTAACCAGAGGTGGGATGTAGCTGAGGCCATCAGGTGGGTGTCCAGCCTGGCTGAGTTCAACCCTCTCTGGATCGAGGAGCCCACGTGTCCAGATGACATCCTGGGTCACGCTGCTATTTCCAAGGTGCGAGAGAGACTTTTATTTTTCCGGCTGACACATTATCAACCGAGCTGCTTTTCTGCTGCAGGCTTTGGCTCCACTGGGGATCGGTGTGGCATCGGGAGAGCAGGTCGGATAGCTTTTGCACCGTGCTGCCTGGAATAACCTCAGTAATTAATTCAATTTTTTATCTAGTGTCAGAACAGGGTGATGTTTAAGCAGTTCCTCCAGGCCTCGGCCCTCCAGTTGTCCAGATAGACAGCTGTCGCCTGGGCAGCATCAACGAGAACCTGGCCGTGCTCCTGATGGCGCACAAGTTCCAGGGTAGGGACCTCAAGACGTGATAGCAGAGTGCACCACATATGGGAAAAAGTCATGCTATTGTAAGGGTGGAGATGTGAAATTGTGTGACAGATGAGATTTAAGTATGAATAATTGGTCATTAGTCAAGTATGGGAGGAACTTACCATAACCAGTAATTTTCTTTTTCTTTTTTGATCTCTCAACACTTAATGATCGTATAAATGTTATATCGATGAGAACATGACACAGTGGATGCGCTTCTCTGTCTTCTCCTCTCAGTTCCTGTCTGTCCTCATGCGGGGGGGGTCGGCCTCTGCGAGCTTGTGCAGCATCTGAGTCTGTTTGACTACATCTGTGTGTCCGGAAGCCTCACTAACCGGTATGAGACGGCCTGATTTGTGCTGGAGGACTCACAAGCAGTGCTGTTTATATTTTCTTCTATTTTGTTTTAGGATGTGTGAATATGTCGATCACCTCCATGAACACTTTGCCAGTCCTGTGGTGATTCGCAACGGCCACTACATGCCCCCCAAGGTGAGATCAGCATATTAAGGAGAATTAAGTTTTTCCCTTTCTTAAGTGTCTGCATTTGCTCCTTGCATCCTCATTTCAGGATTTGGGATATTCTTGTGAGATGCTGGCATCATCGGTGCAGGCTCACCGCTACCCAGAGGGAGACGTGTGGAAGGCAAACACAAGCAAATGAAGACTGACATTAATTGAATCAGTCAAATTGGCGACATCTAGTGGTGAATCTTGAGAACTGCAGGACGTGCAATAGTCTCAAAATTCCTGAAGGAATTAAAAAAAATAAAAATTAAAGTGTTGATTAGTTGCTTCCACATCTTGTATTTGACATCTGGGTTTTATTCCTGCAATGTTGATTCAACCACAATATATATAGAATTGTTTTATTTACAGAGTACGAGTGATTAGTTTCCAGATTAAACAGCCATCTGCATCTTGATGGGAGGATGAGGGTTGTAGTCTTGGATTTCAAAATCCTCTGCGCAGAAATCGTCAATCTTTTCCACGTTCCTTAGGATTTTCAGTTTCGGGAAGGGGCGGATGTCCCGCTGAAGCTGCAGCGGGAGACAGACGGAGCATGTTTAAAATCGCAGTAATCTTAATAAAGTGCTTGAGCAACGAGCAGCGAAAAACACCACCGGAATGTATTAACATGGCGGTGTCGATGTGCCTGCTGGCACATTGACCAACCTGCTCTTTAAGAGGATCGATGTGGTTGCTGTACACGTGAGCATCTCCCAGGGTGTGAACAAAGTCTCCGGGCTGAACGGACAGAAGAAAAAACAAGATAGTCACGTACATTTACTCAACCACTAGATCAAAGTTTTACCTCTTTACAGTTACCATCACAGAGCTTAAAGCTTTAAATTAAAAAAAATAATAAAAAAAAACAATTTCTCCTTACAATTTAGTACAAAAAGTGGCAAAGTGCAACAGAATTTCCTCAGAAATGGATGCACCCTCACCTGGAGGCCTGTGATATGTGCAATCATGTAGGTCAGAAGTGCATAGCTGGCGATGTTGAAGGGCACCCCGAGGCCCATATCCCCCGAGCGCTGGTACAGCTGGCACGACAGCTCGCCGTCACACACGTAGAACTGGCACAGAGCGTGGCAGGGTGGCAGAGCCATGCTCGGCAGGTCTGCGGGAGGGAGAGGACAATGTTCCAGACACACATCTCCACCACAGGGCCCTGATCACACCTGTCCTGCATCACCTTTGGGGTTCCAGGCACACATGAGTATCCGCCGGTCGTCTGGATTCTTTTTGATCGTGTCGATGACCTTCTGCAGCTGGTCGATGCCTTGTCCTGTGTAATCTGTCAAAGGAGTGTCACATTTGAATACAAGGGTCTGCAACAGATGCAAAACTGTGGAGTCCAAAATAAAGAAATGTGGGAAAAACGTACCTGCGTGCATGTTCGTGTACTCGGCACCAAAGTGCCTCCACTGGAACCCGTACACAGGGCCCAGATCTCCCTCCTCTCGGTCGGTGAGCCCCAGATTGTCCAGAAAAGCCCTAGAACCGTTGGCTTCCCAAATCTTTACTCCTTTCTCTGAGAGCTCTTTGGCATTTGTGGATCCCTGCAGCAACACCAGAACTATCACTTCATGTCCTCTCAACCTTGCAAATCCTTTATTTTCCATTTGATCCAATTCTCCTCAACATTTGCATTTTTTAATACCCGAGTTTAAAAAGGGACAGTATTGTTAATCCCACCTTGATAAACCAGAGCAGTTCTTCTAAGATCCCCCTCCAGAAGACCTTCTTGGTTGTCAGCAGTGGAAACTGACCTACAGACGAGGAGCAGGTTAGTATCGATTGCTACCGTCAGCACAAGCGGAGTGCAGGTTAAAGCCTTAATAAGGCCGAACATTTGCAGGAAAACTCCGATCACAACCGATATTTAACTTCTCAAGCTAAAAAAAAAAATTGCATCAATTGCAAAAACTATTTTCACAGAGAAAACAGCAGTTCCCTCGGTATTTGTCCTGCTGCTCGCTAAGTAAATACATTTATGATGGAATGATGTAACGAACCTCGCAGACTGTATCTGGCTTGGGAGCCGAACACAGAGATGACTCCGGTACCGGTTCTGTCACCCTTTTTCTTGCCGTGCTTTATTATATAGTCGATCTGATCCAGATACCCACGCTCATCGCAAAAGAATCCGACGTTTTTCGTGTTCGATGCCGCGGTGTTGTTCGACTCTTCCTCGCTCTTACATACACGTTCCGTGAGTTTCTCCTCGAAGTGTGTGTCTAAGGTAGCGGGCATTTTAACGGATAAAAGTGTAGAATCTTCCCGAGACGTTCCAGTCACCTCTTGAATTTCCCGCTTAGTATTCGTGGTTTTTTGGCGGTCTCATTGGTAAGGATGGGCGGATCGATCCCGTGGAATCGATATATCGATACTCACAAACTATTCATTTGGTATCGATTTTCTTTTATAAATATCGATACTAACTAAAAAAAAATAAAGAAATTGGGGATGTATGCATCACTTTCCGCCGTTTTAGATTAGTTACTTAAATTAATATGTGCCGGGACACCCCTATACCTGGCGGCGTATTGCGCTGGCCCATGTCACGTGACAGGAGACAGCGAATGAGCATCAACGTGCAACATCGCCCGCCGAGCCGACACAGTCAGCAAACGGCAGAGCCGCAATCGTCTTAAAGCAGAAAATGTTTAGATGATACTTTTTCTGAACAGCAGTCTGAGACTTCAGTAAAGTGTGATGACATACCTCGAGTGCACTAAAGGTGTGATGGTGTCAGACAGAGCTGGTCTGATTTGTGTTGCCTTTTCCTGTAATCGATGCACGAAACAAGTCTGATAATGTTTTCCCACCTGTTTCCTTTCCTCTGTTATTCAAGATATGAATATAACTAAAAGCCTTTACCATTAATTCTGATTTAGCATCATTTGATATTGACATTTCCTGCCCATTCTTTATTATCAGATATGTACCCTCCTCCCATTTCTCAAAGTTATGTGCTCTTCATAATGCTTTAAAAGCTTTATTCCTTCCTTTAACGACTGTTTCTGTGTATGTTCCTATATGAATGCTTTCCATTCAGGTTTGTTTAAGTGGACTTGAATATCTACTGCTTGAGATCTGAACAACTGCTTAGCTAAACATCTTAATTCCTTTCAATTCCTCCATGAGCAGGAACACAAACAAATCTACATTATCCTATAGCTTCCTAAACATCTAATTTCTTCAGATGGGATTCTGCTGCTGACATGTAAGTGACAGCAATAACATTAATTTGATGAACATACACATTTAATCTTTGGAGTATACTTTTTTATCTGGAGCCCATAATAGAAATTGTTCCTGCTCAGCTTGTGGGATTTGCAGCGCCGCTGCCGAGCTCAGTACTTGTTATCTGCTGTTTAAAGCCAGTCAGAGACTCTTGAACGACACGCTGGATAAAAGCAGGATCCTCCAGCAGCAGCTCTGCAGGAACGGAGATTCTTATAGGAGCAGAATCCAGTAACGTGACAATCACACCTCTGCCAGGTCCGAGACCATCGTTCATCTGCTGCCGTGACGTCATCTGAAGGGCGAGAAGATCAAATCGCATCTCAACATCACACAACAGTCCAGCAAACACAAAACCTCTTGTGGTTTTATCTACTTAAAGCCGAGACGCAGAGGTACCGCGGTCATGCTGAAGATGTCTCCTGGACGCCTGCCGTCACGGAACAGCCGGCTGATCCACTCAGACTGGTCAGCCATGTTGCTGAGCCACCTCTGGGTCTCCTCCGTGTGTCTCTGAACCAGGAGCAGTCGGTCGGCGTGCTGCTGACGAGAGGCCTTCAACAGCATGATCATCTCCTCCATCTCTGACTGGAGCGGCCTCACACTGGGACACACTGGGAAAAATAAGGAATTTGCATGAATGACGAGACTTTTATGGTGTGATAAGCAATCCTGAATTCCCTGTAGTTACAATGCTCATTATTTCGGCCAGAATTTGCATTTTTAAAACTCTGAATGAGAATATTTTTTTCATCTGCAGTGAGGAGCCAGTTAATGGGTTTTGAATGCTTAAATACAAAAGGATAGGATAGGTTAATTACCTTTTAACAAGTTCTCTTCACACGCTTCACACAAACTTTGGAGCCGCCAGCACTCTGACGCTCGTTTGCGGAGTCGTCGGCAGAGATATTTGTTCTGGGACGGTCCAAAAGTGGAAGACTCTGCGTCAGATTGTCAATTTAAAAAAAAAAAAAACAGTCTTTCAGTGATTTTCCTTATTTCACACAAGGTAAAGTGAAAGTAATGGGCTGATACCTCTGCTTGTGTGCTGGAGGTAATCCTTTGGTTCTCGTACCTCCTCAGTAGCTGCAACATTTTGCCCAAAGTTGAACACAGAGACAGGGTGTTGATCCAAATCATTGGCCCAGGAACCAGGGGGGGATTCAACCTTCCTGGTTGGGCCGGGACGGAGCTCTGTGTGGAACTCGGTCAGGAACGATTTCCAGCTCGACTGCTGCACGTCTGCAAGCAGCAGCGCGCTCCGGTCATGCAAGAGGCTGATGCGAGTCAACAGCAGGTTGAAGGACGCGTCTGCCTGCAGAAGCTCCAGCTCAGCTGCGTTGGCCTGGTTCCCCGGGGAGTCAGCGCACACCAAACTCTCTCCTCCATGGTCCTGGACATGTTCCAAGGAGGCAGATTTGCTGAAAAGCTCCTCCACCTGAGATTCAGAAAGGCAGCATCAGCTTGTTACAAACACAGTCACAGTTGGAACATGTTGAGCTCAAACCTCGGAGGAGAAAAACATGAAGAAAAAACATGAGATCTTATATAGTCCGGGCATAGAAACAAGAGCAGAATACCATTTTCTTCTCGTAGCTGTGAGTGAGGGCCTCCATGAGATGTTTGTGGTTCTCTTCTGTTTTCTGCACCATCTCCTTCATGTGCTTCATCCCCTGCAAGGCCAGCTGTATTTCCTCCACAACATACTGCCGCCCTGCTGCAGACAGCTCTGAGCACATTGAACAAACCTTGTTTGCATTTATTTTATTTTTTTTGTGACCAAAACTGTGCATCTGCGTCTGGACTCTAAATCAAATCCTCACGTTTGAGCGTGTCCTCACTGAGTTCTGCAGGTGTGGCAGCGCAGACCAGGAGTTCAGACACAAAAAGCAGATGCACCGGTAGCCTCCTCATTCTCCCTCCGGAGAGAGCATCAAGAGAATAATTAACTTCAAAAAGAAGTGTTTAAAGACACATCGATTCGTTAAATGGCCACAAGGTGGCGGTATTACCCAGTTCTCAACACATTTAGCCAAACAAAAACTAATAAAAATAAACTGATCACGAGGGGTTCTATCATCAGCAGAAGGTAATGAGTAATGCCATACACTTATTGGTAGTAGGAACCTATGATCAACCTAAAATTGTGATTAAGATAGTTAAATCTTCAGAATTAAACAATGTTCCTTCATAAACTGTTCGTTCCTCCTAAACTATTCAGCATGTCTATTCCTTGCATTAATTCACGGGTCTTATCAATATCTAAAAGCAAAAACAGAGACACCATTTTAAAATAAAATGTCAAACAAATTAATGTCGCTGCGACAAACAGATGCATATAGAAATCGTCTCAAGCGTATAGAATATTTACCTCGATGAGTGACAAGGACGTATAGAAGCAGCATGCGTTGCAGAGTTCAGGCGGAGGTGACTGCTTCCTCGAAGGATTGTTCTATTTTTATGGATCTACTCGCCGCTGCTGATCCTATTAGCGTGTTTACATTAATTGACCCCTTCTTGCACCGACCAGCTTTTTACACATCACACATTCCGCCGTGTGAGGGTCGAATCCCGACCTCATGTCGGGGTTTTAATCGCAATCTGACTGACAGTTAACCCGAGCTCCCCACTGAGAAATAAACCGTGCTGTCGTGGAGAAAACACGTGCAGACGGTTCCACTAATCCACAAGTCAAACGGCACATTTGGCGCTCTCTTAAATTAAGCTTTAGTCTTATTAATATTTTCTCCACTTTTCAAAAATTACACCAATTCGCATGAAACCCCCAACATTTAGAGCACAGGCCTGAAATGATAAAGCATGACGCATTTTAAAGATTAACCATGATTCATGTAATTTATGGAACTAAGATTTATGTTCCTGGAAACTCAGGTCGTAGACGTGGACATCTTATGCAAAGCAAGAGTGGGCGATTTAAAATAGTAAATGGATAAAACTGACAGCTCAAATAGAGATTGAACGCAAATATAGCTACTGAAAGTTTATATACCTATGCAGTTATATCCTGTTTAAAAAAGGCAACATTCGGCAACGTTTAAAACCTCCTTGTGCTTGAAGCCTCCGCGACACTGCCGCCTACTGGGGGCTTATTTAACTGCATCGTGTCCGCCAGCACTCAATTTAAAATTTATACAGGTCAAATTTAAAGTTTATAAAGGTCACAAGTTGAGATATGTAGGTCAAGATGTTCCATCCCAAAAACAAAATGCTATAATTACTTCCTAGCATTTCAAATATGGGTGGTTATGGTTCTGCCGAAAGGGAAAATTTAACATTGTCACCTGATTAAAATGATCAACAATCCATAAAAAACCGTGGCAACTCACACCATTCACATGTTCAGATATATTTATAGTAACTATCCCTAAACAATCAGCAGTTAGGTAATGGAAATCTATTGGTCATTTTTTTAAGATTGAATTGAGTTTACATAAATAAAGAAACAATACAGGTTAAAGTGGTGAGGCCTTCCTGAAAATGGCTGCAAATAGAGTTAAAAAGCAGCATTTAACATGACAGCATATTTTCCCTGGATGCTGGTCAAATGAATCAAAAGCAACAGATGTTTAAAAACCTTCTGCAGGTTTAAATAAAGCAACGTTTGTGCGTGTGCTTCATAATGTATTCAAGATCTAACAGAAGGTAAGATGAAATGCTAAAAAGCTGCAGACTTCCCTTTATAGTTCATCATCCATCATAAATGTCAGCACCGGGAGGGGGGGGGCAAGAAAAATGTATTTCACTTCCTGTCTTTCTGCTCTCCATCAGCAGCACAGCAGCTAATCTGAGCTCTTATCACGACGTCTAAACACGGCCGCTGCGTGGAATGCCTGAGCCCCACGCTGAAGGCCTTGACCCAGTAAAGCAGGTCCTGGCATCAGAGGGAGGACCAGCAGGAGCGGGGCCCAACCCTCAGCTGTTTCCTATCAGCTCGCCCTGATACCTGCCTGCTGCTCCAGTTCCAGCTGACGGCGAAACAACAGTCCGCAAGGTTTTAAGAAAACAACTAATTAGTCACTTTATCATCTCAGGCTGTTCTGGAGACGTGCGTGGGGCTCTGGGCCTGTCAGACGGAGAAAGAAGAGACCCAGGCTGGAGTTTGATGTTCCTCTTATCTCCAAATTGATTGGTTTGTACTGAGAGAGTGAAAAAGTAGCCCACTGATACTAGAGCCCGATCCAGATGTGCTCCCTTTGATCAGTGATCCGCATCAGCGGGATGATCTGCTGATCAAAGCACTTGGAGGAGGTAAAAGAGGAAATGTCCTGATAGGTCAGCTCAACACCAAGATTGATTTGATCAGTTGGAATCAAGTTAAAGCGGATCGATTTGATTCATCAACAAATTAAAGCTCATCAGTTCAAATTAGTGAAAAAAACTTTTTGTGCAATTCATTTAAAAAACTGCGTCCAAAATATTCGTAAGAATTAGCAAGAATACCTGCGTGTTTCCTGTTTTACTTACTTTTCTACAGAAGTAACCAGTACTTTGAATTTATGCTGGTTTTTGATGCGATTTTTTTGTTTTTGTGCAGGAAAAAAGGTCTAAATTCTGACAAAATTGTCCACAAATGAACACGCTTTATGTGACACCCCGGTGGAATATTGCCAAAGGAAATGAGATGCTAAGATACAAAACAGTTCAAGTGTGCGGATGTCGCTTCTCTTTCTAAAGTTATTTCAATGTCCCAGTTTTCCACCGTGGACCTGATCACCATCTCTACTGGCAGCCTCTCAGCTTAATTGCTGCGCGACCTCCCGGTGTCGGTGGCGGTGAAAGGGGGCCCCTGTAGTGATGGTTAGAAGTTACTGGAACCAGAAGACGCTGGTGTTGATAGTTTCACAGCTGGAGAAGAGATGAAACCGGAAACAGGGCACAGAACTCTTCAAAATATATGATTTGTACTGGAGTCATTTATTATCTGAAACTATAGGTTTCCTGTGGGATACAGCTAGGAAGATTTGAAAAACTAAATGAAATCCAAAAAGACTGCGTAAAGAAAGAAAGATGTTTTGTCTGGTTTTACAGTCGACTCGGCCGCTGTTTTATTTTGAAAGTATTACCGGAAGTACATTGCCCCGTTCTGAATAGCTTGACTTCTGTCGCGTCTCCAGTTCGTCCTCCAGCTGCTAAACTTGCCATCATTCCCTCAGAAACTCCTCTGATGCGAGGCACGCTGGAGCACGATGGGGTTTTTGTTCTTTTGATTTTAATCCAACACCACAGCATGAAGAGGCATTTTTAATCCGGACACTTCTGCACAGGGCGCGCACGCGGACCACGTTTACCACACTTTTTGCTGGATGTTGAGATGCGCTCAAAGTGACAGCGGTCCTCATCTCTTCTACAGTCCCCAACGAGTCATTTAACGCCATGAGAGGTAAATTTAGACGCAACTTTAATCTACACTCTTTATGATGCTCAGGGCAGATTTGCTGTGCAGTCATTTCGCTGTTGGCTAGAAAGTGTCTAGAAAGTCCTGAATGTTTGCAACACACCACAGACGACGCTCTGCTGCCTGTAACCTGATGTCTTCAGATGAGATCACACAGTTTCGGGAATCAAGCTGCTCATGACACCAATAACAAACGTCACTTAGAAAAGAACGATTACATTTTTTTCCACTAAAGTTGTGTGAATATTTTGCAAAAGCGTCCATATGGGGCGCAACAAAGGTAGCACAATGGGCCTCCTCATTCACAGATAGGTAGATCAACATCTTGTCCCCCCACACCAGCACCAAGAGTGGCCCACACTCAGCTCATCCCTTCCTGCCCCCCCCCCCCCCCCAAGGTTCCATCTGGTTATCATTAGCAGGGACATTCTGAGCTCTCCTCCAGTCATCAGTGTTGTGCAGCAGAGCGTAATTAGAGTCAACTGTCAACAACCTAGAGAAACCACAGCTAGTGCCTTTATGGTTCCCTGGATGTCCTAACACACACAGACGGGCGCGCACGGACACACACATGCACGCACAGCCACCTAATGTCCTCAGCTGCTTGAGATCACACACTGAGATCACACATTGAATTCAGCTGCATAAATTCCCGACGTTCCTGAGCGAGTCTGATGTGTTTCTCTCTTGTGTCGCGCAGACGACTTTGCAGACGAGGAGGAAGTACAGTCTTTTGGATACAAGCGCTTCGGTGAGTGAATCCTTTGCTGCTCTTGAGGGAAAAGCGGAGCTCTGATCATAAACCTTTTATAGCCCCCCCTCAAAAAAAAAAAAAAAAAAAAAGTTGTGAGGGGAAGCTGCAGAGTGTGTGGCCTCAACTCTGTTTCAACCTCTAAACTTCTACCTGAATTACCTCAAACTGTTGTGGGAAATGACTCAAGCTGCCCCCCCATCACACACACACACACACACACACACAGGCTGAGTTTGGTCTTCGAGTGTCCTGAGTTTTGGCTCGGTCACCAGAGGGTTTCGGTGGTAACGTAAACGCGGCCGACAGCCTGTGAGGTCCAGCTCACCGCAGACCTGACAGAGCTCACGGATCCAGATTCTGTAGGAGCCCCTCTTCTCTGTGTCCCCCTGAAATAAAACAAACAAGGTGACCGGTAGGAACAATAGACGGGGGGGCTCGGCATCTCTTTTGTGGTGACAGAAGCAGACGTGACCTGCATATGCAGCTCAGCCGAATTATGGATGCCTTCCCAGTGTAGCTGGCTGGAAGGAGCAGGGACGTGGGAAAAAGAAACTAGTTTAGTCATATTTTAAGCAGGAAGTGATCTGAATAAAGACAACTGAAGTCCTTAGCAAAGGTCATCTCTGAAGTCTTGCTTGGGGGGGGAAGGGGTCCATAAATATGGTTTTACGAAGCGTCGTGTTTTCCATCAGGAGCCGACCGATTATGTCATACGTGAATTCTGGCACGTTGTTATGCGTCTCCATGGAGACGTCCAAAAGCTGGGTGTTGCTGCAGCGTGATTCATTCTCCCGCTGTTGTGGTGGAGAGTGCACGCGAGGCTGCAGCCTCTCCAGCATCACCCCCCCCACCCCCGGGTGGATGTCCTGTTTATCTATCTCTTGCGCGTGGCTTCGATTAGGGGGCTCGAGGGACGGGGGGGTGGGGGTGGGGGTGGGGGTGCATCCGCGTTGCTTTCAACTTTATTTGAATGAACTCTTGACGCTCACAAGAGAGAGCTGCTGAACTCTGGAGCCGAGCGCTGGGACGCAGCAGCTGCTTGGAGGGGCCGGCTCCAGAGGGTTTGTTGCGCCATCGGAGCAGAATCCACGCTTCATTCTTCCACCGTTATCGACGTCATATCAGTGCCGGAGGGGGAATACAAGCGGTTATTTCCTCCTTACACAATCTGCTTGAATTCGCCGAAGTGTCCGGCGGCCGACGGCTGCGACTCCTCAAACGTAGGGTCAAAGAGAGGAATCTTGCTGGTTGTAAACCCTCTACAGTGATAAGAACCAACAGATACAAACAGGACCGTCTCCTCATTAGCCCGCTTACGTGCACGTTCCACAAACTTTATGGCGTAAAGAACTCCAGAAGAAGCAGATTTCCAGGTGATGTTTGCGTCAGCTTCGGAGGTAAGTGCACATGTGCTGACTCAGCGTCTGCTGGCCTTAAAGAAAACTCCAACTGAACCCCTCAAACCGAGGCCCAGCCATCAACTGGCCCTTTGAAGTCGTGAGCGGCGAAAATGCCCCCACAAAGCAAAAAACACAAATGCTTTTTGTCTCGGCGAAGCGCGCTGTTTTAGCCTCCTAATCTCACGCGCACGTCATCAAGATGGCATGTATACAACCCAAATATACACATATTTTCCACGCTTTTATATACAAGTGGAAATTTACAAGACACAGTCCCCAGCGCACACACCAGTACAACCACTGTGTAAATTCATGTGGTAATACCATCTCTCATCCTGCCAAAGATGAAGCTGGGCTGGAATTGCTTCCACAGTCACCCAGGTTTCAACATATTTATTTTTCAGTGGGAGGCTGACACGAGCAGGTCATCCGAATAAAACAGAACGCTACCTGAGCTCTGGCTGAACTCCCCCTCAGCCTTTAGAGCCGCTAAACCCGTTGATCACAGGCCAGACTCACACCACCGATCTCACCAGAAAGACAGTTTTTTGGATGCCGTTCATTTCTGTTTCACCTTTGTTTCCAGCCTGCATTCCACACTTTTTTGTTGAGCAGAATCAAACTCCGGATCACCCAAAAAAACGGGACCTGGAAAATCTTAAATGGACGAGGGTGCCCGGTTATTTGCGCATGACTCCCGCAAACCTGTCTTGCCCATGTTTTCCCATTTTCCATAACATGTACGCATCAAAAACAGATGTTAAAGACGAGGGGAGACCATCATGTCAAGGTTCTCAAGAATTGGGTACCCATCAGGGAATACTGGTGGGTTGAATTCACACGGCAGGTCCTCCGGGCTTCCACTGCGGCATCGGCGTTGTGGGCGGGGCTCTGTCTCCCGCTCGTCGCACACATATGTTGGTTTATAGTGGCCGGGCTCAGAGGGTTTGCGGCCAGCGTGGAACCCAGAGCGCATTAATTTATTTCCTGCACTTGTTTCTCCAGCAAGGCCCGGAACATTCCTGGAACAGAGCTGGGTGTTGGGGACGCCGATGGCTGGAACCAGCTGTGTCAGCACAGCCGTGGTTGGTTTTGATCCGTCGGGTCTCTCTGGCAGCACCCCCACACCCTCAGCTGTGGCCATAATCACACCTCGCCCACCACCTCATCAATCCTGGTTAACCTGGATTTAGGCGTGTTACCAGCCAGCTTTTTAGATGCATTTAATACTCGCAGTCATGTGATATCTCGCGGCGCGGATCAGAACGTCTGGTGAGGGCTTTTTATCCACTTTGCTGTGGTTTCTGGGCCTCCTCACAGCGTTCAAGCTTTTCCAAAATCTGTCCTCTTTATTAAAATTGCGTGGAAGGTTTCGAGCATACTTGTGTGAAGGGTACAAAGCGTTCTGGACGCTCTGCCATACGGCTGTCAGGAGTCTCTCTCTGGCTCCTAGTTTGTCTGCCTGTGAGGACATGTTAAGTTTGTTTTTCTTTTTTTGCTGTGGTCAGATAATTTGAAGAAACATCCGTTGCTGAGACGAATTTGTGGCACGAAAGGTCAAGCGGCGATTGGCGCGCTCATTCATTATTACTTTTATGCATTTTAGCTCAATTTCCTGCAACTTTTGGCCAGTGATTGTTGCAGAGTTTCCACAAACCTTGATTGTGCATCCCCAGAATAATAAAAGTTGAAATAAAGTGCGATCCATGAATCTCGGGTTAGATTCTGTCCCAATTTTTTTCCCCCCTTCCTGACCAAGGACGGCAAACGCCCGTTGATTTTATGTCTTTTTGGTCTTGTGAGATTTTCCTGTGGTCTGATGTGTGTTAAGAGTGAATTTTTCTTGTTGATCGGCTCTGAAAATGGTCGGGGCCGACCATATTAACAAAAAACTCCGTGTGTGGAAAGCCAACAAATCCAGAGCCAGGATTCCGTGAATTGTACAGAATTGAATTGAATGGAATGTAGCCAATCAAGAAGCGAGCAGGCAGCTCTCCAGTTTTTTATTTTATTTCAGAAACACTCCCAAGACCTCCATCATCACCACTTCTCGCCCTCTTCTATGTTGCATGTTGTGTTCTTCGGTTGTTGCCTTTGTCTTCTTTGTTTTTTTGTTGGATCACGTGAGAGTTCCGATACCTGACTTTTTAGCTTCATGCATAGGGGGGTCTCTAACAGATCAAAAAAAATCTCTTTAGATTTAGAAAATCCTTGTCCCTGATAGAAAATCCCAAAAAGCAGAGGCCTCCACTGTAACGAGCGCTGAGCGGGGACGTCTGTGCGTGCAGCCGGTCAAACACCTGCTGGGGAGAGCCGATCGAGATGGTAGAAAAGCTTATTGAAGTCACCTGCTGAGGCAGCGCAGACCCCCAATAAACCGCAGGACTCGCTTTTGTAGCTTTTTAAAAGCCTGCATGGTAAAACAATGAGGGGACCAGAATAAATATCCAGTGTCTCCCTCATGTGCAGTTCGATTGCTCAGAAGGAAAGGCTGATTTGGAGCTGATTTGCAGGACGTACGCAGCGGCCGTCTTATTTTTCTAGCAGCCGGGTTACACCTGTTCCTGATTACTCCTGATCTGCTGATGGGCACCTGTTGCTTGTTGCTCAATTATGCTCAGTCAGCATAATCAGAACCAGCTCTGCCTCATTCTGGTTCAAAGGGTCAAAGCCAAGCATAGCTTTAAGCTGCGTAGTGTTTATTTTTAGGCCTTTTTTCATTTATTCTGAGGTCTTTGTACAAATCAGCTCAGAATTTTGACAAGGAAAGGTATAGCAGAGCACATATGGTATTAAACTCTCCTAAAAACAATGGTATGATTTAAAAGAGGCTGATATCATCCAGGGGTTGATAGGAGCTGCCTCGGGTCAGGATTAAATGCGATGTATTCACCCAGTGAAGCGAAGCCTGCAAACACTGGGATGTTTGCAGGCTGGGGTTGAGGGGGGGTTTCTCTTATCTGGGTTCTTGGAGCATATCACACCTCTGAGCAGGGTGGACGCTGGATTAATTAAGAGGGGAAAGGGGCAAAAGGGTATTAAATCCCAGGAGGTGAGAAGGAGGGAGAGAGAGAGAGAGAGGGGTTCCAGCTGGAGCTATTTATACAGACACCTTTTTATAAGAGCAATTTGACTCTGACTCCATCACTCTCAGATATTTAGACACTATCTTATCTCTGTTATAATTTACTCCAAACTTATAGAACGGAGCGTGTGAAGAAAAGCAGCTGAGTGGACTGATGGCAGCAATCACAGAGGAATTTGCTCAACTTTTTTTTTCCTTTGGTCTTTGGGTTTACAAAAGTACAGTTGAGGACCAGCCATTGACGTGCATAATGTCCTAAAGGAAGCAAAGAGGACAGAAAATACCAAAAAACTTCAAAAAAATAAAAACTAAAGATCCTTTAAAACCCAGAAAATCCCACAGAGCTGGACAAAACTGTTGCTCGTGGACGCTAAAGCTCCTCTGGCGAGTAAAGATCAGTAGATTGACAGGTTGAGTAAATAATCTAAACACTCCTTTCAACACTGGGAAGCAGTTTTGGGTTTTAAAAAGATGACAACACAATAGATGGTTTTGGAAGTCTCCTCTCCCCCCTCATCTCTCTGTGCTGCGCTTGTCTTCATTAGACTGAATAAAACAGCAGTAACCTGACTCCAGGCGCTTGATGCAAAGAGCAGACAGTGGATCTGTGATGTTTCTGCCAGGACAACACATGTGCAGGTAGTTAGACCCTATTTCCAGTCCTGTCTGTGATCATCCTTCCATGGTCCCGACTCACCTTTAAGCGCAGGAAAAAGCTGCATTGCCCCCCCCCAGTAATAACTCCTCAGGTGTCCTTGATGTGACCCACATGAAGATGTCAGGGGAGAGTTTGTGGAGTTTGCCAAGGCCTAAAAAAGGGGGTCAGACTCGTGCATGAACGGCGCTTCCATACCTGCATTCCTTTAACGCCTCTCGTAAAAAGGGTTCTACCTGTCTTTTTGTTCTGGAGGGAACCCAATCGTGCGTTCGTCCGACATTTGCGCCCCCCAACTCACCTGTTTTTGTGTAACACTCGACTTTATGCGTCGCAACTCATATGCAAAAAGTTGTAAGCGTTTTGCGCCCAACACCTCCAGCAACAGAACACACAGGCACACTTTAACAACGAAACAGGGATCTTTTTCTTTTAGTATGACTAATAAAACCTCCTGTTATTAGCGGTCCAAGATGTTAATGAGAGGGTGGAAAACGAGCGCAGCCGGTGCCAAGAACAACCTTCAGCTTCCTGGTTTTGCAGAGGGGAGCAGGAACGGAGAGCAACAGCTTCAGAGCTGTCAGAAGGATAATGACTATCACATTTTTCCATGTGTGGCCGAGACAGCCGACAGAAGGAATTCACTAAAATTCTGATTCCGGCACCTCTCGTGGAGCTGTACGCAGTGGTTGTCATGCAAGCATATGGCTCGACGATGGGATGAATCTGACCGTGCTGATGCACAATAGTGTAGACAACTCTCAGATCAACCATCAATAGTGTAGCCAACTCTCAGATCAACCATCAATAGTGTAGACAACTCTCAGATTAACCATCCGCTAAAAGCAGTCGACCCTTTTGGTCATGTTGGAGATTTCGTTGCGACTGAGTCGGTGTTAATGGAGTTGAGGCAACACTTCTTAATCACCCGAAACAAACACAGTAGGGCAGTCAAGCCACCGTCTGCTCCTAATTATTGTTTTACCCAGATGTTGGACAGCCCCATCTGAACCATGTGCCGCGCTATCTTGTTTGGAGCACATCTGCCGTTAAGCTACACATCACACTCCCGCGCCTAACATGGTGGGCCTGCACTCCTCGAACGGTGCATTCCACATCCCCGCTGATCTAGGATTTAGAGCCGTGAGTAACGTGGGGTTCAGTTTGAGTGGGCAACCAGCCTGAGTTGAGTTTTCATCTGATAACAGTCTCATTTGTAAGCAAAAGCAACACAGAAAAAACAGTTTTGAACTGAACTGAACAGTTTTAAAGTGTTTTTACAGCTGCATGTTTGACATCAATCTTAATTCTGAGCCCTACTGGACCCAGTCCTACTGACACATTCATATTACCATTTAACAGCCCTCCAGGTTCTCAAAGCTACCATCAAATCAGATTCTTATTGCCAGAAATCCTAAAAGCACACTGGCTCGATCCCTCACGGCCATCCCATTATGCCAGCAGAATCATGGACGGAAAATCAAAGAAAAGTTGTTCAAACTTCAAAGAAAGAGTCACGCAAGTGACACAAGAGGTGCTTTCAGGTTCCCTGTTCCTGAAGCGGGCCCAGTGGCGGATGCGATGAGTTTGGCCGATGTGAACGTGGTGCGTCCCAAAAGTCTCCCTAAACTCTGCCCGGCTCTTTAAAGGCTTCCTGGTTTTATGTGGCAGAACCCCAGCAGGAAAGGAACTGTTCTCCAGTGCATTTACATTTCAGACGCTTAAAATTCATGTCAGCTGGATATTTTTAGACAATTTGAACTCCCGCTGCAGTACCGTCCTTTCATCTGACTCCATTCCAGTGGACGGAAAGAGGTGTAATGTAAAGTCTTTCTGGTTTTCCTTTGATGCGCTTGCTCTGTCAGCACCGGTGGTCTCTGTTGTGCTTCTCCCTGTTTTCGACTGGTGTCTGACTGGTAGCAGGAGACCTGACCTCTGCACGTTGGACATCAATCAGATTAAGTTTCAGGGAGTGAAACTCACATCTCCGGTCGAGCTTTTATTTTTCTGAACTACATGTTTCTGTTGTTTCTTGAGTCACGGTTGTGGTGGATGAATGAAGAGGAGCGTGCTCTGTTGTTCTTCAGATGAAGCGTTCCTTGTCTTTTTATGCTGCTTTCCTTCCTTTTTGCTCTGTTCTTTTTGGCTAAAGTATCCCGGTGTTGTATATCCTTCAAAGTTGAGCGTAGGAAACCTATCAATTTCTAAATGCTAATGTGATGGTCATTAACAAAAAGGCCACACGCACACACAGACAACAAAAAACCAAACATGCATTTGCGAGTGAGCTGAGTTGTTTTTCTTTGTAACTAAAACCTCGAGGCACGTCGTGGGCCCCAAGTCTCTCCGCTGAGTAAGTCCATTCCCACTCATTTGTTGATGCAGTTCTCTGGAAAGACGACCTGTTTGTGTAACTACGGCGAGCGCTTCGCCTGTGCAGGGACGGGCTGAGGCCTCTCGGCTCCTGGGAGGGGGGCTGCGGACACTGCTGAGGAGTGCAATCCAGCCTGACCACAGCTCATCTGACAACAATTTTGGTGTGTTTGTTTCTCTACCTGCGGTATCAGTCGGTGAAACATCATGAAGGTGGGATCAAGAATGGGTTGGAGACCCAACCAAACTCACGGGCCTCTGAAGGAAATGATTAAAGAGAGTCTTTTAGCCATTTCTGGCAGCACCAGCAGATGCAGTTACAAACTAGCTGAAGCCGCTGAATGTTCCGCTACATTTAGGAACTGAAATATTTTCCTCTGACGACCCAAAAATGCCACTAATGTTTAATGATTCATGGATGCTGTGATGCCTCTTAATGACTACATGCGTAAATAAACTTTTGACACATTAAAAAAAAAAAAAACTTTACAAGGTGATAACCCTTTTCAGCTGTCTCATTGTGGCTAAACCAAATCCTTTAATGCAACTGTAAACACATCCAGCATCTGTTCAGCAGCAGCATTAAAGAGGTGTTGAGCTACTTGCAAGAAGTGTTTCAGTAAATAATTGGTGTATTAATTAAATTCAACATTTATTTTCTCTGAAATCATCAGTTTGAATCTCTCCTTCCCTGCCTCTGTTGAATATTAGCATCACAGTTATCCTCTTAAGGAAGTGTAAGGTTTTCATCACGCTCTAAAAACACATGGAGCTAAATCAGGCCACACATGGAGCCGAGCTGGTATCAGTTACTTGCGGGGCCCCAGAGACGTCCAGTGAACCCGTAGCCCTATTTCCGCACTTCCTCTGATTGCGTCACATAGGCAGGTACAGCCCCGAAGAGAGCGCCGCTGGCGTGCTGAAGGAGCGTGTCCAAGCAGTAAAACAGCCGGTTATGAGGGTTAAACAGAGCCAGGACCTCCACTGTGACGGAACGTCATACTTAGGCTGTGGATCCCACTCCACCAGTTTCAGACCCTCCATCTAGGAGTACTTCAATAATCTGTGACCGATTGGATTTAAGGTGTGTAAAGGATCATAAAAGGGACTTTTTTTAAGAAATCCAACTGGTTTTGACCCATAACTGTTCACAGTAACGTATTAAACAGACCAGGCAAAGGATATTGAGCTTTTCATAAAAAATGTTTTTAATAATGTTCAAACTGTTCTGGGTGGAGATTCAAGAGTACAGAACACACACACGCATGAAAACACACACACACACACATTGAGAATCCAATCCATGACTCACTCATTGAACCATCATCTCCCTCCTCACTGTAAAACATCTTGGCTCCGTCGAACTTTTGAGGGATTTTCTAAAACACTTAATTTCTAAGTAACAAAGGCCAGACGCGTGAAGGATAATCGCAACGACTGGAAACAATCAATAAAACATCTTTCACGGCCGACAGTGATCGAGGAGGTAACCATATGACGTCTTTGTAATGCAGCTGCAGCAGCCTGGCACCATTTTTCATTTGAGTGGAGAAAACACACACACACACACACACTGGGGGTGAGTGCTGGACCGGTTTCTGTCACTTTCCCTTAAATTCATTAAAACCCATAAGCTATGGGGAGCTGGAAGCCGACACACATGTTCCCTCTGGAGCCTGCCAGCTTTTAAAGACAGTCCTAACCTGTAACTATAACACCTGTGAAGAAACTGCTGTTATTTACGCTATTATTTTCCTGTCGGACACACTGCAGTCCATCAGTTGGGCAACAGAAAATTGCCACAACCGGGCAAGAATAATTAGTTACGGCCAGCTATCCAGACGCTCACCCATTTGGCAAAGCTGCATTTGCTTCGTTGGATCGGTGGCCAAGCCAGATCGGGTTTTATTGTGAAAAAACATAACGTACAGAAGAGAACTCCAGCGCCACAAAGCTGGTTTGGTTTAAAGCAAATTTGACATAGAAAAATATTTACAGTGTCAGGTGATACACTATATGTCCCACAGAGAGCCAGTAAAACGTAAACGCAATCAGTCATGGACTTTTTATAGCATAATTGAAACCAAACGAATCAGATATTTAAAGATATTTGGGCATTACAGGAACACATTTACAGCACTGCGCCACCAGGTGGTCGTTGATGTTTTGGTTCAAGCTTTTATGGAGCTCCTATCGTCCATCTTTGGGTGTTAATTTTCCATCCAAGTATTAATCTCTTCTCAAATCCAGGTGTTCCCATAAATTTGAGGACTCATTAGAAGCCAAATCTTTTTACGACAGGCATAGTTTAGGCTGTTGCTGCTTCATATTGTTGAATACAGAACATTTATTTGCATTTTCCCAACTGGAGTCCAGGCTCCTTGTCTTTGGTGCCAGGTATAATTTGCTGATTGCCCCCTCGGAGGAATTTCAAGTTCCTGGAATGATGTGTGCGTTAGAGAAGACCGGCAGAGGTCCAAATCACATGTGTGTGTGACCTCAGCTCACGGCTTTGTGTACTCAGCCGTTACCATAGCATCACTTCTGCTATTTACAGTAAATAAACACCGTCTTTTTAATGAGGGAGCATTGTTGCGGCCTGTCAGGGGCGAATTAATGGCTCTTCCGACATGAAAATGACCATGCGTTGGTAATCCTTTGTTACGGGGACACATGAAGTCACAATGTGTGACCGAAGAACAAAGTGGCTCCACTCACAGCAGGAAAAAAAAAGCAAGTGTTGCTTCATGCGCCCCTAAAGTTCTTTGTTTCGGGCCGTTTGTGTGTAGCTCTGAGCAGTAAAGTGTTGCTGACAGCCTGCGGTCTGGGCAGTGGCACCTTGGACAGTGGTTGTTTTTTGCGGTCGTCAGCCATCAGATTCGATTGTGTCTGACTGTGCATGCGAACTGGAAAGATGACAAATCAGTGTCTGTTTCACTGATGAGCAGCCAAATGGAGGGAAAGCGAGTCTTTTTATATTTCAACGCGAACAATGAGGTCACTGGTTTTCCACAGCGTGCGTCTCTTCTTTAGGTTTGAGATCAATTAAGAACGGTGTCACTCGGGGATTGAGTTACCCATGAAGCTAAACATCACACCGCAAACTCAATTTTTCCCTGTTTCTGCACCTTTGCACGTGTTTCGATGCCTCCACTTTTCCCGTCCTGGTGTTCCGTGATAGTTTGCAGAAATAAACAGGAGACGGCATCGACTGGCGCGCGTGTCTTTGGGATGTTCGTCCAGTTCCTCTGCTCATCCAGGAAGTGACTTGCTGAGAGGTGAGCAACAAACGGGTCACGAGGAGGTCTTAGAAGTCTGCCGGCGGTGGTCGGAACACCTGCAGCTGCTCCGCTTCATGTCTGGGAGGTGTGAAACTGGAATCCCCCCGTGGTGGTTGTGTCTTGTGTTATGTCAGGTGGTCCACATATTTGACAACCAAGTTGCCTAATGCTGAGATGGAAAAGCCGGTTGCTTGTGTAACAGTTTATACGCACACAGTGCAACACATTAGTAAACACTGTCAGCCTGGTTGAACTGGACCGGCGAGCTGAGTCGGCAGTTCGTTTGATTACTGCGAACTGATGACCGTGATGGCTTCTGCAATAAAACAAACACATCAAGAGTTCTGAACCAGGCCAGAAGGCAAGTGTCGCATTCCCAGAATGCCGTGCTCCAGTTATACAGAGTTATACATCTTATATTCACTGAATTTAATATTCAGTGAAAACATTTTCCTGACCCTATATGTTTCTTCTTGCGCAAATGATCTGGACACATTTAAAACATTGTGTGTATATTTACAGTGTGTTATTCAATTTACTGTGCATTTTTAATACTTTTTGAACGTTTGGCATTTGTTTTGAAGCTGGCAGACGTGCAGTTTCATCATTCTTCGCCCCACCCCGAAAATAATGAGCTCCCCGCTTTGAAGACTTCTGGAAAGAATCTGCAAACGCTGCAAATGTTTGATATGGTTTATGTAAAAACGTCAGGATTTGAAACAGTTTGATGAAATATGCGCTCTTCTACTGTATATTGTCATTGTTGGGAACACATGTTAAAGATTTATTTATAATGCAGCTTACAGGGGGGAGGGTGGTCCAGAGGTAGTGATGTCAGCCGTGTTGACAGAGTTCAGACTGCAGAAGAAAGTCATCAAAACTCTTTTTTAGGTTTGAAAATTTTAATAATTTTGAAGTGACCATCAAGGCAAATTTCTTTAGAGCTCAATTCCTACGTGGGGGCAGTTTCATGTGGTGTGTTTCTGCCTTTATCAAGACTTTAACCAGATTCCTCATTAGTAGGAGAAGAAAGGGTCATTGTTTATTTCTGCTGGCTTAGTTCCATGTGTGAATATACCAAGGGAGGGTGAATGTTGACACCTGGCGTGTTCCTATAGAGGGAATGAAGAGTGAATGTAATGAGGGTCACAAGAAGATGAAGTCATGAAGTGATCTGGTGGATGCTGAAGAGTCTGCTCCTGTGTAAATATGACATATTGCTTCTTCCAAAAGCATATGTTTATTTAGCCTCTGCACATCCAACCCAGAGTCCAAAATGTGTGAATGGATGCAAGTGGAGCTTTTCCAGATATCATTTTCAGGATATCCTCTTTAATGTATGTGCAAAAGGGGCTAAATGTGCACTGAAATACTGGCAGAAAAAACACATAATGATGCAAACTGCAATACTTTGGTGAAGTCAGGCACAAACATACCAGCATGTGCTCATAAACGCTCACTACAAGACCTTCGTATGTAGGTAGGCTGTTAGGTTAAAAAGGTGAATATGAGAGAGAACAATGAGGCAATTGGCATTTTCACATGTGTACAAACAAATAGTGTTGCAAAAATGAATATTTCATCCAAATCTGACTGGCATTTGTCTGCGGTTGCCCTATAGGTGGTAGCCATTTCATTGATTGGCTTCCATTTGTTGAAAGACCTGGAGAAATCCTTTCATAATGTGAAGTAACGCACACATCCTGGTCCTTCTACATACACATTCACCCACTTCCTGAATTGAAAATGAAATGCAGCTGTGTTCCCGTCAGCAGTCTGGATCTGGCCGCTCGGCTTTCATGAAAGGAAGATTCCGAGCTTTTCAGTTCCACAATCAGCTGACGGAGATTTACGGCAACTGAAGAGCCTGACAAAAGAGGTGGCATGTGGGAATATGACAGCGCTTCTTTGGGAAGGACTCTTCCCCCACATGAGATTTGTGGATGGAAAAGAAGTTAGGCTAAACCCTGGGAAACAAGCATGTTGCTGAGAGTAAACAAGTTTGTGGGGGGGATTGTTTTTGTGTCCCCTGGCCCTCCGCTACCCGGACCCTAGGGGGAACTGCTTTAATGTCGACTCCAGGGCTGTTTGTCCAGATGTGGGACTCCTGGACATGAAGAGCCCCCAAAGAAACACTGAATTATACCCCATTTCCTCTTTAGACTTTGAAGAATGGCAGTAAAATGGACTGAACAGTGTTTTCTCTCTTTTTCTTACGCAGGGATCCAAGAGGGCACCCAGTGCACTAAATGCAAGAATGAATGGGCACTGAAGACCTCCATAGCTCTGCTCTATGTGCTGTGTTCTCTCCTGACCATTGCTGTTGCTGTGCTCGGATATAAAGGTAAAACAAACCTCACTATGCGAAACAAGTCGCAGCGTGTGGATAATTTTTTTTATTTTTTAAAAAAAGCCCTTAAATTTACATTTTTACATCTCATTTTGTTGGTTTGATCGAGTGTGGTAATCCATGGGAATCAAACAGGCCTGTCTTGTTCCGAAGCTATTGTAATTCACCACAAATGGACTATTTATTCCATTAAATGTGGATCCAATAAAAATTGTTCTGGGGTGGGGATTTGGAAAAGTATGTCCCTATCAAGTTTATCCAGTGCAAATGAAATTTGATTTGTGTCCAAGGTGCTGAGGCTAAGGCTGAAAATGTGCCTTTGTGCCCCTCTGACTCCACCCATCAGCTTCCCCCCACTTTATTTTATCAACCCCCGACCCCCCACCCCCCACCCCGAGCTCGCACCTCTAGTAAGCGTCTTCCATCTTTAGTGTGCCCGAACTTCCTGGTTGCCTCTTTTCATATTTTTCCCAGGTCAGGAAACGGTCTCGCCGTCTTTTGGAGGAATGAACTTTGAATGTTCTTGCCATAATTGTTCTAAAAGCTCCCATGTGTAACTGCCCCCCCGAAATGACATGTTAACATGTGCAGAGTTATCTCTGCCCCTCGTGTACGTTGTAATGTACTTTTTCACACCGTGGACATGGCCGTTCCATGTTGCATGTTTCAGAACAGGCCTAATTAATCCCAGATGAGCCAGCTCGAAGCCAGTCCAGCAGAACCCACTGAAATTGGGTTTTTACTGGCACTGAAGCATTGCTATGTCAAGGGAACCACAGCTGAGGCTAAACACACCCCCGACTCCAGATGGTTAAGTAGTGAGACCCAGATCTATGCACTTAACATGTGTGCCTCCTCCACTGATGACCTACAGACACGAACTCTGCTCAAACTCCGGAATTCGGTGAACTCTTGGGTTCTCCCCTGCAGGTTGGGATATTGATTGACGCAACCCGATGAAGTTGACAAAAAAAAATCCCTGGACTCCAGAGGATTTAAACCCTGTTAATTTCCTTCAAAAGGAGTTAAAACAAGTGCATGGAAATGGCAACCACAATAAGGAGGTGATCTCTGAGATTGCAACAGCCAAATAAGGAGTTTACAGCTTAGACTCAACAGTATTTTTTACTATTTCTGGAAAAGGACGCTGGATTTTACAAGACAGCCCAGCCAGTTTTACACCCACCCACACAAGATCTGGAGACAATACATAACAATAATAGTGAATATTTACTAAGAGCTTCTTGGCCAAAATGAGGTTTTCTTTTCTTTTCTGCAGCCCTGTCGCAACTTTTCTGGAAGCGTGTTATGTTTTTCTCCTTTTTGTTGTAGCGTGATGCAATGAGCCTCTCTGGGAGTGGGTATATTAGCAGCACATGTGGGAAAGGGCCCAAAAAGTGTAGGAGATGCTTGTTTTAGTTTCCAGGCTACATGTGTAAACGTGGGTTAAGAAACAATAAGCGTAGGAGCCGCTTAGTTCTGCATCATTTGTCTTTTGCACTGAATTGAAGGGTCAGTGTGTTGAGAAATGCATTTATACATGTGGAAAAAAAAAGTAGTGGCTGATAATAATGATGCCTGAATGAATTTAGGTGGTTTTAAAATGTGTTTATTTGCTGCAATGTTAGGGGTATTTCTGTGGCGTCTAATTGGCTGCAGAAAGGAAACCCAAACAGCTTTGGTTAAAACATTCATTTTCAATTTGTAGACTCCCCAAGATTTCAGCGCCTGTGACTTAGAGTTGAGTCTGAGGGTGTTTTTCCATAACAGCGAGGCCTTCTTGACTTGCAGTCTGGAAACTGGGTTATAATTTCCTTTGGAGTCTTTGATTTAAGACTCACTTGGATCACTGAACTGGATTTTGAGAAGAAATTCACATAGGGTCTGCCGAGATCGTCACTCCAGCCTCTGTGATTCATGTGCAGGCACATCTGTCTTCCAATACTTCAGAAACACACATCATTATCACAGCTTTTCAGCTAAAAATTCAAATATTTATTTGTTATATAACCTTGGAATTACAGTATAATTATGCTACTTGTGACAGTAAAGTCCATAAAAGATACCGTGGGAAACAATAACTATAGAGTAGCAGACGTGACTGAAACCCCGTTGAGTTTCAAACCTGTACAGATTTAGAGGATAACAATCCTACTCCCCTGTGCATATCTGCAACATTTTAACTGTGGGAAATGAACACATGGGAAATGAACCAGATGCTCACTAAAATGCCACAAAATTAAGAGCTCTGTTAGAGTTCATATGTGGAGATATTGATGGCTTTAACTCAGCTCGTTATGTCTCTCTGGTGAGTCGATCCCCTACCTAGCATAACAGCTGGGGTGCAAGTTCCCACCACCCGAAACCCCTCAGGTCAGAGGACGTGTCCCCCGGCTGGCAATGCTGGTGGTAGAAGTGGGCCGATTCCCTGGAATCCCAGACACATTCCAGAGGAAATGAATGCCAGTGTCGCCTGTGGGGGTGTGAAGAGTCCCTCCTGCCACAGTGTCTGTCTCCACTTTGATCCGCTTGTTTACTGAAGACCCTCCACTTCACTTCCTGTCCATTTCCCAGAGGCTCTCATCAGTGTCTCCCCGTGCACCTCCACCAGCAGCGTCCCTCGCGGAGAGCCCACGCCGTTCCTTGAATCCTTGAATCACGCTTCTTCCTCCCTCCTCTGCCTGTCCACCTCAAACAAATCTAGCCGGGTGATTACATCAGTCAAACCCACCATTATTGCATCCCTACAAGACATGTAGACGCATCTCATGGAATTCGCTTTTGAATTTAAGCATCCCCTGTGATCCCTTTAGATAGTTGATGTCTGTGTTTGCAGGCAATTCCGGTCTTTCGCTAATCTCCGGTTTCTCTTTCAGTGGTGCAACGAGTTGACACTGTGTCTGAAGGCATTGAAAACTATGGAGGAAAAATAACTGCTGTTGAGACCGATCTGAAAAAGCTGGGTAAGTCTCCCGCGCCTGAGTTTGAATTGGCGCGCCTGAGTGTGATGGTGAAAGGTTTATTGCATAAATCTGCCATCTTCAGATGATCAAGCGGGGGAAAAGTCGGAGAACACCACCACAGAGATCCAGGCTTTCAAGAACAACATCTGGACTCTCCAGAGGCAGCTGTCAGCGGTGCAGGAACACATCCACAATGATCAAGCAAAGCTGAGTCAGCTGGAGAACATCGGATCAGACATCCAGAACAACCAGGGCTCCATTCAGGGACGTCTGGACAGCAACACGGCCACCCTGCACACCATCAATGGCACTCTGCAGTCGTACAGCAGCGTCATCGGGGGGCTGCAGGACGACACGATGCGGCTGCAGCGAGAACTGCAGCAGCAGGTGAAACTTCAAGACCAGGCTCTTCTCAGCATCAGCAGCCTCAACTTCACCCAGGCCCAGCAGAGAAGCCTCATCACCGTCCTACAGCGTTCCGTGGACGACACCAGCCAGGCCATCCAGAGAATGCGCAACGACTTTCAGAGCCTCGAGCAGACGGCCCGACAGACACGCACGGATGCCGCGTGGCTCCGGAGTAAGGTGGAGAACCTGCAGGTTGTGGCCAATAACGTGTCGGCTCTTGCGAAGGCCAACAACGACAGTCTGGAGGAGGTGGGTTCGCAGATCGCTGCCATTGCCGGCGAGATCCAGAACACCAGCAGCCTGGCTGAAGCCCACGACCAGACCCTGAGAGAGGTCTTAGACCAGCAGAGAGACTTCAGCAACCTCACCTCCACTAAATTCGACCGGCTGGAGGGGCGTCTGGATGAGTCGGAGGAGAGCATCGACCGCGTGACCGGCAATATCAGCTTTACCACGCAGCTGCTGGGCTCTATTAACCTGAAGTTAAACGAACTGCGCACTTGCTCCGAGACCGTCGGCCGCCACTCAGACTTCTTACTGAATCTCAATAATAGCATGACAGACGTACGGACAGATGCAGCCGGCCTGAGGACGCAGCAGGAAGAGCTGGCTTCACGTTTGGATAAGGAGGTTACCAACCTCTCTTTTGTCATGGAGGAGATGAAACTGGTGGACACAAAACACTCCCAACTCATCACCAACTTCACAATTTTAAAGGGTGAGACATGAGTTACAATGTTTGTTTACTAACAAGGGTCCTTTTAAGTGTAGCAGATATCCATATTCTGTGAGCATAGGACAAAGATAAGGAAGGGAAAAACAATAAACTAGCGAATATGACTCCATGCACCAGTATTTTAGCGACCTAGTATTTTGTTAAATATGTCATATTTTCTGACTTTTTTAGGTCCTCCTGGGCCCAGAGGGCCAAAGGGGGACAAAGGATCTCAAGGACCACCTGGCCAGCCTGGTCAAAAGGGAGAGAAAGGGGAGAAAGGTGCCTCTGGGATACGAGGGCCACGAGGAGAACAGGGTATTTCGGGTCCACCGGGCCTACCAGGGTCAAAGGGTATGACAGGTGTACCCGGCAGCCCTGGGACCAAGGGCTCACGGGGATCTGGAGGAAGGGCTGGTCCTCCTGGAGCAAAAGGAGAACCAGGTTCTGCTGGTTTACCTGGACGAGATGGACAGCCTGGTCCTCAAGGAGCACAAGGTCCTCAGGGCATCAGAGGGGCAATGGGGCCACCTGGGGAGCAGGGGCCAAGGGGACTGCTAGGACCAGTAGGCCCTCCAGGGCCACCAGGACCACCTGGGTTACCAGGGGTTCCAATACGCGGTCCAGTACCTCCTGTAGGCCCGGTGTCTATGCAAGATGAGGCTGTAAACCCTACACTGTGGGCACCAGGTAAGTACTCTAACAGCACACGGACAGGAAAAAACTAGTTGTTTTGTTCATCTAGAAAATCACATAACTAAATGTACAATCCATTAAAAAGTTCCCAACTAATCCCACTCTGTACAGTAGGGGGCAGTAGAGGAGAGGGTTGTAAAAATGCTTACATTGCATTGGCAGAAAACCAACAGCTCTCGGCTCATTTTTGTTTTTAGCTCGATGTTGTTTTTTAAATTAGCTGCAGCAAAGTGATTTTTGAAATTGTTTTCAGCTGTGCAAAGACAAGTGATAGCCTCTCTCTGTACATGGTATCAAGCTCGCGCATGACTAGTTCATAATCTAGCAACTTTGACAATATTGTGCATTTGGTCGTATTAAAAGAGATCATTGTTTTACAGGTTGTCCTCTTGAGTGGCTGAATCACAGGGACAAATGCTACTTTTTCTCCAAAGACCTGCACAGCTTTGACGATGCAAAGACAAGTTGTGAATTAATGTCTGCATCCTTGTTGATCATCAACGACAAAGAGGAACAGGTGAGCAACTGACAGTTACTGCAATAAGCATGTAATGAAGGGAACTGATGTCTGTCCTTATCCTGGCACAGAAATGGCTGAGGAAGCAAGTCCAAGGGAAAGGCTACTTCTGGATGGGTCTGACTGATAAGGACGAGGAGAGTGTTTGGCGCTGGCTAGACGGGACGCAGCCTGCTTTCACGTCAGTAATGAACGTGTCAAACACGACCGTTATCTGCTGTTCCTGCCCCCCCCCAATAAATAAATGCAAACAACATCACTTGTCTGTAGAGTAATAAGGGTTCAGTCAGATTGCAGCGTTAGATCCAGACTGTAATGTGGTGTCGGTTGCCTGCAGAATGTGGAAGCCCGGTCAGCCGGACAACTGGAACCACGGTCACGACATCAGCGGTGAGGACTGTGCGGGGCTCATCCACGAAGCGCTGTGGAACGATTTCTTCTGTGAAGATCTCATAAGCTACATCTGCCAGAAGGAACTGGAGCAATGTAGGTGAAATGGCTTAATTGTTCTCCGCGTTTCCTGAAAATGAGGCCTTCACTTTTTCCTGCTTTTGTTTCATGCAGCGAGACCTCTGGGTTCATAGCAAAGTCTTGAAGGGGAACTGGCAGGGAGCAGCTACGCGGCCTCTGTGTGGCTCCGGTCTGCCGACACGGCGCATGCGGGGTCGGTACGGGCAGCGGAACAGGACAATTCTTGACTTGAGCCCAGGGCTGCTGCAGCTGATGCGTCTCCGGTGTTGAAGGGAAGCCTTCATCCTCCGGCTGTAGCGCAATCAAAGAAGGACTTCTGGTTTTTACTGAATTATATCTGAAAATATTTTGTTTTTGTTTTGTATTCCATGTGCAACTAAATATCTGAATGTATATTTTATTACACAAGTTTGTAGGAAATGATCAATTCTATGAATCCAGGATATAGAGCACCTTTTTATGCTGAAGTCATCCTAAAATGGTGCAGAATGATGCAAAATGTAGAACCGTTGCTGTAGAGGAAGAGTCGGTGAGTGCTTCCATCACGTCTTCCTTTAGGAGTAGCAATGAAGAGTACAGAAGATTTCATTCATGTGGAGATTTTATCTTTTGTGAGTAATCCAAGTTCTTTTCTGCTTTAATATACATGATTATATGGATCGTATGTGCCTTTTTCTGCACTCAGGTACCGTTTACTGTTACGAGAAATGAAATATTTTAGAATAAGTAATAAAAGAAGCTGAAGGAACCAAATAAACAGAAAAACTCACAGGTCGGTTGTCGTTTTCTACATTTTCATGCCAACAAAAAAAAAACAATTGAGGTCACAAAACTCACAAAGTACTGAAGAATTTACTTTATTGATTTTCACATTTGTTCGTGTGGATTGAAATATTATCCAGTGACTTGACCTTTGCTTTATTCCTCCACTAACCCAGATTACAAGAAAAAAGGAGATTTTCTGAGATAATCCTGGGCTACAGTTCACTAACATTTCCCCTCAATCGTGTCACATGCTGACTTCCTGCTTTGCATCAGATCCGATCAAGTCTCTCCTCCAGCTGCGATAGCACCTTTGGACGGAATCCAATCATCTTTCTGTCAACACCCGACAACACAAAACACAAGACTGCGAGCGTTCGCCACAAACGCTGACGCGAAGCGCATCAATCTGATGTTTAAGACGCCATCTTGTAAATTAAGCCGACACAGGAGACATGAGAGCGACATTAAAGAGCTAAGCGGACAAAATGTTAAGTGTATGAGAAACCACGGGATTCATACAGACGTACACAAAAGAAGCAGCGTATTGTCTAAATGTAGGTTTATTCTTGAGGTATGAAAGAACCAAATACTTGACATCCCAATGGGGTTTTTTTTTCTTTTAACCTGCCAATCGCCTCGGCTGGGCTCAGTCCAGGAGAGAGGGACAGGTATGTTTCTTATGTGAAAAGGTGCAGCGAGGCCGGCGAGAAGAATAAATAACCCAAGATGATCATCAGCTTCCGTCTCAAGTGCCCACAGTGCTGGAATGGTAAACGTGTTTCCACTTAGACGGTAAAGCTCCTCTCTGTCCCGCTCGGGGGAACAACGTTGCCAAAGATCAAGCATGGGAGGTGATGGCGGCGTGGAGGCGGGGCCTGTTTAGTCGTCCTTCTCCACTACGACCTCTCCGTGAAGCACCCTTCTTCTCTGCCGCAGCATGTGAAAGTAGAGCTGAGGAAACACTGGTGACACAATGCACCCCCCCCCGACATTTATCAGATTGTCATTTCATAAGTTCACATCAAATCCGATGGCAAAATCAATCTCCTTACGTGGGATGTAGGACAGCATGATGACGATGAGGCAGTAGTAGTAGTCGAACGACACGTTATACAGGTTGGGGAGTCTCATAGAGTACATTCCAGTTCTGCGCACGAACGGCAGAGCAGAGTAAATGGTCATCAGCTCCCCAACGACTCCCACAGGGTAAAAGACGATGAAAAGGTTGTATCTGCGGGGGAAGGGGACACACAATTTCCACTCAGAAACTTCTCAAAATCACATGTATGTTAAAACAGACAGGACTAGATGCCAAAACACACACACGCCACACTTGGATGCACAATTCAGACCAAAGTTGCAGCTCCAGCTCTATAACGTATGCATTTAAGTTTACATCGACGTCGTAGGACGCCACTCTCTGGTGAGCAACAGCGTTTCAAACTCAGCGTCCAGATTCCGCTCAGCCGTGCCGATATTTGGCGGTTTTCTTGTAGTTGTTGGAAATCTATCGGCAACTTTTAACTTTCTCGAAAAGTTGAAGGACGGACAGAAAGCGTGGACGCTCCAAAAAACACATCGATGTCTGGACGATGATTTAGAAAGAATCAGCATGGCTCAGCGGGTCTGTAGCCAACATTCATGCAAGGTTATTGGTGGGATTATTACCACAGACACAAAAATCCATTAATGGAGCGCCAGGGGAAAAACGAGGCTGGGTTTAAGTAGAACACCCAGGTGGAAAAGACTGTTGCCCGGCCTCATCTCTTGGATGAGTGATGGAGCCCCCAAAAACTCCAACAAGCTCTGGGCCACCAGCTCAGAAAGCCCTGCTCTTAACCAACCAGTGGGAGGCTCTTTACCTCCCGTTATACCATAATATCCCCAACACCGTCACTCTGGGTGACAGAGACTCTCCACTCAGTCCAGACCGCAGCGGCGGCTCGGGGGAGTGTGTCAGCGGATGCGAGTGAATCTCTGGACACACATTCCATGACCAAAACAGATGGTCTTTAAAAACGGGAGCAGCTGAACTTGAGCCACCCCCCCCCCCAGGGGCCTGGCATCTCCTCGGTGCTTTAAAGAAAGACACGAGGCGTGTGGGGAAGGCCCCAGATTCAACACCCAAGACGAGCAAGCGGATCGCTCTCGAGGTGATCACACGACTCGCAGAAGCAGGAATAATAATAAAAATAGTTTTATATTGATCTCCTCTCCTCAGAATAATCTCTCGCCTTGTGGGTGATGTAATAGGCGGGCTTCGGCGTCACGGGTCAGACGCTCGGTCCGTGGCTGTAGCCGTCGGTGTCTACAGCTGATGGCCGTCTCGGGTTTCAGCTACAGTAGCAGAGAGGCATGACACTAACGCCATGACATCACTCGCAGCGTTATCAGGAAGGAACATCCGGACTCATTTTGCACAACGGTTATTATTTTCACCGTCGACTCCGCTGACTCGCTTCAACATAAGAACGCAGCAGCATGCTCGCATGCACAAGCCACTCCGGTCGCTCCACCTGGCCCATTTGATGAAGAACGGCAGGTGGTGCAGCAGCTTGAACGTGTAGTACGAATATCTGGTAATTTCCGTCAACGTCCACACGACCAGGAATAGGATTACGCTTTCTTCATTCTGGATCTTGATTCAAAAACACCATCAATACCACAGGAAGGAAACGCGTCTTTACACGAGCCACACCTGACGTGTGATGCTGTGAAATGAAAGTTAGAGGAGAGCGGAGGGAATGGGCAGAGGGACGGTCACCTGTCGGATGCTGCTGGCGATAAACCAAACCATGAAAATCCGTGAGAAGACTTGAACCCCAGTGACGATCACGGATGTCCTCACAATTCCTGCAAAACAAAAGAAAGCGGCTGCAGAGACGAGGGCACCCACGTAAATGTGGTTACCTTTTATTACAATTGCAGTCCTAAACATACCGATGGCGCAATGTCCCACCTGTAAGACAGGACACATTAGACGTTAACTTGGACGTAAAGCATTTTAATAAAAGTAAAAAAAAGCAACGTGCTACGTGTCTAAACTAAATGATTTTACTAAAAATACCCAGAATCCTACCCTGGTACTATTTTGCTGCCCAGAAAATTCCTCTGAATCTTGCGTAACACCCCCATCATCGCTAAAAGTGCATAATAAACTCCACGGCCCGGCTGACGGCTGTTTTATGTAAACGTATACGATACATATGCGCGTGCACTTCTGTGAAAAGGACTGCGACGAAATAAGCAGCGTGATAACGGCAACTGTGAAACGTGCCCTTGTTTGGACCCTCAACGACAGCAACAGACCAAGAAGGTTCTTTAAAAGAGGACGGTGTTGATATTGTTCTTACCTCAACTAATGCGAAGGTCTGGAAAAACTTGAGCGTCCGTGCTATACTTCTGTACAGACCCTTGTGTGTTCCTTTCTGGATGTAGAAGCGCATCATGGCCATGGCCAAAACCAGCCACCTGCAGATCCAAACAGGAAGCATGACCTATCAGGTTGGGGATAAATATTCCCTCGCCACAGATTCAAGTCCAAAATAGTAAAATCTTCCAAAAAAATAGCAGTAATTTGTGTTTAAGTGTGAATTCTTGAGGCACTTATTTCTAATCAGGATTAACAGGGAGAGAGGCTGGAATACACTCACCACAGTGCACACGCACACGGACATGGGTGCAATTTAGAGACTCCAGTCAATGGAACCTTTTTGGTCTTTGGGAGGAAACAATATAGGTGCACTTGTGATTTTAATCTATTTGTCACGACAGTTTCCCCTGAAAATCACACTCAATCACCAAGTGCGACCTTTGTTTTTAAACTGGAAATCTGTCCATTGAGCAGTTTTAATGTCCCAGACCTGGGCTCCAGTGTCAGAGGAGCCCGGCTATACTTATCACTGCAACTGTCGGCAGCGCTGCGGGCCTCTGACGCCGCAGTCAGCCCTATTTGGACACGGCTGCAGCCACCGGCGCGCCACCCTCCCCGAACACTCATTCATTTCCAACACTCGCTCCAAATATTTCCGTTTTGTCTTCTTTTCGGTCAGAAACCCTCACACAAACACCCATACACCCATCTGAGCTGGAACTGACGGCCGAGCGCGCTGAACAGGCACTTTGGGTTTGACACACAGTCCTATAAACAGCAACACACGCTCATGGAGCGGCGAACTTGCGCCTCCTATTAAAAGCCGACGGGGGGCCACAAGTACGCGCTTACCCGGCCGTCATGGCGATGTTGTAGAAAGTGAGCCATGCCGTAGCGAGGGCGCTTTTCGTTCTCTTCTTGTTGTTGTTTTCCTTCTCCTCAACCGCGCCGTCCTCCTCGCTGGACGCCATGGTACCGGGGGCAGGGTGGGGAGATCGGGAGGGGAGCTGACAGCTGGGGTGGGGAGGGAGGAGGGCAACCGCGGGGTCAAACATCCATCTATTCGGCCCCTTGCGCGGTGCTGGTACTGCGAGTGCGCCACCTGCCGGCGGTCTGGAGGCGGTGTGAACGCATTTTACCACAAACTTCAACCGCTTACAAGACGTAGCAAAGCATGAAGTTGGATTTACTGGACATTTTAAATGTAATATTGTTCACACCAAATTATTATTGATTAAATGCATCTGCTAAAGATAAAGGACATATTATACTCAGAGTTGGTGACTTATTGACAAAATTGGGGGGGGGGGGGGGCACATATTAAATGTGCTTTTACTCAAGTTTAAGGTCATTTCCTTAGTCATGGTTACTAGCCTAAAATTGGTGCTTGGAGTTATTTTAAGTGCTAACACTCATAGAATTTATTAATTTACATTATGTTTGTTTGCCACTAGATGGCAACATTTAATTGGCCGATCTCAGGTTGTTGGAATAAAGACTGAATTGTGAGTTTCGTGGAGTACACACATGTTTATCATTGTGTAAAGTTTGACAGACTGTTTGGATCCGTTATAGAGAGCAGCGAGCCAGCCAGACATACATCCTCTCACACAATGCCTAGTGCAGTGTAAGCAGTTGGGCGAGCGGAGAGCCAGGGCTGTGGTGTGTGGAAAATGCTGGTGGAGGCACACAATGCATTGGTCTGAGGCCTGCCCTGCCCTGCCCTGCCCTGAGAGGGACAGGGGCTCACCTCGCTGCGACAACAGCCCCATCTCTCTCCCTTCTTTTTCTTTTTTGAGCTGCCACAACATGGGCTCAGGGGGAACACTGAAGTTTGCCCTGTGTGAGGTGCTGCAGTTTGCAGGTCTGTGCGTGCCACTTTTCATCGTGATGCAGAGGTTCGCCGTCATTGTGGCAATGGCCAAAAGCTCAGCGCAGCCCCCCGGTGATGGCAGCACAGCCTACTGGTTGATTGTGGCCTCCTCTGTTGCCTATATCACCTCCACCACCCTGTTGGTCTGGGTACCCCTAAAGTACATGGTTTTTGTGAAGAAGAAGTTCCTCATTGGGAGGAAGAAGTGGTAAGTTCCTCGTGCTGCTGCATAGCTGGAAACTGACCACCTGAACAGGCCTGTCGGTGATTGTGGACTGCGCTTGGCTTGGAAATACCATGAGTTAGCAAGTCCTGCATCGCCTTTGTCTTCCTTCCTTACTTTTTTGTCTCTGTATCAGGAGGCCTGTGGCCCTTGTTTATGTGATCCTGGCTACATTACCCTGCTTTGCCTTTCTCATCGCCAGCTCTGAGGTATAATATGTTTCTTGAATATTATTCCTTTTCTTTTATTCATTCTGGTAATCTTTTTTATTTGGTCTTGATTCAAGAGTTTTGTATTGTAAATGCTTTTTGGGTGACTGGAACTTTACATATGAGGCTAGTTTTGCATAAAATTCTACATGAGTGGATACAAGGTGTTGATTTCTTAGGGACATTTTACATCTACGGGCCATGGATATCAACCTTATGGCTAAAGAGCAAGTAATAAGCTTGGCTCTTCTTCCTGCCCTGGTCACCCTCGTCAAATCCCCCATTCATTAGGCACATTTTCCCCTCCTTGCTGATCAGGTGCTATTTGCAGTTTTGCATTGCTCTTGTTAGAGTTTAAGATGACCACTAGCGACTTTACATGAGAGCAATGACTATATGAGTAGTCCTGACCTGCCCCATGAACCTATTTCTCTCCTCTAGAATGAAATCTCCTCCATTCTGATGTTACTTTGGCTGTTTACTCAGGTCCAGATAAATAACGACATCAAACATGACACGTTCATGGAGATCCCCGTGTCGCTGGTCCTGTTCTCTCTCATCTGTATTGACGTTGTGGAAAGGATACGCCACTGCAGGCTGACTGGCCAGGGTGAGCGCAACGTTCGAGTGACACGTTAGCCAAAGCGCTCATACAGTGCTTTGGCTCCTGAACTTTCCTTTCCCAACTGCTACGGTGATGTCTGCCAGGCTTTACATTGCAGAACCTCAGCCAACGCTACTGAGATTGCACAGGAGGTTCCAGAATCTGATGGTGGGAGGACATTATGATGATATAATTCTCATGTTAGGCTGATGAAATGCAAAATAATGGCAAAAGTCAACCTATCTTCACCAAACAACATGCGGAACATACACATACAGTCCTAAAAAGGCATTTCATAACTTTTTAGATAGAACTCATCTAAATAATTACGAAAATAATTGCTTTCGTAGGCTGCGACTGTTATCTATTAAAGTCAATGACATGAGACAGCTGAAAGGGGCGCTGCTCTTCTGAAGTTATAATAATTATAACACATTTAATTCCTTAATTAAACTCCTTATTCCTTCTAAAATCATTTAAAAGCTTTGAATTTTGCAGTCTGGTTTGGCCCTTAAAAATGGGCCGTACCAGAATGTGAATCCCGGGTATAGAGATGTCATCAGAACTCCCAACTTTTGACCCCTCGGAGATAAATGTTAGTGCAAATGGAGGACATGAGCAGGAAATTTCATCCACTTCTTGTAACATAGTGCTGACCTGACAAAACCTTATTTTTCTTAATGGGTGGGGGTGGGGGGTGTAAAGCATTTGTTTCAAATGTGCAGCGAAAAGGTGACCTTATTTAATCAGAATGGCACCTTATAGGTCTTTGTTAACACAATGTGTTCTGAGAAAACAGAATTAAGAAATGAAATTGAAACAAACGCGCCATACATGAGCAGAATAAATAAACTTTTATCTGACTGATCTGGTCAAATCTCCTATTTTTTCCCCCAGCAAATGACTTGGAAAGAGATGCAGACATCCCAACCACTCTTCTCACACATGTGGAACAGGTAATGCCCGTAACCCCCATTGCACCAGCTGTGACTGGACCAGTGGCGCCCAGACAAGGGGCCCAGAATCCGATTACACCAGGACCCAATCAGCTCAATGACAGGAGCCAGAACGGAGCAGGTGCTCGGCCAGAAACCAACGGAACGGTCCCGGGAATACCAAATAATCCTGGGAGACCGTTTAACTCCTCTGCACTCAGCTCCCAGTCAGGGAGCACCACACCCTTCCGCATACCTCCGTACGCCTACACGGGTCCGCTGAGATTCTTGTGCGCCAGTGACGCCCGAGCAGATGTATTTGTGGACAGCTTCATGTTCTGGATGGACACAGTGGAGATGGTGAGGGTGGCAGGACACCCCCTGGTCTGCTACTCCGGCTGGGTGTTCCCCATCTACGTCTTCAGCTACCTGTCATGCCTGCGCGTGGTGGTCATGCCCCACAGCCCGCTCCTGTCCTCCCTTGGGGTGGTGGTGCAGGATTTACCCTTTTTCTTTGTGCGAGTTGGTCTCACGGCCTTCTTTGGCTTCGTCACACCCATCCTCTACCTGATGAAGAACCTACTGGTTTGCCTGGCCTTTGTCTATTTCAACTTCATGACTAAGCTGAGGGTTTTTAACACCGAGCGGATGGTCTTTTGAGAGCAACGACTCCTGATGCGATTTGTTAACAGGCATGACCACACTCGGTTGGGGGGGGGGGGGGGGGGGGGTAATGTTTAACGGTACAGAAGATCGTGTCTCAAGTGTTATGCGTCATCAACTTTTATACCTATACTTTTTCAAACCTGTTATTTTTCTACAATGATTCAGTGCGGTAATTTGCATTTTTCTTTGCTTTGTTGTATCACAAGAGAACCACGCGTGAGTTTGTATCGCTGATATATTTTGATAAAATCAATAAAGCAAAATATCCAATGATGGTGTGACCCTGATTGGCAATAAACAGCTATGGATGGATGGATGGATGGATGGATGGATGGATGGATGGATGGATGGATGGAATCAGGAGCTTTCGCAACAGCATCACATGCTTTCCTGTGACCCTGCCTACTCTTTGCCCACAACACAACGAGCCATCAAAAAGTAACCCCACATAATTAACATTAGAAATGAATCAAATCTGCGGCAAAATATGCAAGTAAGGACAAAGTGAACATCAGATCGGTTTTCATTTCCCACCATAGGAAGCAGGATTTCCTCTTGTCATTGCTCTGTACTTGTCTGGTATCATCATTGTTCTACTCTCACACACCTCCTGGGTACTACTACTCCGCACTAAAACACATACATCAGCATCATTCTCCAGATCTGAATGCCTCTTGTTTTACAGAGTTGCTTTTCAAATTAATCTCACTGGTTGACCTCTATTGTGTAGCATCAGCTAAGGCTGAAACTCTGCATACACTTCAATATATTTGGTTAATTTATTGCAGCTATTCATCAACCAGTTGGCCTTTGTGATAATTTGCAGAATTTCAGTGATGATCGTTGTTGATCTTTATTTTACAGACACATTTACAGACAAAATGTAACAGCATGTTTCCCCACTTCCTGGCTTGCTACAAAAAAAAAAGCACATGGAAATTGCCGTTGACCAGCCTCGGTTGCTCATGTGACAGGATGTCCATCAGTGTGATGGGGGAGGCAGCATGTCTCCGTAGCTCTATGTCACACACCTTTGCACGCGGAAGATCACATTTCCCATATCTTGAAAACTCTCCGCAGCCTCATCCACCACTTTGAGCAAACAGCGCCGAGGACAATGCTGCCGTGTTTGAGTTCTGCTGTGGTCCTCGGGCTCCTGCAAGTCTTCTGGATTAGTGCAGCAATGGGTATGTGTCCACCTCTAAATATACAAGATCAGTGGAAAACTCATCAAAACTCTGTTCTCCTCTTCTGTTTCAGACACCGGATCTTTCCTGATTTTCAATGAGAACCACAAAAAGTGCATAAAGGTGGAAAGTCCCACCTCGATCACGGTGGCCCAGTGCGATCCACGTGCCAAAGATCAGCAGTTTCGCTGGGCTTCCGAATATCGTGTCCTGAGCCTCAAGCTCCAACTCTGTCTGGGAGCCGAAGCCCTTAAAGACTGGGTAAAAGTCATCCTCTTTGAATGTGATGAAAGCAGCCAACTCCAGCACTGGGAGTGCAAGAACGACACCCTTTTTGGTCTGAAAGAAAATGACCTGCACTTAAATTGGGGCAACTTTAATGAAAGAAACATCATGATTTACAAGGGTTCGGGGTTGTGGAGTCGTTGGAGGATTTATGGTACCCAGAATGACCTTTGCTCCAAGGGGTTCCAAGGTAAGAGTTGCGGATATGTAGGCTATAAAGATTAATAGAAATTTCTACTAAATAATGAAATTTACACAGAAATGTAACTGTAATTTAAGGGGACTGCAACAACTAGATTGATTAGATCAAAATAATTTGTCCAGGAAGTATTCCTGTCGGTTCTTAGATGTCAGCTGTCAGATGGATGGTGTGGAAGGACTTTACTCCATACAGAATAATTTTTAAGTTTGGACTGAACTGGAAAATAAACAATGTTGCTAAGTTGTTGTCATGTAAACAAACAAAAAGGAAACCCCTAAATCCTCTCATCCTTTGTCTCCTCAGAGATTTTCACACTGGGCGGGAATGCCTTCGGAGCTCCTTGTCAATTCCCCTTCAAGTTTCAGACAAAGTGGTATTCTGAATGTACCAAGGATGGTCGCTCTGATAGACAGTTATGGTGTGCTACAGACAGAGATTATGACATGAAAAAAAAGTGGGGCTTTTGTCCCACTGAAGGTAAGTGCAAGTAACACATAACTAACATTTGCAAGAGTTATCTTTGCTTTGAGGAGGTCAGTGCTGACAGGTCTGGTCTTTGACCCCATCTCCAACAGCAGAGCAGCATTAACGCTTCCTTTCAAGTTGTCAACACAGCATTGTCCTTGTTTTCCCTCTCACCAGCCCTCCTTTCTCCTGACACAGCTCTTAAACTGGGGCAGGAAAGAGAAGATCCAAAGCAAACCTCAGTTTTACGGAATATTTCTTAAGCAGAAAACTCATCATGTATCAATGGATAATCTGCTATGATCCCACATTTGTGCCATCTTTTACTCCTATTTATGTTCCTTTTACTGTTTTATCATTACCAGTAAAGTTCCATTAACTAGCATTCTAGGAATATGACCTAACTTCTGCCACCACAGTGACATTTGCAGGATCTCCAGTCACCAGCTAGCATCTAACTACAGTAATGTTCCAGATTAATAACACAAGCATTCAACATTCCAGAGCGTGGAATTTTAACTAGAATTTCAGCTGCAATAACTTTTTTAAAAATCAAATATTTACATTTTGTCGCTTTGTCTTGGCAACATGCAGGAACTTCAGGCTGGGACACCGACCCAGTCACGGGGGTTCAGTATCAGAGGAACGCACAGTCAGTATTGAGCTGGCATCAGGCCCGGAAAAGCTGCCAGCAGCAGGGTGCTGACCTGCTCAGCATTGTAGAGCTACACGAACAGTCGTACATCTCAGGTACAACGTCAAAAATGTCCATTATCGGGCTTGTTATGGAAGCTTTCAGTGCATGTTTGCATTGATGCAGGGTTGACAGCATTTCTGGGGACATCTCTGTGGATTGGACTAAACAACTTGGATTTTGAGACTGGATGGCAATGGAGCAACGGAAGTCCATTCAGATACTTAAACTGGGCCCCAGGTTAGTGCCCGTATCAAAGCAAAAGAACCGATATATTTTAATTGGTGTTTAAATAATGAAGGCATTAAGCCTTGCATGTTTTGGTCACTTACCTAAAGTAGATACAAATGACAGTTTCTTCAACATTTTGTGGTTCTTCGATGAAGATTGAGCTTCCGTAGTGCTATAACTGCTTAAGCAGGGTAAAATGGTTAACAAAGAGCTGTATGAAAATATGATTTTAACTTTTAACTATATTTTATATTGAGAAAAAGCTAAAAATCAATTAACTCATGTATTGATGTTTCACAAGGTCATCCTTCATCACAGCCTGGGCTGAGTTGTGCAACCCTGAATGCTGGAAAAGCCTCAAAGTGGGAAAGCAACGCATGCAACAAGAAACTCGGTTACATTTGCCGCAGAGGAAACTCAACAGAACTGCTCCCGTCACTAAGTAAAATGAAATATACTGCTGGCAATCAGATTTTACGCATCTGCGACTTTGAATGTGTCTCGATTACCATTTTTTGGCCTCTGTCTTCAGCCAAAAACCAGCCCAGCTTCTGTCCCAATCACTGGGTTCCATATGCGGGTAACTGCTACCACCTGGAGAGGAATAAAATGATGTGGAGGGATGCTCTGACTGCATGTCACAAAGAAGGAGGAGACCTGGCCAGCATTCACAACATAGAAGAACAGAGCTTCATATTTTCCCAGTCAGGATACTGTAAGTAAAAGTGGTTTAAGGACACAGATAGGGAATATCTTGTAAACAAATAAAGCACAACTGTAACAAGTGCTTGTGCCTTTTCTTCCTCTTAGTGCCAACAGATGTGCTCTGGATTGGGCTGAACGATCAAAGGAACCAGATGCTGTTTGAATGGTCTGATCGCACCCCAGTTAGCTTCACCTACTGGCAGAGCGATGAACCGTCTCATGCCGTCAACCTTCAGGAGGACTGTGTCCTCATCAGAGGAAAGGTAAGACTCACAACTGTCCAGTAAGAATGGATTCACTGCAACAGTAATAAACAGAGTGGTTGACACAGGAAGGGAGGTGGGTCGATCACATGTGTGAGAAGATGTATGGATACCTCTGTAAGAAGAAGGCGTCCACCAGACCAAATGGAGGCATTCAAGAGGATGTCAATCCAGGCTGCAAACTTGTGCGTGAGGCAATTCCCCTTTAAGTATCCAAATCTTATTTCGGATTCATTCTTACTGTTTTTTTCCCACCCAGGGCTGGATCAGGTTCCACTCTTATTGTTACAACATTGGATCGGAGAAAAAAACATTTGACGAGGCGACCCAGGCGTGCTCAGCACTTGGTGCTTATTTAGTCGATGTGGCTGATAGGTAAGATGACACGAAACGAAATTGGGTTCATTTTGAGGTTATTAAGGTCATATTTACGCTTATATATATGTTTAAATGCAGATATGAGAACGCTTTCTTGGTCAGTACGGTGGGTTTGAGACCGGAAAAGTATTTCTGGACCGGCCTTTCCAACACAGCTGACAAACACCTCTTCAAATGGACGACCAGAAGGAAAGTCACATTCACCAACTTTAACATAGGCATGCCAGGTACATAGCATCTATCTTTAGCTTTGTGTCAAGATATATTTTTTTAAACAATTTTAATAATCCATCACATTTTGATGAAAATGTTTGTTTTAATAAAAACTTGGAATGAAAAATCTTCAAAATTGGAAAAAAAAAACAAACATCTGTACTCTATTCATTTACACTGGTGTGCTTTATAAAAAGACAGAAACCAAGGGTGCGTTGCCATGACGACTGGGGTTTTCGCTGGACTGTGGGATGTGGTCAGCTGCAGCAGTAAGGAGAAGTACATATGCAAGAAACCAGCAGAGGGAGTGCAAGTCACGACCGTTCCACCCACCACCCCCCCTTTGAGCTGTGAGTCTGGTTGGACCCCCATTAGCAACAGAAACGTCTGCTTCAAAGTAAGAGAACCAATGCGATCATCCTTAAAAATCTGGAACGGTGTGTCAGATGTTCATTTCTCTTTTTTTAATTCAACATATAGATTTTCAAAAAGTCCTCCCAGCTCAAGAAGACTTGGCAGGAAGCTCTGGACTTCTGCATTGCCATCGGTGGAAATCTACTGAGCATACACAGCCCGAAGGACATGCAGAACGCCCGGTATTATAGTTTAACAACTGGTTAGGCTCAGCTGTGCATTTATCCAAATGAGTGATCATTGTTTCCTGTCGTCATCCAGCTTTTCTTTATCGAAATCTGCGTGGATCGGCCTCAGCCTGAGTGCCAGTAAAGGTTTTGTGTGGAGTGATGGTTCCGCTGTATGTAGCACTTTATTGTTGCCATAACCGTCTTTGCTATACGTCTCAATATAATCTCAAACTTAACGAAGTGTATCTCTAAACAATTAGTCCGAATATGAGAACTGGGGCTACGGAGAACCCAACAACCACAATGACAATGAGCACTGTGCAGAAATCCTTTCATATGGTGGGCAAAACTGGAACGACGTCCACTGTGACACCTACAATGACTGGATCTGTCAGATACGCAAAGGTAAACTCAGATCTTTGAAGGGTCCCAAACCAGCTGTGCCTCTTAGAAAGTCACAGTTGTTATTCTGTGCTTGTAGGTACAACTCCCAAACCTGAGCCTGTCAGAGTTTTGGAAGGTAAGGTATCAACATTAGCATCATAGCATTAGGATTTAATAAATTATGCATGTATTAGCATTGTTTACCGAGCCTCTAGATCACTGGCAGTCTTTTTCTTTAATGCTGAACCATGGGTACCCTTTTCCAGTATACAACAACACAGAAGATGGATGGATTATATACAACCAGACACAATATTTCATCAACAATGAAAACTTAGACATGGAGTCAGCAAGAGACTTCTGCAAAAAGAACTTTGGTGACCTTGTGATCATTACAGGGGAGAGTGAGCGAAAATTCCTTTGGAAAAAGGCAAGAAATTCAAGTTAACCACATAGCTCAATGTCCAAATTACACAAAATAACCTGAGTTGTACCTTTGTCTGCCAACAGATATCCAGAGGCACCGAAGGGCAGTACTATATCGGTATGACTGTAAATTTGGATAAATCCTTTAGGTAAGCCAAAAAAAACCCAAAAAACAGTATTCTAAATAGGTCTGATCTTTATTACAATCCAAAATCTCAAATGTTAATGTTGCTCCTTTCTTACCTCTATTTAGTTGGGTGGATGGTTCTCCCGTTACCTACACTGCATGGGAAGCCAATGAGCCCAACTTTGCTAATAACGATGAAAACTGTGTGACAATTTACAAAAGCATGGGTGAGTCAGACCACAACATGCAGATTTTGTAAAGTTAAACATTAAATATCATCATTTGACGGCTTCACTGTGCACTCATGCAGGGTACTGGAATGATATTAACTGTGGCAGTGAGCTACCGTCTATTTGCAAAAGAAGCAGCAACTATGTCAACACAACAATGGCGCCGACTGTTGTCCCAACCGGAGGATGTCCTCCAGAATGGGAAGCTTTCAGTGGAAAAGTAATGAATTAACAAAGAATCCAAGTCCTATGTTAAAAACACAGCTTAGATTTTCTTTTCTCACTTTTTCACACAGTGTTACAAGTTTTTTGTGGGAAATGGCAAAAACTGGCAAAATGCCAGGTCACATTGCCTGAACCAAAGAGGAAATCTGGTTTCCATCCTCAATGAAAAAGAGGAAGGTAAACACACGTGTCCTTTGTGGTGTTTCTTATGGACCAGTTCTTTCTAACATAAAAGTTGACCCTGCTTTTTTTCACCATGATCTTAGTCAAACAGGATTGCTTTAAAGAAAAATAATAATTAAAAGTTTGATCAAAGGGAAGCTTGGAGCTGCATGTTGATTTTAATGTAGAGATACCATAAAAACATGAATGGTTCTTTCTTTAGCATTCCTTACAGCCCAGATGGTCAAATACAATGAAGATTTGTGGATCGGCATGAACGATATCAACTGGGAGATGCATTTTGTGTGGACAGACGGGAAAGGCATTTCATACACCAACTGGGCAAAAGGTCAACCATCATCAGGGCCTTCAGGACGTTATTCAGATACGGAGGTTGTTCTTTTGAACTTATGTTTGTTGCATATAGAAGAATAGTCATAAAATTGACATAATAAGTATACAATTAACATAATAAGTATAATTAAACTATTTCTGTTTCTCTGCCTGGTAGCTGTATGATTGCGTGATCATGGTTGGTGGCACCTCCAAACAAACAGGGTTATGGAAGGTGGACGACTGTCATTCCAAACGGGGATTCATCTGTAAAACAAACGTCGGTGGGTAAAAGCACATCACATTATACAAGTACAACCTTCAAAACTCCCATCAGTCATCCCGCCCTCCTCCCCAATACAGATTCTCAGATCCCAGCCCCACCCACAACTGCATCGACAAAGAATTTTTTCAAACTCGGCAATGACTCCTACAAACTGGTCACCCAAAAGATGCGATGGGATGAGGCAAGGAGGCAGTGCCAAGCAGACGATGCAGATTTGGCCAGTATTCTGAATCCCTACAGCCAGGCATACCTCACCCTGCAGATTTCCAAATACAACGAACCTGTGTGGATTGGCCTCAACAGCAACGAGGTAAAGGATCTACCAGCTATTGTCTGTTTAGACGTATTTAGTTCTGTAAAAATGCCCTGTAACGTTGTTCTGCTTTATTGTTTTCAAGACTGGGGGGAGGTTCAAGTGGGTTGACAGATGGCGGATGTATTTCACCAAATGGGGAAAGAATGAGCCCAAAAGAAACTACGGTTGTGTTTATATGGATGTCGACAGAAAATGGAAGACAGCGCCATGTACAGACAACCATTACTCCCTCTGCAAGAGGTCACCAGGTCTGTCAGCTCCCTTGTACAATAAACCACTGGTGTTGCTCGAATTCCATGTCCTATCTCCTTTTCAGACGTAGCCCCCACTGATCCTCCTCAGCTCCCTGGAACCTGTCCAGAATCAACTAAGCAGAAAACCTGGTTACCTTTCAGAGGATATTGTTACACTTTTCTCAATTCGTTGTCAGTCAACTGGGCCCAGGCCTCGGTTGACTGTCTGAAAATGGGTATGGAGTCTTAACTGTAATGGTTACATTTTTTTATTTCACCATCTTAATTGTGACACAAACATGTGCATTAGGTGCTGCGTTGGTCAGCATTGAAGACCCTCAGGAGGGTGCGTTCATACACGAAAATCTGGAGCTTTTTCAGGATAGTGCCAAGATCTTCTGGATCGGCCTCTATAAGACTCATGAAGGTGGGCATTCATGAAATGTTAATTTGTCCGGGAAAGCATAAAAGCTAAGTTATTGCCGGTCATCCTTGTTTAAGGGGAGTGGATGTGGATAGACAACAGTGTTGTGGACTACACCAACTGGAAATCAGGAATGCCGAACAGCGACTCATGCGTCGCCATCAGCTCTGAAACGGGGCTGTGGAGCACAACCAGCTGCTCCAGATACAGGTCTTACATCTGCAAATTAGCCAAAGGTAGGCCGCATCTAATGCACCTTTCAGCCCAAATGACCTCATCAGTAAAAGCATTCATTCCCATCTTTCAGTTGTTGCACCAACAGAAGCACCACCATCCATTGGTAAGTTATTTCCCTAAAGATATGTGTCTAAATCAAACTTCCATGACCGAAATATTAACACTACTTTTTTTTTTTTGTCCCTACAGCCAAAGTCATAACGGAACCCTCTCAGGGATCTGCAGGAGTTACCGTGGCTGTAATATTGGTTGTAATAGCTGCGGTCATACTTGTTGGCTTCTTGTTATTCCGAAAGAAGATACACATGCCTGTGTTGGGTGAAAGCAATTTTGACAACAAGTTATACTTCAACAACCCCCTTCGAAGCAACGTAGACACCAACGGACTCGTGGCCAACATAGAACAGAATGAGCAGGCATAGAAATCACCATGAAAACGCCATGAAAGCATTGATTATCATTCATTTGGTCAAATACCAGTTAAATATGAAGCAAGATGAACAAATTTTAATTGCTGTAATCAGATTCAACAAGGCTCCTTATGAATATCCACGTCCTGATGCTATGACCTTTGTAAATAGATGTTCAATAAAAGACAATTAATCAAGACAACTGAAGTATGCACTTTTATTTAACACTCCAAAAGCAATGAGCCTCTTGTCCCCAATTTAGTGAATTACCGAGTTGTACATTCCCACGGGATTATGAAGATCCCACAACCTCTTTGTTTTCTAAAGCCAGAGGAAAACAAATGTGTCAAGAATAGTGGTGCTTAGTTTCAGTGCTTTTCATTAGTCTGTTCGGAGTATTTCTTTCCCCAATACTGCCACACTGGCGAAACTAAGTTGCACTTGGAGTTTGACTCAAGTGCTACTTTTAGGATTTAGGGTATGACTCCACCCTAAAACGTAACCTCACATGTAACCAGTGAGAGTTCATAAGATTTGCTTTTCAAAAGCGTTACTCAGCCAGGAAACAGCTATTAAGTAGAATAATAAGTCAACAATAAGTAAACCCCTGCAAACAGCTGGCCGTCACCATCCGGCACAGTTCTCCATGGCAACCATGGACCTCTAAACGCGGTCAAAGCTAATCCTCAGGAGCTTACTCAACTCTTACTTCTTATAAGAGGTTTTACTGGCAGCACCGACGCTTGCAAATTTCCCCTAAACAATCAGAGGAACTTGTGATTATCCAGCCAGAGGTGGAAAACAAACCCTGCCAAAGCAGCTGACAGGAGATCAGTGGGCCTGAATCAGCCTGTGAGATCTTTCTGGTTGTTCTATCTCAGGTACTGATGCAGCATTTGTTTGCTTGTTGCGCAGTTGCTCTACAGGGTGTTTCAAGATGCTAGAAAGTTTGAAGAGTTCATGAAGAATTCATACAGAATAAGAAAATCTTTCTTAACCTCCCAAACACTTTTTGTGTGGGAGAGATTATTATTATTCACACTGTCACTATTGCACGCAGATTAAACTTCTTGAACTCAAGACTTGGCCTAAAATGAAACACTTTCATATTTTTCTACTCGTGTCTCTCTGTCCCTGTAACACAAAGTTCGGCCTTAATTATAGCTTTTGCCTGGTCCCTAATTTTGCTCAATACTAATTATTTTCCTCCCCTTTCATGCCCCCTTCTCCTTGTCCCAGTGCTCTCTCACTTGCCTGCACTAATCCTTTTGTTGTGGACTGAGAGGCCCATGCTTTGGCTAAACTTTCAGTATTGGAGGAGCTGGTTCAGCGAAGGGGTGCGCACAAGCCCTCTTGTCCTTTCCTTGATCAGGCGTACCTATTATTAACACCTCCCACATCTAGTCTTCTCTCTTTTTGCTCACCTTGAATCAATAGTTTTCTCTCTTTGCATGTTTATAGTTTCTCTCCATCGTCTTCTTGTCTTACCAAGTCCTGAGCAAGTCCCGGGGAGCTCGAGGATACCGGACCATCTGCGTGGGAACATGCATTTGAGGAGCAGCGCTTCCATAGTGCTGCTGCTACTGCTGTGCTTACTGAAGGTGAATGCTCAGGAGGGGGGATACCTGCAGCGGGCTCTCGTGGCCTTGGATCTGCCTTTGGAAAATGATCCGGAGCCACGGCTCCTAAAAAACTACACCGGTGTCCTGATCACCAAGGTTCTCCAGGCAGTGCACTGTGCACAACGAACTGGCACATCTCAGGACATCTGTGATCAGGTAAGGCCTGAGCTGTTTATTGCAAAAGAGAGAACAAACTTAACTTCTCCATCAGCCTACATATTCACAGGATTTCGCTTATTCATTCTGCTCTTGAGATTTAAATATCAACAACAGAATAAATAAATAACACTATAACACTGAGAAATGCACTCATAGGAGGAATGCAGGGGCTTAAATACTCAACCTCGATGCAGTGTTCAAGCTGAGTGGCTTTAGACCTCGCTCAGTTTGACATAATACACGTCATGGAGCGCAGAGGTACTTTACATGTTTGTGTAGGTGGGGGGATAAAAGGATTATGTGAGTCCAGCCTCAATTGGGAGACCAATAGAAAGCAGCAACTTTTTTTTCTTTTTCCTTATTGTTTTCTGAATAGAAAGTCTTCAGTGGCTTCCAGTGCTTACCTGACCCAACAAAAACATACAGGTGTCATTTAAATTATGATTTAATTTGTTCAGAATCAAAGAGGCAGAATGCATAACAGGTAAAAATTGGACAAGTTAAACAGCAGGCCTCTGCCCTGTTTGTACATTATTTTGAATTTGCCTGAGGTCAGAAATGGCTACCTAACATGCATGTTGTGCACGTGCAAGCACTGAGGCCAGACATAAAGTGTGAATAGGCCAGCATGTGCAGACACTGTTCCTGTCTCCCTCTTGTAACTGACAACTTTGCACTGAATCTTCAGAATCATGAGAGCTCTGCCAAAACTCACAGATACAGATGTTCACAAGCGGAGAGCTGTAAACATGTAGCATGCGTCCATCATTGGCTGGGGGGACTGGTCGAGGACACAACGTCCTGAGCCTGAGACAGAGTCACTTCCAGAAATCTAATGTTCTGCCTAGCGCAACAAATTGCAGTGATGCGGAACACAACAGTTGTGCTTGGTATGCTGCTTTTCCCCTTTGACGTATTTCTTTGACAAAACTTTCCTTATTTTGATGTTTTTACACAAACTTCAGAAACTTTATGCAAGATAGTTTTGGGGTGCCAACTCTTTTGTGTTCTTGTCCATGTTGCAGTGCTTGACACAGGATAAAGCGCTCTCTGTGGTAAAGGATGATGGGAAGGCTGACCTCTCCGAGGACGACTACCAGCAGCTTTCCACACTTTTGCTGTATTACGTTGTAAACTTAGAGGACCTTTGTGCTTCACACACAACCGTTCCTTCCTCCTCTTCATCTGAAAACGATCAGTTCTATGTCTTGGCCCTCACTAGCTTGCACCCGGACGAGGATACTAAATTTCTGTCATCCAGTGAAATAGGAAGTATTCTTCAACTCATCAACCAGCACTACCACCCATCCAATCAAGAAACCTCACAGGATTTGCAAGTAAGCGAAGGAAGCATTTCTGTATTGACATTAGCAAGAACGCGAATGAGGATTTTATGTCTGATCCAGCAGTGCGTTGAGGCCACAAGCCTTCTTCAAGATCTGAACATAGGAGAAGATATAGGTGTTGGAGCATCTTCTGTGCCCAAACTGGCTGCAGCCATCATCACTCACATCCTGCAGGGTCACTGTATCAGACACCAGGAACTCCCATCCCCTGCTTTCTTCACCGACTATATCTTTCAAACGCTTAACCGCACAAGTAACCTCCAAATATTGGGTAATTGTTTAAAATTGTTAGTGATGTTGGTTATGAAATAAGCTGACAATTTGAATGTTCATTGTTTCAGGGTATGTTCAAGGTATGTTGATGTTCTGTTCTCTCTGGTTAGACTTGGAGGAACTTCTTCATCAGCTGGGAGTTGGACGAGAAGGAGCCATGCATTTTCATGGCAGGAAGAGGCGGAGCGTCACAGACAGACTGCAAGATGGATGCAAACACAACTCTGCGGGAATAACACAGGACTGGGCAGAGGTAGAGTTGGGATAGCGATGCTGTATACAAGAAATACCAGTATCGAACAAACACTAAAGAAATCCTCCTCATGCCTGTGTCTCTCTCAATCTAATTAGATGTGCTTTTCAGCCAATCAACTGGTGGATATTTTTGCTCTGAATCCTCATTTGCCCATTTCCAAGGAGCACTTCAGACAGATTTGCCCAGCCATCATTCAGCAGTTGCTAGGCAACGCTTGTGAGTCTTCAGAACAGAAGAGAATAGCATCAATGCCCACTGCTCTCGAGAGTAAGAGTTCTGACTTTAGACTTTCCTTCTAAATGCTGCAGTTACAAATGCAGCAGGAGCACCTTTATAGTTAACTTCATTAAATAACATTTTAATGATACGATCCAGAATGGGGTTTGTATGTGTAATCCGATACCGTTGTCCTTCCAGAGTATGGCTACAGTACAGTGGCCGTCCTGATCATCACAGTGGGCTCAATGTTTGGTATCTGCCTGATCTTCTTCAACTCCTGTCAGGAGACTTACGCCCTCATCTTGCAGCTGTTTGTGGGTCTTGCAGTGGGGACCCTCTCAGGAGATGCACTCATGCACCTCATACCACAGGTATGAGATGCTGCAACTTCCTGATGACGCTGCAATATGAAAGTAATTGGGGTGTTTTTTTCATTTTTTGAAGGTTTTAGACCTCCATGAAGACACTCATGGCCACAATGATGGACACCCGACAGAACAAAATCAGTATCTGTGGAAGGTTCTGGGAATGATTGCAGGAATTTATGCCTTTTTCCTCATGGAAAGGCTGTTTTCATTACTGGTGCCCTGCCATAGCCATGTGAGATATATTTTTTTATCTATTGATGAAAAAATAATTGCAGCTTCTGCAGAGAAAAACGGAATCCATCATATAATAACAGGAAGGTGCTGAAGCAGGGGTGCTTTTTTTTTCGTGAACAAGCAAGTTTTATCCAGCTTCATGACAATCTTTTGTCCGCAGGGTCATTCCGGTGACCTTCCCTTAGAGCTCAGCTGCAACCACCAGTCACAACGGGGCAAATCCCTCTCCACCATACAGCTGGTGAGTCTCATCCGCATTCTAGCAGTGAAGTGTCCTGAGGTCTGAGGTTGGCCAGGAATTTACAGTCTCAGAGGAAAAAATAAATTCTGAATCATGCCAGAATTTCACTGTATTTAGCATTTAAAAAACGTAAGTTAGTACACAGTCCGCAAGTGTGTTCATATCAGGCGCATCCGGCTTATCAAAGCCGCTAATCCGATTGTAAGTTGAGCATCACATTAATGGTGTGGATTTGTAGTTTTTTGTGTTTATTATAGCTGCCCAAATATGTGGTCACGGCTCACACGCTGAGTAAATATTTTGTTTCCTCTGCCGACACCGCTGTGGAGTTAAATTAAATTCTGCATTGTTTAATCCGCCTGTTGACAGTTTACTCCCACCCCCCTTCTCCATCCAGGCACTTGTTATAAACAGTGGAGATTTGCTAGAGGGCGCAAAGCGTGAATTAAACTGTATACGACAGCATAAAATAACAGTGTAAACAATCTCCTAAATCATCTCTCTCTCTCCGAGCTGGAATGATTCTGCTGGATCCCCGCACGCATTTCGAAACACCGAAATTGCTCAGATCAATTTTCCTGTTCTTATGTAACTGAGGATGAGAGGAGAGGTGAAGAGAGTGAACAGGGGGTGTAGGATGTTGGAGAATGAGAGGCACTGACTCATTCAGAACACACCATATAAGACCTGTATTCTCTGTTAGCATCGTTTAGCAAAAGTTCTACAGGAGTGGAGTTTATCACTATTTTATCCATTAAAATGCCCTCCTAACTGTGTCCCCCAGGGACAGGTGGACGACCTGGAGTCTCCAGAAGTGTCTCCTGAACATGAAGACACAAGCAGGCCTGCAAGTGAGAGTGAGTTCCCTCCATTCAAGCAACAATACACTCGAATGTGACACACTTTAATTACTCGCCTGGCACGACCGACTCATTGTCACGGCCCAAAGACGAGCCGTACCAACAAAGGCTGCCTTTGTGTTCCCAGGACAGGGGGTTCCCCTGCTGGCCGTGATGGTAATTGTGGGAGACAGCCTTCATAACTTCGCAGACGGTCTGGTTGTCGGGGCGGCCTTTTCCTCTTCAGCCGAGACCGGCATGGCGACCACTGTGGCCATCCTTTGCCACGAGATCCCGCACGAAATTGGTGAGAGGTCAGAGTAGTAAGTTTGGGCAGTTTTTCAGTGTCTTAGCTAAGGCCTTATTTCTCTCTCTCTAAGGGGACTTTGCAGTGCTGCTCAGCTCTGGGCTCTCAGTGAAGACTGCAGTACTCATGAACTTTCTCAGTGCTGTAACGGCGTTCGCTGGTCTCTACATTGGACTCTTTGTTTCCTCTGATTCTGATGTACAGCAGTGGATCTTTGCTGTTACTGCTGGGATATTCCTGTACTTGTCATTGGTGGAAATGGTAAGGGGGTGCCATTAAAAGGAAAAAGCAGCTGGGATTATATATTGCTCAGATTACAAATTAATTCCCCCAGACATATTTGTTTGACTTTCATATGTTGCGGCTTTAACCGTGCTTTCTTTCTGCTTTTCCAGCTCCCAGAGATGAACCGGGTAAAGACCGACAGGCCTTACCTCATGTTTCTTCTTCAGAACCTTGGTCTACTGATGGGCTGGGCCTGTCTCCTACTCCTTGCAATCTTTGAAAATGAACTTAAATGGTAAAATTAGACCCGTTGCCATCGGCAATTGCCACTGTTCTGCTGGGAAGGTTTAATCCAGGCAGGTTTGGATGAGCCAAACACTTTTCAAGCTTCAGGATACCTTCAGTGACTTTAGTGCCCCCAGCAGGACAGGGAATGTGGCCAGAAACAGCTCAGGACCTGCCTGGGGGAATATTACTGTCAGTATTCCTGAGAACTTTTTGTGCTGGCATTAGAAAATCATGAATTATGTGCAAGTATTTCCGGGTCCACAGGAACAATGTTTTTAACCTTAATCACTTCAACTTCCAGTTTTAACCTAGTTGATAAAGGATGGGCTGAAACATCAACATTCACATCATTCTGCACATTCCGTTTCTTTCTGCACGTTTGTCATGATGTTCTAATGAAGCACGAGTGGTTTAATCTGGATAAACACTAAATTAGCTGCGTGTTAATCTTTTTTATATTTTGATTTATTTATGTGTTGTGTGGTATTCAATGACACATTAACATTTTTCCTTAAAAAAGTGAATTAAAAATGTCATTTATTCCATGTTCTCATCACATCTTTCTGTAAATCAACAACTATTTACAACAAAAACTAATTGTCATCTTAAGCCTGTCTTTCATCAGACAGCATATTAATTCAAAATAACTGAATTGTATTTGCATTGCAATGCATGCCAAACATGTTTTCAAGAAATGTCTTAAGAAATTATACTTGAATATAATAGGCAAGACTAATTCAACAGTGATATCCAGAGGCTGCTGTGAACACATTTATATTTAAAGCCCTGTGGACAAACGCTGCTGTCTTTCAGCTTCTGATCTTGGAGGCAGTGTTCTTTGTTTTAAAGGCCTCTGTATGATCCAATATGAGGGTGCTTCCACCCACCTGAGCTACTTGTTCTTTTCATCCTCCAACCTGGGTGACTAATGCTCGCTTTGGAAGACAGAAACTCTGGAACGATCCGGCCCACGCATGCTCTTCACTGGCCAGAGAGGGCCCGCAAGAGGAGGTGGAGGAAGTAGAGAATGTGTTGAACAAATCAGTACCACAAGATAAATAAACACACAATAAACCAACTTAACTGTACGTGAAATAGGATTTGTGCAACTGAAAGGAGAAGTGGGCTGCGGGGCTGAGATGTGGTTTCTGGCCTTTTTAAAAGAGCATTTCTATGCTGTTTACATTAATATGGTCATGCAAAACATGGACACGAGCTGCTTCGCGCGAGGCATTAGTTGCAGAATGGTGAATTCAGATCCTGAGCTGACCAAAAACCGCTGAGTGTCATCACATCAGAAAGAGCAGACATTTCCTGAGCAAACAATTGTAGGAAGTCCGTTGCCACTGATGTTGTGCTAGCATTTTTTATGTTTTTTTTAAGGAAAGCATCAGCCAAGCAGTTTGTGTGTAAATCTACATTTTTGCACCAGAGGTGCAATCTGGTGCATAAGCCTTTGTTCAAGGAGATTACCGGCAGGATAAAGGAAGGAAGGGCTCTTTATCTGGGCCACTCTGGTTTCAACAAGTATCCTCACTTGATCATGAGAGAACCGAGGGAAGAGGGTCACAGGGGTTGACAGAAATGTAGGAAAACCCGAGGAAAACTCAGCGATTAAACAGGAAACATAAATGTGTTTTCACCTTGATGAGGAAGAATCATTTGAAAGCAATGATCTGCACATGACCAAACGACATGAGATGGATAAAGACTTAGCACAGTCGCTAAAACAGAACTTTTTATTAATGTACTGTAGAAAAATGATGTAGATGATTAAATCTGATAAAAATATCAAATTAAATTTTTAATTTGATAATTAAAAAAGTTAACATGCAGGAAGAAACTTTATTAAATGTAGCACAATTAGCCACTTAGCATCCACATACATTACATTTTAACATGTTCTGTTAATCAGTAATTAATCCACAATACAATCCCCAGTGTGTTGTTCATATTGTGCTGTACATGAAAACTAAAATATAATGTTACAGTTAAAATCAGTTTGGAAGCAGGTTAAGTTAAAATAAAGACTGACAATGGGACATACTATTAATCTAAATCAATCTATTAATTATTCTAATATTAATCTAAATAGAAAAAAGAAAACAAATCTATACTTCTTAGGGAGGCACAGATGACTGTAAGCAACTTTTGGTAAAAAGGGAATTGGAGAAATAGTGAAAAACCAACTTTATTGGCTCTAGTTTATTTTTGGATAAAAGGGGGGTTTATTACGCCACTAGAGGGCAATAATGACTCACATACTTGAAAACTATGAAAACTATTTAGCCCTGATCTGAATCGAGAGGCATGTAGAGATGCAACTATTCTGTTCATTTTATCACAAGGATAACGAAAGATGTACATAACAAAAATTATTCCGTGTCTTCTGTGTATTGAAACCTATATCAATCCCCTGACGTTTTCTAAATAAAGGCACTCGATCCAGTTGGAATTACAGTTGCAATTAATATCTAAAAATACCCCACAAATGTCACTTTGATTCTTTTTGTTCTTTTTTTTCGTAGTAACGTTTTTTCACAGCTTCGCAATCAAGCCATTTTGCAGGTATAACTGATTATACAATACCATTACAGGGAAGTTGTGCTGAAAATGGAGATTAATTGCAAAAGTTAAAAAAAAGGTGGGGTAGAGGTTCTGTTGTTCATCTGTGCGCGGTGGTGCTGTGGGGAGGCAGTGTTGGCGTTGGATGAGGGCGCAAGGAGCAGGGCAGCTCTCCACCAGTGTGGGTAGGAGGGCAGTGATGAGGAGGCTCTGTGATGCTGAAGGCTATTGAATAGAACATCCGAGAATTCGAATGACCGTCATCAACACGAACCACAGGGAAGCTGCTCCACTAACCTCTTCCGCTCAGGCTCCTCCTTTTTGGATCTCCTGTCTCAAAACTTGTGGTGCCAATCTAGCGGCGACAGCAGCAGCAGCAACGGCGCGTCGGTTCGCTTCTACCGGTCACTAGGTTTAAAAATAATAACAGCATTCGTCACAACAACGATGGAGCGTCATAGCTTTTGCCTCAGACACAGATGTAGCATGTACATAAGTCCAGAGTTCTTGTCGATTATAAGCTTTTAACAGATGGTGTAATGGTCGTGAAAGCTACTCTTGAAAGACGAGCCTCAACATCTCTGGAGCAAACACATGGACTCGCTGGAGCATACGTTACAAGTAAGTTCTTTATTTGTACAAACGGCATAAAAAATGGAATTTAATTATTCATGTTTGACAAAAGTTAGCATGCTAAAGGTCCGAACAACTTTCACCTGCCCTCAACCTGCCCTCTGATTGGACGAGCCGCATACGTTACGTAATACGCCGCACGCGCCAGCTTGACCGAACTGTAACGATCCGTGTTTTGAACAAATATACAATTAATGTACAACCGAATTATTCTTTGTCGCTGTAAAGTTAGTGTTTAAACATTTTACTATTGTTCCTTTCTTTGCTCATTCTGTGCAATTATGGACTCAAATCAGGCGTCGATGCAGCCAAAAGTTATATTTATCAGCGTAAATTGTCCGAAAGGCTATAAGATTAGCCACAGATGTTCTTTACACAACTAATAACATGATGTTGTCAGCATACATTAAAAACAGCCATGTTATACTGCTTTATTCATTTGTATAGAACCTCAATAAGAAATTAGAACAGACGTTTATTATATCAAAACGCCTCTTCAAAATTTTAAAACGATAAGCTTAGCTTTGTTGAGGTTGGAGCCAGATAAGATCCATTCTGATTACACAAGCATAACAGGGGAAGTGGAATCAAAGTTTATCTGTTCTAATCAGACTCTCTTAAATACCAATAAAACTAAGTGCTAAGTACTCTCTTTAATCACTAAATAAACTTTTCCATCGTTACTCAAGAGGTTTTCATTTGAATCACAACGTAACGAACATTTTTGTACTAGGGATTTTATATTATAGGCGTTGTGTAACAAAATGTAATTGTTAAACTGATTTATATTATAAGCTTCCTGGTGCTCATTAAACCTCCTTCATTTATTCCAGACTCTCTCCGGGCTGCATAAATGTCAGACCAGCTCTTTTTTTGTCTCTTTTTATATTCATGATTGGCACATCCCCTGGGGAACAGACTGAACTAAAAGCCAGGTTTTCTGTATTTTCTTTTGTTGCCAGTAGCAACGTATGCTGTATTCAACCTTGAGCTGAGTGAATCACTTTTCCAGTATGCCACCATATCAGCTTGAGGTCTGGGGATAAGCAACACAATTACTATTATTTTTAATGACTGCATTAGAATGTTATACATAAAATATCAGCATGTGAGCTCACTAACTGCTAACTTGATCTCCTGTATGTTTGGGGATCAAATCCTAGTGCAAACTTACAAGTTTATCTGCTTAAAAAAAAACCTCTGAGCTGAAAATAGTCTTTAATTTACATGCTCACCTTTATTTCTAGTCTCATGGCAGAGGAGCAAGAAGAAAAGGACGTTTTAAAGGCTCGGATGGCAGCACCTCCTCTGACACCACAACAAACAGTCTCGTTCGTCAGGTAAGGGTTTAGTTTATTCCTTATTCACCTTCATGGATATCAACATAAGAAATGTGTAAATAAATAAACTTTATGGTCTTTGCAATATGTAAATGAGCTGTTCTGGTTCTGTCCTGATCAGGTGGGATGATGGATTTGATGTGGGAGCGTACCAGTTTTTCAAAGCACTTCATCGGTGGTAATGCCACTGGCTGATAGTCGTTGAAGCACTTCACAGATGTAGTTTTAGGTACTGGGATGATGCTGGATATTTCAGACATGATGGAACTGGAGATTGTTATAACGAGGGGTTAAAACCACTTTTACAAGGGATACTCTTGAAATAATGGCAGAAAATGGCACAGTCGGATTTCATTGTCTCGCTTCCCATTTGCTTCATTTAGGAATGTTACACCTGTGTGTCTGTCTAAGTGAGTGAGTGTGTGTAAAACCCATAGTGTAAAGCTAACTGGCATAAGAGCCCAACCTGAGTCATCATCATCCATCAGGAGCATGATGTGGTCTGCACTGAAAGCTTTCTTTAAACACTGTTGGGTACAGTTTGTCAGACTCTCATCTGAGCTGCACCCTCAGTGGTGTGAGAGCCAAGCGGTGACCTGTTATGAAGCAGACCTTGCTAGGTACACGTTGTGTGTGTCTGGTCTTTGTTTAGCAGACCTGGAGGGGACAGAATGGGCCGGGTTATGGAGGATGCGCGCCTATGCCTGAATGTTTCTGCCTTTTTTGGAGGAGGCACATCGTCTTTGGCATAGCAACAGCAGATATATCAGAAGCTGTAAGAGATCAGAGTGAGACCGTACCTCCTACTTCATCTCAAGGCCTCTGAGAATGTTTGAATGAGCTACTATCGTCACTGTTGGTAAGAAATTTTCTGATTTAATTCCTGCCCTGAGAAGATCTTGCCAATTCCCACAGTGTTTTCCCCAAATGAGGAGTTTCCTCTCCATTGAGTCATCAGGCATAAACCCAATTAAGCTATGAGTACACATCTTTTTGCAACTGAACACCATATTCTACCAAAAATGAGGCTATTAAAGTAGCAGACACAAAGTAGGATGTGGGGAGAGTGGAGGATTAATGTGTTTCAGGGTCAACAAGGCTCTACATGCTGAGCAGAAAGATCCTCTGGCCTCAAGAACGCCCCATAAATAGACCTTCCCCTAACTTCTGTGTTTGGATAAAAATGTAAATACGTTTTTTCATGTGGGTTATCATAACAGCGCTTTTAATTTTGAACTTAATTTTTCTCTTGCTTGCACTGAATCACTCTTCCTGTGATTATTTCCATTTCTCAATGAAGAATGACTGCTGGGTATTGAATTTGCGTGAAACATGTCTGTGTTTTACAGCCTATTTATCAACCTTCACTTTTCATCCCTCATCGCTCCCGTTTCTCTTTGTTTTAGGTTCTCGCTGTCAACGGTCAAAGTTTACTGCTTTGCGTGAGTGGATTTGCGATTTCAAAACGATGTTTTGTATATTTTGTTCTGCCTGGCCTGTTGTTTTTCCGCCTCATAACCCTGAAATTCCTGTAGGCGTACTAAGGACTATACAAGATGGTTGTGTGAATGACCCCCCTAACCTCTGCATCATAAAAATTATTGTGAAGTTACTGTAGTCCTCTAAGACAGGATTATTCATTCCGGTAAAAATCAAGGGCAAAGGGCAGACAGTGAGTAGGCTTACAGAAAAAGGATGAGAGACATTCCCTGTGGTTGTCGTCTGATGCCTGGGGGAGTAGGAGGAGGCTGGGAAGAGAGGAGGTCCGTGCCAGTCTGGCCCTCTCAGCCGTGGGAGTAGCGAGGCCAGTGTTGGTACTGGAACACAGCCCTCCATTGAGAAAAGGGCAGACCAGTCATAGATTTGTCAAAAAGTCTTCAATATGAACAGGTTTGTTTTTTTATATATGTTTAAAGGTAGTTTGGTTCTGTAGAAAGCTAAACATAAATACTGTGCTGTGTAAATGTGACAAGGTCCGGCTTGGTTCGCCTCCAAAATTTACAACTTAACACTTTATGGCCGTTTAATTTGAATAGAAAGTGTTGCAAAGCTGAAAGCTACAAAAGCAAAAATGGGCCATATTTTTGTATATTGTTTTTTGTCATAAGTACAGATGATTTATGGGACATGTTGAAATGAAACTTTTCACATAAATAGGCTACACTAGTTTGCATTTTTGTAAAAATATTGGCAGAGGTTCATCACAGTAGAAAGTGTAAATGTGAATCTTCCTTAGACTGGAGATGTGTTTAGTGAGTCTGCCTTGTGCCTAATGCATCCTGGGAAGTGATCCAGACTCGCTGACCCCGAATAATAATAAACTTTCTTTATATAGTGCTCCTCTAAAAACGGGAGTTAACAAAGTACTTTGCAAGGCTAAAACAAACAGCAGGATTAAACAGGAGGGCTACAGCTACTTTAAAGCAACTCTACAAAGCGTGTCCAAGTGGTGAATTTAAAAAAAGACCGACTTTGTCAGGATAATTTGGCTGTGATTATGTATAAAGATCCAAGCAGCTCACGTTTGATTGTGACGCGCTTCAGTCGAGGATCTGTCTGTCTGTCTGCTCTTGATGTTAGATGTAAAACTCCAGGAGCCTCTTCCTAAGATTGAAATCCCTGTAAGTTGAAACGGTGATTAGAGTTTGAGTCGGGGGGAATTGAGCGTGTGCCTTAAGACCCATTTGCTTCATTAAAACATTTAAAAATCTACAGTTCAGCAGTTCGCAGTGACATTTTAATCACTTGGAGGACTGTGACGTAACCTGCCACATTTACATCCCATAAAGTCCAAGTGCAGAAAATTCAGGAAACTCACTGATTGCAGACATTTTTCCTTTTCATCATCCTCCAGATGTAGATTAGATGTTAACGCTTAATGGAGAGGAGAAATGACGTAGAACACGTGACTCTTTGTGATGCTTATCAGATAAGGTCACCTTTGACAAGTTGTATAACAATTACTAGTAGCTCCTTTTGTGGTTCTGAGATGGTGCCACTGGGAATCTCGTAGCAAACATTCAACAGAATTTGGGGTGACGCTTGTCATTAGATTTTTATTTGTTGGCCTTCCTGGAAAGGTGTGCGTGTTTTCTGGAGAGGAACTATAGGATGACGCATGAGTTTCACTAATTTAAATCCAAAAAAGTAAATTGTAGCGACGCCAGCTTTGCTGCTCCTTCATTGAAGCTCAGTACTGCCCCCTGGTGGCAAAACATTGTTCTTGTTTGCCGTTTCCCTTATGAATAATGTCCATTTCAAAGCAAAATGACCAATATTTTCTACATAAGTGCAATTGCTGTTTTATCTGTGCAGCGTTCTGTTGTCACAACTGATAGTTCTTGAGTGTCTCAACAAGGCACAGTGACTTGTTTTAAATATGAACGCATGGTGATGTCCTTCGGCAGATAAATGGTGATTACTTCACAAAAGGGGACAAGCACTATCACCCAGTCTGACAGATTGAATTGTGTCGCCACTGTGAGCTGCTCCTCTCTCATATAACGATGCCTCTCCATCACAGCGGACATGTGTCAGCCATTAAATCACCGGCCATAAAGTTAAAAAGCTCTGCTGTTGATCAAAGAGGATGCCAGATTTATGTTTGGCTGAGTTTCTGTCAGGCCCAAGCAGGAAATATATGGACAGAGATGCTATCGGTGATGTGGCAAAGCTTTACAACAGGTTGCACACTATCTGCGCAGGACAACTCTGGTTCTGAAATTTGATCCAGATGGAGAACGCCGGAGTATTTTACTGTAGATCTAGTTTTTAATTTTCAGCCTTCCAGTCTTAAATCTCTGCAAAGCACAAAAAAAATCCCTTTTCACGAACCACCACAAAACTTTGTGGAGAAGACCTGATGAGGAGAGATTGTTACTGAGTGACAGATACCCAGAGCTGTTAATGCCTATTACGTGCTATCCTGACCTTCAGAGGAGGTTCTCAGCTTTTTACACAATTTCTTGTGGTCTGATCACAAGTGGACGTCTTTCAGCACCATTCCAACTCTGTTAAACTTGCGCCGGCCCCTTCTGTGGAATGTTTTTAACGCAGAACTTCTGGGAACCTATTGTGACGTGCACACGCTTACTTGGGAAGTCACCTTAAATCAGCAGACTAGAATCTGAAGGTTCCTGGTATGTAGCTACAAGACACAGGGGGAAGCAGAATTTCTTTTTAAAAGCCTGTGAGGAGACAATGTTTTTGTGTTTATAACATCATATGCTATTGCTATCCATCTACAGTCATTTATTACTATTATATAATGGCATATTTCAATGCAGTATGTATGTCGCATGCTTTAATTTTAGTATTTTGGTTGGGACTACTTACAGATTGTGGCCACATTTGTGTTCCCACTACCACCATCAGTAATTATCCACACCCCTTCTGAGTGTGACCTGTGTTAGAGGACACGTTGGAGGTATTCTCACCTTGCTTTAGTGCTGACTACTTGTGATGGAATCCCTCGAGATGCGTGTTAAGGCAAGGTGAAATCAGCCCCTCAGAGAGAGTGGGAGTAATTTCACTTCCCGCTGATGTAGCAGGTAGGACTCCTTGTCTTTTTGAACTCGGCAGGAAGGGCGACGCTTGATAGGTGCCGTGTGACAGGAAGAGCCAATCATCAGAAGGCTCCCTGCTCTACCTTTCTTGAAAAGCAGACGCGTGCCGTCCTCTGCGCCAGGCACGCTCTCTGGTGTGCACGAGAGAATATTAAAGCGGAGCGTTGTCTCTTTTGTAACAAGTAGCTCTGCAGATGGATAAAAAAAACTCTGAATCTTGTATCCACAATGTATAAGAAGAAGAAAACGTGGAGGAAATGTGACCTGAGAGGGAAAGAAAACATGTGGTTAAAGCTTTACAACCAGAATAAAAGAGCAGAAAGAGGCGGAGAGTTTGATAACAACATCCTCCATTAGGAATCAAGGGACAGCGGTCATTAAAGGACACTCCAGAGCTCCACCTCCTTCACTTGCTGAGGGAGAACTTGTATGTGATGAAGAGAGTCCAAATGCACCCAGACCTGATCCAGCGTGCCAGTTCACAACTGTTACTGTGGCAGCGCCACTGCAGAGGATTTAGCAGCTCAGAGGATCTGTCAGAGTGCTTAAAGGTTTGGGGTGGGGTGAGTGGTACGCTCACAAGTGCGCTCGACTGCAACAGTCTGAAGATTGGTCGGAAATGAGGAAGGGGAGTGGGTGTCCGAATATGACTTTATGAACGCTTCGAGTTTCTAAGTCGCGGGGGAATTCTTGGCAGCGCTCCCTCCATCGGGAATCGCTTCCATCACTGGAGTCTTTCATCTTCTGGAGGTCTGCACACAAGTGGGCTAAGAGTGCAGACATGGACCGAGGCTGAGTGGATGCTGCTGCCTGACAGGGGAGTCTGTGAGACCCCCGTCCCCTCCTTTCCACCTCGGCCCCCTTCATGCCGTGCTGTGGGCTGGGCCATCGCCGAAGAGCACAGCTTCCATATGTGAGTGTGTGAGCGCCACGCTAATTTATTACATGGCTTAGAAGTGTGTGTGTGTGTGTGTGTGTCAGAGAGAGAGAGCGTGCCTGCACAAGGGAGATTAAATGAAGCGGCCGGCAGACGCCAGCTCATGTGCCTTTTTCTTTTTTCATATGAATCATTCAGAAATTATTTGCGGCGTTACTTCAAAACGTGCACAACTTTAATGATCACGTCGTCGTTGCTTTCTAAGCAGCAGCCTGAACGACCAGGGGACCGCTGCAGCCGTTACCCTTAGAGTAGATCTGTCTCCAGACCCTCGATGCTGCAGGATTCGGATGTGGCAGTGCAGCCAGCTTCTCGTGCAGCCAGACACAATAAATCTTTCATTTCATATTTATTCTGGGATCTCCACAGCACACTCAGTCCATGTTTTGAACATGTATGTTTCTCACTGCAGTTACATGTTTACAGCTTTACTTTATTATTCTTGGGTTGGTTATAATGCATATTTATCTTATTTTTATTTGTTTTGCAATTGACAGTAATGCCACAGTGGCTTCTGGTTGTAGTGCAGTGCTTTCGTGTAAACTTCCCTCTCAAAGCAAAGCTATTTTCTAGCTTCTACACTATTGTGCAGTGATGTATATCTATATTTTGGGGAAAAAAGTGTGCTCTTTTCTCATCCCCCATCTCAATTCTGCCAGAGCTGCTGATGAACCCTCATAAACTAGTTGTGCCACTAGATGGCGATGTTACGCTTTTGCCACTCACACGATGAAACTTCCATTTCCACATATGCACAAATACCAGAAGTTTCTATGAGGTCTGATTGATTTTTTTCCCCATTATTTCTAAAATTAAAATGTATGCTCTGTCCCAGACAAGTACAAGCCTCGATGGACAGATCTGTCCATCCTAAAAAGACACATCACAAATCGGCATGTGTTTGTTGCCGCTGCCAAGGAGGGCACAAGACAGCCGGCGCAACTCAAAAAGTTATATTGTTGATGAGCCACGGAACTACACTATGGGTGTAAGTCCCAATATGTGGTGAAATGGCTTGGCTTTAGTTAATATATTTGCACGTAATCTAATTTCACACCCTTTTTTATGTGAAGTTACATGACTCAACCATGATCCGATGAAACCAAAGATAAATTATGTGACGCCGACGACTCCAAGTGATGTCAAGTTGTGACTGATACTACTATGATGTGTTCTGTTTAAAAATGTGGGCTGTGAATGTTCCAATTCCTTGTCTGGGACTCCAACTTTAACCCAGATGTTGTGGAGATGGAAAACTGCTACTGTTCCCGTGCAGGCTCCTATAATTTGGTTACACAATCTGGTTTTCTGTGACACGGTCGGCAGTTGGCTACATCCACTCTCACTGTTCAACTGAGTAAGCTTTAATTTAACTGATGAGTGGATTAGTGCAGGACCAGCTGCTGATACTGCAGACCAGACCATCCAGTCCCATGTGTAAGGCCTTGGTATGAAAACAAACCAGTCGGTGTGGAGAAGCACCATGTGTTTGTTTTTCATTTTGGTTATTCTATTAAATCCCTGATTGCGTTTAAAGCTCAGTAATGACCTTGAGATCACCTCAGTTGGCGTGACTCACTATTCTCTCTGTGACACTCCTCTCACATGTTTCCAATAAGGAGCACCAAACGAGCGTTTTACATCTGAAATGGGGCAGAACACAGTTCCGCTCAGAATGGAATGTGGAGCACGACTACCCAACCGGATGGGGCAGTCCGGCAGTCTGAGCGGCCGGTTTAAGACACTTTTCAAGGAAGTTGGCTAATTGAAGTCAGCAGGCCGCTGAGATAGAGCACAATTAGTGTTTACTACCTGAAGAATGTATACTGATCAGGTACAGCCTCTACGAGGGCCAAAGAACTACTGAGAATGCTAATTTTACACAAAAAAACAACTGAAAAGTGTGAATTCGATTTTTAAAGGAAGACTATGGCATCCAGCATGTATGAATTCATGCTCAATTGCATTTCCAAGAATACAAAAATGTCCCAAACATATTATAGATATCAGATTCCAGCAATGAATGTCTGGTTTTTAGGTTGATTTTTTTTCGATACTCCTTTTGCATAATCTGCAGTCTCACCATGGGTCTGGAAAATATGCAAAAGAAAATCAGTAAAGGCAAAGGCAGGTTCTGGCTTCTCTGCAGCCTGGAAACACTGATGTCAGTGGCTGCACGCTTAGTCTGGGTGCTGATTGCTGCCCAGCTTTCGCTGGGGTTTGTCCGTCTGCGTTTTAAAATGATGAAGTCATGGAGGAAAGAATAATCTCATTCCCTATGAAATGTTTTTTATATGCGTAAGGAGATTAATGAGGGATTTCACCATGCAGTATCATGTTATGGCCGCTATGGGTGTTCCTTTTTTCCCCCTTCTTTCTTTGTCCACTTAAAAACTAGCTTTTATATTGTTTGGCTGTTTGTTGTTATTAGGGCTTTTTGAAACCTGTTACTTAAGTTTATCTGCATAAATGCATAGCTGCATGAGTAGATATACTATCTGTTGGTAATGTTGATTAGTTATAGTGAAGAAAATACTGTGTGCTGCATGAGACTCATCCTCATGAGATAAATTACTCCCTCTGGTGAATGTTAATTTTATCCGTGTCTCTCCTCCAACACATCATATTGCAGCTTTGCTATTATCAGTGGAAAGCAGCTGCTTTGAGGGCAGAAGTGCAGTCATCTATTTTTGTGACGCTTACAGTTTCTGGCAACCCTCTACTCACTAATTCTGTTTATCAGCATCACTTTACACTACAGCGCACATTAAAAAGAAATCTGTCCAAAGTTGTAGGTGCAGTTTGAGACATGTAGTTCAATTTAGAAGTCATTACACCTTACGTTTGACACCTTAGAGTATAATTACAATACCAATATAACAATAACTCTTTATCAAATTTACTTTGAACAAAAGACTGAATCTCTCTTCCTTCCAGTAACCACCTACTGAATAGTAGGATAAACGTATACAGAATTTGCAGGAAAAAGGTCAGTCATGCTCTCATTATAGAGTTGTGGAACTACTACTACTAATTAGGTCCCTCAGAACGAGAGGGCAGCCAGGACAAACCAACCATCACTTAAAACAGGAGCAGATGTTCTTGGAGGCCAATTAACAATGGAGAGATGTGGACACGTGTGTGCGCCTGAGGAGGGATGCTGGCCCATATGGATCCAAAAGACAATTAATTACATGACAGAGGTTAAAAATGGATCAGATGCTGTTAAATGTCTTCCCCACATTACAGGGGTGGTGTTCTAATTGTGTCTTTGTGATTAAAATTGCCATTTTATTTGACATCAATGTGGAGGAAGCTGCTTGTTTTACTTTTACTTTTGTGGCAGTATTTGTAGTTTTTTGTAGGCAGTTCTCCCAAAATAACTGAAATTAACCTCCATCTTTGCTGGGAGGTGTGGAGATAAGGACCCCAGCCCAAAATGGTCAATAGGATTCTGTGTCAAAAAATTCCACTCTTAAATAGACCGTTATGAAGGATTGAGACAGAGAGAGAATCTCATTTCCACTGAACATCTTTGACTTTGTCACGCTTTGGCACAGGAGCGCTATGACAACAGGTACCAGGCAGACATGGAGATGCACCCCAGAGAGCGAGGGAGGGCTGAGAGTAAAGGAAGGAAAGTGAGATGATGTAAAGGAAGGGGGGCTGCACTGTAGAAAAAGCATGGAGGCAAGATAAGAGCAGCTATCTCCTCCCACAGGTTTCTTGATTTTGGAACTTCTGATGACCTGACAGTCATCGCCGAACCCCACCCTCATCTAAAGAATCAGTACGTTCATCCTCGCCCATCTCTCAGCTCCCCCTCGGGAACCGGCCACAAAGATCTGCGCTACGATTGGACGCGTGCTAAGGCTCAGCAGGGCGGGGTTAAACCTGCTGGGACGTTTCATATTCATACTCAGCGTGAATAGATAATCAGTCCATCAGGTCAACAGCATGCTGCCAGGAGGAGCCGCCTGATTGCTGGATAATTCTCTCTCCTTGACTTCTTTCTCCATGTGAGGGGAAACTTTTTCACCGCCGTCCTGGTTGCCTAGCGTGGCCTTGCTGACAGATGCTGCATTCAATTAGCGGGGGCGTTGCGGCCTCGCAGGTTTGCAGGATAGACGATGACCCGTGGCTGAGCGTGACCTGACCTGCTGTTACCCCTGATCCCTGCTCAGACCTGCCCTGACAACTGGCTTTGGAGCTGCATTCTGCCAAGAAAGGGGGCTCAGCACTCCAAGTTAGCGGCCCACTCTCAGTGCCATGATCAGACAAACCAAGAATAAAAATGTCTCGTGGGTAAGTGAGGCGCGACGGGGGAGTTTTCTCCTCCATGCTTTTGCCGGTTTCTCTTTAAAGTTTTGGTTTTTGCTAGCCATGATGTGCTGCGCTAAAATCAAACCACAAATGATTTCAGAGATTTTGTGGTTTATGTAGGGATTATCCAGAGACTATTACAGAATATGACCATTGGGTCTTTTTTTTTGATGTGCCTGGCCCAGTGACTATTCCAAAGAGCTTAATGGTTTAGGTATTATATAACATTCAAGTTACTACTGCGTGCTTTATGAGCTCTCTTTGTCAGTCTTTCATTTCTGGCTATGGTGAAAGGAATGTGATTAATTATAGAAATGGTTAAAGAAGGTTATAAGCATTTCATTATAGTAAGATTGGGGACAATAATTCTTTTTTGTGGTGTCCTTGCCAGGTTTGCCCACGCGTGTAAGTCTGATATCTGAGTCTTTGCCAGTGTATACAGATCAGAGGAGATTAGAGCGAGAGTGGCTTTGCGTGGATAAAATCAGCTACTTCTGGGAGGGGGTTGGGTGGAGAGGAGGGGAGTGGATGTTGCAGAGGTTTGATAAACTTGAAAATATCTGTACCGCCTGCATCTGCTGTCACATGACCTCCAGCATCTCTGCTAAGCCCCTCCGTTGTGAAATCTGTTAAGATACTACGCGTGAGGCACGAGCGTGCGTGTTGAGGTGTAAAGAACCTGCAGCATGTACACTAATAGCTGTTTCATATACAACATAAGCCAAAATAGATGTGTGTTTTTCTCCGGAGGGAATCATTGCTCCAGTTCGTGCTTAACAGTCCCATATGGCGCATATGTCTGAGTGCTGCTCTCTGCAGCTCAGCGCCACGTCCTCACGATGAACCCGATCTTTATGCACTGCAGAATACTTAACCATCACAGTGCTGCCTCTCATGCTGTGGTCTGGGTCACCAGCAGGAGGTCACGCAACTTTACTTAAAATGTATGTTGTGCTGGGCTTTCTTCCGTCTATAGAGATTTATTTTCAGCATTCATACACATCCATATTTGTCTGAGTCTCTTACCAGTGACGTTTAAATGAAAGGAAACATCTGTGTGGCTCCAGTTTCTTGCATCAGTTTATTTACTTTTTGAATTTGATGTTTCTGCGTGTGGCGTCGCGTTCCGGGCAAAAGGTGTGATTTCTTTTCCATGCATTTTTGTGTGGACAGATTAACGGTATTAGCATAGTGGCAATCTAGCATAAATGTCAGCAGATGTGCTTTGAAAACAAGATGGGCAGGAATGCCACGTGCAGCATTTCCTGTTTTCCTCAACCTGACATGTGCCTGCTATACATTTGTCCACCGCTCGTGCAACTGGCAAAGAGCTGGCGGTGACTTTAATGGCGGGAGTGTGGCAAGTGCAATGATGCGTGTGTTATTACCGCCGCCATTGGAGGTCACATGACAGCCAGCGTCTGCAAAACACCTCAAAAAGTTATGAACAGTTTTTAATGAAATATTGATAATTGGCCAAGGAAGAGCGATGGAAGGGTGATGTCTGGATTCTGTTTGCATTTGCTCCTTCAAAACCAGGGGCTTTGATAACAAAGCAACCTACGATGTTAAGTAAGCTTCTCATACTTCTGCCTATATATACTATATGACAAGTGTTTTGGTTTGCTTTATTATAATATCCCTGTACATAGATGCTATCTTCTATCCCTCCATTTGCACAAATCTACAGATGCATGTGATGAAACATCTCCCAGGTATATACAGCTATACGGCCGTCTGTCCAACAGGCCTAATCTAATGACTGTCGGCAACATTTATAATCGCAGCATTTAGCAGCACCAGCCAGATTAGCATCACAGGTACTGCTCTCGCGGTATTGAGGACCTGTTGGCGGAGTTGCCTGACTTTTAATTGATGTTTGCATACGTGGTGTCAGGTTCTGCTTACTTCTAATAACAGTGTATTGTTGAGTTGACTCCCCGCCATATGCCACGCTATAAAATTAAGTCTTAATGCCTCCGCAGCTGAAGAAAACTACTTTAGAGCTAACGTCACACTGCAGAGCTCAAGCACTCAACTGTGTGTGTGTGTGTGTGTGTGTGTGTGTGTGTGTGTGTGCGCGTGTGCGTGTAAATGAGTCAATCCATATGAGGCATGACACTTGGTGAAAGAACGACCACGTCGTTCTTCTCAGATATTACCCCAGCAGTGATACTGGTTGTCTTTAAGAGCAGCTTGACAGGTAACGCATCAGTCAGTTTTATCCCTTTTGGGCTGAAACAAAGAGCTTAGCTTTTTTTTTCCCCGATGCCAGTCATCAGCTGCTCGCACTCCCAGGTCATGGTACTCTGAACAAAACCAGGGGATTTGCATAATTCATTACAGTCGCTGTGGAACGGTGAGGCGTCACAGGTGTCCCGGGCATTGTGGGAGAACGAGCATGTCTAAGAAGCCAAAGGTAAACAAAACAAAGAAAAGAAAACCAACACAACCTGTTGTTATTTTCCTTTAAATCAGCAGCTTACTACCCAAAGCTTGTGTTACTAGCTGCAGCGCTGCCTTGTTTTGTGAGTGCTTTGTGTTCGTTGATCCCCTGCGTGCAGTTTTTAATGACATCATCGTGTCACAGTATATCCTGCCTTTGACGTGTCTTTACGGTCTGCACTGTCAGAAATGTATCCAGTTTAAGTTGTTGCTAAACCTTATTTAGATTACGGTAATTGGAGCATTTATGTATGTAAAAACACTGGCTAATATAAAACTCCATTCTGTGCATATCATTTTACTTAAATGCTTCACTGCCTTTTTGATATCAAATGTATCTGCATAATTTAAAGGCATACACCATTTAAAAGAAAAGAATTGCTGCTGAAAATGTGAAAGTATGTGTGTCCTCATATAAACGCATGATATAACCTTAATGGAACACAACTGAGGTCAAATAATCCAGTAAATCACAAGAGAAAGGGCAGAGATTAGAGGACTGTGCCAAAAACAAAGCTCTAGTTTTCCAACCACTGCCTGAACACATCGGCCCTTTTTATTCTTCCTTTTTTATTAAACCACAACGTATTATTTTATTGATTTAGTTTTTTTTTTCTAAATCAAAATTTGACGTTGTCCCCGTCTTGAACTCTAAATCCTGGATTTGTTGAACACAGGAGCAGATTTAATTCTGTTTACTGAACGAAGCAATCATAAAGTGAGTCAGAGGATCAAGCCTGGGGATCTTATAGAGATGTATGTGTGGAAGGCAAAGGGGCCGATGATTGTCTCTCTGAACCACTGACATTGTTCTATTTCCAAATGTGTGTCACTTTGTGTTTACTTTGTGTATGGGCACATTTGTGGGCTCTAATTCTAGCAGCAGAGGATTCATTGAGCTACCTCGTTTTTATTCTACTCTCCTCATCCATCCTATCACGTTGTCACCAGAGGGCAGGGGGGAGTCGCTGTTTGTGTGTGAAGTTGTGCGCCCATGCAGAGTTCACGTGCACTTTCTTCTGCCACTGTGTGTCCATGTGCTGGTCATAGAGCTCTGGTGCCAGATGAGAAGAGGTTTATTTGTCAACCTCCAGTTTGGGTTGGCTGGTGTGTTAATGTGTCCATTGAGCATGACGTGCGCCGCGTAAACTGTTACACATGTCAGCGCTTCCGAAGCCATCGGGTCTTTGCTTTTACTCGATGTCCTCCAGCTCTGAGATGATCTTCATTCCTCTGGGGATACTTGACAAGTTCTCTTGGCCTCCGCTGACCAGCCACATCTTGGGACTGGTAAGCCTAACTTTGGCCTGAGACTGTATCATTTTGCATCAAAAACAGCATGAAACTCCAAATTGTGGCCTGATTTTTGATGCGTGCGTAGCTGCAGCGCTGTTTAGCGTACAGGCTAGCGGGGTGCCCTTTGGCACAGCGCTCTAGAGTACGTGTTGCTTAGAAAGGCAGCAGAAATCAGAGCAGCTGGGTCCCTTCCCTTTCTGTTCTCCTTTTCCTTCCACTTTTCATCACTTATCCATTTTCTGTCCTTTCCTTTCACTCATTGTAATTAGAGCTGGGATGAGGGCTCCAGTGACCTGGCTTGTGTCGTAGCTAGGTAACCTTACTCGGATGCTGGCTGTGAGGCCCGGAGGGGTTTTTTTTAGGTGTGAATCTCAGTCATATCACACCCAGCATGGATTCTCCTGCCCAACCTGGATGCACCAGGATCTCAAACTAGCCCATAAACATTGTCCAGTTTCTTTTCCTCCTCTGGTCTTTACAAAAGTGAAGAAATCCGTTGATAAGAGATGCTCCGTCCAGAGAGGTTCTATGTGAAAACATCTAACTATAAATAATGAGCTTTTCCCTAGGAAACATGCCAGTTGGACTCAGAGCAATTTCTAGCAAAGTTACGCTTTTAAATATAAACTATCTGGTTTTGATGCCGTTTGGACATCGTGAGGAATGAACTACTTGGGAGATTCTAGAGAAACTGACAGATATATCCAGCAGCACTTAAAAGCATCCTGCAAGGCTTAATATATCCAACAGCCTTCTTGGAGAGGCGATGTGCTTGGGGAAAACTTAATTCAGCTCTAGTAGCTCTTTGTTTTCCGCTAACTGAATTATGACTCGTTACAATGTAAAATTTGACACATTAAACGACATTGCTGATAGTTGCTGGCTCTTGTTTGTATCAAGTGTGGTAAAATAAATAGATGTATAACATCATTCTGTTTAGTTTTAGAACATCTGTTTTCATGTTTCATGCTGAGTGAGTGTCCAGCACGTGTTATTTAGTTCCAAAGTCACAAAGGGAAGAGCGACAGAGCGACTGAATCTGGATTTATTGTGCCAACAGACACTGTACAAGGTGACTCTTTAGTAATTACGTAATGGAAGGAAACAACTGTCGTGTCATTTGTCAGAGTGGGAAACGCTGGGATGTTGTATTGATCCCCCATCGCGTCCCAATTACTGCCTGCTGGTTTTGCAGGCTGTGAGTGCTTGTTAGTGCGAACGCCCTGCCGACGTCATCGTGTGTCTACTAATCGATACGCCGGCACTGATTTCCCAGAGCTGGCCCCACTGGAAGACATTGATCCATCAGATCTTGTTTAAAGAGAGCTGATTTGGTGTTGGAGGTATCATGGACTGACACCCCTTCAGACAACATGATTACTCTGGAATATAACGTTATTTGCATTAATAGAGCTGTTAAAATCACCTCCAGCCAAAATCACTGTCTGGCCATGCATATACATATTTAGCAAAGCCCCCCCCCCGTATGTATTTTTTTAATGCAGCAACAGGCTTGAGTGAATTGAGGATAACTGTGTCACGTGTGGTGCACACGCCATGAAGAATAATCCTCACAAAGGGGTTAACCCTGATCAAACACCATATAATCCAGGATTTAACATGGGCTGTGCAGAAAATAAAATCTCAAAACACAATCTTGGTGTTGGGGTGTCAAACACAGCTAGAAATCCGTGATAGTTTTACCCGTCTAATAGCATCGGTTAAAACAAGAATAGTTATGACGTCGCCTCATTTTCCTGCTTCGATAGGAATATTCATGAATTGGGATTTATTTATGTAAAATTGTGCGACTCAACTTGGTAGGTTATTTATTTTATAAAGGGCCGCGTAAGCACTGACGTAGCGGCAGCTTGATTACAAAGCACACATCAGAGCTTCAGAGGGTCTGATGTCACTAACAAAGAAACGATCCACTTAAAGTTTGTTTGAAGTGAACGCGTAACGAGGTTTTACAGAAACCGTTACAGTCGTTTGGATTCCTACCAGCTGCCCAGACTGCAGCTAAACCTCCCGCGTCTGTCCTCTGATAAACGGTTTAGTCTGCCGCGTTACGACTCTGCGTTAAAAGAAATGGTCTTAGTTCCTCTCAAAGATGAAGGCTTATACATGGCATTTCGTCAGTGAAGTGTGGCTAATTACTTCCTGACGCTGGCGTCGCAGCAACATGTGCTGAGTTTATATAGTTAGTTTAAATCTGTTAGCCTTCTTCTCAGAATAAGTTCTTTGGTACAAAGCAGAACACATATGAACTCCTCAAGCGCACACACACACACACACACACACATAAAAAAAACCCTTCTGCAGCTGCTTTTGGTGCTTTCTGGAATTTTCAGGTCGGCCCCGTTGGCCCGAGATCCTACTTCCTAACTGGCTGTGGGTGCATGAAACAGAGAGTGTGTGTGGGAGGGAGGGGAGAGGGGCAAGGGGGCTTGTTTTCGGGGCTGGAGGATGGTCGCGTCGCTCCAAAGGAGTGTTCTCCCAGCGTGGGAAAGACTCTTGTCTTTTCTGTGCCTCACAGTAAGTAAAGTAGGCCAAAGCAGGGTTGAGAGGGACTAACTTTTAGCCCCTGAGCTCCAGCTCTCGCTGCAGAGCTGTTTCCCCTGTGGAGCTTGGACAAGAGGGTTTGTAGGAGCGAAGGAGTCGGGCTGGTAGGAGTTCCTGCGTGCTTGGAGGAGATGGGCAGCAGCTGAGGTTTTCTCCCAGCCAGGCTGAACGGCACAGTCGGGTAGGGCAGAAATGTACCACTCTTGCAGTGAGGAGTCAGATCTGGTAAGTTTGAGTACACGAGGCGTCTGTTGCTCAGGCTGTAGCCTTTCACACATTTCTGACACTGTCTGCCAGCGTTCCACCCTCCAAACAAAGAGGAATGGCTCAGACTGCTGGAGAATTTAGGTTATGAGTGCAGGATTTCGAGGGGCGTAATCACAGACTTCCTATTTTTCTTCCTCGTCGCTTTGTCTGAAAGTTGTACGTCACGTTCCAGATGCACAGTTTGACTGCCTTTCAGTTCTGTTTGTACTTTTAGCTCCCTCGCGCGTCTTCTTTGAGTTTGCGAACGCTGCTATGTGAGAGTGGTTAACCAGCAGAGAGGCAAAAAAGTAAACATCTGCCTGGAAAGCTCGCTCCTCTACATACCGTGATCTCAAACCCTGGCAACAACTCAAGGTTTATCTCTTCTCCCTAAGATACACACCTACTGTTTCAAGCTTTTTAACATTTTTAAGCATTAGGGTGGCCTCAGACACTAAATCTATCAAGACAGCTGTCTAGACTAGTAATACACAAGATGGTGAATTTAAAACCAAACCGTCAGTGAGCTATTGTTCTGCTTTGGGACGTTATCAGGTGATGGAGTTGCCCCTTGTCCTTTTTCCTCAATAGAGTTTGGATAAGTCTTGGCTGATTCAGAGGGCAGCCTGGCTGAATGTGAGTGGAAATTTTAACTTATTCATGCCAGGAATCACTGTCAGCAGTCACATCACCAATAATGTGCTGTGACCCAGTTCCACTGACAGACATCCATATCCAAGCCGTGATGTGGTGCTGTTTGGATCACAAACACTTCCTCTTCCTCATATTTGTCCAATGATTCTGATTCCAGTGGTATTAACTTGTTTTGAAAGTTACCATGTTTGCCAAGAGATAATATAATTTTGCCCCTGACAATATTATTTATACACTCTAAACTGCTTATCCCGCTATATATAGCCTCTTTTAAACCAGTGTATAAATTTCAAAATGGCAATTATAATGGACTAAAGTACCATCTCTGAACTTAAAGATGGGCTTCAAAGTTGTTTCATTGTATAAGTATATTGTTAACAGTTTGAATTGTAATTTTTATGAGTGATGTTCACTTTATAGGCATCAGTTTTTTTTTTTTTAAAAAAAGAAAGAAAGAAAACTGCAGGAATAACTGCAAATAGGTTCAGTACGGTCGCCTTCTTTTACTAAAAACCCTAAGGATTACCTAAACTAAACGGACTATTTTTTAAATGAACAGCCATTTGGCCAGTTTTTGATATTTGCATCCGCTTAAAATCTGGAAATTTACATGTTTTATTTGAAGGAGTTCAAAGATAGAGGGAGGAAAGTGTTGTGGAATATTAAATTTTATCTCCGTGTGGAATAAAATCAATGAATCTTAAATCCTTGTACTCAAGCACACTCCCATTCGTAGGACGGTCTCGCTCCGCTGGTGACGGTTAGCGGCTCGTTCTACAGTTCTCATCAATCTTCCACAGCCTGCTTCATCCACAGGGAAACTGCCAGAATATTGATGATGCAAGCAGAAAATAGCAGCACGGAGCAGCCTCTGGCCTCTCCGAATGTATTCCCCTGATCAGACATCATCCTATTATGGTGGTGTGTTTCCTCAGAGGGACCTGAGAGGCAAAGAGCTGCTAGATAAACTACATCTCGCTGTGAGGGGATTTCACGTTTAACGACAGCCACGTCCCTCCAGGGACCACTGCTGCTGGTTCTAGGTAATACAAACTGTGGTGGAAGGAAAGGATTAGCACATCATTTTTTGCTGTAAAGGGTCCTGTCACCTTACATTTGTAGTGTCCCATTGTTGGAGGCATTCACAGCAGCGAAGCATCATTAAAACACGCAAACACGGACCCTCCATTATTAATTGTGTCATCAAAAATTCTCCACGTAGATCACCTTTAAAGTTTCAATCACCGTCAGAGCCGGCGAGTTAAATAAATGTGCCATCCTCTGGTCTTCTTGCCTGCCAGTAGATTACCATTTTTACATTTTGTTTACCGTGGGCCTGATGGATGGTCGGCAGACATGCAGCCACCAGGCAGTTACATCGTTTTGTTATTTTTACACCTTTTTTCCTCAAGTGTGCAACATAAACAGTGTAAATTAACCTTGTCATGTATTTTTAGCGTCTAGTAAATATGTAGCGCACTTAGCAAGCACAGTGCCGTCTGGAATGCTGGGTAGCTGTCTGTCAGTGTCACCTTGACGACCAGCCAGCCAATCGCTTTTTTGACAGGACCATACTCCGCTCCGTTTTTCTGTCGCGCTTCTCTTTTGGGGCTTTCTTTTCCTGACATTTTCCTTCCTCTTTGTGCTGTTCATTTGATTTTCACTGCTCAGTTAATGTAGTAAATATCAGTAACCGCCCGCCTCGAAGTGGTAGCATCTGCATTCGCCATCGTGTTTGCTCTCCTTGTCTGCCTTTGACAATCAAGATGCTGTTTGTGGAATGACGGTTTAATTGACTTGAAGTTGTGGCTGTGACGGACAGATGGCTGAGGAACGAGGCTTCATTTCCATCCAAGAATGACTCAGACCAAGTCTCAAACTGCTAGCACACTTGCACAGCCCATTGTCAGCCCCTCTGTAGTCAGTTACACTCTTATCAGCCATAACTGAGCAAGACTTGGCAAGCGCAGTAATCTTCCTGCTTGGTTTTAAATGTGCGTTTTAGTATGTCTTGACCACACCGTTTCCTTTAATTCTCTGCCGAGGGCTGTCATCTATATTTTGTTTATCGTTAGTTTACGCCGCGTTGACATTTAGAGTAAAGGTTCTGTCCTCAATGTCAAACTAAATGGATTCTCTCAATCCCAACTGACAGCTCTCCAAACTATTGCTCATTGCAGTTAAATTGCACATAAATTGAGTGTCTAAATTGAGTGTCTAATGCAAATGTTTTGTCCTCCAGATTTTAGCGTCTGGTTAAACGCTTTCAACTTGCTCGAGCTCGCCTCTTTGGAAGTGAACGCAGGAGCGCTTGGGGTCAGATGAGATGGACAGGAAGGGATAAGGTGAAAGGAAGTGCAACTTGGAGAAGTAAGGGATGACTGCTAAGACCCAACTGAGAATTAAACTGGAACTAGTCGACAATGTACGAGAGCATACAGTGAAAGCAGTTGGACTCCGCACAAGAACAGACGTAAATGAAAATGGAAGCTTTCAGGTCAAGTCTTTATTATTTTCGTCCTCTATAGTGTCTGTCAGATTTAGCAGGCAGCTGCTGTTGAGCAGGCTCCCGTTTCATTGTGGTAATGGCCACAGTGATTTGTGATGTTTTAATGTAATGATTGCTGTACCACGCTGCTTGTGGAGGTCAGCGGTGGTCGTGTAGCAGGGACCTCTGTCCAAAGGAATCGATAAGAGCGGGATAGAGACGACAGGATCGCCTTTTCATTCCGCTGCTTCACTGGTCGTTCTCTGCCTCATGCATTAAACCGGCCAGCTATCCGCCATTCAAGGCTGCCAGATTCATTTTGGGTAGATAGCAGTGCAGGTTTTCCACATTTTTTCCCCCCCATCCTTGTGTTAATTTTATCTCATGCTACCCACTCAAATTACATTCCTTTCACTTTAAAGGCAGCTGTACATTTGCTGAGTCAGCAATTGAATAAAGACTTGTGCGGCGTCGTGAAGGCATTCTTGTGACTCACAGCAGCACCGTGCTGCTGTTAGAGTATTAGTAGAAGTCAGTGTTTTTGTTGCTGTCGGTATCGGTGTGACAGCTGGTCTATAGGCCGGTAATGTGGAGCCCAAGGCTAGTCTTGTCACTCTGAATCTGGAGTGCAGCCTTCACAGTTTCACCACACTTCCCTCCGGGCTTCACGTTCAGAGCATCTGTGCCCTCTTCAGGCACTCATCAAAACACCTTATCCAAACATATGCGACCATGTCAGGAAGTCGTGACACAGCACTGGATGCGCTTCGTGTTTAAATGACACGATGGAGGGTTTGGTACGGTAATTTGAGGTACCTCAGCTTATCTCTATCATTGTCAGAATAATTGCTCCTAATGAGGTAGAATGGCGTCGCGATATGCAAGTTGTGTCATCTCTCAGTGTCTCGCTGGAGCCCGAGTAGATGGAGGCATGTCATCGATTAGTTATGATAAGCAGTGCAGATTAGCATGTCAGCCTTTAATCTACAGTTTGTGTGGAGTGACAGATCACGAGCCAGCAGGTCTCGCTCAGCCGCCGCTCCCACGAGCTTTGCCCAGGACCCTACACAACCTCGTGACAGGTCACAGTGGGGAGCAGCGTGCGTCAGCAAGGCAACAAATAAAAAAGGGACATTTTTAGTAATCCTTGTAGACACTTTGAATCAGTCATTCATTCATTAGGTTGGGCTTTTTGTAATTAAGGCTCTGATTATTCTCGTTTGTCCTGTGTAGCCTTTTTACGCTCATTTGACTCATTATTAGTCTCTGTTGATTTGATTGCTGAAGAGTTAAAGACATTTTGAACCAGTTTTTCTTCCTGTTAATCTTGCAATCAATCTTTCTTAAAGTTTTGAGCAGAAAACTAGTTGATTTCATGATCCCTTTTTACAAAATAATTGTTTTTCGTCGCCCCTAAACCCAAAATACATTTTCCAAACACTTTGTCAAAGCTTATACTTCATTTCTCCTTATTAATCCTACACTAGTCTGGAGACAATGACAATAGAAAGCATCCTTTTTGAAGCAAAATAAATGGTTGTTTTTAGCCTCCTCCGTCATGAGAATAATCTTGAAATCCTAATATGGAGCACGTTAAATATATAGATATATACAGTATATACAAAATACTAAAAGGCAAGAAGACTGCAGGAAAATCCTGAACACAAACTGAATCTATACAATGGATTGCCCACTACTGATTAGTGCAGCAATACACAAGCAGATGGACTATGAGGGGCAATGGAGGGAACATAAATTAGGGGAGGGACAGAGGAGGAGGAGGAGGAGGAGAAGGAGGGGTGGGTACAGACAGAGACAGAAGCAGAATCACTGAAGGAGTGTGCAGCGTATGCACTGACGGCGAGTGACAAGGAGGCAGCTTGCTGCACCTGAGAGGCAGCAGCTCCGTTAGAGGAGGAGGAGGAGAGGCGATCACACGCAGCCAAACCCGGACATGCATAGATAAAATGCTGCACCAAAGGAGGAGACTGGACCCAGAGCTTAAACCACAGGATAAGAAGCCTTTCTGCTACCTGACCTGCTCGGGGAGTCAGCCTTGTTACCTGCAACGTCTGTTTTAACACTCTGCCGAGGAGACCGGGGCGGAGGAGGGAGAGAGCTGCTGAGATTATGCTCGTGGCAGAGAGCTCCTGTGGATTCCCCATCTTTGGCAACGGAAAGAGCAGCAGGAGCTGTGGATGTACAGACAGCAGCAGAGCTAGCTGCAGCTGCAGCAACACAAGGAGCTCTCACTCCAAACATATTTATTCATTCCAAGATGCAGGTAGAATTTACAGCCCAGGTGTAACAGGAGCCAGAAGTCCATGCGCCCACAGTGTTGAATGTACCTGTAGCCGAAGCTGCCGCTGCACCGCTGATGTAAAGCTGAGCACAGCAGTGCAGTTAAGTGTAGTTACAGCAGGACTGGAGGCTGCAGTGGTCCAGGACACTGAATGACCAGTGTGGCTGATGAAGGCCACCTGGATCCGCCTGCTGAAACGAGCCAAAGGAGGTCATGTCAAGAGCTCTGATGCCTGTGTAAGCAGAATTTGAGTGTGTTTACCCCACGAAAGCTGGTCTGATTCATGTGCATGTGTGTGTGTTGCAGTCACTATGTCATCCATCCATCCATCCATCCACAATGTGTGTGGCACGATTTCTTTATTGCACAGTGATAATGAGAAGCTGAGCGTTGGCATCAGTTACGGCTGTCAGGTCGTGGGCAGAATTCCATATCGCCTCCCTCTGACCCACTGGAATTGTGTTCTTGAAAATACCCCATAATCAGACATGACCCACATGATCACGTGAACTTTTGAGTGCAGAAAAGACAAACTGATGTGCAACAAGATGCCGTCCTTTTGATTTCACATCTAAATGAGTAAAGTTTGCCCTCAAACTTGTGCCGTTTGTTCTTTTTTGCATGCTGATATTTTGATGATGTGGATCATGAACGTGATGATGGTAAATCCATCCAATACAGACAGACCTTGCTTTAAAATGCATTATTCAGACCAGGTAAATCCAGTGGGAGGGTTGCAGACTGTGGGTAATTGAATGATATATTTATACAACCTTGTGTAATGTGTGCTTTCGTGTCACAACTCAGGTAATGTATGTCGAGTTGTGGGAGGTCCTTTGAACGTATGTGACGACTGGGTAATTCTAATCAGGCACGAGTGGGGAGGCTATTTTTAACTCTCAGGCAGATTGTAATGCTGCAGTGAGATGAATGAAAGAATGGTTTGGAGAGTAGTGTGCAGGTAAAGACCGAGCTCATGCAGACCTCAGTCCGAAATCTCTCATTTTTACGTCCGTATAGAATTAGAATGCTGTGGTTTGGTTGTTGTCAATTGTCTGCTCAGGTGTTTTGAATTTACCCACATTTTTGTGCGTGTCTCATCATTTCTCGCAACAAGGAAATTGTTCATTTGCCACAAATTCAGTTTGTGCTTTGCTTGTTACTGCACTGATTGATGGGCTTGTGTTCTATTAAACACCGCCTTTAATAGCTTGAAATCAACCGACGTTGATGGTTACAGCACAGTTGAGTGGCTTGGCTCCAAAGGCAGCTGTTTTACTGAACAACAAGAGCGAGCGTACGGAAAAGAAGTCGCTGCAAAGACTCATCTTCAATTTAAAAATGATGGTTTCCGCATGTGTTTGTCCACAGGGCTCGGCCGACTCCTACACCAGCCGTCCATCAGACTCCGATGTGTCCCTGGAGGAGGATAAGGAGGCAGTGCGCAGAGAGGCAGAGCGACAGGCTCAGGCACAGCTTGACAAGGCCAAGGTTAGTATCCAAAATCACGCGTCACATTAAACTAGTGGGTCCAATTAGACGCAATGAGTGATGATGAGTCTTTGTATATTGGCCCTTGTAATGAGTTGGCGACTTGTCCAGGGGCCCCCCCGCCTCTCACCAGCAGGTGAGATAGTGTGGAGGTTACGCATCCTCCATGCAGGGTTACTCTATTGAACTAGACTGTGAGACTCTCTTTTAATGGAAGACAACGCAATGTCTTCAACGTGGGAAGCTCTCGGGCTAATTTAGTCTGAACAAAGTTTCTTTAAAAAGTTGATAACGCAGCAAAAAAGTCTCCGATTTCCGTGGCTCATTTGCCGAGATGAGCACTGGAGGGCTGAATATATGATGGTGAAAAAAAATCAGGACATTAGACCTGGTTTCTAAGATTAGGAAAGTACTTTTAGGGGTTGTGTGGTGTGATCTTCAGGCCTTGGTGTTGTCGGTGTCGCTGTTTATCAGAGCCCAGCCTAGTCTGCTCTGCTCAAGGCCACAATTAGCAGCACATAAACAAACATAAACACAGGCAGACGCGTCTTTGTGCAACAGGAATCACGATCACAGCTCACTACCTCAGAACCAGTGAAATCGCCGCTGCCGTGTGATTAATGACTTTGGTCTTGAAAGAATTTTGGCGAATATCATCTGTACACATTCTGTTCTCCTCCTCTTTTACACCTCAGTGGAAACCTTGCGCATAAATTTCAAGCAAGTGTCGCAAACCTCGTTTTGTTAATTTCCCTGGGTGTTAAATGTCTTACAGCTTTCTCACATTAATTGTGAGCTTTAGGCTATCTCAGTTATTCCAGCAGAATGATGTCTTTTCCTCCTGCTCTCTGTCAAAGGTTCGCCCTTACCTGGCGCAGACGGATCGCTCCCGCGGATCTATGTTGTTTTCCAGAGATGCACTCTCTGCCTCGTTCATTTAGAGAGATAAGTCGGCTTTAGAGATAACCTGGCATAGATTACCCCCGCTGGCATTTTACATGACAGATGACCAGTTAAAAAAAAAAAAGCCCTGCCACTGGAAAGAGCAAGTTGGGGGTCAGAGGAAGTGCAGGCTCCCTGAATGTGAGACCTTATGGGCACTAATTCACAAAAGCTTCCCTAACATGCCGAAAATGCTGATAAGAAAAGGTCATACGTCAGGGAGGGACACTTCAGCCTCTCTCGCTTTGACTCTTAATGTTCACTTTAAGGTGTCCATTGCCTGTTTGTTTCAAACTGGGACATATGCATGCTGGCCCGAATGCACTCTCCATTTCAGGTCAATGCAAAGTAGATAAAGTTATAGATGCGGCATCATTTAAATGCATCATTGTATTGTATTTTAATATAAAAGTGCCCTGGTGAGAGCTTGTCTCACTGCTTCCAGGGGGGCAAATCTCTTTATGCAGCCTACAATGTAATATAAAATCCTTTATTTTATTATTGGTTGATTAGCTCAGGGTTTTCTGATCGTTCTATGATAAGACTAGGACAGAGAGCACAAAGTGATGTAAGGAAAGAGCCACATTTGGCAGCTTTAGTGCACAACAAAAGCTCTCTGCTAATGCGCTAATCTTGGGTGAAGATGTCCCACATCTTTCACAGGTTCTCAGTAGCCTGGGGCTAAAAAGAGTCTCAAATCGATCCACAACATTCAAGGTGAAACAATGCGGGACGCTTTAATTTGTAGCACGAGAGCGTGTGCATGTGTGTGGTGCTAATGGAGGCGTTACGGCGTCGTCCATTGTAAATTTACAACCTGGAGGAGAGGCATTCAGCCAATCAGGGAAGGACAGAAAGGACTGCTCTGTCCATGTTGCAGTTATTGAGGGGGGGGGCACCAAAGTTGATTTTATAGAAAAAAAACTGCTTAACATACTAGTGTTAAATTAGAGGGGGAATATTGATTTATATTTTTGTCTTTTTTAGAATAATTGAGTAACAGGAAAATGCCTCTTAGGGACTTAAACCACAATCCTTCGCACTGAGAGGTGATGGCGCTAACCCATGCCAAGTACTGTAATAACGGTCAAATTTACCCTTATTGACCTATTGATTGTGTCCATAGGCAGTTATATGACTTTCCTGGACCGGGGGGGGGTACGAACCCCAGGATTCCCAGTTACAGATAGGATTAGTTTTGAACAGGTTACCTTTGTCTTATCTCTTCTGTGCCTCTTATCAGCATGGCTGCGTCTCCTCTTGTCCTTCCTGCCCTTTAATTCCTTTTTTGTGTTCCAACTTATCCTTTCTCCTCCTGTCAGTTGCGTCCCCCATTCTTATTGTCCCCCCCTCTCATTCTCTCCCCTCCCCACCTCTGCGCGTCCTCCTCCTTGTCACTCTCTCCCCACAGTCAATATGGCATCCATAATGAAGGAGCGTGTTACGTAAGAAGCGAGCGAGCCGTATGGACGCCATCAGGAGATGTACAGATACAGCACTGCAGCTCTAAACCTGCCATTAGAAACAAATCTCAAAGTCACCTGTGTTTCAAAGCAGCCTGTGGGACACGCAGAGGTGCTTGATTGCCCGCTGCTCAATAAAATAATGAATTGCTGTGAAGGATAAAGGCCAGCAGAGCTGCTGGGAGGGAGTGGACCACAAGAGAACCGAAGGAGAACATGTGAGCCCTAATGGACCTCTTACCTTAGCGAAAGCATGTGACTGCATGCATGCAAACGCCAAGGGCACGCCGTCCTCTACGGTCCCCTGCACTGCTCAGATTGGATTGAATGAAGGTGTTACACAGGCGTGCACGCTCGCACGCACGGTCCTTACAATGGTCAATTTATTGAATATTTACACAGGAGATTTTACTACAGGGACTCAGCCGGTATTGATGCTTCTACCATACCTTATTTATTGTTAAACTAGCCGGGAACCATTACAGCACTGCGTCATTGTAGATAGCTTGATGGCTAGATTGATGTTGTTGGAGAGCAGATGTAATCTAGATGAATTTACTGCCAACTATTGGCTACCAGATTATGCAAACTAGCTTTTTAATGTCATTTTGAAAGTGATGAGTGTCTTTGATCAGGTCAAATTTTTGCAGGGATATAGAGTAGTATCACTATTTCTTCCATGAAAAAAACTGTTGTAGCGTGGGACGGAGAAAGCACAGCAGCCGAATCATTCATACAGACGGAGCTAAAGTAAGTCCGGATGAGTCAGAGCGTGTTGGATCTCTCGCCCTGGGTTATTTTTACACCTCGCACAAAGATCACTGCTCACCATTTCTGCTCAACTTAAACCCTTCCAAATTTCTCTTTTCGGCTGGTTCCACCTAAAAATACCAATAGCCGCAGGGGGCTTTTGAAGGTACATTTCTCGTCCCGCACGTTGACACTCCAACCTCTCTCTACCTCCTGCCAGACCAAACCCGTTGCATTTGCTGTACGCACAAATGTCAGCTACAGTCCCAGTCACGAAGATGACGTCCCTGTGCCGGGCATGGCCATCTCCTTCGAGGCTAAAGACTTCCTCCATGTCAAAGAAGTACGTTTATTGTGTTTTGATCACAGCAATTGAATGTTTAGGAGGTGTTATTGGCTAACCGCACCTCGTTGTTCTGTATAGAAATTCAATAATGACTGGTGGATAGGACGCCTTGTGAAGGAAGGCTGTGAAATTGGTTTCATCCCCAGTCCGGTGAAGATCGAAAACACTCGTATCCTCCAGGAGCAGAGGGCCAAACAGGGCAAGTTCCACTCAAGGTAACCCTCCTCTCCGACATCAGAGTTCCCGCAATGTGCTGGGAAAATCAATGAAATGGTAAATACTGAATGTTATGCTGACTTTTTCCTCTGGCCAGTAAACTGGGAGCAAACTCATCCTCTAGTTTAGGAGAAGTTGTTCCTAACTCCCGGAAATCTACTCCTCCTTCATCTGGTAAGCATCTTGACATGTTACAGACCTCCACTTCTCCCTTTTACACCAGTATTCAATAGCTACAAGTGTCTGTTTTCATTCATTCATTCATGTGACTGTCAGTGTTAAATCTGCTGCATTACTGTGTGTGACCTCCCCGTATAATGGCGCTGTCATCTGTCCGTGTGCGTAGCCCTTGACATAGACGCCACAGACTTAGACCCCGAGGACAATGAGCTTCCAGTCAACCTGCGCTCCCCTAAAGCCAGTCCAAACACTGTCATGTCACCCCTTTCTAAAGAGAAACGAATGCCCTTTTTTAAGAAGGTAAAGTTTGTACCACCAAAGCCTCTCTTCTGTGCCCGTCCCCACGGCTAAGGCTAACTGTGGCTGCACAAGCTCACTCAGCTCCCATCCTGTCTGTCTTCTACCACCTGTCTTTTAGCACGCATGCCTGGGTTTAACCTCTTTCTTTCTTTCTCTGCTCCGTCTCACCACAGCTAAGCAGAAGCAGAAGTCGGTAAGTCCCAGCCTGCTGTGCACTAGCGCAGTAGGGTCCGAGGATGACCTTTTACCCCTCATCACTGCTCCTAAAATCCTGTTGTGGTTGTAAAAAAAAAAAAAAGAAATATAGAGAAACATCTAAAGGTTCCTCGTTTACATGTCAAATGTTCATTTAATATGCACAAAACCAGAGTACATGGATTAATCGCTGACAACATCAGAGGAAACACTCACATTTCGTCCCCCTTTGACTATATGGAGCTGCCACACACACACACACACACACACACACACACACACACACACACACACACACTCAGCTCCCACTCAGCAGCACTTCCTCCCTGTGTTTGATTTTTCCATTGGCGCTTCTGTTGATCTCCTGCAGCTTTTTTTTTAACCTCCCGGTCTGACTAACCTTTCCTCTTTCCCTTTTGATTCCAAGACATCAGAACCATGAGATCAGAGCACTTATCTAAAGATTGCAATCCCAAAACATTCTAGTAAACCCCGCTTTTTTTTCTTTGAAATTCAGCCAAATTTTCGAGCGCTTCTGTTTTCGGACTGGCTCAGATGGCCCGTTTCATGGCCCGTGTGGTTCTGGTGCTTTAGAATTGTAGACATTATTGTTTTTCTTGGTCCAATCCCCTCTGGTGATACCTGGTGATGTTTACTTTGTTTCCCTAAATGCCTTCATCTGTTATTTCCTCTTAAGACGGAACACATTCCACCGTACGACGTTGTGCCTTCCATGCGGCCCGTGGTTCTAGTTGGACCATCACTGAAGGGCTACGAGGTACTTGGCGTTCACTACAGGGAAATAATCAGCAAAGACCCGTTTTGTCTGATTGCTTCTCTTACATTTCCTGGCCTTAGGTGACAGACATGATGCAAAAAGCGCTGTTTGACTTTTTGAAACACAGATTCGAGGGAAGGTAAGTCCTCTCCGACCTTTCCTCTGCAGCTTCCTCCCTCATTCTTCCCCCCGCTCCGACCCTATAGGCGGGTATTTATCTGTCTCCTGAGGCTAGCCAAGGGGGTGTGTAACAAGTTTGTTTGGCCTGGAGATGTGTGCTGTTGCTTTAAATAGGCCCTCTGCATGTCCTTAATAGGCCATAATAGACCTTTGTGCAGAGCAGGATTGTCCTCACTCAGCGTTAAAGCTGAGAGGACACAAAATGATGCAACTTGAAGATCTTCTTAGACCACCAGCAGTAAACAACCCTTCAGACTAAGATGCAGTTCTCCTCACACAGTTGGTTTGGTCACAGAATTGGAGACAGCGTTTACACGGAGGACGGTCAGGGGCATCAGCAGGACTTTAGGGGAAACAAGTGTGTCAGTTCATGTAGATTTGTCCGTTTTTCTACACCTGATTGGTTCCGTTTGTCTTCCTGCTCAGATCAAGTCCAGCCCATGATTCAACGTTGTCGCTTGTCTTTTTTTCTTCTCTTCTCTCAGAATATCAATCACTCGTGTCACGGCAGACATTTCTCTCGCCAAACGCTCAGTCCTCAACAATCCCAGCAAGCACGCCATCATCGAGCGCTCCAACACTCGCTCCAACCTGGGTATGTACATCACGCAGGCCTGGGAACATCTGCTGTTTTCATTCAGAGTGTTTTCTTATGTAGAGTAGGAAGGAAATGATTAAAGAATGTTCTGACAGCAGCTGTGATAACCTCAGAGAGCTGTGAGAGGACAATTTTCTTTTGATTGAATTTTTTTTAAAGAAAACAGGATAATGACTCCAGGAACTGCTCTGATTGTTCTGAAGTTGATTAGAGTGGAGTAATTAGAATAAAACAAATTCCTGAGATCCGCATATCAGCAACAGCAACGGTCACCGACTACAGAGTCGGAAAACCGGGGAGCAAAAAGAGTTTTATTCCTATTTTATTTAACTTCACAAAGATGCAAATCCACAAAATGACCATATGACCCCATTTTTTATGATAACATGAGGGATTTTGAGCCCTGTGGAGATGAAGCAACAAAGATCAATGCTGATACTCTCCACATGGCAAAAAAGAGAAAATGATTTTCCTGCTTATCTTTTTCCTTTACTCTTTATTTTCAAATTTCAGCCAAAAATAAAAAGAGGAGGGGGGGTCTCAGTCAGAGTCTGAATGAGCTGTTAGCTTGGAATGTTTTGAGGCTATCGGCTTACATCAGAGTTTGTCGTGACTGGAAGTCATGAATCTTGGCCACCACTCCTCAGATTGGGAAATGTGCCGTACTGTGATATTTGGCGGCAGGTTTTGCAGACTTACAGTCATCTGTGGGAGTGCGGGGATGTGTGATGTAACAGTCAGTAATTGGTAGATTTAAAAGAATGTGTTTCGGTGTTTTTCTAACAGTTATCAGTCCTTGAGTTTAAGATATTCCTATAAATATATAGGTGTCACTAATTCACTCACTTTCTTCTCAATTCATAGTGCCACTTTTTAAAAATATGTGTGATAACTAGCTCAGGACTGCAAATATTTATGGTTTCAGATATGGTGAAAGATATTGTCTTCTCTTCCATCCACTTTAGGGCTGAAGCTACTCAGTTCTTACAGTATTTAATGCTTGCAATATTTATTTTTACCGCTAGATGGCACTAGATCGTACACACTAGGTGTGGAAGGGATTATTTGTCTTCAGTTAGCAGCTAGCAACCCTTTAATAACTAGAAAAAAAGCACTCGGAGAGCACAGACCTCTGCCAATCAGGTCATTTCCCTGCATGTGCCCACACATATAGACAGTCCTAATACAAGGTTACATAACAGACAGCAGGAGGTTTCTCCTTGGCTTTGTCAAAATTCAGAGCTAGTTAACAGAAAGAAGAAAGAAAGAAGACATCGGCTGAGTGAAATATGATGTTATTCCCAAACATTTCACATATAGTAGTCAGTTTATCTTAAATTAATGCTTATATTCATTTCACATAAAGGGAGGCGAGACCATAAACTAGGAAGTAGCTTGTCTTTACCAAAACAGGTTCCTTAAACTTGGTTATTGACAGTGTTTTTCCTTCAGCTGAGGTCCAGAGTGAGATTGAGCGGATTTTCGAGCTGGCCAGGACGCTACAGCTGGTGGTTCTGGACGCGGACACCATCAACCACCCCTCACAACTGGGGAAGACTTCCCTCGCCCCCATCATCGTCTACGTGAAGATCACCTCTCCTAAGGTTAGGGAATGTTAGAGCCGGGAACGGGGGAAACGGCAGGAGGACACGTACTTCATGGCTCAGTCATCTGCTGTATGAAACTTTCATCTTTTACTTTTTTTGGTGCCCTTGGTGGAATTTTAAACATCTCATGCATTTGAAAGTGCACTGATTCATCACGACGACCTTCAGCGTGAGTCACAAAGGCCCACGATTCACAGCAGACCTCTTTTTTGATAGCCTGACTGAAAGAGCACAAGACCTGAGCTTTACATCAGAGTGGCGTCGGTGTGAATCCCACTCACAGCGTCAACCACCTGTCCTCTTAATTAAAGCAAACGGCCGTCTTTCTCTCTGCAGCGTTCAACATATCAGTGATCATTCCCAGACATTTACTGTTGAGGACACAGATGCTTACATTTTGTGATCTCGCCTCCTTCAGGTGCTGCAGAGACTCATCAAGTCTAGGGGCAAATCTCAGGCCAAACATCTCAACGTCCAGATGGTGGCTGCTGACAAACTGGCTCAGTGTCCTCCTGTAAGTCGCCAGTTATTTTCGACTACTGATATTCTCTGGCTCTTGCTTCAGGAATAACAGGAATCTAAACTACATATTTTCTGCCAGTTCTATTTTTGCTCCTCTGTAATCTGCTTAGTTATCACTTTAGAGAGTAAAGTATGCCCCCCTAGGCATGTGGAAGCGGGGGTTTCATGTAATTCCAGTCTCTTTCATGCCTTTTCTAACATTATTTTACCTATATCTGCACCTTCTGTGTGGATTTCAGGAGATGTTTGACATCATTCTAGATGAGAACCAGCTGGAGGACGCATGCGAGCACATGGCTGATTACCTAGAGGCCTACTGGAGAAGCACTCATCCCAGCAGCTCAAATCCCCCCAACCCTGTAGTAGCCAAGCTGTCCACAGCCACTCTGCCCTCCAACGCAGCCCCCATCTCTGACGTACAGGTAACCCGCACCACATAAAAATGAGAAGCTGCAGGATGTGAAGCCAACACACTCCAAATACTCAGTTATGTGTTTCACTAAAAATCGTCAGCTTTAGGGTGTAAAACTCTCAATTTAGTGGTCGGTCAGCACTTTTTGCCAACACACTGTAGGCAGTAACTGAAAGAACTTATATAATAATACTAGCTAGGACACAATAGTTCGTTATCATCAAGAAATTAAAAATGTCACAGGCTTAAGTGTGTTAATGCTCTGTCCCCTCCCCTCTGTCCATCTCCTGCCACCAACACTGGACATGTAAGACTGGAAATGAGGAAAATCCTGATTATTATGAGTTTGACATGTGATTTTTGGTGAGTGTGGAGGGGAGTTGAAGCCTTGAGGGGTGTGAAATCTTTGACGTGTCTGCTGTGACATTTCCTCTCAAATCCAACTTTCTATAGAAGGTTGATAGCTATTCAAGGTGTGTGCACGTGTGTGTGTGCGCAAAAACCCCTCCGTCCTCCGTGTGAGTGCTTGCTGTGTTTGCGTCATCCTCCCGACTCTGCTGCTTTTGACCTCAGGGCAGCAGTGCGGAGCAGAAAGGAGAAAAGGCGTTGGTGGAGAGAAAGGGCTCCAGAGAGGATCATCACCAGCACCACCACCACCACCACCATCACCACCTACAGAGCCAGGACCAGGCCGATGCTGATGCTGACGCGGAGGTGGACGAAGAGGGCAACGAAGAGGAAAGACCTCTGAGGACCGACTCTTCCAGGAGAAACCAGCACGTTCACCATCGCTCTTCCTCCACCAGGACTGACCATCACAACCACCACCATCACCACCACCACCACCATCACCACAGCGGGCGAGCCCGGGGTCTTTCCCGGCAGGAGACTTTGGACTCTGAGACTCCTGAGAGCAGAGAGAGCAAAGACTCGAGTTATATCGACCCACGCGCTCAGCTCCACCACCAGGAGGTGGAGGTGGAGGAGGACGAGGACGAGGACGAGGACATGGGGGAGGAGCTACCCCAACAGCAGCAACGTTACGAGCCGCCGCCCCACCGGGACCACAACCACCATCACCACCACCACCATCACCGGAGCGGACCGGACGAGGCCGGGCAGAGCACTGGACACCACCGCTCAAAGGAGCGCGAGCAGGACCATAATGAACGCAACAAGCAGCGCTCGCACCACCACAGGCCCACACGGGACCACCCCCACCACAGCTACGACCGGGACAGGGACCGAGACGGGGAGGTGGCTCCCAAAAAGAGGGGTGACACCGGGGACTGGACCAGGGACTCCTACATTTACCAGTGACGGGCCAAGTCCTCCTTGAGGCTCATTTGGACCCATTCTTCCATCATGCTGCTACACCTAAAAACCACAGCGTCCTATTTATGTACACCTCCTTTGTAAAGGTTGTTGCATCTTTTTCAACAGCAGAATTTTGATTACATAGGTACAAATCTAAATATATAAATATATGTGTGTGTATCTATGCATAGATGTTGTCTATGTGTGGGTATGCATGAATATTCTTTAATATGCATATTTTAAACGTGTTTGATAAAGCATGACACTAAAGCAGAATTTTGTCTGCACCGAGCTGTGTTGTTGTGATTAGCGTTTTTATTTTCATTCTCTTTTCGCTCCCGATCGGTTGAATTAACGTTGCCTCAAACTGCTGGTTGACAGATAACCGGTCGAGTGAGCTGGATTCCGCCTTTGCAGAAATCTGTCCAGATTTTGACGGAAAATAAAGGATCATCTGGCCATTTTTGACAGACGCACTCTTAATCTGGAAACTTTTTAATGTCGGTACAGTCTTTGTTCTGCACTTTTCTTAGCTAATGGTGGTTTAAGGGACACAAGCGCGATGGCGTCATTGCCACTTGGTGTTTGACTCCTGCCAAACGTCCATCAAGCATCAGATTTCATGGAAAATGGGGTAAAATCTACAAAGAATGAGCTTCTTCTCTTCAAAATTACTCAACTTTTCATAATGTTCAGCTGACAGATTTACGTGTTCACTTGTTTTGCTTAAACCCGTGATGTACGTTTAGTGACGCACAACAGCTGGTCAAAGGAACATTTTTGACGTTTATTAAAATCAACAATTTTTTCACTTGTTCCTCTTTGCCCGACAATTGTAAATACTCAAAGAATGCAGGTGTCCGTGCAGCGGTGGTGGCATTAAAGGGTTTTAGAATCAGTGAACGTGCGTATGTACATAAACCTGAAGAATAAAGTTGGAGACAAAGAGCTGGTGGGCACGGAGACGCATCTGATGTGTTTTGTCGGAGGACACGGACTCAGGAGGGGAGCGGCATCTATAAATAGTCTGGAATTTTGAGGGGAGGCTCACGAGCCTGCCTCCTGGTCGTCATGACAACACGAACGTGAAGGACCGCAGGTCTAAAGTGGGAAACTGTCTTTGTGTGCGTAGAACGGGCTGCGATGCGACAAAGATCACAGGTGCGCCGGGAGGCGGAGCGTTTCACTCACATGTGACGTGTGATGCGTAACCTGTTCATCACGGACAGCTGGAAGACCCGCGGTGGTCTTCAGTAGGATGGACTGGACTCAAAATGTACAAAACTCCAAGACTTAGAAGTCAATTAAAACCCAATAAATGATGTATGAGATGGTGCCACTACGAGGAGCTTAAATTAACCTGCGCGGAAACTGTGATGACTCACTTTTCTGCTCCTTAAATCGAGAATTCCGACCACTGTTTTCAGTCAACTCGGACTTTATTTTACCAAAACCAAAAGATAAAAACTTCTTTGACACATGGCTCAGGACCAAATGGAAGGGAAAGGCTTTAAATTAGAGGAAGCTGACATCCGTCATTGTGGCTGCACGTGGAAGAAAGACTAATTAGAATTCCCATTTGTCCAAACACTAAATTCTTAATGCGTCTCATGACCTCTTTCTGCACGCTACTTCCTGATCCGAGCTCTTGAATCCAGCCAATCCGCCGTCCCCGCGGAAGCGGAGTCGTCACTGTTGTCATGGCAACACCGGCACTGCTGCATTTGCCAGCGCTCATTCAGCCTTCGTCCCCACGTGCACCCTCCATCCCTCCTTTTTCGCCTCTGTGTTTACAGAGCTTATCCCTACATGGCCCGCAGTTTTCGGAGAGAGCAGCTGCGGCGGGGCAGAAGCACGAGCGTCTTTTGTCAACACCGCCCCGCCGAAGCACCCGGCGGCACAATATAAACACAGCAGTTCCTGTCTGGAGGCTGATGAGGATGAAAACACCCCCCCTTCCCAGTCAGGTTTTCAGGAACTTGGCGATAAAGAACCCAATGGTGTCCCTGTCAGCTCTGCAAGAGAGAGGGGCCGCCGTTCCCGTCTGGTCCCAGCTCAGCTCGGGGCGGAACCTCTGGAGGAGGCGCAGCTGCTCAGGCGACAGCCCAGCTCCCAGCATGCCTTCTGATCCGATGTGGGGCTCCTGAGGAAAAAGAAACAGTACGTAATGATCTGATGGCACGCATTCCTCTTTGTGCCTGTCAGGCTCACCTGAGGCTGGAGCGAGAGGCAGGGAAACGTCCGGAGGGCCCAGGCGACCTGTTCCTCATTCTCAGCCAGGGTCACTGTGCAGGTGCTGTAGACCAGGACGCCGCCTCTCTTCAGCAACTTCACTGCCTGAAATACAAAATCCGTGTGTCACACGGATGTATAGTAACATTTTCCAAAATACCTGAAACTCAGACATTCTAAATTTGCTGTTATTTCCCTGTAAATTGGTTTTTGCTGCCCCCACGTGGCCAAGCGTTTGTCTTCCGCTGATGCTGCAATATACACATAACCTTGAGTAAATGCTGATGGAGCATTGCTAGCGGCATAAATGATGCCCACTGCTGCAATAATCCATCTGCTCCAAAGAGCTGAATTGTTTGGGTTTTTTTTTAAAAGGTGTACAATAAGATTCTCTTCACAAATCTATTTTTTAAGAAAGAAAAGTCAAAATGGATTCAGAGTGGACTAATAGGATTAACTGTTGGATTACTGTTTTTTTTATGTCCTCTGGTGAGAAAAACAGGAAATATTTTATATGATGTGAATTCAAGGTGTCCTAAAGGGTTTCATAACCAAACCTCGAACAACGCTGCCATCTACTGGTCGAGATGTATCTCCCTCACCTAATGAAATAGGCACTTACAGCTTGGAATAACTTGCGCTGCAGAGGCTGGTAAGAACAGATCTCCTTCAGGCTCCAGGTGGTCCCCATGTTGGGCCTTTGTCCCAGTCCACTACAGGGGGCATCCAGCAGAACCCGGTCAAAACTTTCCGGAGGATACGGAGGTTCTGTGTGACGCCAAAGACCAAAGTTCTCACTGTTTTCCTTTAGATTAAAAGAGAGCCCGAAATGACCAGCAGTTCATACCTTCAGCCTGTGGTGCAGCATCACCACTGACAGCCTGAGTGCTGTTAAAGCAGAAAGCTTTGATCGAGCGCAGCTGCAACGCTTGTGCGTTTTCAAGAATGCGGTCGATCTTATTTCGGATCCGGTCCAAAGCCACAACTGTGCCCTGCGTGAGGAGGAATTTGTTTAACAACAGTTCGTAGTGGTGAAAATGGTGAATAGGAGTACCTGGTCCCGCATCAGCACTGCGATGTGACACGTCTTCCCTCCAGGCGCCGCACACATGTCCAGCACGCGTTCGCCTGGACGAGGCCCCAGGACGTGACCCGCGACGACAGAGGGAAGGTTCTGCCGCCGGAAAAATCAGGTTTCTGTTCTGCACACTTCTGCAACCTGATGTCATGACCGACGCTGTGCGTGTGAATACCTGAAGAAAGACCAAACTGGGTAGAACACCGTCAAAGGACGGACTCTGGTAAAGCGGCTCCACCATCTGCACACCAACCCCTCTAACATAAAAAAGAATTAAATGCGGACACAAAAATTTATAGGAAGCTGTAGAATAATTTCTTTGGATTGCATCTCATGCAACAATGTGAAAATGTGAAACTGGTCATCATACTTGACAGGCTCGTCTGAGCAGAAGAGGCTGGAGCGGTCCATCCGAGCGACGCCATTTCCCACAAATGCTCTTTTCCCCTGGAAGCTTGTGGCTCCGCGGGTGCACCGACCCTCCAGATCAGAGAAGACGGACACGACGTCCCCAGCTTTCATATCTGCAGGCCATTTCAAAGCTTTTCATTCCATTCCACATTAAAAAAAACCCAAATTTTTAAAAAAAACGTGCTGTTTAGTTCCTACATTTTGGGCTGGCAACAATCCCCGGGGCAAAGACGTGAGCGCCTCTCAGGACGGCGCTGCCACACTGAGCACCCACCACCACCTCAGAGCTGACCTGCTCCACATGTCTGAGATAAGAGGAGCGGCATCAGGGATTCTTTTGTCTTAATCCGAGCATTATTTTCACAGACATTCAGGTTTGGTGTTCCTCTCATACCTGGGTCCATCGACGGGAAGAAGCAGCACATCTGGAATTTGCGGGTGAGTAAGAATCTGCAGGGAAGCCTCCTCTGCTGAACACTGGCCCATCTGCTGCTTCAACAACAACACCATCATCATCTCTCTGGCTGTACTGGACATGGACAATCATCACTGCAACAAAAAAAACCTCTCCAAACTCTTCACCTTTGCCAGCTCTTCTGCTAGCTTGAGTCTGATCTCCTCCAGGGGAGCGAGATGGGTGCTGGCCCGGACACAAGTGTAAGATGGAGGGTGAGACAAACATCTGAGCAGCTTCTGGAAACGACTCTCGGCCTCCTGATGGCCCACCGCAGCTAAGACCTGCAACAACAGCAGCACAGACAAGCTGATTCTGTTCAATTGTCGTCCCATAACCTGTCTTATGCTGAAAGATCTGGACAGCTTCGTTATATAGAAAAGTGGTTTGTGATCATTCAGAAATAGAGAAAAAAAACAGAAATCCTTACCTCCTTGTTGAGGAAAACACTCTGGAGAAAATTCGTAACTTCTGGTTTCAGAGATATTCTTGGAAAAACAGACATCTCCATCACCTGAGCAAGTTCAAAATCACATTCATTTGTGATGGAAATGGGACGATTCCGGTATCTAAAATTTACGTTTAACAAAGTTTGCACTTTTCAACACACCGCTTCGTAATGAATAAGTCGTTAATAAGAGGTAAGTGTGTTTCTAAAAGATGTTTTGGTAATCCTGACTCACATTCCGTGCTCGTACATGCCATGCAGCTTTTACTTCCGCATACGTCATCAGCTTGGTCACATGGCACTTGTTGATTCCAAAATCGCGGAAAGTTGAGCCCCAACGCCAGCACACTTTTAAGCAATTTAAATTCGTACAAAATTCAATATATTACTTTAATTAGAACAATTAAACTCGCCATAGCGATTTTCCCAAGTGTTAGACAAAAAATCTTTTTCCCCGAGTGTTTGACAAAGAATCTAATTTTTGCCACATATCCCTTTGTTGTGGATCTTTTCTCTTTTTTTAGGCGTGATTTAACATACGCATGACGCGTGTGCGTTTTATTCCTCTCGACCAAAAAATAAATAAAGCCAACAATAACGTTCGTCATTGCGGTCACGTGGACGGAAACGAATTAAATGGTCGGCTGGTTCTTATTCTCTCCGCTCCGCCGCCGAGCAGCAGCTAACGGGCACAGGCGAACCCACCACACGGCTGTGCTCCTCCGCTACAGCTATTGCGGAGGCGTTGAATACACTCGATATTATCCCGTCACCTCCATGCGCCTTCATACTACTTTCTCATCGCGCCCGTCACGTTTTCGGTAGGAAAGAGGCGCATGGAGTCCTCTTCGAAACGGTCTGTGAGGTGTCTAGCGGACAAGGGCTCTTCGAGCTAACGGTAGCTAGCCGCAGCTGGCCGCGGAGCGAGCGGTGTGAAGAGAGCCGGAGCTCGGTGCTGCCGCCCGCGGATTCACGGTCGTTGCTCGAAACCTAAACGATGGGCCTCATATTCGCCAAGCTGTGGAGCTTCTTCTGCAACCAAGGTGGGTTCTGTTGGATATTTTCCGGCTCACCGATCAACCCGCTAGCGGCTCATCCGCGGTTGGTGAGCTCGGTTAGCGGGCTAGCTAACAGATGGGGCACTATTCTCTCACGGCATATTTGTGTCGCTTCGGCGTCTTTATCACCAGACAGTCTTTGTTCGACTCGTGCGTTTGGAAGAAATAAGATTAATCCACACGTTGTCATCTTCATCACTCGCTACGATAGTTAATCTGCTGGTCAACCTGGCTGATTACCTTAAGACACAAAAGCCTTAGCAGGGCGGTTTCATCTCCTTCAACCCGTTTCAAAATTGCTTTTGAACTTTCCCCCGGTTTTCCAGAATCTATTTTAATCCAGGTTAAATTGTCTAACCAGAAAAGTGTAAACGATGTAACCACAATGGAGAAGCGCAACAAAGACGCCCGTGAATAACCTAAGAGGGGGTTTAATCCCAGTTATTTGGCTCTCACGTTGATTTTAGAGGGGACTTTAATTACATAGATCATAGATGTACTGTTCCAGACACAAGGTTTCAAGTTTCAGTCGTTAAGGTGGAGTCTATTGTTGGCCACATAATAGTAGTAGTAGTAGACGCCATCATATAATCTAGAGTAATTTGATTACTGGGCTTCGACCCATTCTAATCCCATTCCAGCAACCCATTTATTGTGTTACGGAATGGTTTCGTCATCTATTTTAAATCGGCAGAAGTTTTGCAGGAGTGTAATTGTTGGCTCTTTTGTGGAAGCGGCAGACGGGTCCTTGTCTGGTGCCCCGAAGTGGTCAAATCCGCGGGGCCCTTTGACCGCACATCCTTCCCGTTTGGGAGCCGCGGCTCTCAAGGGCGGAAAAGTCAAACCACTACATTAGGATGTTTTGGCGTGTTGGTGTCAGGGGTGAATCTGCATTATTGTCTCCTCAGTCTGGCCCGCTGCCTCACAATATCACACCTGTTGCGACTGACGGCCGTGTTTACTTGTTTCGCAGAGCACAAGGTCATCATTGTTGGACTCGACAACGCTGGGAAAACCACTATCCTCTATCAGTTGTAAGTCTCCGGTGAACGTTTTGTTGCGTCTTGTCTGAACGTGCAAAAACCTCACTTTGCGATTCTCCCCTGGTCAAGTCTGATGAACGAGGTGGTCCACACATCCCCCACCATCGGAAGTAACGTGGAAGAAATAGTGGTGAAGAACACTCACTTCCTGATGTGGGATATAGGGGGGCAGGAGTCTCTCCGCTCTTCCTGGAACACCTACTACTCCAACACAGAGGTGGGCAGCACATTTTCAGATTTTTCTTTCTTTGCTTTGTCAGGCCCCGGGGGGGTAGGAAAGGTATTGTCCGGCAGCTGGCGTGTTTGTTCGCTGCACAGATGTCAGCAGGGGCCGCCCAGGTCAAAGGTTGCCTTTGGAACAAAGGTGCCTGTCTGAAGGGCAAAAAGGCAGGTCAGATTCGGCACATGATGGGCACCACAGGCGGGACAACCATCCAGTTTGACACCCATCTGTGCCTCTTTCTGCCTGAACACGACGTGGGATATCTGATACAGCTTGAGGCCACCAGTAAACACAGCCAGTGTTCAGTGATCCGTGACCTGGTTCCACTACGTGCTCTGCAAATGAGCACCCACATGTTTTGTTTTCAAATGACTTTCTGTCTGTACTAGCACAGATAATGTGTTGTGAATATACAGTATGTTGCCCTTTGTGGTGGTTGTTGCTGCCCCTGGAGTCCCTCTTGCATCCCCCAACACACCGGCCGTCAGGCTTTTGTCACGCAGGGCCACTGTCTCGCGTTGTAAAAGGATTATTAGCATCACAGCTACAGACCCCACTGTGAGGTGCCTGTGCCCACCCACTGTGATGCATTTTCACTTCTAAAGTACCCTTTGAAAAGAGGTCATGGGTGTGGTTTCTTTCTCCTGCTCTGCAGTTCATTATTCTGGTGGTGGACAGTACCGACAGAGAGAGGCTGGCCATCTCTAAAGAGGAGCTCTACAGGATGTTGGCTCATGAGGTATGCATTAACAAGGAAACCACCTACACGCTGGTGATGTCACCGGAGGGCTCTGAGTTCCCTGTAAAGGGTCCCGTTGTTTCAGCCTTTGTTCTCTTTCAGGATCTGCGTAAAGCGGCCGTGTTGATATTTGCCAATAAGCAAGATATGAAGAATTGTATGAGTGCGGCAGAGATCTCCACTTACCTCACACTCAGCTCCATCAAAGACCACCCCTGGCACATACAGTCCTGCTGTGCACTCACAGGAGAAGGGTGAGATGCCTTTGTTTGTGTGGCTTCCAAAAAAAGAAAAAATCTTTAAAAATATAAAACTTTGGCATTTGGCCTGCTGTGCGTCCTGTCAGCCACCAGGTGTCACTGTTCCGTGTCTAAATGTGTAGTAGGGTGTCGAGACATTGGAAGATATTTTAAATGTCTTTTTGCACTTTTCATTCATTGATACTTTTCTCTTTGTCCAGTTTATGCCAAGGCCTTGAGTGGATGACCTCGAGGGCTGGCCTCAGATAGCCCCTCGCTCCTCCTGCCATCCACAGCCTGACTACCTGCACCACTCGCGGCGGTGACACGGCGGCTCGTCTTTTCCGGCTCATCGTTGCTTCTTATTTTTAAAAGGATGAATTTTAATGAACTCGTGACCTCTGGGAACAGGAAAGGACCTAAGCACTGGCCCCTGCTAAGGTAGAAAAGCTGGAAACACTACCATAAATATTGAACTGAACCAGTTGTGGGAGCCACGGCTTGTTTTTTTTTATTTGTTTTTTTTATTTTTAAATACCGGTAGTGAAAAAACCAACTACCAAGGACTCCTTCACACTACATTCATATCGTGTTACTTTACAGAATGCCAGTTTGCCCACTGTTGGGAAGCAGGATGCAGCTGTGGGGTTATTTTATTCACATTTGGGTGAAGGTTGAGGAATTATCAGCAGTATTCACCACTCAAACAGGACACTGACAGCGTGGGCGGGTTTGTCCAAGTTAAGTTCTCACATCACTTTAATCAGGCACAGGTTTAAAACCTGCCATGTTATTTTCATAAGCTACGTCGTTGGTGTGTTTTCAACACTGCTGGTGCTGAAATGTTGTCAAACGACCCTCTGGCATCTTGACTTTCAGGACTATAGTTGTATATTATTTTGAGGGAAGTACATGTTACTCTGTCTGGCATGAAAAAAATGTTGTCCTCCTGGAACAAAGCTTATTTCAAGAGCCAAGTTTTAATGAGTTTTACTTTTTTTTTTTGTTATTCAAGTGTATTTAATGCACATGTTTCTCTTTTAATGCTTTTCCCCTGCAAACAGAAGGGATCCAAAAACATCTAACAGGGTTGCATGTTCAAGGAAAGGCTGTTACTGCCATGTTCATGGTTATTTGTATTGACTAAATCAGTGTTTTGGCCATTTTGCAGTTCCAGAACTTGCTCCCCAGCCATCACCTTAATGCAGAAATCTTACATCAGCATGTCAGTTTATGGTTCCAGCTTGGTTCTCTGTACCCAATGTCAGAACATACAGGAACCTGTGTGTGTGTGTTGGAGTCCAGCCTGGGTCCTGCATCCAGAACTGTTTTGAATAAATCTTTTCAATCCAGTTGGGTTTTTTTTTTTTGTTTTAATGGAAACTACAGGTTGAAACTGGTTCAAACACTAGTTTATTCATATCTGCAAGCAGAGAGCAGTTAATAAAAGTCACAGAACTCCCCCCAGGCAGAAGGAACATAACAAGGAACTTGTCTATTTCTAAAAAATAACTTCTTTTGTAAAAGTTCACCCCCTTTCACTATACATTCACATCTCACTGAAGCATTTTAGTGAGGTAATTTACAAAGATCACTGTAGAAATCAGGTTTTAATCCGCTGATAGGTTAGAACATTATAAACACTGGTTATAACAAGACTCATTGGACAAAACAACCAACTGATATGTTTTGAAGCTGCACTCCTGTTTCCTCAAAATGCCCCAGTGGTGAGCGCTCGCAGTAACACCGTCCTACAATTCGGAGTTTTGGGACGTCAAACTCGGTGCTAAAAACCTCACAGTAACGTCACTGCCACACACAGGAAGCAACACAAGGAAACAGCGAAGAGATAGGTTCTCAGCCCATCTACTGAATCAATCCCAATAGGGCTGTCCTGACCCCAGACCAGTCTCCAGTCCACTTATAACTTTGAGTCTGTTCTCACTGATGCTGGTGTCGTCTCGACATCGTACGGAAGAAATCCGCCTGCGTGAGTCGCTCATCGTCATCCACAAAGTTCCCTCTTTGGAAATGATGCGTGTGCAGAATGTTTGGTGGCGCGTGAATTACAAAACAGCTTATGGGTAGCATAGAAGATTAAATGTTCAAAAACATCCACAACCTCAAGACCGGCAGAGGAGAAAGCTTCAAACATGCAGAGTAATGGGTGAAACTGGCTTTGGATGAGGCAACAAAATGGAAATGGGAGAAGCCAAGCTGTTCTTTAGCCGGGATAGTTCCATGTTTACACGCAGAGAGCCCTGTAGAACCTGTAACAGGAGGATAAATCACTTAATGTAATGTACATGTTTAATATTTAAAAAAGAAAAGAAAAACCAACCCACAGACCTGTCCTCAGTGAAGCCGTCTGGCTCCTCCACATCGTCCAGCTCCATGTCCAGCTCGTTGTCCAGAGAATCGCGACCATAACCGCTCAGCACGCTGTCGATGCACAGATCCATAAATACTACACATGTGATCTAACGCGTTGCCTTGGTTACAAGAGAATGAGCCTACCTGACAGAGCGACATGTGAAGAATACAATCCTCTTCAGCTTCTTGTTGTAAAAGAAGTAGTTGAAAGACCAGAGGCTTCCTTCTTCACCAAAGGGGTCCGAGTCCAGATCAGGGTTGTAGCTACAAACCAGCATCGAACAGTGTCAATACACGATTCAGGTTATCACCATAGCAACTGGCACGGTGGAAAACAATACACACACTACCTGTAAATGTCACAGCTCTGCAGGTTGATCTCTTGGTCGATGGCGTTCCAAAGTTCTGGTCTCAGGGAGTTGAACTCCTCCCCCACTGCTGAGAACAAGCTGCTGTTCACTGCATTAGCCACCTGCGGAAAAGCCCGACACTTACACAAAGCGCCGTTTCTGCCTCATGAAAAGTGCACGATGTAAAAACTCCCGGATCAGGTCAGAGGAAAAAGGCACACTAACCCAGTTGAGGCTGGATTCCCGGCTGAACTCGTGGGCTCGCGCCGCGCTGAAGTCGTAGTCGGGCCTGAAGGACTCGTTGAGCGTTGTGATGAGGTAGAACAGAGTCTTCCTGCAACACTTGTCGCTCAGGGGGTTCTCCCCGTCCTCGCTGCTCTTTCCCAGCCTGGACGAGGACAAAAGGAAATGGGACGTTATCTCACGTATTTGTCGAAGGGATTCACCATCCTGGCATTACTGACAGCGAAGGGCTGGCGGCGCTGCTGGACTGGGGTGGGGAGAGCGCCTCCAGGACGTGTGGTTCCCCCTCTTGGCAGAACTGCTTGAACATGTGTTTGTCATCTCCTGCCATCTTACAGGAGTAGCTCTCAATCCTGCAAGACAAAATAACAACTGTGAGAGCCACTCTTGCTCACCTACGGAGCCCGCCACCTCTGAAACCTCCTGCATGCTCGTTCATGTTTCTGGGTCAGGCTTAACCGTGCGCGGTTTTGTTTCCTGACACACAGGGGTTATGTAAGAGCAAAAGGTTGTGCAACATAAGATAACTCTACTACTGGGACCGTCTCTGGCGTCGCCACCCTAAATTTAGCTACAACGAGTGGCGGCAGAGACCACGGTGGAAAAAACTGGCCTGGATTCCAGACACAGCTGACCTGCTGGCAAAACACGGCTGGTAATCGGATGACATGTCAACACAAGAGGCCTTAAGTTAGGCACAACAATAACAAACCTTCTGCTAGCACCTGGGACCGACCCTCGGCCTTTCAGGCGGATTATTTTTATGTCTTCTGGAAACTTTAAGTCCCACTCTGATATTCCGCTTGACTAATCCACTAAGCAGCTCTAGTGACACTCGGCTTTCACTGCGTTTATGTGTTGAGATACGTTCTTGCAAGGACCAGTAATGTGGTCTCAGCTGTGCACAGAGCAATTGTGGGAGAGACTGCCATGTTTTGCTTGACGTTAGGTCACAGTAACAGAAGCTTAGCTTCCAACAGCCAAGCTGGTACTGAGGTTTCAAATACCCTTTATGTAACTGTTACAGTCAGGGACGGTCTTGTGTAAGCTAAAAACACTGTGTTCTTACACTTCGAGGTAACATTAACTGCACTCCCAGTTAGTAATTAACACTGAAAGTTGGTTTCCAGCACAGCAGTTCATTATCGGGATTATGCAACATTCCGGTAGGCATGGTCCACTACCCCCGTTTACGGGCAGAGATGTAATCCATAAACGAACCACACCTAATTCACCTTTCCCCGAGCCTACCTGATCACCATGGCTAGAATCTTTCTTATGTGAGGAAATTTGAATGTGGCAATCAATGAAGTTCCCACTCCTGCACAGATGCTGGAATGCGTGTTGTGCGTGCTGCAAAGGTCTGGACACCCACCTTCCAAGGATGCGAGATTCTCCCATTTCAACACACAGCCGGGAGCTGAGGGCTTCAAAGCTGGAGTTCTCCAACAGTTTCATGGCTACAGAAAGGGAACACAACGACCGTTAAACAGGGATAAAGTGACCTTTCCTCCAGATCCACCTATTAGCTGGGTAAAATAGATGTCATTAAGTGGTTATACGCTGCATAAATCAGTAAATAGCTTTAGGACAGCGCCCCGTGAGGTCACATTTAACACTGGGCCAATTTCCTGGTTCTAGGTTACAGCCCCTCCCCCACACTATTTATGACAAATTGTTCTTGGGTCAATATAACGCTTTAATGTACTCACCGAGCAATATATCCCAACACAGAATAATGTAAAAGCCAGGTCACCAGCGGTACAGACTTCTTCTCAACTCAAGTTGTTTACTTGAAGAGGCAAAAGATTAACCACCGACTTCTGTGTTGACCAGCTTATCTGTTAGCTTGGAGGCTAGTAGCGGTCGCGTCTTCTTTGTAATCGCAGCCGAAAATTTAATTTACACTCCCGCTTGGGTATCTCACAGAAGCACTCGGTCGAGACTGACTTTGTCTGGGGCCTTGCAAATTTATAGAAAAACTGCTCTTCCCAATTAAATGCGACGAAATTACATCCAGAGGCTGTTGACGTGCGTCGGGTTCTGTCTGCAGCGGCATCCCTTTCGACCTGATTTTGCTGAAAATGGTTAGTACGAAACCAAGTCGCCTTTTCTAAGCGACTTGATAAAATAACAAGCTACCTAGCTCAACGAAAGTCCAAAATCTATTCAAGGGTTCTGTAAATCGTCGATCACCTCAACAATACATCAACGGCGCTCAAAACAACCGAATCGACTGTACTGATCGCCCAGCCCCCTAATTTATTTATATAAAAGCAGACACGCCCACGCCAACCAAATCCATCCTGTGATTGGCTGCTTTGCCTGTACGTAATTGTGACAACTCGTTTGATTGGTCGACCCCTGATCCGGGGGCCCCCTAAACTACAACTGCGTCAGTGTGCTTATCTTTCAAGAACTGCTAAAAAAATAAGAACTGCGACACTTAAACACATTCTACAGACTATTCTTTTGATATATACCGCAGCGTTAAGCAATTCACCATCCGCAAAATGCAAAAAGTCCCACGTAACTTATCATCCGTGCGCTGTTGCTCTTCCATGAACGTGCCTAATTTTTGAATAGTAAAATTTATGCTTTTGGGCTTTTTTCCTGTTTGTTTATACTGTGTATAATGTATAATGTATACTGTATCAACGCCCTTCCCTCGCCCCAGCAGTTGCGTTAAACTTTTAACCATTTTCGGATTCCGGACAAGAAATCAATAATAAATTCAAATGCTAGAATCCTAAAACTCCTTTCGACAGTTGTATCATTTTATATTTTATCTGACTATCTCGTTGGCCCAGTGGCCTAATGGATAAGGTATCAGCCTCCGGAGCTGGGGATTGTGGGTTCAAGTCCCACCTGGGTCGTAAAATGTTATTTATCTTTATGTAAAATCAATGGGCAGATACTAAAAATAGCTTTCAAGCCCTCAAATGACTGAACCATTTCTAAACATTGCATCTTAAAAAGTTTCTCCCTTTTTCATGTAGATATGCTGTTGTCAAAGAAAGTTACATTAACGCATAGTAGCCATAGTGACAAAGAAGGTTTGCATAAAAACATTTTATTGACAGGTCATCATACACAACGGTTGTATGCAACTGTATCTGTGTTTTATCTGTCAGGATGGTGTGATGTATTCAGAAACATCCTCCAGGCCTGCGCACTCATTGTCCAGATACTCCAGGATCACATTACCCCCATTGTATAGAGGGGCTTCTGGGTGGGCCAGTATTGAGAGCAGGTTATCATCCATCGGGAAAGCCTTGCCTGTCTGAGGATGACATAATCGCAACTTCTGTGCAAGAAATAAAAAGACAATTACTGTGTTATAGAAAAATTTGCCCTGAGAAAATTGTAAATGAATCAGTACAATACAGTAAGCAGAGACATGTTGGATGAGTGGCAGGCCTCAGTGCACCAGTGTGCACCCATTACCTTAGCAGCCTGTACATTATTGTTGTTCTTGAGGCTTGCTAATGAAGCTGCGTAATCCACCACTTTGCCCACACTCCATTTGGAACAGAAGAACATTGGTTTGCTGGAGTCTTTAGATTCCTTGGGAAGATAGACCTGAAAATATGTTCTTTCTGTCTAAAAGACAATAAATGTACATCAATAGGCAGATATGATATTTAAGATCCACAAAACATTGTTTTGAATTTGATTTTAAACAAGTACCTGAGGCAAACCTTTGTCACCAGCAGCATGCAGCTTCAGTTTCATTAATGCTACCTTGGCTGCAGTTGCGCTGTTCTTCGCCCCTTTGCGGCCTTTACTTTTGGTTCCATCCTTTGACTCTGAGTAACGATAAGAAAGTAAATAACAATCCAATTGTAAGAGAAGCACAAAATCCAAGTGATTCTGACAAATTGTTGATTCCAAGGATTCCTGGGGAATGACAAAACACTTTAAAACTCACTGACCAATAATCTTTTGCACCAACTCTTGTGTAGCCACCATTCGGGGCTTTTGGACTTCCAACTTGTCACATTGGTGGTCGTCTTGATGGCGGTGGCTATAAAGCAAGGAGTTAGCAATTACATTAACAAAATACTAGTCAATATACATTAATTAGTTTTCTATTTAGTGCAATTTACACTGTGTTGACTACTATGTTGGTGGCAATTTATGGTAAGTGGTAAGGGCGGGAAAAACCTACGCCAAACAGAAATGTTGTTCACAATGTGGACAAATAACAGGCAACAATTCTTTTCCTTTGCAGTCCTTAAATGAACATGGATAACTTCTGGTACCAGCCTCTTTTTGGGTCGTCCTTTTGACTGGCTCCTAAAAGCCATGAGGGGAAAAAAGATAAGGATTTGAGACACACTGTAAGTGAAATACCACCAGGAGCTTAGGCCCAGTTAATGTAATAAAATACAAATCATGTAACCAACAAACTAGTTTACCTCTGAACATGAATGAGAGTCTCTGGTTCTGTGCTCAAAGCTGTAAGGGACACAAGCACCATCTTATTTCATTGCTTCTCGGGTTAACTGGTGCTGTTTGACTGCACTGTAGACAGGTACATTTACACCACTGAACTGGGATTAATAAAATTATCCTCTAACTCTGCAGAGCTGTTGAGTCCTTACCAGAAAACGCCACTGCAGCAATCACAGACAAAAGGCAGGAAATCTACGTCACATACAGCACAAAAGGTGCAAACAGTAAATAACACAATATGTGAATGTTAACAGCGGGGTTAAGCAATGTTCTGAACTTCTACTGAGTGGATTTTCGCACAAAATAAAGCGTACATATAAATATCTGTCATTTTGCTACCTATAGCAGGCTAACAGTTTGTAACCTTTAGTCAGCAGCTAACATGCTCGCAAAGCTATAGATTTGTTAGAACAAACGCGTTAAAGTACTGCAAACTCTGTTGGTTGTAAAACGGACTCAAAATTACCTTTTTGATTGCAGGACTTGACCTGGCAATGGCTTCCAATATCTAATTCAGCCATCGGAGAGCTTTCCGCCGAATGTCAACATCAACTTTGGCCCCGGATGTGACGTAGGTGCCTCTATTTTCTTTTTCCGCTGTTTTTGTTTATCAAGTAAAATAATCCGCTTTTAGATTAGAGCAGATTAAAGATTAAAGAACAGATAATACACGGAAAATGAAACAGTGTATTTTGCAATTAATTGCCAAATACAAAAAAATATCTGCAACTTCTTTCAAGAGAAAACGGGTCATGGAAAGGGGGAGGGGATCCAACCCTACGTCATGCAGGTAATTGTTAAAGGTGTGGCAAAAGGCTCATTCTGTGGCTGCGTTGAATCGAAGCCAGAAACTTGTCGAGCTGGTAAATCTGCCCTTCACACTGTGCGATCGACAACCAAAGAGCCCGGAAGAGTCCAGGGAAAATTTACCGAGGCGATTGAGAGAAACGGGTAAAAAATGAGTAAATTCACCAAGTTATTCAAGGGCAGCTCCAGCTCGAGTTCATCGAGCTCGTCGAAATCGCGACACCACCACCGGTCCCACGCAGGGCCGACGCCGCAGGAGGCCATCCACAAACTGCGGGAAACCGAGGAAATGCTGACCAAAAAGCAAGACTTCCTGGAGAAGAGGATAGAACAAGAACTAATGACAGCAAAGAAACATGGCACTAAAAACAAACAAGGCAAGTTTTTGCTAAAGTATAATGTTTTGGTAAAAGGTTTTATGTTCCCAGTGCTCGAGGCCATTGGTGCAATTATAATAGTAATATCTCAGTTTAAGTTGTAATGAATGCTAAATATATAGGTTAAATACAATCTTGTGCACCAGGTCTTCAAAATTCAGAAGTAAAATAGGCCTCCCTTGAAAATTTATGACCTGCCCTGTTTGTTGTTTTAAGACATGTGGTATAACTGGTTTATTACAAACAAGAATTGATCAAATTTTGTGATATACCTCAAGTTTTGCCTTTACATTTAAAAAAAAAAAAAAAAAAAACAACCTTAACAGTCGCCCGTTCTATTTGAATCATTTAAGAGTAGAACTAAACGTTGGAAGGAATTTGGATTGGTTGTTTGTGAACGCCCAACCCCGGAAGCTCAGCACCAATGATGATAAATGGTGATAAATGTATTGTTTGGGCATTTTTCTGCATCAGCGGCCCTGCGGGCCTTGAAGAAGAAGAAGCGCCTGGAGCAGCAGCTTGTCCAAATCGACGGCACGCTGTCCACCATTGAGTTTCAGCGTGAAGCTTTAGAGAACTCGCACACCAACACGGAGGTTCTGAAGAACATGGGCTTCGCTGCCCGGGCCCTGGAGAAGGTCCACAAAGACATGTAAGGATGTAGAATAAATAGACATTCTCTTACACTTTTTGTGCATCAGTGCATTGAATTTGTAAAAGTATTTACCCCCCTTTTTCTTTTTTAAAGCAACATTGACAAGATCGATGACATGATGCAGGACATAACGGAGCAGCAGGACAGGGCCCAAGAGATCAGCGATGCCATTTCCAGGCCTTTTGGCGACGTCTACGATGAGGTAAAAGTCACTTGTACTTTAAAATAATTTTCATTGTGCAGAAGTGTAATCCTGCACATTTGCTGTGGTCCGTTAGGATGAGTTGTTGGCAGAGCTGCAGGAGCTGGAGGATCAGGACATGGAGGAGAGTATGGATAGCATGGGCGGACTTCCCAGTGTGCCCAGCTCCAAGCTGCCCTCGGCACGGCCCAGTCAGCGTGCATGTAAGTAACTGGAATCTATTTCTTTTTATTGATCCGGCTGCTGCTTTAACATTGACATCATATTGTTTGATTTTCCAGCAACCAGGAGACGAGCTGAAGAAGATGAAGACATGAGTAAACTGGCCTCGTGGGCAACATAATTGCACCCAGGCCACCTCTAATGAAGAGTTTATGATTACGGAGGGCTCCAATTTTACATATAAATTTAAAAGGTTTTAGGGAAATGAAGTGCCCTGGACTGTTGATAAAGCTGTGTTTGTCTGAGCGTGATGGTTCAATTTGAAATGGAGCGCATATGCACATTTCTTTGAGGATAAAGTGTTAATTGGGTTTAACACTCTCCATCCTTTTGCTTTGTTGTTGAATTAATAGGGGACTGTCCATGTTTGTTCTCCATCATGCTCTTAAATACATTAGCTAATAGCTGTTAGCATCTGTCCAAGCATGCCGTTCTGTACCACACCAAAATGAACCTCATTCTTTAGTGGATGAACGTCTAAATTATTCTGTAATATCAGATTACATAAAGAAATTAAACGGCGGTTGGATCTCTTGATTTGTTTTATCTTGCCTGTCTTTACCGAGATAATTTTTCCCATTTTTGTTGATAGTACATTATTCTCACCGAATACCACAAAACTGTAAATAAAGTGATTTTTGCAACATTGATTTGTCAGAACACTCATTTCCGACTTGTCTTGTATGTTGCACTGAAGATGGATGAATTACTGTTGTCGGTATGTATTTAGATTTTTGGATGTTATTCATTTGTGTAATAATGTAAAATATTCTTAGCTCTCTCAGATCAGATCTTTACTGAAACCAGATCGGATATTTTGTCATTTTACCCATAACTGAAAAGAAAATGTAACAGTTAACGTTGAGGGAATTGATTTGAATAAAACATCAAAAGTAAGCTGTAAAAAGTAAAAAGTAAGCTGGGAAACAGTAACTGGTAAAATAGTATTAGGATCAAAACTGCCATATGTTAGCATAGGAACAACAATGTGTGTAGTGTTGTAAAGAAAAAATAGACATAAAAAACCTTAAGCAGTTCTAGCAAGTATGCAAAACAGTTAACATCACAATTTGGTCACGAGGAAGTATTTCCTGTATTTGTGCTTTTCTATTTTTATTATGTAGCTATGCTAGTTGCTTATGAACTGTACTGTGTTTTTGTTGCCCAGCAAATTCACCAAGAAATGTAACTATTTTTGATTTATTTTATACAATCATATTGATTAAAAATAGGGCTTTTATTTTTTTTTTTTACATTTTGTTAGGTTTTATTATGTTTAACAGATCATGCATATACAATATATACATGATTTTTCTATTTAGACATCAACAGTAGCATTTTCACTCATTGTTATAGGAAACAATACAACAAACAGGCAGACAGAGACACAGTTTCTATGGAGACCAAACTTAAGATGAAAATTTGTTAAAACCTTCCTCTTTGAAAAAGCTAATAGTACAGTAATTCTGATGTTTCAGTTATAATTCTAGTCAGACTAATTATCGTACTTAGGGGGTCGTCTAATTATTAGGTTAACATCTTAGTTATGCTGTTATAGGCCGAGGGGCCGGGGTCCTCTCCTCTCCCCTCCCTCCCCCCTCCTCTCCTCTCCTCTCCTCGTCCTCTCCTCTCCTCGTCCTCTCCTCTCCCCCTCCTCCCCTCTCCTCTCCTCTCCTCCTGTCCAGATTGATTGATTGATTGATGTGGACTGTTTTAGTTGTTTTTTTATTGAAATGTAGATGTTGTTTATGCATTTTAATTTTTTCTATAACTGCACATTTGTATTCAGTCAGTTATTTAATATTTACACAGATTTTCTTTCATGTTTTTGAGCAGTGTTTTTTTCTTTACTTTGTACACTTTTTTCCCAGGTAGTGAAGAAGTGAAATCTCACTACTGACTTTGTTTCTTCCTGTCTTTCATCAATTATTAATTAAATGGTATGTTTTAAATTTTTGTAGTTTTTGGCACTGTTTTATTTTTTTTTTTTAAAGATTTTATATGAACCCGCAGAAGAGTAAATCTGTCCAGTTGTGCGGCCGTGTCCGGAGTTAGAGGTTAGCCAGGTCTCGGTGAGCAGCAGAGGCTGCAGTCCCGGTGCTCCCGCTGATGCCGGGGCAGCACCACCAGCTCGTCCATCTTGTTGCCGATAACGTCTCCTCCTGGCATGGCGCTCGGCACCGGCGCGGCGTCCCTGTCTCCTCCTCTTCAGCTCGGGGGGCACATCGGGTCGCTCCTTAGAGAGCTCCGCAGGGACACTTGGTCCAAGCGAGCCGCGGCTCTGCGACAGGTCTCCGGACACGGTAACAAAAAGTGAAAAAACAAGTAGAGTCAAGAGTGCAAATTCCAGAAGTCTTGCGTGCGTGAAGATAAATCAAACCAAACCAAACACACAAAAACGAAAGTAGGAGGAACGGAGAAAAAAGTTTTTGTTTAAAAAAACAAACAAAAAAACCCCTCAAAGGATCGCAACACCTCTCGTGTGTCACTGCCAATCCGCGTGTTCTTTGAAAGACTTCAAGAAGAATAATGCCAATTTCAAAATGTATTTAACAACAGAATGAATTCAAGATACAAATATTACAGAGCTCCGGGCCAGTTCATAACCCTACAATAACAGAGTCCATTGCCAGGGCCTGAAGTCTGACAACCCAACTATCCCTTGGCCCAGTCTTTTATAGAAACACAGATGCAAATTATGGATGCTAATTCAGTCCAATCCAGTCCTTCTTGGATGACCTCGTCTTCTTCTTCCAGTCCCATTGGATGCTTACACAGTCCTTGTTCTCTGTTGTCTTCCAAATGGCCAGTTCAAAGTTCACCTTCTTGCAGAGGAACCTATCAACACCAGTAAACTATTCTGTCACGTTTTACGATGGGGTTTAACACTTTCCATCAAACTGTCTCCTCCTGCCTCCAACTGTCTAAACAACATTCATGTCAAGGAAGGGTCAACTGACTGCTTATCTTTATTCCACTTACGAAACATTCTACCATTCCTAACTTCTAAAAAGCTTCTAACAGAAACATAGGGTACAACACATGATAATAAAATAAAGACAATTCTCTTCAGTGAGCAGGAGCTGCTGTTCCAGGCAGCCATTCGCGCTGCGCCATCTTTGGATATTCTTTCCTGTTAGACATTGGACATGGATGTCCAAACTAATACTGAGTTTTCTTTTTTACTTATTTTAAACTCATCCGATCCGGAAGTGAGCGGACTTTTATTTGGCCATTTAAGCGTATTTCCGGTTGTGGTTTGGCGCCACCGGAAGTGTGGGTAGAACATTCCCACTAGCTTGCCACTTCAGGTAGGAGGAAGTCCTCCAAATTGTCTCTCAAAGACACGCAATATCAGAATAAAACCACAAATCCAGGATAATACAACATGGACAACAAAACACTTCAGACGACCGGTAAGCGGTAACGTTTGGTGCGGCTTTACGGGTGTCTCGTCCGCTTTCGATCTGTCAAACGGGGAGATTCCGTTCTTATAAAAATTAGCTTTAAGTTAGCGAACCGTTTCCAAGATGACGTCAAACATTTCCTCTAAACCGGGACGTGACACGTTTTCGTGGCAGAACGCGGAAAAGTAAACTACCTTTCAGGATTTGGAAACTTGCGTCGCATGTTAATAGATACTAAGGGATTAAGTTACTATTACAATCATGAAAGTGATCACTGGATCACTTACCGGTAGTAACATGAAGTAACTCGTACACTTTTTTTTCACGTCTATTTTACTAGTTTAGTAACTCATCCGTAAATTCCTGATCTTCAGTCAACCGTGGAAAATATAATGATCACACTAGTGATCCTAACTGGTGTGTAGATCTGCCTTTATGCACGTGATCGTAAATTTAATGTGTCGACCTTGTGGTTGCAGCTGGGGATGCTGCTGTACCCGATGGGGAGACCCGGACGGTCACAAGTGCTCCGAACTTTCTCCCTGAGGTCCGCCTGGTGATGCTGGGCTGGAGGTGGCCCGGGAAGAGCCTGACTGGCAACACCATTATCGGCCGAGAGGAGTTCCGCTTGGAGCGAGCGGCCGAATTCTGCGTGACGAGGCAGTCGGAGGTTCAGGGGCGGCAGGTGACGGTTGTGGACACCCCGGGATGGTTCTCGGTCCAGGACACGCCTCTGGAATATAAGCAGGAGCTGGTAAGGGGGGCTTCTCTTTGTCCTCCAGGACCACATGCCTTTTTACTGGTCGTCCCCGTGGGCATGTTCACGGACGTGGACCGCGCTCGCATCGAGGAGCACGTCGGTCTTTTTGGGGAGCGCGTGTGGAAGCACACCATCGTCGTCTTCAACTGGGCGGATGTGTTGGCGAAAATCTCAATCGAGAGGTACATCCGCCGGGAGGGGAAGGAGCTCCAGTGGGTGCTGGAGAAGTGTCAGCGCCGGTATTTTGTGATAAACAACTGCATATTCGGGGAAAACCCGCAGGTGGAGCACCTGTTGGAGAGGGTGGAGAAGATGGTTGCAGAGGAGGGGGGGTACTACATCCCGGAGGTGGAGGGGGAGAAGAAACCCTTGGATGAGAACCAGAATCCTGCCAGGGATGTACGGGAGCTGGGGGCCCGGCCCAAGCAGAACTCTAGGCCGGGCTTGACCCAGGCCATGGAGGTGGAGACACTCCCCACTCAGTGACGCAGTCGTCAGGGCTGGCCAGGGAGGAAGGTCAACTATGATGACCTTTCTAAGGGACGGTTCTGCTATTGTGTGCTATGAATTTGAGATGGGTGGTTATTTTATCTGTTTTCCAACTTTTCCAAGTTCCGTCCAGCTCTGTTAGGATTAAGAGCCTCTTTATTCTTTCTCACCTTATAAGTGTGTGAACTGACACGGATCAGTTACCACACGGATCACCAGAACCGCCCGACGGCGCTATTCTAACACGGTCGAGTGGTTTCGTTAAAGCACTTCAATCCGGAGCCATAATGTCACTCTGTCTGGTTCTGGGTCAGTAACGGGAGACTGTCCTGCACTGATGGCGTATTTATGAACTAACTGTCTTTTTATTTATTTGTCCAATTAGACTCGTGACTGCATTTTTAGTTCATTTCCAATGAAGCAGCATCATTGGTTTTGTTGAATGTTATGGTAACTTTTCCTTTAAAGATTTTGACTTTAAATAAACCTAACTATACATTCAGGATCTTAAGGGTTTTCCATATGGCAAATTTGAAGTGAAAACAAAGATGAAGCAATGTTATGTAACTGTTAAAGTTGTGCCTTCGTTTGACGATCTTTGCGACCAAATTGTTGTCCTTGTAAAGTTTCTTACTCTATGTACACTTGTGAAATGTCTTGAATTGGTATTGATTTTCAATCTGTTGCCTGTTACATTAATTAAAAAAACATCACCTTTCCCTTGAAATTCAGATTTTATTTCCTGTATAGAGGGAAAATATAAACCCTTGAAAAAGAACATATTTTCACGGATTAATAAATAGATCCTGCAATGGCATGAGAAATATTTGCTGAAACGAGACAAAGCACAATTTCACCCCATTTTAACACCAAATCGCGGAACCACCTTCGCGCTATTTGCTGCCATCTGGCGGTGGCGTTTGAGTTTAAATCAAGTCGGATTTTTTTTTAGCTGCTGTCAAAACGAGGAAGCTTTCCATATAACACTTTAGAATGACGTGGACGCACCAGGCATCGTCTGACCATTGAAAATCAGGGATTTAATATCTAAGGGGTCAGATACAGCGTGTGTGCAGTTCCCACATCTCCCCGCTAGATGGCAGTGAAACGCCGTGTCAAGTGAATCTAAAGAGTGACGCCGGAAAGAAATATTTATTCGGTTGCTTTGGTTTGCTTATGAAACCGTTTGTCTCTGAAGCTTTATTTCTCTCATTCACCGAGTTTTAGATCGCCGATGGTGACAAAAACAGCAATTGCTATTCAAATCATCTCATTTAACGTGATTTTATTTCAAAAGTAACCAAAAACAACAGCAGGTACAGAAATCGCACACAGATGATATTTGGGGATATCTGTGTTTTCAGGAGAAAAAAAAGAAATAAAACAAAGGTCTCTTTTACATGTACTGTCACTATCTTGGTGTTAATATCGCAAAACCTAAATTCTAATCTTTAAAGGTGAAGATTAAGATGTTATTCCCGGTTCGTCTTTTTGAAACACTCAGTGACGTCAACAACTGATGTAAGGTTAAACCCCGCTCCTTGGTGGTGCACAGTCTTACGTTTTTATCCTACAAACCATTAAAAATAACAAAGATAACTGGGAAAGGTTTGAAAAGGTTGCAGACCGTGCAGTCGGGTATTGTGCAGTTCTGCCGTTTGTCCACGAGGTGGCGACAAATACCTTCCGTTCTGTGACGCGTCTTTGTCATTGCTGCGTTCGCGTACAGCGGGAAATGTGACAATACTGTACGTACAGTCAAGGTTGTGCTGATGTGAACAAATTAAGAATTAATGGCATCCTTTCATTGTGACTGTTGAAACTGGACATTAGAGGTTTGATTGTTTAGAATTCACTGCTAAAATAAGCAACAAAAACAATGTTTTATTTAGGAACTGATCAGAATAAATGGTTACAAGATCTTGAATACACACTAAAAGTAGCCTCGGGACAATTTTAGATCAGTTACTAAGCAAAATCAAACGTATATTGTGACAGGATTTGCTAACACTTTCCCAGGTTTTGATCTCAGATTTAAGTGTTTAGATGAGGGGGCGGGGCTTAGATCTATCAAACTATTGGAATTTATAACTCAAAGGTCACGTGTATCTCTGTATCTCAGGTATTGATTAGTCTTTGGTCTTCATGCAAAGTCTACAAGGTGTGGCATCAAAAAAAAAATCTGATTGTTTTGGAAATGACGGCATCGATATTGCACATTTTCTGTCTAATTCCAGGGTTTATTTGATTCTGACTACAATCATTGGCGCAAAGACACGAATGAATGAGCGTGTGAATTAGGCTGATTAGCTTCACGTTTGAGTAAAAAAATAGAGGGGAAAAAAGGCCACTCATAACAATTATACAACAGACATTAACCATGGGTTACCTGAATCCGTAGATGACTTATGGTGGGAATATTTAATGGTGGGGAAATACTGCAAGAGGAAATCTGATGAGAAAATCAAGGAAAACTCCACCCACTCAGTGTGCGCGCGTGTGTGTGCGCGCTTTCCGGCTCACAAAAATCCGATTCAACTCCGAGCCCGCTCAAATAGGCAGCCGGTCACACTGCAGGCTGCTCTCTGCATGAACACACAGTACCTATAGAAAATATAATATACACACTCACAAGCACCTGTCTTGTCATTCTGCATTGGAACCACATGAGCAAAAATAAAAAATATGCATGGAAAAGAAATGTGCAAACTCTAATCAGGTACAAAAACAGCACAGCTTAAAAAGAAAAGGCTTAAAATGGATTTTGAGAAATCAAGATTGTGCCCGTCACCCTTACAGAGAAGCCCGCAGGTTCTTTTTATCCCCAGAAACAAAACGGGAGCGCCGCGGCCTCCTGGAAAACTCAAAGCCTGCGATGGGACAGAGGAGCAGCAGCCAGGGTCTGTACACATGTGCCGACGCCTCTGGAAAACACGCTGATCGGGGGGGCTGATGGATACAAGGAGGCCTACACAGGACAACCCACCGACCAGAGTGGAAACACCTCTTCACATCTTCTGGATTGTTTTGGAAAATAGATCATATAATTCCCCCCACCCACCCAAATCCAGCCCCGGCAGCTGGATTCGAAGCATCCACGATGTTCCCGGCCTCTGGTCCCGCTTTGTCAGTTTGGGATCAGGACTTTGTGGCTTGGTCCAGTCAGAAAGGGCCGACTTCCGTCCGAACGTGGCGCCGAGCTCATCCTAAAGGTCCCTGCTGGGAGGCAGCAGGAGGGAGGAGGTGGACGAGGGTCGGGGATACTGGCGCCCCCCCTCTTCCCTCAGCACTGCTCTGACTCGATGAAGCCCTCCTTCTCCTGGCCCACTGGCTCGACCTCTGCGTAAGCGGGGTGACCTGAACCCCGGCGGAACTTCATGGCGGGCCACCTGCTGGGGCGTCTCTGTAGAGGACACGCGGGGACGATGCGTTCAATGACAGTCACGTAATAATGAATGTATAGAGCATGTATCTTTAGGCTGGAAAACATCAAAGGAAATTGCTTTGATCAGAAAATGCAGCTTTGCTTTTGATTCCGACCTTAATAAGAACGACCTTGAACAGCAGCACACAAACAACCTCCATCCCCCCCCCCCCCCCCCCCTTCCCCCACAATGCATATTTATAAGTCCTGGTTTCGAGACATAAAGCAAACAGTGAAATGGCCCGGGACGATAAACGGTCCGAGTAGAAACGGATCGAATGGGCTGATATTTGGATCTCACCTCGATGAGGAAGAGGCTAGCCGCAGAGGTCGGATGGTGGTAGACGTAAACGGTGACCAGCACGCCGGCGGCAATGATGAGCGTCACCAAGAGGATGCCGAGGATCAGCCCGATGTGCAGAGGGTGTGTACCCGGCATCCTGTCCACGGCGCTGTTTGCAGGCATCACTGAAACACACACACACACACACACACACACACACACACAGACACACACCAACCAGCTGTGAGCAAATCCTAGCACATTTAAATAAATTGACTGCAGTTCCTCCGATGGCCACAAGGGGACAATCGTCCTTCATCTATTAAACCTTATGAGGCCTGGACATAAATTATGTTGGTTTTGAACATGACAATGAATAAGGGGGAGGGGGAGGGTGACACTTTCACTGCTGATATTTGCTTCAGCAGCTTATGCATGTTAACTACAGATTTCTGTAGCATTTTGCCTCAGACCAACATCAGCAATGACTCTGATAAGAGGCAAACTGGGCCGTACATCCTGATAACAGCTCAATCAAAGCGAGGCGTTACACGAGGACGACAGAATAATCGTGCCCTTCAGTGAGACTCCGAGTCCTCTCTTTAAAAGTCACTGATATTTTTCATTTGGGAAGACATGACTTTCACACACCAAACAGAAGTTTCACCAGCAATTCAGCTGAACAATAAAAGTGTCAAAAGAAACTAATGATGTGTTTGTGGATAGATGATGCCCTCATCATCCGCCTCCCTCCACATCACCCACAGGTATCTTTTCAACACCGCCATGGGTGTGATTCTCTTCCCTGAGCTCCAATCAGATTGTAATTAGCTGCGGTGGCTGCTGTCGGCCCTGGCAGGCGAGCAGCCTCTCTCCCAGCTCTCATTGATTCCCAGCCCACAGAACAACCAGGCGGTAATCAAACCCATCCGCTGTGCGTGGTCAGCTGCTGCCAGCGTGCGGTTGCGTAAGTCTGAGTGACCATTATGTGTTCTCCTAAACTGGAGGCTGCGGTTGGCTGCTAATGGCTTCGCATTTAACAGACAAAAAGCTCTGTTTGTTTTCATTATTCAATTTTTCTGTCGGAGGGCTGTAAATGTAGCTTTTGAAATTCAGCTGCATTTACAAAGCTCAAAGGTTTAACAAATAAACAATCAATATTTAAAAAACAAAAACAAAAACATGACAGCTCGTTGTAGTATTGCTAAAAGCTAACAGGTCTGGTCGGCTGGACTGGTCCCTGTAAACTGCAGCTTCACTTTACTGGTCATGTTGGCACGGGGCTGCACACCAGTTTATTTCCCATTAGGCAACATTAACCTAAGAATATAAAAACATGTCTATTTTAACCCTGAAGATGGAGAAATACACCCTTGCTGGATACAGGATTGGGGCAGGAAGAAGATAAGTAGCAACAGTCAGATTCGGCCATGTTCACGGTTCTCATTAGTGACACCTGGCGGCAGACATAAGTAATGCAGGCACGATCTTACGCTTGGTGGTTTAAATGGTGGTAATTGTGGCGGTAATACTTCAATTCTAAAACAAATACTGTATTTTGATAAATTAAAATGAATACATCATTATACATGCAATTGTGGTGTTGTTTCCAGTCTAAATCGTGCACATACAACAGCTACACAAGTGAGTCGTCGGCATGCTAACAAAGATCTACTCTCGGGAATAGACTAGCAACTGATAAAATCTCCCAACTAATGATACAGATTTCGATTATTTTCCTGTCTACTGCAGCTGAAAGAGTGATATTATAAAAACACTCATGTATAAAGTCTGGACGCAGAAACTGGAGCTTTATTAGCATCTTTTATGCGTTAGCACTGGTCCCATGAGCCAACCCAGACAGGCAGCAGAGCTCTCACACAACAATGAAAATACATAATTTTCTGAGAAAAGGTCCAAAGGGACCAACAGAAATCCTGCCAAGCTGCAAAGCTTAGCATTGACACCAGCGCTTAATCCTTATCTCACACTCCTAACCAACAATACAGGCAGAGCACAGCTGTAATTCACAATTAGACACAAGCCTTGAACATTTTAAACTTAAAACATCAAGTTTTTACTAAACAGGGGAGACTAATGGAATGGGCCGCCTACCCTGGTTGTCTCTGAGATGTAGGGCGATCTTGGTGTCGTCTGTGAGGAGACAAAGCAGAGATGTGTCAGACACAGTAATCAATATTTCTCTTTGTAGTTTGTTTTTGAGTCTCTGACAATATAAATACCTCTCCAAAGGCCTAAATGAGACATGAGGGTTTCCTTCATTAGCTGCTGCTTTGCTTCCAAAGTAGAATTTACTACACTAAAGATGTGATTAAAAATTGATGCTTTGGATATAATGATGCAGGCTGCATAATTTAATATGTTAACGCTGTCTAGAGTTAATTGCACGTGAAATATGGAAATGCAGCGTGACCCATTTCTACTAAGAACAGCAGACTTTTAAACACACCATAGGGTTCATTTTATGTAGATGAGGGACACACACACCCCAGAATCATTTCAGTGATTGCAGACAGCCACGTATTGGTGTCTGGAATTCATTATTAAAGACGATGGTATTGAATAGTTTCATATATGAGCAGCGGAGATGGTTGAAGGACTCATCTGGCCTGGTTTATTTCCATATGCTGGCATTTCCATGGCAATGGCACTGAGATGAAGGGCTGCATTCGCCATTTGAAAAATTGCTGAAATCACTTGTGATCATTAACTGTCGCGCTGGTTCTATATTTATTCCCCGTCTTTCTGCAGGGGAGACACGAAATTACGGATTTATTATGAAGGAAAGATGCTGGACAGTGATGTGCTCTTGATGTCTTCTCCAGTCGAGTGTGTGTCAATGCTGGAACATGTTATAAAGGGTTCTGAGTGGTCGATACGTTACTGGTATATAAATAAAGTCCATTTAGCAGAGTTTGACATGTTGGTGCTGACTTGAGCTTTGCATTAACAGGGAGGAAGCAGAGGAAAAAGAAATGGTGTCCTAGAACTAGCATCCTAGCCTAGAACTAAAAGAGCATCGGACACTATAGCCTGTCATCCTGCTGCAGGTCTCAGCTACCCAGAATGCTCTCTGTTCTGACCTTTCACCTCTCTAGCTGATCACACAGGTGAGAATCAGAAATGGAGAAGAGTCCATGCTACGTAAAAGAATATGTAGCAGTTTTCACGATAGTTTCCTTTTTAAATCCAGCTCTGCTGAACATTCTGTGGTAATTAAGTGATGATAATCCAGATTGAAGTCTGGTAAATTCTTAAACAAAGGATGTGTACCAAAGAGTGGAATAATTTACAGATGCTGCACTCAGTCAATTTAAAAGCCCATCACAGTCAGTTTTCTCTGAAAACAGACCTAAATGTGTTTTATGGCAACTCTGATGGCAAAGAAATCGTCAAATCACCAGTTCTAATCTAAATAAACCAGCCAAACAAGCTGGCTTCAATATTGTTTTTCAAATCCAGGTAAATTCATAACCTGTAGATTTATCTCCCAGTTTTATCTTTTCATACTGTCAACAACGAGCAAAGGAGCACATTCGGCTTAAACATTTACACCCGGAGCAACACGTCAAAGACGCCTCTCGTTCGATTTACGATGGACAATAAAGATCGTCGGAGGTATCGTTCTGATACAAGACAACAATAAAACCACTGAATGATCGTCAGGACCCGAGTGTGTTGATCACCAGGAGGCAAACAGCCCACATGGTTTAAAGCACGTACTTATGTTATATTAAGGATTAATGCAATTACTGCCAAACTTAAGTTTGTGGCGGCGCTCTCATTGGCCTGTGACCGAAGCTGATGTCAGAAAGGGCTATTTCTTTCACCTGTAAATATTATCTAATAAAGTAAAATCCATGTTTCTTTTTCTTAATCTTAATTTAGGCGTTTGCACGCGGATAGAGAAGGAGTTAAAAGGAGTTTTTAAAACCTCAATATCTTCATCCACTTGGGCAATTTCCACTAAATCTGTAAATGATTGTCAAGTCACGTCCCTCCAGGGCTCTAATCTATTTTCCTACTTTTATATTCATCCTCCAGGACGGGAAATTAGTGGCCTTCACAGCCAAACACTGAAGGCTAACATTCACATTAACCTGAACTCTGGGTTTGTGCAGGAATAAAAGATTTGTGATAAGCACACGAACGTGAGCGCTAGTCTTTCTGCACTGCTCCACGAGTGGAATGAATTTCCTTTTTATGGAAGTGGACCAGCATTTGTGACATTTCCTCTCGTTCGTTCAACGGAAGCGGGAGAACGATGTAGCATCAACCTGGAGGAAGAAGCTAGTCTGAGATCTGGATGCAGGTTTTCTACCGAACCTTCAGTGGGGAGACTGGTGGGAGGGTGGGAGGTGGAGGGCAGGTCTCTGCCTGCAGTGACCTCCCTGGACCTGGGCGTGGTTTTGGCGGCGGTGGTGACGGGGTAGAGGACCGTGGTGTCAGGGACGTCGCACATCTTGTCCTTCGTCTGCAACATGAGACAAGTGGTCAGGAAGAAGATGAGGGAACGGGAGCCGAGCAGATCCAGACACACCTCATCTGGACAGCTGTTGTCCACCCAGTCCTGCCGGTGACGGTCGAAGCCGCTGGAACATCTGCAGAGATGAGAAACACAGGATGGTTTAAAGGCATTTTAAATTCAGAGACGGCAGCTCAGGCTGCATGAGGACAGAGCGTCTGAGGGGGAATTCAAGTGGTCACAGCTCCTCATGATAAGGCTGCTGTATCACGCTCTAAGATTTCCAATAACCCCAAGAGGAAGACGGCGCTGCGATGAGGCAAATGCTAATCCTTTACGCTGTAAATGGATCAAAATGACTTCCTGCCTGTTGGGGAACTCGCCATCGGCCTGTCACGGTTGTTAGATGGCGCTCATGCTGTGCAAGTTTAACTGAGGAGCTGAGAGGCGTTTTTTCAGCACATGTACGACATGTGCAGGCTAATACAATTTTCAGCAGTAGTGGTCAGTTTCATCCTTCCGCTTCTGTGATCATCCCACTGCTTTAGTTCTCAGCTCATCTGGTCGACCAGGCCAGACAGATTCTTCTGCTTAATCCTCCACTTTTCTCCAGCTCATCTCCCCAGAAGAGAGCCAATATATCTGAGTGGAACAAGGCATGAGTTCAGACCTCCCTCACACTCTGTGAACCCAGCGAGCAGAAACAAGAAGTGACGCATTTAATGGCCAAACGGTACAAAATAACTTCCACTTTCTAGAATGAAATCAAAGAAAGACTGGTATTTGGTATTTAAAATGGCAGAAAGTGGAGCATTTTAACTGCATTTTTAGGCAAAAGCCTCTTTATAATGAACATTATGTGAGTTATTACTGATTCTGTTAAAGTGAGGACTGCTGCGCATCAAAATTTGCTGAATCGACCTGCAGGGTTCACGCAGAATTTTGCTTAAATTGAAGATAAAAAGCTCATCCTTGGCCCTTTCTCACAGTTGAGAAAAGAAACAAATGTAATATATCTAATGGGAGGTAATTTAATGGCAGCATTAGATTTATGACAAAGACATTAAATATTCATCTCTCCAGATCCATTAATTAATTATATTTAAAATTGTTTTTGTGTGCTGCAGTAAAAAAGGCACATCTGTATTTCCTCTGGGACCTAAGTTATTAACCTCCAGCACCATAACAACAACAAACAAGTCAATGTCAGCAGGAACTGAGCATATGCGAGGCGTCATGCTCATACTGGCAGATTTACTGCTAGAAAACTTCATTAGGGTTGCTCTCTCTTCTCTGCCAGCACCTTTCATTAACCCTGCAGTCGACCAGGCTGCTACTGGTTTTAATGAGCGCGAGTTTCAGCCGTGTTTTCAGAGGAAGTGGCTCAGAATCCCAAGGGCAGAGCGGGGCTGAATGGTCAGACATTAACACAGTTAGGAAGCTTATTAAAATGCAGCTTAATGTGATTATTGCTGTGGGCGTACAATATCTCGCTGAGGCTGGGAGGAAGCTCGCTTTAGGGCTAAATTACTCGAACTGTGCAGAGCAGAGGGGCCTCAAATCCAAAGAACAAAGCTAAGCGGATAAAAGTGCTGCACATTTCTGTCTTTTACTCAAACTCATGACTCAACAAACAATGAGGTTAAAACGAGCGAGCGGCAGATTAATATTTGACCTCTGTCAAATGTTCCCGTTGTGCTGCTGGTGGAGTTTCAGCACGGATCCCAGTAAAGCTGGGAGCAACCCACGCTTCCTTTAACAGCTCAAACACTTACTGAAGCCAGAGGCAAAAGAGGGATGGGAAGGGCGATCGATGGAGCGGCAGCTTTCATTAGTTTTATAAATAATATTACTATGCAAATATTCCCAAGGATTTGGTTCCTGATGGGGAACTCTGGCTAATATAGTCATTTAAGAGACATTAAGTTGTACAGAAAATAACTGAGTTAATCTGCACGCTGGAAAATTGGATGCATTCTGCTCCACCAAGGACTTTGAATGTTGTGAGTGGAGGAGTGTGATGAGTCGGGAGTCTTTGGAGAGTTAACATGCCACCTGTTGAGCCGATGGCACCAGCTACAGTTGAAGTTGATCTGGGAGGAGACGCAGGAGCTGCAGCTGATGAACTGGAGACAGGCTGTGGAGGTGAAGAGAAGCCTTAATGATTCTGAAGCAGCGAAAAGCAGCTAAGACCATCTACCAAACCGCACTTATCCAGAAACCTGCATGCACCGAGATTGTTGCAATCAAGTCTTACTGGGTAGAGGCGTGATCTCCACAGCGGTGGAATTGGTGATCCTCGTCTTCGTCAGCTCCACGCGGTGGTACTCATAGATTGTCCTCCGCCTCACGTCTGTAGTTTAGACAAATGGCAAACAAAGTAAAAGAGTGGGAGAGTTTGTTACAAATCTTCATCTGACATATAAAAACTGGGACAAGTGGTCCCTGAAGAAAAGGGAAGCGAGCCCGAGGCAGAATGGGGTCGTAAATAATGCTACCACAGCACTTTATCGCCGCGTCCCCTTATGTCCCAGTGTCGGCACACGGTTTGGGAAAGGATGATGGCATTTGCCCTGGGTGCTGGTATCAGTCAGGCCCTGAAAAGGCTGCCTTCTCAGTACTCCGCATCAGCTGGGGTAAGATGGAGTCATCGATTAGGCACATTCGGACTCATGTGGACCAGTGGAAAATAAATGCTTGATTTGGCCGTCTACGGGACTGCTGGAAGGGAAAAATGTTGCATTTTTGATTCGGTAGATTTGCTCGTCTCTGCTGGATCCAGGATGTAGGTTTCCTGCAGACCTGCCTCGTGTGATTAGTCACAGGGCGGCTGATCAAAGCAACAAACGCCAGCCCACTCGGTTTAACCGGAGAATAAAACTGCCCTTCCTCTACCCTCCTATGCTCCTGACTTCCTCTTGCCTCGGGGAAGAAGATTATCAGCTACCTAATGACGCGGTGGGAGACAGCGGAAGGTCGGATCTGCAGCTAGAGGCAGCTGCTGGGTGGGCAGGCTGCGGAGCCTTGCTGACCTCAGGTTTGTAGGTGGAAGGAAGTCACAAACAGGATCACTTACAGGCTGGTTTTAGCCACAACATAAACAATGGATACACAGCAGACGGGCAGAAAAGTACTAGCTTAATTTGAACCGTGTAAACATCTTTATACACCATTTCCTCTCAAGCGGAAACACGGCTTCAATAACTTTTAATAAGGCTGCTGTGTTTACACCAGCATTACTCTGAGATGGCCATTAAAAGTAAATCTAAATACAGGATTTTTCCGAAAATGGGCCGGACGGTTAGGAAGACGCGGTTAAAATATGTCAGATGGTTGAACTCTAAACTATTGCAACAATAAATTAACCAGAATTAAGGTAAAATCATGTTGAAATCATGTTCTGTTTTTGTGTCCCTCTGCTTGAAGGCAGAATTATGCATTAGGCTATGAAAGGATAAATCTCCTGACTAATAAATGTGCAATCGCGCATTGTGAATGTAAATTAAAGCTCGGATCTTCACGTGTGCTTTTACCCAACTGCTTAATTACACACAGTGGCCACAGGACACCCATAAATCTCATCCCATCCCAGCGTCCTGCCGGATGGGCTGACCTGCCTGCAGGCAAAGTTCAAAGTGTTAAATTCATGGCAAAGCTGGAGCCGGTGGAAAAACTGGACAGATTTACCGTGGCTGCAGCGGGGAACATGGGGATTAAATTAATTGAGTTCAAACATTTAAGTTCAGCCTTCATTTGCATCTATTATGTCTCATTAAAGGGACCTGAAGAGTCCTTTGCACTGACAACAGCAGAGACTGAACATGAACCTGCACAATGCAAATATCTAAGGCTCAAGGCGGTTCATAAATGCACCATCACAGCAACATGTTTATAACTAGCCTAAACTAACTCACTCAGCAGTAACTACCTGACTAATGCGCATAACTAGCTGGCTGGCCAAAGACAAATAGAGCTTATTTTTTGCCTTTCCTGGTGGAATCAATAAACTCAGATGACCCGGGTCTTCGTGAGAGAGTGCAATAGATTAGTCAGAGGAAATGTTGACATGGGTTGGATTTTATCTGCAATGTGAAGGAGGGCGAGGCGGGCAACGGTCCTGCAAGGATCCAGTTTGTGCTGGTTCATCTCTCCTCAAATCAAGCACCCATATAAACATTCCCGGTTTCTTTCAGAGCCGAAAAGCTGGGGAGATGGTTGAGAACAGATAAGCAGAACGGAGTCAGACTCGCGGAAGACGTGATGTTCTCAGTCGTTATCCAACACTCCAACACTCCTCTTGATCTGCTCCCATTCATGATTACGTCACCACGTCCAAAAGGCAGCATGCAGGGGTTTCATCAGGCAGCGTCGGAGGCATCAGACAGCTCGCTTTATGAAGTCCAGGAGGAGCACTAACAGGTTCATGATACAATCGCTTGGTAACCATGACTGGGGGATTTAGCATAACAGGAAAACAGGCTGTTGCATTGTGAAATACTGTTGTGCCTCCACAGAGCAGCTCTCTTCTTAAGCTAGTGATTAGTCGCCCATTTCTGCTTACAGATGTTGAATCAGAGGTGTGTTTGACACACATGCACATTTGGCTCAGGTCTTAAAGTAAACACATGGGGGAGACCGTTCAGGAGCTGGGCTCACAGCCCCGCCTGCTGCCTACTGAGAGAGCAGCAACAGGGTGGACGCTAAAGGAAACCAGATACTGAAACTCTGAAACAATGACCTCAGTCATTTTCCAAACAGTGACACAGGGGGGGAGGCAGGGAGGAGGGTTGGGAATCTCAGACAGCCACTAAAGGCAACTTCAACACCGAAATCAAAGAAAATCTCCATTCGTCTTCAAAAACAAACTTCCATTCGACGCCAACGTCGGGAAGGTTGTGACTTACTGGGGATCTGCTGGATCTTGTGGACCACCACAAAGGCATCAGACAGGCCCACCTTCACCGGGTGGTTCACCGAGCTGATCTGCGACACCTCGACCGGAATCTGAAGCAGAAAAATACGACAATCTCACACTGCCCAACCTGACGGCATCAGTGAGGAAAATATTGGACTTGTGTTGCACTGTTCCCTCCTCACTGCTTTAATCTAGATCTCTGCTGGATTACCAGACTAATCGGGATTTTATGAAACAACCCGGAATCATTTACGACCACATAATTGTCTCCGTAATGGCACGAAAGCATTGGGGAGTGTTTTAGGAGGGGTACTGAATGATTCTCTCATTTATATCAGCACCATGCTAACATGCAAACACATGAGAAGGAAACATGTTTTCTGACAGCTGGAAGCAGCAGTTCCTGATGAACATAACACATAATTTAAAAGTCAGAAAGACAAGAATGAATGGTTCAATTTGGAGTAAAGTAACTTTAACTTGAAATCCCTAATGCTTATTCCATACAAAGGAAACCTTCAAGTGGATTCATTTCTTCTAATGAAATGTGGTTATTAGGTTCAAACTGCTACATTTGTTTCAAAAGCCTGAAAAATGAGACTGAATGTGTTATTTTAGTATTTATGCTGCTTGTTCAAGACAACTTCCAGCACTTGAGATCTGGCTTTTAGTGATTAGTGTGGCGTTGAGTCAAAGTCCTAAAGTGCATTAAGATTATTTATTGAGATGTCAGAAAGAACATTATCGCATTATAGGCTGGCTCAAAAAAGCCGTACATGCTCGAGGTAAATATGGAAATCCTAGATAAAGAAAAGCTTTCTTACTTCTTTATATGCGAAGACGATCCTGCCTGTATTGTGCAGCGTCGCCTGGAAGGTGAAGCTTCCCAGGTTGTAGTTGTCCTGAAGGTGGACGTGATCCCACTGCACCACCAGAGCGGTTCCTAAAGGGGGGAAAGGAACACGTCTGTGTTGACAACTGTCTCAGATGGGGTGTGAAAGGACTGCTGGCTGGGTGAAGCTGTGAGGCGGCAGGAACGCAGATATGGAACAGCACAAACGGACCAAACCGAGTCGGGCCGGGACTGTTCTGAGATGGAAAATAAAGCTTTGGCACCATGTAATGTAGTTTTTCATACTGTAGAGAAGAGCGAGATGGTCCTTTTAAAATAGGAAAATAGAATTCATCCAACTCTTTTGATTATATTTTCACTGAGTGGACCCAGGGAATACTGAATGGATACTTTTTCCATTCTGAAGTGAGAAAATTTAAGGTTTCTGAAGCTTGCATGTAAAAAAACAACAACACTCGCAACCTCAACAACCGCTGCAGCCTGCAAACACTCAGAGATATCTGTGCTGAAGCTGTAGGACAGGCGTCCCTTACGTAAGAGCTGCACTGGAACTGGGAAACCGTTAGCTTGGAGCTATCATCGAAGGTATATATAATGCAGTCCAAAGATAGACTTGGCTTAATCCTACTGGCGTGTTTTCACATGTTCGGCAGGCAAATTAAAATAATTGAGATGGATCACACTTTTAAGTGCATCAGACATATCGACCTGCACCTTCTTCAGTCCCAAATGAAGTCATGGAGCGGCACTTGTGGATTTTTTAAAGACAAGCAGGCTCATTAATAGTCTTTTCTATGATCTGGTCCCTTATTAAATATGCAGCGGTCTAGAGGGGCCTTGGGCTGTACCCTGCAGACAGCACGGCCTCGCATTACTTCTAACACTACTCTGATTTACCGTGAACTCTGGAGAACCTATTGATGTCTAAGCCATTTCCAGGACTGAGCCGCTGGTTTGGCTGTGTGCCACCACAATAGAGGTTTGTTAACATAACTGCCGGTTATTGATTTTTACGTCACATGACCCAAGCTCTTCCATCTAGTGCGAATAAGTGATTGAGCTCCTCTGCTGGCACTCTGGGAGTGCAGAGGTCATCCCCAAACCTATTATACACTACACGTGGCGCGAACAGATGGTCTCTGGCTCGGAACGTGGAGTTTGGATTCCATATTTTACAAGATGCGATCAATAATACTGGCACACAACAACGGCAGGACAAAATAGAGCGAAATAATAGAAAATACAAGAACGTTTGACATCAACTGGCAATATTTGAAGTGACTGGATGAAAAATAAGTTGGAAGACTGAAGTGTTGCCGCAGTACACGATCGCAGCAGAAGCAATGAATATCTGAGCGAGGACGTGGGCGCTGAGGTGCTGCCTTGTGGCACGGCGTTATTTCTCAGTCAGCACAAGTTAAGCTCAATAAAAGTCTGCTTAAAGATGCATTGAGACCAGGAGATGAGGTGGACGTTATCTCCGGGGCCTGCGGGCTAAAAATACAGAGTGCGCGAGGAAGCGTGGAAGGAAGACACTCCGGCCTTATTTCTAATTCACTTAAAAGCTTAACAAAGTCAAAACAAACAATCGGACGAGTCCGTCCACAGCTCGGTACAGTCCAAGCACATTTAAACCTGTGATCACATGCAAAGGCTGTTAGAGGTTTAATCTTACTTCCACCAATCAAATATCGGCACAACTGACGCCAGCGCCACATGCTAGTTGTCTCAGAAGCTGCTCTTGGGCTTTTACCAGTAAGTTGACCTTTAAAGGCCCGACTGGCTGTTTTTTTTTTCCTTGACCAGAGCCGGAGGGCCGGACTGACACACGGAGAAACGGAAGCACTGAGACTGTGAACAGGTTGATCAGATTTAACCAGGCAAGGCTGATCTAAATCCATTCAAAAGAACATTTCAGCTCTTGAGCTGTTACGAGCCTGTCGGCAGTTGTTCCTCAGCTGTGTTTATGCATTTACCAACATTCCGCCAGAGTTTAAGCTTGCCAAGCCGTTCAGATTTTATATTTTGTCAATTGCTATTTAAAGAAAATTGGATGAGAGAGGAGTTTAAAGCTTCTTTAGGGAAGAAGATTTTGGATTAATGTGGATTAATAGATTAATAAAATAATTTGTGATAATCTAAATGGGATGACACACCACGGTAAAAGTGTCAAAGTGAAGGTCGGTGGTATTTTTACATCAGTGACACAGAAGCGCTCCTTTTCTGTGTGACACCAATCTGCAGGCACTTGAAAAGCCATCTTTATTTAGCAGATTCTAATTGCTCAAAAAGAGCCAGATTTCTGATCCTGTCAAGAACAAACGGCTCGTCTCTGTTTACGCTGTGATGGAGAGAACAGCCGACGCTCCCAGGACGGCGCCGAGCTCGGCCCCACCGCTGGGACGGCGGGACACTGACTGATGGACAGCAGCACGGGCAGGGGATCGATAAGCTGTCGCTTCGGTTAAAGTCTGATGAGCTCCACTGCTGAAGGTCAGTCACCGCTGCGGAGGGATTAGACGACGGTGACTGACGTGATGGATGAGGAGCAGCGGAGAAGACGAAGGAGCGGAGCGGAGAGTGAGAGAGCCGCACGTCGGCGTGAACCTGGTGGTAAAATCAACCTTTTTCACCCTCACGATTCAGATGTTTACTGAGACGGAGGAGGAAGCAGGATTTTATCACCGGGATAAAAACAATCTGAAGCCAGCTGGCCTCACGTGGGGGATCAGTGTGTGTTGGTACCGTTGTCAAAGTAGATGACCGTAGAGTTTCTGGAGACGCTGGGGTCAAAGTTGGCCATTAGAGGAGCGATGTACTGTGTCGCCGTCAGCATCCGATGGACCACGTCGCCAGTGTAGATGAACCCTGTCGGAGAAGACGAGGAAAAGGAAACTTTAGAAGCAATTTTCTGCAAAAAATCTGGAGACAAATATCTCTATTTCTATATTTTATGAGGCTGTGTGTTTCTCTGACCAGCAGCAGCTCTCAATGAGGATTTTAGTGTTTTATGGAAACAGATGTGCAAGTCTGAAGGGCTTTTAAATATGCTGACTTGGCAGTTATGCATCATGATAGGGCTGTAAATCTGACCGGAGCTCTCCTCTGTCCTCCCATGTGTGCCCTAACTCCACATCATCAATCAGAGATGCTAATGAACACTAATGGCAACAAATAAGAATGATGTTAACTTCTCTAAGTTAGAAAACCTTTTATTTTGAGCATCAAATAAAGAAGTGAGTGTTTTTATTTGGTTGGAACAACTTAATTATATTGCAGTATGACTGGAAAAGTGCTGGAAACATATTTAAGATGGCCATTTGCTGCAGTTTCCTGCTTTTCTCTTACTTACTAGAGTGTCAGGTTCAGAAGCTTTAAGGTGTTTTCATGAATTAATCCCTCTCATTTTATGTACTTTCCGCTCTTTGTTTTATTTCTGCTTAAACACTAAACCTCCACTTAAAATGCTCAGACTTTGCTCACACTTGTGTGTACACAAACCCCATGTCAAAGGGTTTTCTCCTGTATTGCTGCTGCCTCCACTTTCTCCTGACAAACTCCTGAAAGCACAATGCGACTTATTTGACAGTCAAGAGGAAATTAGACAGCGTCTCAATACACTAAAGAGCCGGGAGCCACAGGGTGCTTAATGGAGAAGCGATTCATTCATTATGGCTTTCACTGACACACACCTCAGGCTGACTAGACGACAGGAGTGTGTGTGTGTGGGGGGGGGGGGGGCAACAGAAAGAGAGGGATGTAAATGAAAAAGTGAGCTGGGTAGAGCAGCGTTGGGAGGGCGGGGCCACTCTTTTCAGGTTCTGTTTATGTGTGCAGATGTACTGCTGTCCAAGCAAAACACAGGCTGGAATTAACGGTCTCCCAAAGACTAAAGGTCCATTTTATTGGAAATTTTGTTTAGACAAGATCTTTCTTCCGCTGTGCTCGGCTGGGTTTTGTTCACAGGAAAGTTCCTGCTTTCAGCCAGAGCTGGTCACACACACCCACACACGAACTCACCTTAACTGGGAGGTTTTCAGATCAACAGTCCAGAGGATTTTTCTCTGGCGTGATTTGGAAGTGATATATTCACTATTGGAAGTGATCCTTCTTGTTCTCTGGATTATTTATTTGGAAGCGTCTGGATTAGGTCCAATTTTCTCCGAATAAATCCTTTTTCTCAGGGTTGTGCAGAGGCGGGTGAAGCGAAAGGTGGGCAGCGATCTGTCATGGGTGTTTAGGTTTCGCCAACAAAAGTGGTGGCGTGGCATAAGCTTGCGCCATCGCGAGGCGTCTTTAATTCCCCCCAGACGTCAAACAATCAGCACGGGTCGCAGAGAGTTAACTGGAAAACAATGAGTTGTGTAATAACTTGCGGTGTGAGGCTCCGGCTTTCCAGAGTTTCTGTTTGTGTTCTGCTTGTAATGTGGAACAGCTGGTCCAGTCAGCAGCCACCAGGTCACAGCTGGAGAACCTTCCATGCAGCTGGTGGTCCCCAGACCATATATCAGCAATGACATTTGCATTTTGTACATGTGGGGCCAGAGCCACACGCATAAAGAGCAGGAGGGAGTCTTACAGGCACTTTTGAAGGTGTACTTCCAAAAAATATAACTGGGTTATCAGCAAAATGCACGTAGTGATGTGGTTTTGGGGCCTAAACTGCCTGTATTTGTAGCAGCCTTTCTTAAAAAAAAATAAAAAACTAAAAGCTACACGAGTCTTCATGTCTGCAGTTATGGGTCAAAGAAAGTGTGGAAAAGTTTCGGTAATTGGACAAAATTGCAAGGCCACACAAAATCAGCGGGGATTTGTTGAATTTGCATAAATAGTTGCAATCTTAACACTGTAATTTCCTGGAGGGGAAGATGTTTTTCAGAGCGACTCTACCCTGCATAAAATTATTGTAGGAGCTCATGTTTGACACAGTTCTGTGCTGATCCTTTGTCTGCGGAGGGGCTGGTGTATTACTGAGACGGATGCAGCTGTTTAAACACGGACGTGAATCCAATCTGCAAATAGTTACTTGCAGTTAATATTTATTAATGCAGCGAGTTACTGACGAGATGATGGAGAAAACGATGGTCCGTGGAAGAGAGCAGGAAGTTATTCTGTGTTGAAAGGATGGGAGGAAAATGAAGGAGAAGCCCCAGAGGTCTGTGAGGCGCAGATAGCTGCCTTCTGGACTCTTTTCTGCCTGCTTTATCACTGCATCTGTCTGGAGTCAGCGCCTCAGAGCTCCGGAGACGGTGCATTCTCCACATCACTCGCCATTTGAAAACCAAAGAAGTCCAATCTGCAGTGATGGAAGATCAGCTGGGAAAGGCAGGATGATGATAAAAGACTGTGGGAGGATTTCTTTATTATCGCTGCAGTCGCACTTGAACGCAGCACGGGAGCAGACGGGCGCGAGGTCGACTTTGGTCTCAGATGTGATAATAGCCGGTTGGGGTGTTGTGGTTTCACTGTCGAGACTGAAGTGGAAAATTGCTCCGCACTTTTTTGGCAAACGCGTCTGCTGTGTCACGTGTCTCCAGAAGCCCCCCTCCAAGCCTCTTTATCCACGTCGTTCAGGGTCTGGAAGGCCAGCTGGCACCAGGACGCCTGTTTCCAGCCCAAACCCTTTGGGCTCATTCCTTCCCCAGTGTGCTGCGGTGCTGCTGGTGCTGAATATCGGGAGTGGTTTGTTTGCTTTATCCCACATCTGTCCACAGAGGTGAAGGACATAGATCTTACTGACAGATAGCCGGTTTGATGGAGCGTTACTGGTTTCATATTCGTTTCTGTGGTTTGTGCCAGCAAGAAAACTATTTAACTGATTTGGTTCTCTTCTGAATTTTTGTTTCTGTTTTTCCGAATCGCCACACTCGCAGCTCTCAGGTACCAGTCGACCCTCTCTAATGCTCCGAACACATGCCGACTCCTTCGTCTCTATTTCCAAAAAGCCTCTCTACTCCAGACTCATTTCACAGACTCCCTTCAACCCCGCAGCAATAACTTCTGTCTGTGTATGCTCTAATATGCCACATGAACGGCAGACCCAAAACCAACAGTCATAACTGCCGTTGGAAGGAGACAGTGGGAGCAGCAATCACTTACCGCCAGTCGCTACAGTGATTTCACGCAGGAAATGTCCATAAAAAGGGAAATCAAAGGACAGATTAACTCTCTGTAAAGGAGAAACGGACAGATCGGCCCAGTCAGACAGAATCAAAGATGAGAAGAATACAGTTGACAAAAATACAATATATTGTATAAATGTATTATACTCACATTCTACAAAGTCGTCAAGAAAATATAACCTTATAAAATTGCTCTTGGACCACATGAACCTGTAATCTTCTCAAAAGCTACATCACCACAAATGACGGTGTGTATATTTATTATTCTGGGATGACCTGGATACGTTACAGTCCCGCTGCAACAATGCCAGTAAATATGCAGCTATTATACCTGATCACAGATTATCATGGTTAATCCTGTGGTAAGCAGCTAATTTTAGTGGTATCCGACGGTCTGGTGATGACCTTGTTTTGAATTTTCTTTCATTGGCTAAAACCTTTTCTCTTGCGGACGACAGCAGCGCCAGGATTTTTTTTTCTTTAGTTTTCCTCATTCTTCGTGCAGTTTCTCAGGATGTCTGCTCCTGTCATAACACATCGCCCTTGTTTAAAATGTTGAGGTGATGATGTGACACCTAAATCTCAGCAAAGTTTGAGTTCCTTCTGCACGAATCCCACAATGGAAGTTCCCAAACAGCTTAGTCATAATTCGTGCTTACTATGAACTGATTGGCTTGTTATTGGATTTTGTGTTTCAGATTAGAGGTAGGGGATCAGAACCCACAATGTGTGGCCCTATTCCATCCCCTCACCAGCGACTGTTCATTTGAATGCTGCAAAAGTCCGTGGTTCCAGTCAGATGAACTTTGTGATCAGTATCTTTAAAACTCCAAACATCTATAACCACAAAAAACTCATCCTAAAAAATGATGCCAAACTGGATACCAAGCAAATCTTACCGCCGCCTGTCTGTGAGTGTTGGATAAAATCCCGTGAATCTTCACTTTTTCCTTGTCCATATGGTCGATGTTTACCCACAAGTCCCTGCTCATCGCATCTGTCGGACTGTATGTTTTGGATGTGTAGTAGTCGTGGTCTGTGTCCTCCTGCAAGGGGGGACACAACAAAGGAAATGGGGTTAATTTTACTGCCAGGAAACCAGAATCACCCTGATGAAACCCTCGGCATGTCCAAAATCAATGACATTAGCAGTTTTTTTTATATCTGCAGATTGGAGTGCCTGTATTTTTAGATGTATTGCTTTCATGGAGCACCCTAAACTCTGTCAATAATCTAATAAAAACAAGACAATGGATGAATCAACTGCCTCCGCTGATCAGGAACCTGCATCATATTATCTTCCAGAGAAGCCTTTACAGATTTCCATGAACCCTGTGGGTGGAACCTGTCTGACTTCATTACTTCTTGTACAAAAAAAGGAAGGCCATCCATGTTGGGTACTTCCCTAATGCTTGTAGTTTTCCATTTCTGTCCAATAAGGAAGGAGGAGGTCAATAATGCTTGAGCGTGATCGCTTACTACTTTGATATTCTGGTTATATTGTTCTACACCATAAAAAGGCAAAGACACTTGGGTGCAACCTTTCATCTTGGTTTTGTTTTTGAATTTAGCTCTGACAGTTACACTGTAAAAAAAGGCACACCATCCAGCCTGTTCATGGATTGCTAAAGCCTCCACAAGATGATAAATATCAAGCATTCTAATAACAGCCAGTCGTTTAAGGTGGTATTGCTTGATTAATTCAGACAAAGCCTGCTGGAAGCCTTTTATCACAAGTGCAGACAAATTGTGTAAGGGAGAAAATGGCCCTCTGGGCTGTTTCAATCAGCACATTATGTCTAGAATAGAAAACAAGGGGACTTTTAAGAAGGAGCAGACGAACCAACGAAAGGCGCTCATACTGCCTCCTAATCAACACAAGATGTTTTCTTCTTTCTTGGGAGATGATTATGGAAAAGTGCAGAGAGAGATAAAGAGTGCTCTGAAGTGTGAGGGGCCACGTTTTCACCTGTATCCACGAGGCTTCTTCAGTTCTGACTGAGGAGACGGGCTGATTCGGTGCCAGCTACGAGGGTGATGGTATCGTGCAAAGCTAAGCTACAACATGATTAGTTGCAAATGAAAATACCTGTATGACATGAAAATGTTTCATATGCTGAATATCTGCAAACATTTGATGAGCAGCAGCACTCTGGGTTAATGCAGCCCTCGGTGCAGTATAGTAAAATTCAGCACCTATGTTACAGTCTGCTTATATTTCAGCTATATGCTACACACACACACACACACACACACACACACACACACACACACACACACACACACACACACCAAGCAAGTCATCTATAATTTAGATTACGGTACATATATTAATGACATTGGTATTTCTGTTTTTCCTGGTATACCTGGAATTTACAGCTGTACATTTACAGTCTCAGAAGAAGGTTAATGTGGCCTTAAGAAGAGAATTCTGACTCAACTTCATCTCCTGTGTGAAGTGGAGAAACAGAATGTCTGGCCAAATGGATTTCTGTCGGGTTATAAAGGGAAAAGCCAGATGAAATTCCAGATGCAGATTATTTTTTTGGTTCTTTAATAGCCTCTCAACTCAGAGACTCTAAATAAAAATTATTTGTAGCTTTTCACTTATGGATTTATGGGATTGTGCCCAGCTTCATTCTAAAGTAAAGGAAATTAGACCTTAAAATGTTTCTGCACAAGAAAATGAAATAAAAATGGCTAAAAAATAAAGTCAAACTGTAATCCCTCTGCTGAAACCACATCTCCACTTGCAAGAAAAAAAATCATGTTTGCACTGGGAGTGTTTGAGCTTTGAATAAATGTTTCAATATGTTGGGATTAAGCCGCATGTCAGGCAGCCCCACACACACATGCACACACACACACACACACCCATACAGAGAAAAGTGAAAAGTCAGATGAAATTAAAGCTGGGTGGGGGGGGGGGGCATCACTCGTGTGTGCAGCTCTTCATCAGCTGATAACACCTGTGATGCATTATTCATGTCTTCCCTCCATCTCCTGCCAATTACACCAGCTCTATCGCACTAATGAGTGTGTGTGTGTGCGTGTGTGTGTGTGTGTGTGCGTGTGGTTGGGTGGGTGTGTGTGTGTGGGGGGGGGGGGTGAATCTCAACAGTGTGAATCTAACTAGTGTTGAATAAAAGCCAGACAAAGGTTCAGACAAACACTCATTTGACATTATTTACATGGTGTTGAAAGCAGGCAGAAGGGGGTGAATAAGTAGCCAGGTACGAGTCCAGGCACCTGATCTACAATTCAAGTGTTCTTTGGTCTTTGCTGAGATCTGCAGGCAGCCCACTGGGTTCAGAGGGAATGTGGTTGCATTTAAAGGTACAAAGGGCTTACTTCATACATAAAGAAAAAAAATCAGAGTGAGACTCCTAAAAAATAGATTTACCGCATTTTGGTGCTCTTTTTTAATGTAGCAGTATAGACTATGGTCCATTTGGAAGCTACTAGCAAACTAAAGTGTAAAACAAACATCAGATTGTTGGGGGTGAAACAAATTTGCATTCACTGCAGGTTTTAGAAGTGAAGCGTGGTGGGAGTAAAAGCAGAACTGGGAATCAATGGAAGTCTTGGACATTAGCAAGCTGGCTGCTTTCTGCCTCGCTGTGTGAATGTGGTGAAGCTTGTAACCCCTCAAAGAGCCTCTTGAGCTGCGAAGTCCCTGACATCCAATAAAAAGTCTTCACCATAGCCCCATACCATTATTACTGCAGATCAAAGTGAGCTGTGCAAACAACACCCTGAACACTCCGGGCTTACATTGGCAACACTGGTGAAAACAAAGTCCCAAATATGCCTTATTTCCAAAGGAACACATGTAGTTTTGTGTTCCTTTGGACTTCGCCCGTGCTACATCCTGTAATGTGATACAGGCGCTGGAAAAGAAGAGGTTTGTAAAATTTATCGCACAAGTGTCGGTCACATGTGTGTTTGTGTGGTTTCTTATGCTCCTTATAAATACTTGACCAAAAATGGCTCCAGCTGACAGCTGTAAGCAAGCTGAGGTCGGGACCCTGCGTTGGCCTGTGTGGTATGCCGACGAGGTTTTCAGGTGTTTTGTCAGTCCGAGCCGGTGTTGAGAAATGATAAATCAAGTATAAAGCAAAAGGTTGGCTGCCCTTGTTGGAGCACTGGATCTGTTTCTTTTGGTGTTTTGTTCGAAGGGCTGCATTATGAACTCCTTTCTCCCAATTGCAGGTTTAGACATTCATTTTTCTTCCATTTCCATTAAAGATAAGAGCAGTTTATCCAAGGCAGCCGCCAAACAGCCTTGTATTTTAGAGTCTTCAGTTCCATCTTTCAAGCCAATGCACCCACGAGCCTGCTTTATCTAATGTTTAGTTATTACAGCGCAGCTATCTTTTGAGTATTTTACTGCAACTCTTACTGCAGATTTCAGAGAGGGTTAACATTTTGAAATGTGGCGCACTGGTGATCCCTGAGCTTAAACCCAGCGACACCCTTTATTCCGCTCTGACGTCCTCTAATTCTACCTTACAGTGACCTGAAGACGGGAGCCTGTTAAGTCTCAGTTAATGATCTGCAGCGCTGGTACAGTGACTCAGGCAGGCGGGGCGTCAGACAGTCTGCTGTTAAAGCTGATATCACTCCCAATTTTGCACCATAAATATGGGACGAGTCGGCGGTCTCACAGCGAGCTCGGGTTACAGTTACTAACAGCCAATGCTGTCTCACAACATGTCTACAGCGTGTTAGTGCACAAATTATCCGCCTCAGGAATAAGACACTCATGTGCCAAGTTAAAGTGTTCTACAGCCGATGTGAATCAGCAAGTTCTCCTTGCTGAGTCCTGGAAAGAAACGCGTTTTCAAATGTGATAGAAAACAGCCAGGGTCAATCACTCGGTATGGAGGAAGAGCTGCATGGAATATTCTGGCTGTATCCTGTCCAGCTGGGCATGAACAATTATCTAAATGGTCAATAAATTACACGGGAGTTTGCTGTCAGTCTCCCCTACATTAAAGCCTGTATCCTTCATCTGAACCAACTGCTTTTTGCATTTAAAAATACATAAATCAGGCCTTTAACTGTGCTCCTTCAAGACAAGAAAGGAACTTTTGGAGCCAGTAATTAACTGAAAAAGACTAAACATGTTGATGGAAGGCCGGTGCTGCGGGAAGATGGATTATAACACAAATTAATGCTTGGAATGTTGTTTACCGTCGGAGATATTTGATGAAATGTGGATTGGTGACAGACTGAGAAATGGACACTCAGTTCCTCCTTCAGAACGAAAATAATCGTTTAATTTACTGCTGGGCTGAAGAACTTGGAACCTTTGACTATGAGGACATTTTTCATGTCTGCAACATGTTAGTGGCTGTTGTGGGTCTTTCTGTGTAATAATAGGAGGAACAACAGGATGTTGGTGCTCTGGTGCATGCATGCACCTAATTGTGCTCTTGTGGATGTGAGGCGTGTTTACAGCTGTGTGATATGAATGTTTGTGTAAGATGAGTGTGTTATTGTTGAAGGTTGATGATCAAAGCCGTCTCTCACCCCCCCTCAGAGACGTGGGGGCACCTGAGATGATTACAAGCCACAGCAGAAAGCTTAACAAGCTGTCTTAGCCTGGGCGGCCACCATCATTATGACAGGGCGCCACGGGGCCCATGAACCCAGCAAAACCCCGTAACAAGGGGACACAAGCGATGCCTTTTATTTCCTCAGATACAAACCCTGCTCCATTAACCGCTTCACCAGGTTGATTTCTAGTCCTTCAGGTCATGTGAAAAGGGTATTCGGCCCCATGCAGGAAGAAGACGCACACCTGCTACACTGGTTACTTTGGAGCACCAATTTAGCTTCTTTGTGACTTTTAACAAGAAAAAAAAAAAAATATTTTTTTGTTATTTACACCGCCTGTACTGTCAATAGCTGTTCATGGTCAACATGCTCAGAACATCAGATGAGGCACAGAACTGGCTCATGTTAATCCACATTAAATTATTAGCACAGACGAGACGAAGATGATCTAGAGGACTTCCCCAAATCTTCTATTAAGCTCCAACCTACCTCGATATGTGAGCTGTTGTCCGTGTCCTCGGCCGACAGCGGTCCCGGGAGTGCATCGGGCTCAAGCTCCTGGTCCTGCTCCTGACTGGCTCTGTTGCTGTCTGTGCTATGCTGCTTCTGGGGAAGCCATCGTCTCCAGCGGTGACTGTACAGCTTCAGGTCCACCGCTGTGTCCTCTTCTCCTTCGTGATCCTGCGTGTACTTGAAGGAGACACCTAGAGAGAAGCAAAAACGCACGTCGTACGTTTATATTCAGATTTTGATGTGGTCCATCATTATGTTAACCTGAATAACAACATGGAAAATATATTCACTTGTAATAGTTTTGAACCGATTCATGAGCATCAGTAGTTGTAACATTCCCATCTGGACATTTAAAGGACTGTCAATTGATGACAAAGGGGCATGTCCTCAGATGGCCAAATCACAGGGATTAGAGATGCCAGATTCCCCGTAGGTATCAAAGAGAGCAGGAGATGGCCTGCTCAGCCCGGCGGTCCTGCGATAATCTGCAGACTTGTTTTTGCTGCTTCAGGCTAATGCTCAGCCTGCATGGATAAGCTCCTGCTCCCCATGACCCAAATCGGATCAAGTCAATTAGCAATAAACTTACTTTTCATTGTGCTCATGCGAAGCTTGAAAGCAAAAGTGTTGAATACAGCTACAGATGTAAACACAATATACCGTTGACTCCACTATAAGTTACGATCCTGTGTTTTATGACCAGACGGAGGTCACTGGGTTTACTAAGCTGACTTGGTTTTCTGCTTTTTCTTCCGTGCTTTCTTCTCTCACACTCACATTTAATTCTCCTTGTCGTCCGCCTCTCCCCGGGCCCCCCCACGAGAGGTTCTCAGGAGAGCAGGATGGCCTCGGTGAAACCCAGCGGAGACACTTCAGATGCTAATTTATCCTAAGTGGAAGCTGACACTCGCGTTGCTTTGAGCATCAGAAAGCAACAAGCAGTGAGATCAATCTGCCCTGTGAGTGTGGATGTGGCAACTCTCGACAGAGAAGCGTGCCAAAAGTTAATGGCCGTCTTAAATAGCAATGGAAATAAACACAAACCCATCTATGAAGGTGGACGCTCAAATGGAAAAAGGTTAGATGTTTTTTAGCATTTTCTAAAGTGTTTTTAGGTACGGAGCTGCAGCACTTGTTGCCTTCCCTCTGCACATGCTGAGATGACGAGCTGCTGGCAGCTCTCTTGGCAGCAACTAATTGTCCCTAATAGTCATGAGTCACATGTCGTTTGCAGACATAGTAGGCCAGGCCAACTTCCTGTCAATGTGTCCTCTAATCCGAGAGGCACCTCACGTCTATTTTCAACCATTAAACGTCTTTGCTAATGTACGGGGGAAAAGCTATATGCCTAATATACCATGACCACATTATAAGGGCCTTGAATGAACGAATGGCTCCGATTTTCCTGGCATATCTAATCAAGAACCATGATGCACACATGCTCTTGGAAATTTGTTGTGAACACCACCTCTGTGACTCAGGAGCAGCAGATTGTTATTATCTCTTAGTCTTTGGTCAGGCATTTGGGAGGGAGGACTCCTTACTGACACCTAAATAACTTCCCAACAGGACAGCTCTTCTTCCCGGCAAGAGACTCTTCCTCAGCTTTAGTGAGAAAGACATTTTTTTCCCGCCCTCCTCTTCTTTCACTGCGTCTGAAAGCACCCGCATACCTCGACTATGACTGTGTCGAGCCGCCTTGTTGGCCAGACTCGCGCCTGTCAACACCTCTGATTCAAAAACACAGGAGGGGCTGCAATTTGGTTCCACCTCAAGCCTTTCAAGGACATTTAGAAAGTCATAAAACTGCAGAACCGAGGTACTGTCTTCCCCCATTTTTCCTCTCTTTTCTCACAGTTCCCACCTGACTCGGTGTGCCCAGCAGGGAGCTGCCACACATGAATGGCAAATGGAGGAGGTGGGATGCTTGGATAGATTTGTGCATTCTAGTGTGTGTGGTGTGCATAGAGATTACGGATTAAGGAGAAAGTCTCGTTCCTCCATGGATTCTTAGCTTTTCTATCTCTGGCTGTCAGGGTGCTTAATTTAGTGTCCTTTGCAAGCTACTTTATCAGTGAAGCAGCAGAAGGTGCCAAGCACTCAGGAGGACCTTCTATAGGCTCTGTCACAGCGCCAGTGTCTCGCAGATCAACTCAACAGGTCCAGATATACGAATATTGAAAAGACATAGTTCCTACATCTGTGTGTAAAGATCTCCGTGATGAACAGCAACAGTTTGGATCATGAGAAAACAGTGCAATTATCACTCCACCCAGCTAATCTTATTCTCCTCATTAGCTGTGGTGTATTGGGCCATTTGTCATTTAAAGCACCTCATTACACTAAATCATTCTATGTTATCAAACTCTCCACAGAGAAACAGAGGACAAAGATTTAATATATACGGAGACCACATCTGCTCCGACCAGCGTGTGAACACTTGCAAATACCCGGTGAGTGACAGCGAGGCACCGACGAGCAGAAGCATTCGCTGTACGACATCCTTTCAGCAAGCACATCACATGTCATGAAAGTAAAAGGTGATGACAGTCCTACCAGACTAGCTGATGCTAAAATTAACTGAAAAGACACCGACTGATGAATAAATTAATAAGGTGGATCTAACAGGGTTGCGATGCTGCATTCTCACCCCTTAAGCGCAAATCATTTCACAATGAAATGCATTTTAAAGTGCACGGTTGACAGAAGTGTGCCTGAAATTACCGTGCACAGCAGAAGTGGGCTTCCTGACCTGACGCAGCTTGCATTTTACACATTTATGCAGCCTGTCATTAAGCAAACACATAAAGCAGAGAAAGTTAAAGGCAGACCAGGAGGGACGCAGCACCTGCAGAAGAGACTCCCCTTCAAACGGCGCTCACAAATGGAGGAACGGGCCAATAAAAGCAGGAATGTAGGTGGCTTGAATAGGAAAATCCGTCAAACGCCAGAGATAATCTGTGCCGGAGTCGAAGTTGAGGCAAATTTATAAACACAGACATTTAGAGATGTCAGAAATGCCCAGTTTTTCCAGAGAGATTTCACCAGGCCAGATTTAAATTCTTCTCCTCCCAAATGTACATTATGACACAAAATGTTGAGGTCAGAACCTGAAAAACCATAATGGAGCAGGCTAACGTCTAATAAACACTGCAAGCAAGGTGTGAGAAAGTGGCACTAAATAAAGCCCAACATTCATCCTCTACTGTGATAATTACATTCTGCCTTCAGGGTGAAGAAATTCAGGGAGAATATTCGGATAACACAGCAGCTATTTAGATAGGAGGTGTCAGGAGAGCGAGAGGAGATTTTCTGGCTTTAGGATCAAGTTCAACGTAGTTTCAAAACAAGTTTTAAAATTAACATAATTGTTCTTTCTTGGGCTAATTTTCTTTTCACTGGAAATTTTAAAAACAACTAAATACTCTGGACATAAAATCCAAACAGGCTAAGCCACAAAGAACAGACTGATATACCCAAACACACAGAATCAAACCCCTAACCATAGGGTTTTAAGTGTTGGACCAAACCAACGTGGAGGCTGCTGTCACCGCCGTGGCTTTCTTTATGTAATTGGTGGTTGCCTTGGCTGAGGCATTGGTCAATTCAGAAAATGTATACGAAGACGCTTTGGCAAAGGGAGCAACACGAAGGTGTGGACGGCTGCAGACAGACGGGGATTAGTAGAAAATATACGTCCTGAGGTGCACGGCTATGTACGAATTCAGGATTCCAGTCAGGCGCGGTATCTGTCTCATATTTCAGAGGACTGACTGATATAGTGTGGGCTGACGAAGCGCTGCTCTTGGCATCCTTCCACCGTTCAGCTTTGCCAGCCAGCAACAGGAGCAGGAGCCCCGGTGATCTTGAGAAGGATCAGGCTGCAAAATCCCTGAACACTGGGCCTTGATTGTTCCTCCCTCCTCGTGTTCAGACCATTACCTGGGATAAAACTGTGGCGATACGGTGGCCAGCCCAAACCTTTCAAACACAACACAGCGCCTGTCCTTCCTCTGTTCCCACAGTCCTCTCAGTGCTGGTTTAACAGACCTCTAAATCGGAAAAGGTGACATCTGTACCGCTGAATGGAGGGGATAGAGAGGACAAAGCCTGCGCTTTTATTCCGATACGCCGCATCACAAACAATAGCCTCGGTTTTATCCTCTGGGTTCGCAAACTCTTCTTCTCTCAAAGCCTCTCCGACTCAATTTCCTTTTCATCCAGTCACAACCAGGGAAACGCGTCTCTGACAAATCGCACCGACGGCCTCAGCCGCACGGACTCCGAAGCCAAATTACTGGGAAATATTCATGATTACAAATGGTTTGTCACCGAAAAAAATTAGACTTTTAGTTCATTTAAAATATATTGATCAGCACAAGTGCTTTAAGCTAGTCTAATCTGCCCCTTCTATGTTTTTCCCGTTTCAAACACAATCGATCCGAGGAGTGACTCGGATAAACAAGTGAGAACAGGCAGCGGCGCCTAAACTGAAGATTGATCACCGTGGACGGAGTAAGTGTGCAGATGAAAGCTCGTGCAGACTCCGGTGCGTGTCTGCGAGTGGTTTAAGCCTGTTTTTGCCTCTTCTCAGGGAGGAGAGCTCCATGTGAGGTCAGATGGATGCCCTTGGGTCTGTCTCATCCTTCCTGCTAATCCATCAGAGATGCAGAGTCAGCGCTCCACCCAGTCAAACCTCTCCAAACCCCAGCAATCTCTGAGTTGAGTATTCTGTAAACACACAAACTGCTGGAACCTTTATCCCGCTGGACCTGCCATTTCCCATATAAACAATCTCCAGCTGTCAAGCAAGCGCTGCTGTCCAAGGACAGATGTACTTTCGCTTGACGTCTTGATTTCAAAACAGGATTATACAGCAGGCTCTGAAAATTACATTTACCATCCATCTACATTTAAGGCTAAAATGTTTAGAATGCCATGATAGCATTGCATCCATTCAGAGATGCACTATTATCATATTTCACAGTTATATTTAAAAAAGAGCATGCTAAGGGTACGCATTAGCCCTGCATGCTACATTTGACTCCTTGTGCAGCAGGAGATTTGTCGTGCCATTTCATTTGTGTGACGGATGTTGCGGCTCCGTCAATCAGCACTGATTTCAAGTGTCTGTCCACAGACGCAGCCGTGTGTTGCAGCAGCTGTCAGCTCACCTCCAGCACGCTGAGCGATAGCCAGCATTTATTCTCGTAAAATATTGTCACGGGCGATGTTCACAAGCAAAGCGGTAGCTGTTGCAGGTCACTGGCTTTGCTTACCAGCACGTAGAAAAGAAAATCTGCAACTTGTCTTGCTGAATTGTAACGTGACGCCAGCGTGTGTTTCTACTATAAAAGCCAATACGTTTTCCCACAGTGTCTCATCCATCATGATAAAAATCAACCAACGTCACGTAACATGGTTGCACTCACAATCATGTGGATAAAACCTCTGAAAATGATAAATTGGATCATAAAGTTTTTCCCCTCCTGCATCTGGAACACTTCTGGGTCAGGAAAAGTTAACATTTAGCTGAATAAATTAAAAAGTAGGTGGAGGAAATATACACTGAACACACTGAACGCTATCTTTCACCCATTGACACACTTTGGGTCTGTCATAAATGATACATTTCTTATCTTGGATTTGACAAGCACATATAAATGAGAATTTATGGGTGTTATCTGGGTGGTCATGGGTCAATGGTCCAGTCTTTTGACAATAACAATACTACTTTGTTGTAGAATGGAGGTGCAGACACACAATTCAAAGGATTTTCATAGTTAAGATTAATTTTATCTGGGTAAAAAGGGAAAAAATGAATCACACTGTGGACAACAACATCACTTTCAGCTGCTGAAAAGCAAATTTTCAACAATGACACCAAAAAGCTGCTAACCTTGTCACTTAACTGTTGATGTTTAAAGCCACGCCTTACAGAAAGATCACACATCCTAAAGAATGGCTCATTAAAGCCTATAGTCTCTAACTATATCACACCATGTTTCGGGAAGACTGTTAATGTGGAATGGTCTGTCTCATTAAGACCACCACACTTCCATTCTATCAGCGACCGGCACTGTCAGCTGAATAACAAGATTTCCTCTCGCTGCAAAAGTGACTAATTATGCAGACTTTGCTGAGAGTTCTGCTTTTTTCTTTTATGCCGGTGCCCAAAGGAACAAAAGTCTCCACTTATCTCCAAGCTCATATAATTGCATTGCATATAGCCGCCCATACTTCCCTCATATTATGTTTTAGACCATCTCCTGCCAACCTGCAGCTGATCCCACCTCCTGTGTCAGGGAACCCATAAATAAATCCTAAAGTTTCACTAGTTATCTCCCACTTTTGAGACTCTGCCGTCCGCTGTTTGCACCCTGCATGCCTGTACTTGCCTACAATCCTCTGGCTTAGGTGTCAACCGGACAGCCGCTCACGCTGATGGCCTCAGCTGCATGTCGACGTGCTGTTGCATGTGCTGACGCGCGTGCCTGCAGTTTAAAGCCCCCCCCTCCCGCTGTTAATGACAGCTGAGCTGACCAGTGTGTTTTAGCTTCAGTCTGCGGTTTCTTCAATCGATCGCTTACTGAGTGTACTTCTGACCCCTGTAGAGGACACAAAAATAATAGCTCACTTCAAACCTGATGACATTATTTGTCTTGGTACAGCGGAGCATGGCTGCCCCGGGTCCGTAATAGAAACGGGCAGAGCGGAGCCCTCGTGATAAACAGCCCAGCAGAAACGGGCCTGGAATGTAAATAGGTTGCACTTGTTTTAAAATGGACTCTAACTTTTGCTTTCCCCGAGGTAGTCGGCGCGGCTGTGAGCTGATTTGGCACTCGAGGTGATGAAGAGGGTGGTAGTGTTGTTATTCAGCCAGCGATGGATGCGCCTCGCCAGCCACAATCAAAACCCTTCTTATTTTCCCATGAGGGAACCAACAGACTGACACCGCATTTTGTTTTCACGACAGCTTCCAAACTGTTCGGGGAGTAACTGAAATCTGCGCTTATAGAGTCCAAACTGATGAAGTTGAACATGCGTATGAATGTGAAGCAAAGTCGCTTTACTGAATTAAGGCATCATTTAATTCAGTGTGTTTATTGTCATTGATAATCCAGATCTTCTGCCTGTTCTCAGCCAGAGCAACAGGTTGTTATTTGTTTTATTTCTTGTTATAACTACAATGAGTCACATACTGGTCTCATATAAACATAATAAGCATGAAACTCCCACCAGAGCACAGCAAAATGCTTGTTTAATGCACTATGGCTTATTTGTTTAACCTTAGAAAATGACATTAGTTAAGTAAAAAGAAAGAGGCAGAATTTGGGCTCATTCCAGAACTTTGGTTTTCGCCTCTCAGCTCCTCTCTATAAGTCGCTCCATGTGATCTAAACAGTTCCATGATTCTGTTCTCTGAAATGTTGCAGAACAGCCGCAGCATCTCGACATTTCATGGGAAAGTCCCGACCCTCCTCTGCCTGAAAATCTCTCTGTTTTGAAACTTTGGAGTGTGACAAGTACGCCTGGACTCCCCTGTTTCTCGCTCGCGTTGCCATGCTCCTGGGCACGCTGCCATCGGCGCCGGGTCCCGTGAGCTGCCTTCCTGGGACTCATTGATCAAACGTAGGGGCCCACAGTGGACGGCAGCTCCAGCCAGGAAGGACGGCAGCTCCAACGCTCTCACACTCGTTTCATTTATATATATCAGCTCATAATAGGCATAACACATAATGAATAAAAGTTTTATTCAGCCATTTATGGCCCTGATACTTAAATGAAACCTTCTGGGAATTTTAGGGGAAAATTTCTTGGTGAAACAATAAGAATTTAAAGGGATCTAAAACACGACAGAGGGCCAGGATCCAAGCCCTAGAAAGGGGGTGGGAACCACTGGTTCGAGGAATGCTTTTGAATTCAAGTGCCTGACATGTTTTTTAAATTAAGCAACTCTTAGTGCAAATTATTAAAATTTATAAAACAAACATTAAGCCGAGAGAATTAAAAACACGTGTCGGGCAATAACTACCAACACAGTTTTACCTTGGTACAGTTTAATAGCTGTTTCAGTTACAAAAATTATGTGTTTAAAGGTCGGCACTCCAAAAATTATTCCTGAATAAAACATGACAGTAAAAGAGCTGAAATGTATATGGATCCACACTCACTTTCTGTTTTAAAGAAGCCAGGAAGAAAGATGGTTTTTTTTTTTGTTTTTGGGGGGGGGGGGGGGGGGGGGGGGGCATGTCATCATGAAGAAGGTAACAAAATCCGAAGGGAGCTGTCAGAGCTGCTGTGCAAAGGTGGGAAATGCCCTGAGGGGGCTGAGCAGTGGTCTGAGCTGCTGCATCTGCAGGAGCCATCCTCACCTCATCTGTCTCTGAGGACTCATCCGCAGGAGCTTTACAGGCACCAACTACAGACCGCAGCGGGCACACAAGCCATCGCGCCGCTGGTTGTTTCTAACTGCAGGAGCTCAGATGTCAGTGATTAGCATGAGAATAAAACTGCCACTTTGGTGGCGGCTTGACCGATCTGCCGTCTCTTCCCAAGAGTCCTTAAAGACAAAGCATTAGCATTAGCATACCATGGCCGACCGGCTGGGAGACAACGGATCATAGACGTCTGGCACAACTCAAAATCTAAAAATATTTGGCAAGGATTGATTCAGCAATTGACAGAGCCTTTATACTTTATTTATACCTGAGCAGTGTCTGCTGACTTTTGAGAATAAAACCTTGAGTAACAAGATTGTCTCCGTACTAAAAATCAAAATTCAGAAGAGTGTTTTCCCATTACACCTGCACAGGCGCACATCTGCAAACAACTGCAAATCTAGAGGGACGACTACAGTCGCTCATGCATGTTATTAAAAGCCAGCTAAGCTTGGGCATGCGGTCACACTCGTTTTCAAGGTGATTTGCAGACAACATGAAGACCCAAACCATCATCTATTGACAGATTCAAGAAGCACTGAAGTCACTTCATGAGCTTTTTCCTCTGCTTTATTTTGACTGGAATTAAATCTATCGCCATGACAACTTCCAGGAAAGTCACTGACATGTGCGAGGGTATATTATGCTATTCTAAGAATTCATTAGCATGTCAAAGCCTAATTAACCTCATGGAGAACACATTCTATATCGGCTTTAAAGCTAATATTGGTCACATTTGAAAAAGTAATTATATATTTGAATTCAAATCTATACTTTCACATCCCAGTGAACAAGCACGCTGTCTGTTCAAGTTAATAAACGCAATTTCGATCAAATAAATGAACACATTTCTGGCCAACAGAGCTGAAACTATCAGGGCTCGGTCAGGAAAAAAACAGGATGTGACTAACTCTTACATTTTGCGGGGGAAGAAAAGCAGAGCGGCGGAAAAAAAATAAGGTTTGGAGAAAACAAGACATCTGCAGAAAATTCAGAAACTTTTAACTATACGGTGGACGGCCAGCATTTTTCTGTTTATCAAGCACAGACAGAAAGGGTGAAAGCCTGCAGATATGCAGAGATGGAGAGGCAAGCTTTAGGATGGCAGAAGCTCTGTCCCACCCAGACTCTCCACCCTGAGAGACTAACTTTAATGCTACGCTAACTATCCTCTCTCTGCAGTGACCTTTCAAGTGACAGCCTTTAAAGATTTATACAGCAGAGTTGTGCTTCAGCTGCCTCTCCATAAGCATCATCAGCTATTCCAGCTGTTGCAGTGCGCAGCTCAGATCCCGGCGTATTCACGCCTCCCCAACCTCGCCCCACCTCATTCTCTTCATTGTACTCATGAAAAAGACTGGACTGTTCTTCTGTCTGGCAGATGTTTCTGCCCCTCGGCTCTTTCATAAAGGAAACAGACGTGTGAAATATTCTGTATACCTGCCTTACTAGCGCAGATGTATCTCCAAGTTCCTCTCATGTGACGCAGATATCCGCCAGAATCAGACAGACGGGTCAAATTATTGCTGTCAATCACGCCACGTCCCACTTCGGCGCAGTCAGCGAGCGGGTCGGCTGAAGTGTCAGGGAGACGCGCTTCTCATTACCTCCCTGTCAGCGTGATTGTGTCCTGATATCAAGCCGAATGTGTTGCCTGTCATGCTTCGGCAGGCCATGTCACTGCGAATCTACCACAGGACACTGAGACCTGGGATCATCCAGGCCAGAGGAAGAGGTTCACCTGCCAGCTTGTGTGATAAACTCTTATCTGACAGGCCACGAAATGCAAAAAATGGAATTAAACCATGAAGCTGGACTCTGCAGCTAATTGCACACGATGCAACGACACCTAATTTTATTGGATGAATTGCAGCTGTTAGGAGTTTTCCTGCGTGTGAGCCCTCTCCTCCTCCCTTTCTCTTTCTTGTCTGTTGTTCCCTTGGCTCCCTATTTTCAGGCTGAGCGGGGCTGCTCTCCAGTTCCCGCCAATCAATCTGCACACCTGATTCGCATCGATGGACAATCAACCCACCTGCCTTCCGTTTTAAAAGCCTGGTTTTCTCTCCCATCCTTGGTCAACTCCCTGTGGTGCAGCCTGGCTCCTAAATGTTCTGCATTACACCTAGGTTTTGGATTCCTGTTTCTGCCTTTTGGGGTTCAGTTCGTGACTGCTGCTCCTAAAAGTAGCAGATTATTATGCTGATAAAGATGTCTGCTATAACTGTCAATGTCACCAATTCAAAATCTCCGAAGACAGACATAAATTGAGCCATATAATGGAAGAATGAAATGCCTTTGTGTGTGATACTGGCTTGATATATACAGCAGTGTGCACGTGTGAGCGCATGGCTGGTCATCAGATAATGACATTACATTAAAAAGGCGTTCTGAATGGCATGAATGAGGCCTGCTCTTAAAAATGAGACATGTCTGAATAAAGGAGAATAAAGGCAAGAGACATAAAAGATATTAAATTTGTGCCCCATCAGGCACAGCAATAGGAAATGAAAGAAGAGGCAGACTCTGTTACCGGGACCTCTAGCTTATTAAAAACACATCCTCTGTCAGGGACATTAAGAATCAGGGCAGAGATCCTGCCCAGGCACAGAACGGTACAGCAGCCCCTTTAAAATCAGCTATTTATTTAGCCATTTAGACATCCCGCTCTCATTGAAATGACCTGATAGTGTTCCATGTGCAGCTCTTTCCCAAACGTCTACCTTCAAAATGCATGTATTTTCAAAATATAACCCACAAACAGCCTCAGACTGTGACGTTCAATAGATTATTTATGAAGTGAGTGACGGGCAGACGTCTTCAAAAGGCACGTCTGCCAGCCATTTGGGGCGAGCTCGGGGCAAGAAAAGGACATAAACCAACTCATTTATATTCATATCACTTCTTCTCAATTTCAATTTGTGATGGAAGGGATTTTTCTGACATTTATCAGCGGCCTGGCAGCTCTTTGAAGAGAGGCCATTTCAAATTTGACCCTGATTCAATGTGTTCTATAAGAGATCATTCATTTTCCAAGCCTAAAACAAAACTTAAGAAAAAGTATGGCACCAGGGAGATCATATCATATCCCCACCACTCTTTATTTATGGTTTAAATAAGTGTCTTTGGGTGGAGTTAGCTTGGCGGCTTCCAGATGTGATAGTGCAGTGTGTCCACACCTTCACTAAATTCAGCAGAGTTCTGGATGAACAAGGGAGCCAGCCAGGCATTAAATCAATATCTAGACCTCCTCTGCTTCTCTTATCAGCACTTGGTTGCTTTGGAATACCTGCTGGAACCCTGAAGACCATCTCTGCGTTCACAACATGATTAAATAGTCTCAAAATCAGATAACATTCTTTCATCGTGTGGGTTATGCTTATACATTAAACTTGCACGCCACCCATGATGCATTCGAGGACCCACACGGATTAATGTCCTCACTGCAGAGTTTTACTTCATTACCATTCCCTCCTACCAAGCCTGTCTGAGGGAACAGAGCATTTATTGCCTTTGCAGATTGCTGTGAATAACATATAATTAAACTGCTCTGACTCATTTACTTGAGAATTCAGGTGGGCGATAGACAAAGGCCTTTAAATGAGACTTGATTAATGCGATTTTGCTCCACATAAATCTTGCACACACCAAATGATCATTAATGCAGTGAATATCCTGATTAGCAAACACTATACATCACAATTGAAGAAAAGGATGTCAGGTGCACCTTTAAACAATATGTAATTTCCCTTTTAGTGCAGGTACTTGCTGCATTAAAAGGGCAAGGCACAATCATAGAGAGAGACGTTACAGAGTTTTGAGCTATCTTCATGCTTATTTACCCTGAATGTGCTATTTAACTTGTTTCATTGTATTCTCATTCTCAATCCACGGAGACTGAAGAATTTACAGTTAGGAGGATGTTCTCCATTAAGTACACAGATAAAAATGCTGGTAGATTTTGTAATTCATCACCACGAAGACTGAAAGCAAGCCTTTGTTCCTGCGTGCCTCAGCTGTAGAGGAATCTACTGGCTAAGAAACGGAAACTTGAACAACTGGAATTGTGGGATGCCATCAGAAACACTTGATTTTGATGTTCTCTGCCGTTTGAATTTGTGTAATGTAATAACGTGGATGAAGGTCACACGAGGAAAGACGGAAAAATGGTTTTCTTGTTTACGGCTGCACGATGAGTTCAGCACCGGGTTGACAACATGCACGACTTTGTGGGGAAAACTGCGTCAACATCACAATGAAACGTGCCTTTACTTGCCTTTCAGAAAAGCCTGTTTTCTCGCCATTATTGGCCGTCAAGGTTCCTGTAGGGTCAAGCTGAAATAGCTGAAACCTTTCAGAGATTCATGCATACACACACACACATAAACACACTCCTCATGACTCACTGGATTATTGAATCAGTCCAAATCAAGGAGTGGAGCCTCCTTTCTGGAATACAGTCTGGACAGTGACAGATGATGTTGAAGTCCCTCGTGCTGCACGCCCTGCAAATCTGGGTTGACTTGCATTCCTTACACTGGTTAACTCTTCTGAGAAGGCCCCAGAGAATACAGAAAAGTAATAACTGCACAATTTGAAGCCTTGTTTTTGACAACAGCAATGACTGTTTTAGTCATTTTCAAGCTTTGTTTGGTCTGTCTGAAAGAGCAGACAGTCAATGTCACAATCCATTCTCTGCGCTCCTCCACAGAAGCACATACGGCTGTAAATCCCTTTATTTTTCTCCCAAGACCATGTCACTTGAATCTGCTGCTGAGGAACCACTGCTCCAGGCGTGCTTGTTCTTTGTCAGGATGAGTTTGGTACGGGAAAAGAAACATCTGGGGACATTTTGTGGGCGAGGTAACAAAGGCAACGGTGTTGGACGTGCAGCGAGGAAAATGTGTGTGAGGCTTCTTTTGGCTGAGTTCAAGTCCATTTTTAAAGTCGAGCATCATGAAGCAGGCTAATCCTGGCGTTTGCTCCGTGTTTACTGTTCAAAAATGGAAAATTGACTCACAAGATTCTTCATGTAAGTTGTGCAATATGATAAAAGCAGGCCAATAACAGATCCTGTGTTTGTGTGGGTCAGAGAAATTGCACTAAGTATAAAGGTGAGGCTATATTTTTCAGCCGTTTGGAGTTATGTTTTTATCAAAGAAAAAAGGGGGGTTTGGGTTAATATTGGAGTTAGGTGAACTACCCGATGAGTTAATTAGTTGATTCAATCAAGTTTTGACTTTGCCAATGAAAAACCTACAAATGTGAAGCTAAAGAAAGCTGACTTTTGCCGTAAAGATCACCGATCATCTTGTTTCATCATTTCATTATGAAAAATGCCAAAACCACGAGCGCCTGAAGGTGCACCCTGTGACAGTGTCCCTGATACAACAAACAATTTACCTTATCTACCGTGACCTGAAAAAAGCCTGGTGAGAGAAAAGTCATTTATAACGGGAGTTGTGTTTCACACGCGGCCTGCCATCAACCTGTCAGTGACACTGGCCCCTCTGTTCCTGCTGGGCTTTGGCTATGCTGCTGCTGCAGGTTAGGTGTGTGTGTCTGTGCATGCATGTGTTTGTGATAGGCTCCGTTAGACACCTTATCTCCTCCTAGCATGCCTGGATGGCCCTGAACACAGCCACATTCTCCAAGTGTGAACCTGTGTTGCTTCCTTCAACGCTGTACCACCATTCACCATCTAATTCAGCAACAGTGACCCAGATAGAGGAAAAAACTACCGGTAAGTGATTCTTCTCTGACAGTTACAGATTTGCTGTGTCCCATCTATAAACAAATCACCCTTTTCCCACTCTCTTATTTGCCATGAACAATGGCCGATGGATGCCTCTCCAACAGACTGGGGCAGTCAGGGCTTGTGCAATTCATTTTTCCCTCATTCCATTTTGCAAAAGCTATTTTGACCTTTGTATTACAACTTTTTTCTGCCTTCTGATCACAACTATAGTACGACCCTCAGCAGACATCAAAAACCACAAACGGGTCGGACGTATTGTGCTGCGACTGTTCATTGTTGTGGGAATGAAAGCTTGAAACTGTCACAAACTTAATGAAGCAGGGAGTGCTTTCGTGCAAAATGATTCTAGATCATTAATTTGATCGTTTAAATCCATTAAATATCCTCCAAAGGCACAATTGTTCTGCGATATTCCTGACATTTATTCTTCATCCTCAAATAAAAGTATTTTATAGTCAGTAAAGAGGGTAATATCTCTGTTATTGTGCCTCTTTTCTCCAGCCAACAGAACTAGGATTTGCATGTCTTCTAATTTCATTTCATTTCATTCCCAGATGATCTCAGATGTCCTCTGGCAGCATCTCACATTAGAGTCAAACAGAGGAACAGATAACAGCCCAGCTGTGAACAATACCGGAGTCTATTGACAGCTTTGCACTCATCTGCGGGGAGGGGGCAAACTGCTGACATTCTGATCTGTATCGCTGCACAGCTCACGATAGCAAAATCAGGTTTGCTATGGCCAATGTCTATGATTGTGGCTCTTCATGATACGAGTTGTCACAACACTGCTGCTGTTGTCACCATGGCTGCGGCTGAGTTCCACCGTGATGATTAACAGCATTTCTAATGGAACTATTTCCATTACCTTGGTGTAATCTTGAAGCTAAATTCTGTGGGGAAGATCACATGGAGCCAAACAAATGTAGCTTATATACGTACACTTCAACATCCCATCAAATTGCCTTGGAAACCTTTTTGGGGGCAAAACCCAAACATGAAACCTCTTAAAATTCTCAAGGATCAAATGCCACATCAACATTTCATCACTCCAAAAATGACACTGATGAAACCACCACTTAACAGCACTGGTGTTGGTCATGTGATCCACCAGCCAATCTGAACTCTGTTTTCAATCGTGACGTTTCTTAGTTACATTTGAAATCTTGGCATCAATTCCTTCGAAGAATTCATAAAATTTTGTTCATTACAAGAGTAAGGGCTCCAGCGTTGCTCCGGGGCTGCATTAATTGGGAATGTAGGAGCTTTTGAACCACATGAGAAGACAAAGCACGAATAAAGCTAAAGAGGAGCTTAAGTGTGTTTGGTTTCATTAACTAGTGGCCTCTGTGCTCTTTGTCTTGGAGCCTATTGAACTATGCGCTCCTCAAGTCTTCAGATGGAGCTGCTCTCTGGGCTCAAAGGGGCAGGAGGCTCAGCGACGAGAGCCAGGCGTGACTAATGCAGGAGCCCGGCCCTGCTGCTGCATGCTGGTACGAGGGGACGACCCAGCCTCCCTGCTTTCTGCGATGTATGGCACAGCCCACTGTGACAGCAAACAGAATATAAACCCAAGCCTCCACTGCCACCGCTCACCCCCGCATACCACCCTACCCCCCATCGCCCATTCAGGGTAGGTCCTTTCAGCAGGTCTTTCAGAAGGCCAATAAAGAGGCTGGCTCATTCTGTCCATTCTAAAATGTGCAATGTCAGAAAAAGAGAGCGGGGGAGGGGGAAGATTCCAAACGGGCTTATAATAAGTAGCTGCTGGACCACCGGTTCTCAGGAAGGAACCTTTTGCCGACAGTTGGAAATTATTAGGCGAAAATGCCAAGAAAAAGACAGCAAGACGGACGACATTTGTAAACCTTTTGATGCCAATTCTGCATTCATTCAGCCAATTAGCCAAGCAGAAACAAGGAGCTGTAAGTTAAAGCTGAAGGACTAAATGCCCCAAAATAGAATCCGTCCTAACAACTCTCCGATCAGCCCTCTCTGTACTCAGTGTTTGTGTTTTTTCCCCTCGACCTTTTGAGTGTGTGTTCGTCTGATTGCCGAGGCAGGTTGATGGATGAGCAGCGACGTGTTGGAGGTGGTGATGACCACCTCGCTGCAGCCTGGAAGGGAGTTTCCATCAACCCCCCATATAAAAAAACATAACTCCGAGCCTCCATCCCTGACAAACTGAAATTCCACACATGATCTTACACCATCTGAGCGCATTAACTACCCCGGGGGCTTTTAAATGAGACCACGTCATTACAACAGGCGAGACTTTCTCCCTCGCCTCATCTCAGACTCTTGTGGAACATCTCTTTTTCCACACCGGGAACAGCACCAGAGTGCTGATTAACCTCAAAATCAGCACCAATTTTTGTGACGGTTCCACTGCTGAGAGGGCGACTGCTGCGGACTCAAACGGTATTTAAAAAAAAAGCCCACAGGATGTTGTGTAATTCCACCCAGATGTTCTCCACAGATCATCGCAGTGAACGCATGGAGAAGAGAGCTTTCTGGTACTACATTTCCAGAGAGTTCTCATTTGTATAAAGAACTATCCCAGTGAGGACATGGGCTCCAGCCAGGACCCTCACGCACATGTCTAAAAATACTGTCCTACATTCTAAAAGTGTCCAGTCTGTGCAGGAGGGATGGAGCACTCAAAGAAGGAGGAAAGAGGCAGTTTAAAGATAATGGTGGAGCTCCACAGCCTTTAAACTGGTCCCACTAGAGGTTGTGTGAGGGGAAACTTCATTTACATCATTTAAACGAACGAGGCCAGAACAAAAGACACACAATTGGACACCGAAGCCAAAAGAATTAAAACCGTGCATGTAGCTGATACCATCTCCCTCCCTCATGTAAACATGCATACATTCCAGTAAATCTGTGGTCTGTACACACGCAAACAAACACACACTGGAATCATTTACAGTCCCTGTCAGCAGCCGAGCGTCCCTCCAACCACTCTCTGATGCTTGATGAGATTCCTGCGTCACCCCAGGAAACGAGCATGAACTTATTCCACTGTCACACTGGAAACCGCCTGCGTGTAAAGGAGCGTGCGCGTCTTTTATGCACCAACAACAGCTCTGCAGAGCACCTGCACAATCAGACATCCGTTAAAAGTTGCAGGATTTGTAGGAAAATATGTTGAAACTGGGGGGTAATAATGGTAATCTACACGTTCTAAACGGCATTACATGCGTAATCCCATCTAGACAAGAGCGTGTTTAGGTTTTATGTGGAGGATAAGGACGCATTTACAGCTTATTGTCATGCCGGATTCCACCTGTGACTGACAGTAAGCGGGGCCACAGCGGCTCCCTGCAGCAACAGCACATCTCACTCGGTGCTGGAGTTGGCTTTTCTTACCGTAGCTGGTTGCAATCTCTGCGTGGACATTCCTCACGCACTGCAAAACTAAAACAACTCCAACGAGCAGGTCGAACGTCTTCACACACGCCATATCCATCCAAGTTCTGCGCGTCCGCTCGAACCTTTCCTCCCTCTTCTCGTTATTCTCCGGACCTCTTCGTCTCCCCAACGCACCGACGGAGCTCCCCGGCGGACTCCGCAACTCTCCAGCCGCTCCTGCTGCTTTTTAAACCGCAAACCTGCCCGCGCTGCACTGTGCTCTCTTTTTGTTCCAGTGTGTGTCACACTGCGCGCTCCTGGACAGGGAAGGGAAAAAGGGCTCGTCAAAGCAGCTCCCCAGTAAAAGCAATAAACAAGAAGTGATGATATCAGAAGCGTTCTGGGGAGAAGTCCTGCACTTACGGGCTCTCCCGTCTCTGGCAGGAGGTGCAGTGGTTGAAGAGCGAGCGGTGCGCTCCTGGAGAAGACGGTGCGCTCCCCTCCGTCATCCACTTCCCCTCGCAGCCAATAGCTGTCTGATGCTCGTTGTGTGCAGAAGGGGGGGGGGGGGGACTTAAAACGTTTGCCCCTCCATAGGTTGAACTGTCTTACAAGCAGTCTATGAAATTTTTGGAGGTGTCCTGATTTTGGTCTGCATACAAAATGTGTTTATTACCAACATCACTTTGCAAAACACCATCTTAAAACACATCTATCTATCTATCTATCTATCTATCTATCTATCTATCTATCTATCTATCTATCTATCTATCTATCTATCTATCTATCTATCTATCTATCTATCTATCTATCTATCTATCTATCTATCTAATTAGCGCGCCCCCTATGGGCGCAATTAAGCTTCAGTCTGTTTATTTAAAAAATTGCCCAATATCAAATTACAATAAGATTAATTACTAAACTGAATGAAGTTGTTTCTTTCAAAAAATTAGATTTTTTTTTTTTTTAAAATTCTATGCTAAATAAATTTTAAAATAAGCAGGCAGAGAATTCGGTAATCAGCCTTAATAGGTCTTTTAATCTGAAAACCATGAATGGGTTTTGAAACCATTTCCAAAATGATTCAAATGACATCACCTAAGACAGGTGACCCAACTTAAGTTCCTTTTTTCCTGCAGATAAGAAGGAAACGTGCAAATCTCTCATGAAAGGCAACACTTCATTCATTCCTGAGGCTTCTCTTTCCTCACCAGACGTTCGTTTATGGGATTGAGTTGGACCACAGCCTTGCTCTAATTAAGACACTCACTGTGGGAATTCAGGAGCCGCACCACAAATCACAGCAAACACGAAAGGACGCTCTCGCCCGGAGCTCCACTTTTATGTACTTGGCAGCTTCATATCCAAAGTTTCTCCCTCATTATTTGCACTAAATAGGTTTTCAGAGATTTTAAATGGCTTCTTCCAACCGTTACAATGGTTCCCACTAGTAACTTCATTTGCTGTGATAAGTTTTACCTTATTAAACTTCGCCGCCAGCGGAAGAGAAGCAAGAATTCTGGCCTCCCTCTGAAGGTCTAAGCAAAGTTAATTTTACATCATTCTAATATTGTCAAAGAACTTTTCTTGTCGTGCAGCAAAGTTTACACACAAGAAGCTTTGTTCTCAGGTTCCAGTAATAACCTATTTATAACCCATTCAGAGGGCTTATACAGTAGGGAGGCACATAGACATGAAAGCTATTACGTGCTTTTAATAATGTCGCGGCGTGGGGGCACAAATACAATAGAAAAAGAATAGAAAGTTTGTCTCTGAGTGTTTCATGCCCTCAGTATAAAGACCTTTAAACCTCCTTAAGTCCTGACCTTTGTATCAGGGTTCCGTCTCATCTACCCTGAAGAAAGAGTCTGATTTCCATCTAAAACATGTCTTTGAACCTGAACTCCAAAAATCAGGCCGACACAAATGTCAGATGATTTCCCGTTTGAGTAATAATTAACCTTCCCCCGACTGAGGCGACATTTATCAAGAATTCCGCCAATCGTTTGCAGCACAACAGCTAAAACGACCCTCCCCTGTGTGACGCAGACAGCTAGAACTTTGAATACACTAGTCATTGACCTTAAAGAGCATCCAAACGCCCGTGACAAACCGAAAAAAATGACACCGACATCAAACTATTTCCATCCATGGGTGGGGGCAAGTGTGAATTTTCCAGAGTGTACACACGCGGTGGGTCGGGTCCCAGAGTGGCAGCGCAGCCGCGTGCAACTGTGGCATTTAGGCATGGCCTCTTCAGAACAGAGAGGTGGCACGGTGAAGTGAAAACCAGAGAACAAGCGCCGCTCTCTTTCTGTCCTCTGTGCTAATTATTGGGCTTTAAATCTCGCAGCCAGACCGGAAAGAACCCAATCAGTGGGTCTGATCTCGGGGACGTCTCGGAACACGTGTTGTTTTTGCATCTTTAGCAACAAATGCCAGTAAATAGATTATTATAAGCTCAATTAAAGCTCTGTGTGGGTGATAATCATGAGGACGCCCTTGGAGCACTGCTGGGCTTGAATAATGACGCACAATGACGGCATTCAACAGGTAAAGAGCCAAAAGTCATTCTGACCTTTAGCTTAAATTCAGTACTTCAGTCATAAAAATCACCCCGAATTGGGCGATATCATCCTGACCAAAAATATATCGGGATAAATTTGAACTGAGTCTTAGAGAAAAGACACGTAAAAGTTATTTTAGATTTTAAAAACTAGGTTTGTGTTGAACCGAGCACGGACTAAATGGGTTTTTTCATTGCAGTTATACAATAATATTGTATCAGGGCCGTGTATTTTAATGGAAGCCTTCAGAACGTCCATCTCTGGGTTTGTGAGGCTGGAACTGTATGTGAACAGGTCAGGTTTTGTTGGGACATCATGTTAATCCTGTCCTGAATACTGACAACAATACCTGCTCATCCTTTTTCATCCATCTCCATTTTTCCTCTCTTCTCATCTGAACCTGCATCTCTATGTCTGTCAGGGAACTGAACATTCTGGAATTAAACTATTACAGTGGAAGGAACCTGTTATTATTGGGATGATAACAAGCTAAATCCTAAGGTTCAGTCCCTCATAAGAACATTTCAGCCACTAAAATAAACTCAAAGAGCATTCAGACTTATTAATGTGTCCATCAAATTATGCTAGCATGAATGCTATCGCTAATAGTTATTAACTGTAGAAATAGACAGCAATTATGAGACACGTCTTCATCCATACAAGAAATACGTCGACAATAAAACTATTTTTTCTATTTTTGCCTAGATTTGGGTTTTTTCCCTCCCAGCAGAAACAAGTTTAGCAACAAAATTTAGCCTAAAAACGACCGTGTTAATCAAAGATTGTATTTTGAGAAGAGCGTACACTCTGCCCACGTCTATGCACACGTAAAAACTTTGACGATGTAAGAGTGGGGCATGTTGGCATTAAACAATCTTTGTCAAAGACGACTCAGTATATTTAAACAAATAACTAAATACTCATTTAAATCTGAATTTAAAAAATTTAGTTGGACTATCATAAGGTCAGTTAGTAAGATGTACTGTTGATTTCTTAAAATTCTATATGTATGTCATTTATAATCCAGTTTAAGGCTTCTTGTTTGTGTTTATATTAATGATAAGTGCCCCCCCCCACCACCTTTATCACTACTGCAGGTTTATCACTGTCTGGGCTCTTCACACATCGTTGCCTCCTCCAGGACACATGACTACTCTCAATGAATAAAACAGCTATTTTCTTCTGCCATCAGCAAGAGAGGAACCAACCGCGGGGCATGAAATGGAGAAATGGAGAAGTTCACACCGACCAGCTCAGACAGCTGATGAGTGACCTTCAGGTTCCAGATGCTGAAGAGGAAATTATTTAGGGTCCCCATAAAGCAAAAGTCACCTGCTGTCCACAGCACAAAGAAACAACGCTGCTGCTGTTCTGTGTGCTGTTGAACAGACTGAATAATGAAGCCCCTAGAATAAAAGAAACATCGGACCGGGATTAAAAAGAATGAGGGCTGCACATTCTCTTTCCAGTAAATAGTGTGGTGGCATTTTGTTTAGGTCAGTATTTGTGGTTGCATTATAGGTCAAATGTCACGAGGAGGGAAAAAAAGGCTGAGCTGGTGGTTTCAGAGGTGTTCTCCTACAAGGTCAACAGATCTGACACCAAATTAAAGTCAAACAAGAATGTGTACAACCACCACGGCCTTTTTCCCCTCATAAATGTCTCAAAACCATTTAGGGTTTGGTTTTTTTCAATGCTGAGCTAGCCTAAATTATTCAATGAGATAACTCTTAGCATGCTTGTGTCTGACAAGAGGATAAACTTTGCCTGCTTTTCTACTCATCCTGCATTGTAAGCACTCCACCTGACAGTTGGCGTGTCTGAGAATGTCTGAGAATGACTGAACGCTCGTGAAATTTATAACGCGGTGGTTTAACTGGGGCTGTTTGCGGTCCCATCTGCTCCACGCAGGGCTGGAACAGACTCGGAATCAGTTCACAAATCGGCTGCATGGCTCTGAATTGTAATGGGATTTATTTTTATTTGCAAATAAAACTGGGACAAAGTCATTTTCACATGGAGGGGTTGAAAAGGCTCGCTGGGTTCAGGGGAACCTGTCAGTTCAGCACAGCGGATGTTTAAAGAAAAGGCTTAATGATCACAGAGACACAAAGGAACCACAGGAAACTTTACAGTTTAATTAGTAAAACGTTATATTACAAGATTATTGAGGTAAACATCTACCTGCTCTCAATAAATTGCGAGTTGTCTGCATCAACAAGAGATGGTTCGCTCGCTCCAGAGGCTGTCTCCATAATTTGCTAACAAACGCTGATGCTAGGCTAGTAACTTAGCTCTGCTATTAAACTAAGATGAGATGACTATTTAGGAAAAATTACACTTTTCACAAATGTAGCGCAGTTATTCTCCACTGTTTAATTTACATCAACGCACTCGGCTTTTTCAGTTGTTACAGACACGGATTCGCTCAGCTCTGCTGAAGTACTCAAAGAACATTGTTTTCATGCTTCAGAGCTTTTACAGTGGGTGTGCCTGGTGTCAGGTGGGTGAGTGTATAATGGGTTGTCGAAGGACAGCTCTTTCTGTGTGGAGACAACAAACAAAGGCATCACTGACATCTGCAAAGACCATCAGAGTAAACTCAGAAACTGGCTGGGTGTTTGTACCTCCACCTCCCTCCTCCAGGGGTAGACACTGATGGGGAGCTGTGGACTATCATTCCTCCTGGGATTAACGCTGGCAGCGCAGGATTTCTGAGTTTCAGATGGGGGATAACACAGAGAGTGAGAGTGTGAGTTATTCATTCTAACGTCCCTCAAACCACATCCCTAAGTTAAAAATAGCTGATGTCTGCTCCAGATTGAACTACACGTACAAGACCTTAGAACTACGTTTCATTGTTCCTTGTTGCACCTGGTGTGTGAATACAACAATAAAATGGTAGAATGGTTCCTAAAACGAATTATGCTAGTGTAATTGGAATAAGTCTAGGAGACCAAGAGAGATAAAACATCACATTATTATCTGTGGCCCCCTGGTGGACCCTGATGAGATTGCCAGTGGTCACAAAGGTAACCATGGAGTTTATATGGTGTATAATTGTATTTAATTTTAGAGATTTACACCAATCAAATAATGCAAATCTATAACATGTAAAAACAACATGCAGGGATGATTTTATCTGAACAGGCTACCGTCCACTGGTCTATCCCAACCTGTCCTCTGTGGCTTTGCCACATTGGAACAGGGCCCTCACAGCCCAAAAGTCCCTGTCCACCACTATAGTGCCAAAAATCGAGTGCCTGCAATTCAGTACGCTCTGAAATCACAGATAAGGAAAAACTAATCTCAGCTACAGTGGTCCCCGGGAGGCTACGTAGCCAGAATGATGGTCCCTGAACCCAAATCTGTTTAAATTCCCTCATCTACAAGATAAAAACGTTTCATTTCTTCCTTTCTTCATATGCCTCCAGAACCACGGGGTTATAAATCATTCACGCGGAAAAAAACAATTATTCATGCAAATCAGGAAATCAATAGTCTCAAATCAAATCCATGCTGCAGCAGAAAGGCTCAGCGATCACCTGCTGAACACCTCTAATGTTAAATCAATGATTGTAATATTTGCTGAAGTTCCGTCCGCACGGAATCTTCTGATGATCGATTGGACTCTTTTTGTGGGCCGACCTCTGTTCTCCAGTCAGCAGGCTGCTCATCCATCTCTCTGTAGCTCATCATCACGTGCTTCCTGCGGAGGCAGCAAAGACAAGTCACCAACTCTCGGCACCGGCGGTGATCATCACATAAACCGCAGCCTCCCAACTCACAGGGCGTAGCATCTTCTCCGGCACACAGCCAGAAAACAGAGCGCCACCCCGGCTAAAAGCAGCAGCAGTCCGATGGCGACGCCAGCATACACGGACTCTGAACATGGAGAAGAACCAAATTATAGCTGGCACTGTTTATGTGGTGCCACGAACAGGGAGGTGGGCTTCATTACCCAGATGTCTTTCCTCCATTTCCGGGGTGGGGGTGGAAGGAATCACCTTCTCCCTTACGTGGCAGCGGTTGCCTGTCCATCCTGGAGCACACCTGATCAGAGAAGATCCTGTGAATGAGGCGAAATAATGCTGTCCGGTCCAAACCCGGGCCGATGAAATATTGAGAATCAATCAGTTTTAATGGAGCGTTTCTATGGTAGGTCCTTTCAACAGTTTGGCTGCCTGGGATATACGCAGACCGCCGGTGTTGTAAATCAGCATAAAAGATGCCACCGAGCCAAAAAAGATAAGCAGGCGCGGAGAGATGAGAGCAGGGAACAGATGGAGAAATAAACCACAAAGCCGGTCACACGTCACAATCTCTGAGAGGCAACATGAATAAAAGGAAGTGAGAGTTACAAGGAAAACAAACACACCTGGGCTTAGCTCGTTAGCACTAAGAGCATCATCACTTAGCGCAAAGCTAACACATTTTCAGTGATGAGGACGCTTGAGTGAGTGCACTATCAACTACTGCTACTACTTTATTTGGTACTTTTATGAGATCAGATCGGGGGGGTTGTGTTGTCCCTGGCCACGTTCTCTGGAGCAGAGAAACATGGTTCAAATTCTGATTCAGAGGGGCAGTTAAAAGCTAACTTCAGGTTCCAGCAGTCTGAGACTGTACAACTTGCTTTGTAATGAAACCAGTAGGAAGCAGGAGTTGTGGCAGGACACTAGAAAACCCACATCAGCACCAAAGTGACCTCTGCAGTCACTTCAGAGGCAGCTGAACTATGCTACAGTGGGCTAAAAGAGGCTAAAGAAGCTCTCTGCTGCACCATTTTGGCAGATATGTGACTTTCAAAATGGTTTAGTCTGCACACAAGTTTGATCCCATTTAAAGAGAGAAGGAGCTCTCTCTCTGACCCAAATGGAGAAAGGTGATTTAGGATTCAGCCCAGCCTGATGATGTTAGCAGATACAGCAGAGAGACTCACAGACGCATTCCTGCTTTCAGAGCATCACAGCCCAGCCACTCCCATCTGCCCATGACGCCAAATGGATTCACGGGTCTCCTCAATGAAACCAACAGACGATCCCAAAACATTGCAGATTTTAAACCAATGCTGCTAATAAGTTGACCCGGAGGATTCCCCGGCTCGGTAGATGAATGCAGAGGAGATGCGATTAAGCTGTGGCTTAAATCGGATTCCCACATGCTTCACGGAGCGTGTCTTTTTCAGGGAAAGAAACGAGGCTGATGGGATTTCCATGTTTAACGGGCAACATAAAGGATGGGAGGAGGAGAGAGTGTGTGTGTCTGTGTGTTTCTGAACAGGGTTAGAAGTTCAGCCTACCTGCAGACGGGCCCGTGGCTTCCCACGAGGCACGAGCCGCCGTTCAGGCAGTACGCCCAAGGACACTCTGTAAATCACAGAAGAGAAACTGACCATCAGAGCTGCCATCATCCATCGCCAGCACGCTGGAGCGTGACGCTGCCACGTTGGAACACGGAACCAGAGAATTATGTTGTAGGACGTGTCTCGCTGTAGAGCTCCATCCATTATGAGTGTTTAAAACTGCCCCCCCTTCCCCACCCAGTCCTTCTAATGAGTAATGTCCTTCCTTTCCCCCTGAATAATCGTCATGATTAAACCTCCATTATGGAACACTTTCTCCCTGCACAGTCACTTTTATTTGGCACTGCTTGGAGGATAAATATGAGGTTTGGTCTCATTCCTGAAGATTCTGAGATGATTTTGGATCTGACAAGTGAGGTGAGCACTCGTCCTTGGAGAGGCTGGGAGTGAACAAGAGCATCCCATTCCAATCCGAGCAGTGACCCGCGACAGGGCGGTGTAAACTTCAACATTTTATCCTGGATGGGTATTTTAGACTGTGCTCAAAAATAATCGTCGGACATACAGTATTTATGCAGGGCGTCGAATCGCCACCATATGTTTGGTGGAGAAAATCTTGAAAGAGAGGGTGCGTTACCATGGCAGCTGGACTCGTCGGAGCGAAAAGGCAGACAGTCAGCAGAGTGGTCGCAACGCTTGTCAAGTGGGATACAACCGGGCGAACCTTCACACACCAGTTCTCCCAGTTCGCACTGCAGCAGAGCTGGTGGAGACAGAAAGAGGGGGCCTGATTAATGCTCTACCAAATGGCAAAAAAACAAAAAAATAGGACCTCAGGTTGTCCCAGGTGCACAAAAACGGAGACTTACGGCAGCTGTACTCGTCCTCCCCCTCAGGACAGTCGGCAACGCTGTCGCAGCGCAGTATGGACGGCACGCAGCTGCTGTCCAAACACTGGTACTGTCCAGTTGGACAGCCGACCTGCGGGGGGACGGTGCCCGGGACCTGGCCCGGACAAGACTCTTCGTCTGACTTGTCAGCACAGTCCAGCTCGCCGTCACACCTCCAGCTCATTGGGAGGCACTGAAAGTAGTACGTGCACTGGTACTGGTCCACGCCACAGGTCAGAGGCTGGGGAGTAACTGGCCCTGGCGAGACCAGTCAGACACAAATTTCATCTAAATGCTTTTGTCCTTGGTTGATTTGTTTTATTCTAAAGGACAATCAGCTTCATCGAACTGCGGCAGAGTCGTTATGGAAACGGAGCTGGATGATGGTGGACAGAAAACGTGGAAAGAAAAGAGGAGACCAAAAGACGGTGAACACTGGAGGATGTGGGCCGGAAACTTGGCCGCAGCACCAAAAGGACAGGAAATGGGAGTCATCTTCGTCTTCACCTCCAACCACACACTCTTCCGTGTAGGAGATGTCATCCAGGGCGATGTCCGTCCACATGTCCCCGCCCACCTCCGCCTGGAAGGTCACTCTGAAGGGGGCCGTGTTGGCGAGGATGACATCAGCGTACGTCCACTCGCTGCCATGGTTTCCAGTGACTGCCCACATCAGCAGACTGGTGCCGCTGGGTCCAACGGTGTAGACCTGATGAGGTGCAAAACAAAGCCTCGTTTCTTAGCAGGTGTGTGAGATTTGTCGCCATCTAGATGTGAGATCATCACCACATATGTGATCGTTAGGAACACGGCTGACAAAGCAGCTCAGTGGGAATATTTGCTTGTTTTTTTGTTGTCTTAAAATGAACCCAGAGCTAAAAACAACATGAAAGGATGGTGATAATTAGTGAAGTGACACGTCCACACGGCACTTTCATTTCTTCCTGTTTCTTTGTGGGAGGGAGAGAGCGGGACTGTGATGTGGTGAGACACAGATGAGATTTATGACAAACGCACGCCTTTTGAGACGCATGTGATGGATCACCTGACGGCGAATGAAAGGCTTTGAATTATTTATGGAGATGGGGTTCGGATCAAGTCACCTTCAGCGTCCCCATCCTGTCCGAGCCGTGCATGTAGAACCAGAATCGCAGGTGACACCCGCCGATGCTGGCAGGAAACGGGCGCCTGGTCGTCACCCTGGCGATGTCGCCCTCCCTCTGAACGGCTGAATGCACGTACAGGAATTTGCCCCCTCCCCCTTGGACACAGGAGAAAAGGTTGGCTTGTTGAATACTCGTAGATTGACACAGCCTGAATTATAAATAAAACTGGATTTAAAAAAAAAATTAGAGGGATTTTCATTTTAAAATTTTAAATGGTTCCAACAAAAAGATAAAAGCGCCAGTGATGTCACCGCGTCCTTGTTCGGCCTTTATTATTTATTGATCTGCTGTGGAGAAGATCATGTGATCAGTCGGCGACGTGAGCTCAAGGCTCAATCTCCATATCAGGAGCTCGCTGGATCGATCTGAAGCTGGGGTGAAGTCGCCAGAGGACAATGTCAGCCAACCGGAGGCTCACATTGTTGGGTTTTTTTAATGTAATGTAAAACTATAGATTAACACACAATTAACAACTCTAAGGGAGTGAAGCACCTGTTTTTTACACAAAACAGCGTCTCTGAAGAGGTCAAAGGTGAAGCCTGACAGATGAAGAGGCAGGTTATGAAGCGCGAACACTGACCGGGACTGTGGTCGCTCTGAGGTCCAGCCCCGTGCGTCTCACTCCGCTGCCCAATGAGCCAGTCAAAGTCATCCGTGGTGTCCTGGGAAAGCTGGCAGGCCGCCTCCCACTGGTCATCATCCATGTTGAAATCGCAGGCGCCCGGCAGGCCGAAGATCCGATCTATGAAGGCAGAAGAGGGAGGCAGAAGAGAGAGGCCGGTGTTGTGGCTCTCTTGGGCGATAATTCACTCAGCGTTTCATCAAAGCTGCTTCCTGTTCCTGCTCACCACAGTCCGCCTCATCCGACCCGTCGGCGCAGTCGCCCTTGTGGTCACACCTCAGGTGGGACTCGACACAGTGGCCATCGTGACACATGAAATCTGTGACTATGGGGCAAATAAGTGGCTCCACCTCATCTAAAACAGACACAGACAAACAGAAAGTCATCGACTTGACCTTTAAACTGGCGCCTCTAAACTGTTCATTAAAGAATATGGTTCTTATATTATTCTGGTGTTATTCTAAAGGTTTGCCTGGTCACACAGGCGATGTCAGAGACCGAACAGCAGTGTTTTGGTCTCTGCTTCTCTGTAGGTCTGTTTATGTCTGTGTTAACCGTGTTCCTGTGTTGCAGACGAAAAAGAAGCATTCCACACGGATTCCAGACGCGTGCTAGGTCCCGTTTAATGCGAAACATCTGTCCCATAGGTCACCACCTCGTCTGCTGAGCAACACCGGCTGCGTTTTCCTTCCTTTTGCAATCTGAGAATCGATTTCATAGCTGAGAGTATCAGTTCAACAGAGCGCGAAATAATTTCACAGCATACTTACGCCGTAAAAAGGCAGAGAATTAAGTTGATTTAGCCGAATCTGAATTTGGTAATAAGGAGCTGTTGGCTGGAGGTGACAGGGCACTAAATCCAGGTATGAAACCTTGGATAAACCTGATGGTTTGATCTTTTTCACAAATGGCTGACTCATAGTTCAAAAGGTGACTAAAATACTGATGACAACGCAGCAGCCTTCAGCGTGTTTACTGAACAGGACCGATTCCCTTAGCAGGAGGAGTGATTTCAGGCCTGTAAAATAGTTTCCAGTTCACTTTTCATCTTGTCTACCAGCCAACCTGCAGATTCCATCCCTCCATAATAGATGAAAAAGCCACATGGGTATTTTAGTCGCACACGTGGACTTTGATAAATAACTCATTCGCTCCTTTCTGTTGAACCAAAGCTCAGGATTCACCGTTTGTTTAATGTGTTCTCATTTTACTGCTGAGAGTTGAATGAGAAACTCAGCATTCATATTTCAACCCTAACAAACTCCAGCTGGGCAACTAGGTTAGCTTAGCACAAAAGCTATTTGACCTTTTAAACTCGTTTTTTTATGTTGATGCTGTGAAAGGTTAAAAGAGTTCTATACAGTATACGCATGTTATTATTCTTTTTTATTCTCACGCTGACTGCAATGACTTTCACAGTATTTGTCTGGGGGCTTGAAGCCCTAGACTTTAAAAAAAAAGAGAAAAAGTTTTAAATTCACTTGGTGCAGTTTAGTACAGGCCAAGGAAAAACCCACCAATCAACCAAGTAACAAAATAAATCTTAGTAATAGAAAAAACATCATAGTACAGCTCTTCACTGTAAAATATGTGACACACCCTGACGGGTTGGATGGAAACCTTCTGCTGCATGTGCATCTGTCACCACTGTCGGTTGTTTTATTGTTTTGTTTTTGACTTTATGGTCCGATTAAGAACAGGATACCGAAGGAATCATCACATTCTGCCAGGATCTGACTAAAGGGAAGATTCACTCACACGTCTAGTCATAAATATCAATGTGATGTTAAATATTTGCAGTTAAAACACACACTTAAAGTGTACGATTGGCCCTTGCTGGGTTAAGGTCTGCATCACTTACTGGGAGCACAGTCTATATACTCCAGGTCATCCAGAGAAGCTCCTCCACTCACATCCCACGAGCGAACCCCTTCAAATATCACCTCAAAGCTCCTCAGATTCCTCATGGGGATCACGGCTCGGTTCCACTGGATTCCTTGATTCCCACTTTTGCTCCAGGCTTCCCACAAGTCGTTCTCTGTCTGCGGAGAGAAGCAGCTTTGATTCGGCGATGTAACAAGGTGGGACGACAGCTCTAATGTCATCGGTAATTGAAGCAGCTGGGGCTGCAATCACGGAGCCTGGTCTCATTGTTTCTGCTGAGATTTACCTCCTGAAGGGGCCGTTAAAGTCTCATTAGCATAAAAACTCAATTCCCCCCGCCGAGGCCGGTACAGTCGGACGTTTATTTTCGTGCCACATGTGGAACGCATCAAAAGACAGACGGGTGTGTATTGCCCTGCAAGTCCTGTCTGTGTTTCCCCAGACGGATTCTAATCGTCTAATCTGTGGGGCAAGTTAAAAGAACGAGGTGCAAAGTTCATTTCAGACTGGAGCAGACTCCAAATCCACCTTAGCCGGAGTGTCCTGCTCCCTCCCACCTCCTGGGCATAGGGCTTTGTCTCATTGCATAGGTTACGCTTTATCGCTGTAAATCAAGCAGAAACATACCTTTGGTGTCATGTTTTATATTTCAATTAGGTTCCAACATACAATCTTCCTCCCTGCAGGTCAGTTTGGAAGCGATCAATGTGAATTAACACGTTATACCAGAATTAATATGCTTAACGGCACCAAACGCCAGATCATTAATTGATATTTGAATGTCAGAGAATTCCTTAATAATGTATAACATCAAACTTGGAAAAGAGGCTTAACTGCGGTAAAAGAGACCAGGTTTGATGTACTCAAAACCCCCAAAAGGACGAGCAATGTCACGTTCTCATCTGCAGCTCGAAAGCCTATTAAAATGCACCCTTGGGTGAGAGGCATGCTGTCTCCTCTGCTCCACGCCACGGAGTCCTGCCTTGCAATAATCTTGTTACAGTGCGCGTCGAGTGCAGATTAATAGGCAGCGTTACAGCAGGACTTCACCAGATTTATGTCATGGTGTAAAGGCTGGATCCATAAAAGCAGCCTGAGAGTGATGGGCGAGCATCTGGAGTTGACGTGATCAGAAGTGATACTAGTCAATAAAGTCTTTCAATAATCCAATCCACCGGTCTTTTCCTGTGGAATTCAGTTTAGTGCAGCTATACGTTTACAGAGAATTAAAAATACATCAGGCGTCATTTGACTGTAGCAAGACAATAAAACGGCAGGTTTACTTAATCACATGGGTGATATGAAACGTGCCAGACCGCCCTTCTGGATCACTGTGGGACCGCTTTGAAGCTGAGACGAGATAGGATTGTCAAGCTGCCTCCCTGGTGGGAAACACTTGCCAGGTACATAAATATCCGTTCCCTCTTGTTCCCCTCCCTCGGTTCGCTAAAGTCTGGGGGCGTCATTACCGAGTTTTCCCTGTTGTTTCCCCCCTGTTCTTCCAACAGCCAGAGATTTCTTATACATTTTGTTTACACAAGGTTTTATGGAGTGTTATTTGGGCTCATGGCACCACTGAAGCCGTAAAAATGGCACCAAGCAATGATCTGTAAGTGTTACTGACTTTAAAAATGAGCAGGATTTTAGGGCTTATAGATACAACACACCTCCCGTGGGTGCTCCTATAGAGTCAAGGCTGTTTTTAAGCAAAAAAGGTAGCGTTGTATGATCGCCATTCATTCGTCTCCTGTTATCCATCTGTCCACTGCTGCCAGAGGTGGAGCCTTTTACTGCTGTTAGCAGCAGAGCTACAAAGGGCACCATCACCATCGCTCCACCACACACCCCGTCTGGTGCCAGTCAAGTCCCCGGTCAGCTTAATGTGTATGGATTTAAGATTGTGGACCACAAATCTCATTTACTTTGTTAGTTTGGTGACATAAAGAGGATTGCAGCAGACGATAAGATCAGTCTCTGAAGCTGCTGAAAGAAGCAGTCAGTGGATATGGATCAAACGGAAGGACCCTTGCTGGGCTCATGGATCAATATAAACAATTCCAGGTATGCGGCCAGCGTAGGTGCTGGTTCAGGGAGTTGGACGCCCCTGCCTTGCAGAGCCCCATGGGCTATCCCATGCCAATCATTGGCAAACGGCTGAAATTGGTTTCACTCCGTTTTGCTCCTGGCTACTGTGTGACCAGGTTGACGTATGACTGGGCTAGGGACACAAGTTTCAGGCTTTTTCAGCCTGTAGCTGGCCACCTTTGAGGAGGGTGTCCAGTATTTAAAAGGCCGAAACACCTGATGAGTCAAAGGGCATACTGCTGATGTGTCCAGAAAGTCAAATCTTTCCAAGGTCATAGGTATTTCCCCCTTTCACAGCACGGTATACCTCATGTGAGTGATTACCATCTACTGGCACAATGGATGTTTCTAACAACTCATCCAGTGTTTACTGATTCAGTTCACACCTGCCCCGCTCTGCCACGACAGCCCCATCCAAAAACAGTCAAACTCGAGGTCCTGAGGTATAAGGCATCCATCTCACTGTTTGTAACCACCATGTTTTTACATCCTGTTAATGTTCCGGAGGTGAACTTTTCCATTTTTCAACTCTAAAGGCAGCATAACTGGGGGATGAAAAGCAACCATCATTCACCAGTCAGGAAGCCACACAATCAATCAAGTAGCCACTGGACCTGGTTGAAAAAATCAGCAAATCCTATTTAAAATTCCAGACACAATCAATAGAATGGAATGAATGCAGTTTATTTGCTGTTTTCAGTTTTTCACAGCTGTCTAGATGTTGGACAATGGTCAGAAAATGCAGTTTTATCTCCACAAAATGAGTGTGGGAAATCACTTATCCTTTGCAAGACTTTGAAAGGTGCGAAACTAAGGTGGGAACCTATCTGCGGGAATTTGCATAAAAATCTTGCCGACCTTCTGCAGGGCGTCCCATGCAAATGTGGAAGAATGCCAGCTGAACTTGCACGCTCAAACCCCGAGATGGCAAATCATCTCCTGTACCTCGACCTTGAGGTCAAATGAGCGCAAACAGAATAGGAGGCCGGAGCAAATCACAGCCGGAGTTCGAAACAGGAAACTGCTTATGCAAAGTAGCGTGTGTCAGGCTGGTGGGGCCGCCTACAGCCCCCACAGTGCACAGGATCGTATTAGGCCAGAGCAACATGGTGACTGTCAATGATGATGCGGGGTCTCCTATGATTTTACACAGGTCTTACCTTGATCAGGACGCGGATTGTTCCTGAAGCCTTGTGGGAAATGTAGTACCAGAAGGAGAACTTGCAGATGGCGCTCGACTCCTTCCAAACAGAGCTCCTCATGTGAGCTTTGTCACCTCTGAGACCCAATGGGGTAGCTTCCAGAGAGACAAAATGTCCTAAAAAAACAAAAAGGAAATGTGATGGAGGAGAAATGCGCCTTCAAACGTATCTTAGCATTTTGATAAACAGCTAAGTGTTGTTACAAACCTGTTCCGTCCATCAGTGTGTGGTCATATGGGGGCCGTGTGCTTTTCACAGACCCAACACCGAGCTTCCAATCATAATTATCAGCTGGGGAGCTCTTCCAGCCGCAGTAACCATCCTCAAAGGAACAGGAAGTCCCACAGCCCTTTTCGTCCGTGCCGTCACCACAGTCATCTACGAAGTCACAGCTCTGTCCTGAGGCATAACAGCCACCTTTATCACATGGCAGGAAGCCTGGAGGACAAGCGCCTAGAAAAAAACATCAGTTTATTGGTAAGTTAGGCTGAAATTTGATTGACCAGATCTGAGTTAAAAGCTAGCACTGCATGTTTCTGAAAAATGCAGATATGATGAAAATTCTTGATGAACTTTGAATCTGATAAGGTTAGCCTTAGCATTAGCGGATCATTAATAAAACTTTGAAGATGAATAAATGGGCAGATGGAATTGTGACTGTTGGACTGAGCTGAGCCAGCAGTGGGCTAAACACCTAAAAGTCCCATTTTCATTAAAAAAAGTGAAAGTTTTTTTCTTCCAGATAAAGCAGCACCACATGAGTTCTGCATTAACAGTTAAGAATAAGGAGTCTACACATAAAAGTGGGGAGCAATCTGCCGGCAACATCACAGTCTCTTTAAGAAGCTTAAGTAGACAAAAAGTCCAACTGACTGTAAGCCCAAATCAGTGTATCAAAGGTGGTCATTCTGAGGGAAAGGGGAGCTGGAATCTTCCTCTTTCTTGTGCAAGGCATTTGAATGGGGTCAGTGTTTGGTTCTGGGGAGTTTTAGTGGGAGATGAGGCGTGATAAAAAGGGGCTGTCCCCATAAGTAAAGGAGAGAAAGAGGTTTGAGTCCCTCCTAATCCTTTGTTCCTCTTCAGATGCATAAGACCAGAAGAAATGGGTCCTAACAAAGAACTCAGACGAAGCCAGTAAGCCACCGTAAAGCTGTCTAAGCAGGGAAGAAGCAGAAGGTGGATTTCTAAATAAGAAAATGTTGGAAGCTTGGACTCTGTTTGGTGAAAAGGCAATTCCTGTGGATTCCTGCAAGGCCACTGTCTGTAAATATGACCTGCTCTGGTCATCCTGGGTGACATACTGCCCCCTGGTGCAAAGAGGTTCCTCCTGATTAGACTGAAAAGAATTCCCAATATAATTCACAGAGGTCCCAGGGAAAATTCAGACATGGGGGTAAGATCCTAACAGGAAACAAAAAAACCTGCTCCGGAGAGACACGACAACCACCGAGATGTTCCAAAGTTGCAGCATTAAACTGGAGACATCATTATCTCACATGTCATTAGGTATGTGTCAGCACATCAGAGCTCTTTAATGATGACGTCCTCATCTCATTCCATGAGCTTGCTAATTTGAAAAATGGAGAAATACAGCGGGTGAAATGAGATACAGATTGTATAATATCTTCACATCTTGAATCTTGTGCTGTTAAATCGAAGTCTCTTGTGTCATAATCGAGCCTTAGAAAGTGTTCTCAGCAAAGATGACCGAGAATCCAAAACAAGAGACAAGGAAGGAATCTCAAAGCCCATTTAGAGACACATTAGCAAAGGCAATAAATCAGCTATTGTTTGGCACTCTTTGATGCAGAAGCACAAAGGAACTCTACAGCTCCCAAGTTAGATATTCATACAATAAAAGGACCAGAGAGCTACAACAAGTCTTGGTTTCATGTCACAAGGACATTTTACTTTCTAAATACTGCCGTTCAGGAGGAGATTGCTCGAAGGTCGGGAAAAAGAGGGGATTCAGTGGAAGGAGGGGGAATTATTCCAACAGTTAAAACAGACTGATGCATACCTGCAGTAGGTGGAGGAGTGTTTTCCGACCCTCCAGCTGAGGTGCCAAGCAGACATCCCGGGGAGAACGTGATGTCATCCAGGCAGATGTCACCCTTTGGGTTTCGGCCAACCTTGCCCTCAAATATGACCTGAAAGTCCCAGATGTCGCTCAGTGGGACCTCTCCCATCTGCCAGTAGTTTCCTTGATCTCCCGTCAGGTTCAGAAGGAGGTGACGATGCCCTTGACTCTTCCTGAACACGCTGAGCATGCCGATTCCATCTCCGGACATGTGAAAGTAGAATCGCATCTGGAGACGGTTAGTAAAAGGAACATGTCAACAAAAGTGCGTATCAAACAAGTAGGTTGTGTAGCAGAGATTGAAAGAAAGGGGCTCCCCATCTATCTTTCCTTCCCCTTTAGATTAATTGGTGCCTCGTTGCTGCAGGGTGAACTGACAGCAGTGAGACAAGAGAAACATGATTCACAGGGCAAACTGCACAATCAATCAACTGAAGAGTCAGGCTGACGAGTGAGAGAACACACACACATGTAGACTATAATTCTGCTTCACCTGACCTTACACTTGGAGCTCCTGCGGCTCAAGAGGGGTCCTGAGATGCAGGCAGTGTCTCCGGCTGCCTGAGGGAAGGAGCTCTCCAGGTAGACATAGTGTCCAGATTGGTTCCTCAGGGTGTGGTCCCCTGTAGGCCCGGTCCCCACTGTCAGGGTGCTACCTGCCTTGATCAGCCAGTCGAAGTCATCTTGTTGGCACTGGCGCCAGGAGCACATGTCAAACTCAAAGTTGCAGCGCCCGCTGAAGCCCTCTGACAGCAACACCAAAACAACAAGGTGATCTAATGATCCCATATATTAATGTTTCAGCACGACAAGGCCTCACTGCATATGTAGGGGTCTTCATCAGAGTTGTCCCCACAGTGGTTGATGAAGTCACACAGGTTGTCCTCGGGGATGCAGTGGCCATTAGCGCAGGCGTACTGCTCCGGTGTGCAAGGCAGGGTTGGAGGAAGAGGTGGAGAGCACTGCAGGAAGCTAACATCATCTATCACCAAGTCTCCCATGTAGCTGATTCCTCTCTTTGCCCGAAATACCACCTGAAAATGATGTCAACAACATACAAATGGGTCCCTGCTTGTTATCTGTGAACCCAGAGAAAAGTGTAATTGGAATCTTCTCTAGTCTGTAAAAGCTTTAACAAATTTATCAAAGAAATAGGTGCTCCCGCCTTTTAAAGCCAATAAGGGCCAATATGGTCACACTGGCACAGAACCTGCTCAGCAGTCACCCCCAAAGACGCAGCACCTCTGATGACTCTGATGAGTCACAGGTTAGGACTCATTCGACTCAATCAATTCGACATTGACCAAGTCTGCATGTCCAATTTAGCCTGACAAGGCTGATATCAGGCCAATTAAATTGAGGAACGGTCATCCGAGAGGCCAACCTTCTGTTCAGAGCGAATGTCGATCATTTTAATCAATGAAGAACTGACAGCTCTTTACTCCCACAGGAAATATCCTGTATTTGCATGGCTGTTACTTGTAGCTGCACGTGTGTGTTTTGCAAACCTGAAAATTGTTTAACAGTCCCAAAAACACCTCTCCCCGCCTCCACTTGTTGCCCTGGTTACCAGTCTGTGACCAAACCACACGTGAGTTGTTTTCATACTTCAGCAGTACCTGAAATGTTGGTGAGAAAACAAATATTCAGTCCCTAAAAGCCTTTGCACACTTCCTGTGTAGCAGCGCGTCTCATCGTACCTGCAGCGTTCCAACTGTGAAGCCGTTCATGTAGTACCAGAAGACCAGAACGCACTGGGGCCCAGTGGAGGAGATAACAGGACTTTGTAGGTCAGTGATGTGACCATAGCCTCCGTTAGAACTGTCTGCACATAGATACCAACCCTCTGGGGTTCCTCTGTTATAAAAAATGACGGGACAACCACTGAAACCAGTCCACCAGTCAAGACCTCTGACCTTGTCTGGACTAAGAATGACCTTCTTAAGATGTTGTGACACCAACAATCATGCTTTGAGTATTGTAAATTCATCAGAATTTTGAAAAGGTTTAAAAACCTAATCTAGATCCATAATCTGCTTCCCTACCGACAAACTGCAGCACTGTCCATACAGATATCACAAAGAATGGAATAACTGGTGTGACTTAATGAGCAGGCGCCATGAAAGATGGGTCAAATATGATGGTTGACTTGGTCCTCCATCCAGGACATCAAGTCCATTCTGTTGTGTGATTACGAGGCGAATATATTTGATGTGTTTCATATTTCATAGACAGAAGATAGATAATTCAGTAATAAATTTAATCATGGCAACAGTCATTGCCCGTCAGCAATTTAACTGTTTTTTATTGATATTTCTCAGCTGTGTTCTGCAGCTCATGGGACATAACCTGTCAATCAAAGCGTCCACTGTAAATCGCGCAGGCTGAGATTGCTTCTCTCTCCTCCTCGCTTTTATGAAGACATTTCTATTTCCCTTTTATTAAATTCACACAGGAGCTGCGGCTTCACTTGGGTTGAATAAAAGATACAACCTCCTCTCTTCAATTCACTCTGCAGTGCAACTATTGATCAGCAGCCAGTCAAGGCTGCCGGGGATTTTCAGGGAGACAAATTTATGATTAAGTAAAAGATAGCGACTGCAATTCTGACAGTGGAGAAATTAATGGAATACTGTTGGCAATGTTTGCCATTTTCTGCTGCACTCAATAAAATATAGATAAGAGTAGTCGGTTTTCAATGTCAAGCTAGCCAAATGTCATCAAATATGTTGTAAATTCTAGACTGTTGCTTACTCACAGGGTGTGGTCGTTGACAGGACGATGGTACTCTTCTAAATCGTGAATACTCTCCCCCTGGTCAGGTGACCAACGGAACGCATGAGCCTCGGTCACAGAGGAATCCATGATCTTCCAACCACAAGTTTCACCATCTTCGAAACTGCAACGTTCCCTCACTGCAGGAGGAGAAATTTAAAGTGAAAGCAGGGGGGAAGGAAAGGAAGCTACTCCCCAATTCTGCAAATTCATAAAGTTTTACCACAGCTGAATTCATCCGAACCATCCGAACAGTCTGGTCTGAAGTCGCACACTTGGCTGTCAGCCACACACTCTCCGTGAGCCCCGCACACAAACTGTCCATTGGGGCAGCTGTGGGGTTGACCTGTCGGGGCCGGGGTAGTCACTGTGGGGATGGTTTGGTTCACTGTCGGGAGGTTTCCTGAAAAATGCCAGAAAATGCATGTGTGAACTTGGACTGATAAAATGTTACAATGCATGGGTCACTGGTGTAAGGATTACCTTCATATGGTTCACAGTTCATGAAGGAGAGGTCATCGATGGCGATGTCGCCTCTAAAATCATCCCCAACTGTCCCTTCAATCAGAATCTACCGAGGAGGAAAGACTTTGCATTTAAAGAAAAAGAGTTTTAGTTCCTCTCTGAAGGCTGATTTTACCTGGAAAGGCTTGGAGCTGGTGAGGTAAAGAGTCTTCCTGTGCCACAGGTTGCCCTGATTCCCATATCGTACCCACAGCATGGACCCGCGGCCTGTCGCCGTGGTCCTGAGGTACACCGCCAGACAGAACACATGCGACCCGAACATGTGGTAATTGAAGCGGAAAACGCAGTGGGCCGATGACGGGTCCTTGCTGTGCTTAAAAGTGGGTTGGAACACTCGGCTCAGGAGGACGGCCGTGTCCTTAAACTGCTGGGGCGCAGAGGACTCGATGTAGAGGTAGTGGCCGGAGATTGTGCCCAGCGTGTGGTCCTTCCACGGCCCCGTGTCAAAGGTCGGAGTGGGACCTTGGATCAGTGTCCAGTCGAACATGTCCCCCCCGCTCTGTTCTTGTTTCCAGCTGCACAGCCCCTGTTCAAAGTTACACTGCAGCTCTGGAGCTGTCAGAAATCACAACAAATAAAAGAAAAATTCAAAATTTGCTGTTGTGAGCGGCTAATCTCAAGAAGAGAGGATGTCATGGCCAAACACTCACAGCATCCAACTTCATCAGATCCGTCCCCACAATCATCCACCAGGTCACAGAGCCTCATGTACTCCACACATGCTTTGGTGTGTTTGCAGTGGAAGTGCGTGTGTTGGGGACAGTGTGCAGCTGGTGGGGGCATCGAGCAGTTGTTGAAAGTGACATCGTCCAGAGCGGAGACCCCATCGAACACGCCTAGGCTGATCTTAGACAGGGAGATCTGGAAGGGCCGGGTCAGGCGCCCTAGCTGGACAGTGGCCTGGTTCCACTGCGGTCCTTGGTCGTACAGCGTCCTCCAGAGGATGGTGTTGTTTGGGTCGCCTTTAATCTGAAGGTTCATATTTGCAGCCCCCACAGATATGCCGGAGTTATAGTGCCTGTCAGAAATGAGAGACCGGTGTTTGCTATCAGTCCATGAACAGCAAGGTACAAAAAACATCTAACAAAGGTGAAGCTGTGACTCACCAGAAGGTCATGGTGCAGCTAGAGGCCGACTGCTTGAACCAGGGACCTTGAAGAACCGCCTTTGGGTAGAGGCTGCTGCTATTCTTCCGTATAAACATGAAATGCCCTATAGAGAGAGAAGGCAACCTTTTTATGTGTTACCTCTCATTGCTTCTCCCTAGTTGCTTCCACCAAACTCTTTAGGCTGTAAATATCTGCTGCAATCTTTAAGATTTTCCAGATTCAGTGATGATTGATTCCACTTTTAGGGCCAGAATATTGAAAAATCTACATACCAAACTCTGTGGAATAAAATAATAGTCCTCTTTTCATAAAAGCCATTAAATAAAACAGAAAATTACAGCTGCTCTCTGGCTGAGCATTAACAGGGATTATCTGTGATGCCCTCCTACAAATACCACTCCCACTCGGTGTGAGCCGGTGTGGAGATGAGCTGGAACGATCCCTTCGCTCCAATTGGGGCCCCATGATCAAATTTTCTAAATCATCACACACATGCTCCCACCAGGATGTGTAACATTCTAAAAATAAGCTTTGGACACTTTCCAACAAAAGTCTTTTTGAAAACAACAGATGGTGATTTAAAAAAAAAAAGACAGAACAAGAATTTCTAAAGCGAAAAGTGGGTCCTTTTACCTTCTGTGCTGTTGGTGGTGTGGTCCAAAGGTGGAGGGTCACCGTAAAGGTACGGTGGTAACTCAGCAGAAGTCCCCCAGACCCAATCGAACCCGTCACCGAGGGTCAGCTCGTTCCAGCCACAGGACCCGCCATCAAAGTCACACTCAGTGGCTGAATGACACATTAAAGGGTGACGAGAAGAGCCTTTCATTCAGATTTAAATAAACATCCATCTTACGGCATCCGGCTTCGTCCTCTCCGTGGAGACAATGTGGGGTGAAGTCGCACACTTTGCTCTCCTCGATGCACTCGCCATCGCCGCAGGCGAACCAGGAGTCAGGGCACGGTGAAGGAGGCGGCGAGGTGATCAGATCTGTCAGAGAGTTTCTAATAAGCTTTTACTCACACCGAAAACAATCTTTCAGTTCAATTTATCTTTATTTATAAAGCAGCTGTAACAGTGACAAACACCCAGTCTGACTCCCTGAGCAGGCAACAGTGGCTGGAATAATTGCCTGTTAACAGGGAAAAACCTTGTAGAGGACCAGGCTCAAATGGTGGGACCCTCCTAGGGTACAGGAGGAGGAGAAGAGGAGACCCATACATCCTTACCCCCGGCCCTCACACTTCAGGGACCACTATATTAATATATGTTTGAGCAGAGTTGCACTCAGAACGTGAAGTGTGTCAGCAATGCCACGGAAGATTAGATTCAGCTCTAAAGTAATGAATAAAGTTTAAAAAGTTTGATCGATTCGATCTCCGAGATTCCATCTTTTGGATGCAGCTGGTCTAATTATTGTTACGAGAACTGGAAAATCAGCAAGTTTCAAAATTGCTTCTTTTTTTTTTGCTGACGATGGAAAATAGGTTGTTAACTTGCTCCCTCTTAATTTTTTGTATGAGTTTTCTGTGCATCAATCCAAACTGAGTAGCTAAAATGACTAAAAACATTCATTTTAATGAGAGATTCACATGCAAACTGGACCAAATGATGGCAAAAACCTTGTTATACCTTAAAACTACAGTCCTGATCATTTGTTTTTGGTCCCCCAATTTGTGTCTACGTTTGGCCCCTTTTTAGCAAACATTACCAATAAGGATGTATTGAAGGTTGTTGCCAAATGGAGCCAATAGGTCCTTTATCCTGCAGTGTGTCAGATGAATAATAGCTGTTGTGAAGACACTATAGATGCTCCCAGTTAAAATAAATGATCACCATAACTGGCCCATTTATCCTTCTTCCATTATTCAGGGCCACATGTGTGCGATTAAACCTCTGAGTCCGCTCCAGTTGACCTAGTGTTCATGTTTTTTGGGCTGTGGCAGGAACGCAGTATACGTGCAGACACGGCAAGAGCTTGCAAACATACCAGAAGGCCCAATCAGGATTCAAATCCATGACCTTCTCCTCACAAATGTGCTAATCATGACACGGCCGTGCATCCCATTCATCAGCGCAGAGAAGCATTGTGTGCTCTCTGTCACATTCTAACGATTCATTTATTCCACTGTGAATGGCTTCCTCGCTACTTTGATGTTATAGGCCGTTATCAGTATTCAAAGCAAGTTTGTGGCGGGGCCGCGTAGGTGCGGCGATATTTCAAAGCATCAAGGTCTGAACATGCAGTGAGATGTAATTGATGACAGTACCAGTGGGAGCAATGCAGCCGGGGCTGAATGAGAGGTCGTCAATGGCCAGGACCGCAGACGCTTCACTGTCACCTGAAAACTCACCCCTGATAAGCACCTGAGGATACAGAAAGAGCTTAAATAGCATTGAAATCTGTCCTACTATGATTTATACATTGTAGTCATCTGCTAAATGACTAAACGTCCCTTTGGACTAAAGGATTTAAAGTGAGAGACACAATCAAGCCACCATGCGATTGGTGGCTCAACTACCTAGTACAGGTGCAACTACCAACTAACGGTGCAGAACTGAGAGGAGGGAGTGAAGAGGGAGATAACCAGGAGAGAAAGAGAGAGGAGAAAGATAAGAGCTGTTAGAAAAGCAAGTGTTCTCAGAAGAGCTGTGTCTTCAAGAGCTTTTTGGACTGACAGAGCTTGGGAGGTTCTTCCACTGTTTGGAAACAAGGAATGAGAACAGTTTGGATCATGTGTGCACAGGTGGCTTTGCCAGATGACGCTCATGTGTAGATGGCAGCGGAGGAGAGGGTAGCATGGCCTTCAGCAGGAGTGATCAAGAAAGAGGGAGCCACAGCAGCTATTATTAGTGACGTTGAACGAGGCAAAGTGGCACCACAGGGAGACTGGAGAAGTTAAAAGCTGACCTTGCCACGACACCCTGAATGAACACCCAGACTGGTAAGATTCAAACCAGGAACGTGCGCTGCCAGTGAGGACATGCCAGGGGGAAGGTAGCGAAGGACTGTATCAAATGTAGCTAAATCAGATCCAAAGACTGAGCCCGAGATGCTCGGACGGTTTTGAATGGCCTATTCCGTGAGCTGGCCACTCTTGAAACAAGATTGGGTCGAGTGAAGGAGGAGGTTTCCTGACAGGAGTCAAGAGTGCCAGGTGTTAAAAAGTAATCTGTTTCAAAACGGCAGGAACGGGGGACCTGAAACTGGGGATGGCTTCACAAATGAGTCAGACTGAAGGAGGATATCTTGAGCAGAAGTGTCACCTGAGCCAATTTCAGCTTGTGAGAGATTGCCGGGGTGATGGCGGGAGCTCATGTCTGTAATAGGATGGTTGTTTTTGGGTCCCACAGGCATGTAGTAGGACAGCTATGTGTCAAGAGTTTAGATACCTTAATCCCTGTGAGTGGGATAAATGTGGAGAAGAATGGATGGGGTGGCTAAGAGCATGTAGTACGATGGCTGCGCCTTGGACTCATGGGCTGGTTAGAGATGAGATGAGATGCGATGCTTTGAGCTAAATGCTAAAGCCAAAACTCTAAACATTCACCAGATCCAAGGGCAGGCGGGTAAACACAGTGATTGGTGTTGGCATGTTGACGGGAGTTCAAAGAGTGCTCTCAGTAAGCGGGATGGAAACGGGGACGTTTCCTGCCCGTGTGATTATTATGTCTGTCAGTTGTGGGCAAAGTCAGAATACTTGTTAAAGCAAGATGAAGCCCGTTCTGGACATGTTCACACACTGCGGTTTGACGTTGAGTCTGGTCCAGCTTTATTTCCAGTATCTGGATGTCTGGGCTGAATCTGTCAGGATGGGTTACAGCGTACGCTCATTCAGACTTGTGCCGGTTTAGCTTTATGCTAGCAGCATCAGCAGAGTCAATGTCGAGGTTTTTCTTTGAAATCTGTCTGTTTCGTTAAAAGGAATTTCCATCTGTTGTAGTTGTATACAGATACAAATGTACCATCTGCATGAACACATATGGCTAATGCTAATGCTAATGCGAAATCAATACTGAAAACGTAGCATTCCCGTGCCCTTCCAACAGAGGGAAAACAGACCTCTGACCATCACAGTGATAAGGTGAAAGTGTGACAAGGTCCATCGAGCAGCTTTATCTACACCTGCGGCGTCAGCACGGACCGAAATAAGCAGAATGGTGCTTTCAAGATTTCTGTCAAATCCACTGAATACGTGGTTTCCATCTTTTGTTGTCTTTAATCAGATACTACAACAGATCACTTTGGATGCTGACAACACTTCAGTCGTGTTTTGTCTGATATCAGTGAGGAAGACACAGGTGACGCGTTAACTTTGGGTTAACTTCATGGTGGAGGAAGTCGCCCCACATTTGGGGTTGGACTTCATAGCAAACTGCACCTGAAAAGTGTGATCGCTTGGAACCCAAATGGTCGTCTGCCACCACACATCCTTGTGCGCCCGCGTGGAGTTCTTCCACACCTCTGTGTGCTGATCCAGGCCGTAGTGCTGAACGATGACGTGAAGACGTCCGTGTTGTGCTCCAACGTGATGGTAGAAACTCAGCTTCAGGTGTAAACACACGATGCATGTTAAGACCCGCACTCTGTTTTTACCAGTTAATCCAGGGGAGGATTTGGTTACCTGGCAGGTCTGAGTGGGCAGGAAAACTGGACTTTTTAAATCGGCAGTGGTTCTGTTTCCTCTGACAGGTAAAAGTGACAGGAAATGGGCTGAAAGAGAGAGACGAGGACACGATAAAAGTCGATGCTTTTGGATTCAAACGTCACATTTAAGAGGCTCACCTGAGTTTCTGCCAGCGTGGTCGTGTTGGAGTCCTGGGACCTGATTAGTTCGGAACCATCCAGAGGTCGTCTCTGGGCTCTGGGTCATGTCACAGAAGCCCTCCTCGAAGTCGCACCTCTTGTACTGGGAGCCTTCGGAGGAAAAACATAAATAATAAAGCTGTGTTTCAGGGATGGAGGTTAGCCATGAATTGTTTTTTTCCTTCTTTACACACAGTGTTCTTCATCGCTGCCGTTTTCACAGTCGTCCCCAAAGTTACACGCGCAGTCCGAAGCAAAACATGAGCCTTGAGCGCAGGTGAGTTCCCGATGAGAGGCTTTGACCAACGCAGGAGCAAACAGCAGAGCGAAGGGCAGCAGGAGCCGCAGCGAGCCCTGCAGCGACGCCATCGGCCAGGTTAGCATTCCTCCCTTAACTCTTCTGCCCTGTCCTCACCTCCAGGCCAAACATGTTGTGGCTACCACAGAAGAACTTCAGGCCGAATTGTCTGATCCTCACAGTCTACCCGAATCTTGGATTCAACCTGAAAACTAGCTGAAGCTGTTAGCATGTCGTAAAGGGTAATAAATGGCTTTTATGGCTGTTGCTCAATAAGGTCTTTTCCTGGTCTGTATGTTTAACAAGAACAAATGAGAACACATGAATAAAAAGAGAAGGCAGTCCTACATTTAAATCATTACATATTAAGTAGCAATCAAAATTAGAGTAAAACAGCATTAAAACAGTAAATCGGCAGTAAAACAAGGGCTGTGTATTGAATTGACAGTATAAACTGTCTTTAATTTGAGAAACTAGTAGCTTAGCTTAGCATGAAGGCAGGAAATGTTTTGTGATTTCAGATCACAAACAGAAAAATATTCATTCAATCCATTCAAATATTCAGTTTTTTAACGGGTCTCCTAATAAGTCCCCCACCATCATTTTGCCACCACAGGCCTTACTCATTTCGTGCTGAAGATATTAATGGTGGTGTTTAGCGGGGAACGAACAAAAACTAAAGTCTGGGGATTTATGAATGCCACAGGCGCTTAATTAACCACGTCCAACAACCAGACATCAAAGACAGAAACACTTTCATTTCACAGCAATCAATAAAGAAGCTGAAGAGAAGTGACGTGGTTCAAATTAAATTAACCTTGGGAGAGCAGGTGAGCTTGACAGCTCTGAGGCGAGAGACAGACGGAACAAGGAAAATATCATGTCTGGATTGACCTCTGTTGGCGGCAGGGCCCAGGGAGCAGCTGAGGGCGTGTCGAGACACCGCGGAGGCTTAAAATGGGTCAATATGGGTGTGATGGTACAACACTGACGGAGAAACACGTGGAGTGAAAGGTCAGCGATGATGGATGTGCCATTAATGTTGAATTTTTACGAGCAGTCTAACACAGAGGGCGTAAAGCCTTCAATTAGCTGGGTTGTTTACATCCACCAAAAGCTCTTGTGCCGCCTCTGTTGTTCAAGAACTAACGATGAAACCCTCATAAACATGGCTGCGCATAAATGTAACCCAAATAGTATGAAGAATATTGTGGCTCCTCCTGTAAAACAAATTGTGTGTTGTTTTAGTTGCTGTTCGCTGTCTTGGCTCTCCTAATGATCTGGCTGTGATCCTGTTTTCCAGCCTGGCTGGAAGCCGCTCCGCGCTGACAGGAAGGGAAAAAAATGATCATTACGTTGTTATTTGGGTTCACGGTCCTCAGCAGCTCCATCGCTTCCTTTATTTCCTTCGACCTGGCATTAGAGGTTTGTTTCAGCCCAGTGCCAGGGCTTACGTTAGCATGTTAGCTCCTTGACAAGTTAAACTTCTGACCTCTGTCTTCCTCACTCACCTGGTCCTTTGAGCTGCCTTCGCCATTCCTTCCTTTGCTAGGGATTTTAAAAACTCTTTTTGTGCATATTATCCTCATTCTGTCATTCAACAGATCATTTTTTAAGAAAGTTTAATTCATAAAGGGAGGTGAAGGTTGGAAGGTGTACACCATATTATTAAAACACTATTAAATCCACCAAGAAAGATGGCTCTGACCTCAAATTTTCACTTTTCTGAAGAAAAGCACCACCCAAAGCACCAAGGCTAGGCCTTTAAAAAGGATGGTTTTTCACTTTTTATTGAAAAATAATTAACGGAGTCTCAAACATGGACACCCTGGAGGGTGATCGGATGAGGACGAAGCCTTTGAGCGCAGGGAGCTTGTCCACCTCCGAGTCAGCTGAATAATTGTGGGAGACGAAGGGTTAAGAGAGCGGCTTTATCAGCCAGGAGGAGCCACGAGGCAGGAAAGGACAGGTTTTATACCGGCAATCCAAAAAGATTCAAAAGATAAAAAACTCTGACCTTATTTAACAGGCACTTCCTCCTCCATAAATGTCACCCTCAAAGCTTCATTACAGAACATTAAACGGACACTTGAGTCTCTATTTTAGACATCAAATGTGATTCTGCTGTGAAATAAAAAAGAAAAGGGGCCCCAAATAGACCCCTGACCATGATGGTCCTGCTGGAATTAATGATTTATTTCCATTAAATATAGGATTTAGATGTATTTCACAGTTAATACAGACTGCTTAAGGTAGGAATTGAACAAAGTTTATCATTTATTATTTATAAAAATCTGTGGTGTGCTGCAGGGTCCTGCTTTGGGTCCTCTTCCTTATTGCTGATTCTTAAGAACCTGTTTGTCTCTTAGTGTTGGGGGAGGGGGGGTTCTGTTCTGCTTTATGGGGCCATTGCTAACACTCATCAGAGCTTCAATCTTGCCAATCTTGCATTTTTTTTACACCCAAATTTTAATCTTTTTGTGGAAAGAGGTGTACAACCATATAAAAAGTCTAAATCCTAAGTTTATGAATATCTTTGCAGTACTTTATTATTATTTTTAATATGCTACATTCCATCTGAGACTTAGTTTCACTTGATCAGAGCTTTCTGAGGGATTTCGGAGCCATGAAACGACTCAAAGAGCTGAGAAAATACTTCAAAAGGTGAAGAGCTTTATGTACAGCATCTCTAACCGGGTAGGACCTGCATGGCCTCCAGGGGCCCCACCAGGAGCTGCCTTTAACGTGCCAAAGTCCATCTGTCACTGTCTGCTTTGATTTAAGGCCGCCACTTTCTAAGCTGAAACATGTGGATTTCTGCATGTGAACTCCCACTTCAAAGATAACTGGCCAGAGAAAATGGGACCATTTCAGCCCGATTCAGTCACAAATGCTGCCCGACGGGCCCATATTAAATACACACAACGGCCAACGTGCTGTTTCTACCTACAGACTGTGAAAACCTAAAGAAGAATAAACCACTAAAGCATTTTATGAGTCGTGATTCAGTCTTCTGGCTTCTTTATATCAGAGCATCAATAGAATTGCAGGAAGAGGAGAAGAAGCTGACATTTGTGTTTCTGTTCCGTACTTGACATTTACAAGCAGAGAGGAATAACTGAAAAGGTAAAAGGAAAGTAGTGCTCCAACAGCTACAACCCACTGCTGTCGTAATAGAATGAATATTGCATGAAAAGATGTCACACCGCAGTCGTTCTGGTTTATTTCCAGGGACAAACTGGAGATGCTTCTCCTTGACCCAGTGTGAATTAATATAATGTATATTCATTTACAGAAAAGGAAGAAATCACTGAAGCCTCCGTGAGTTCAACTGTCCTTTCCCAAAAGATGCCGTTAACCCTAATTAGCATGCAGCATGCATGGAAACAAGCGCTGGTGCAGGCCTTTACGTGCAGGAATTGCGTGAGCAAGCAGGTGGCTGCAGGATTCAGTAAATTGAATTTCCGAGGGAAATAATCAGCATCTCAGGGACAATCGTCATCTCTGAGAGTAGGGCTATAATCACATAAACACCAGGATCAGGAGGGATAATAATTGCAGAGCTATAAATCCAGGAGAATGTAACCAGGAGACTTGGAAGCGTGAGGAAATTTGCATTTAGACCAGACCAGAAATTGCATGAATATTACATCAGACTGAGGAGAACTCTGCCATCAAAACCTTCTTTCAGCAACAAAAAGATGGAGCGATGAGAAAGGAGCAGAGCACTGGGGAGGAAATATGCTGCCCATTATATTTCCCTGCTGGAAAAGATATTTATTGTTGAACTGCAGACCTCAGTGGGAAGCTGGAACGTATCCTTTGCTGGAGCAGAACGACATGACAGTAGAGGTGTTTTCTCTCCTCTCCGCTGAAACACCTGAGGCTCTGCTGCCGAGCATATGGTGTTTATTTCACCCATTGCTTCACAACGCTTCGGACAAATCCCACTTTTTTGAAGAAGAAATAAAAATAGCATGTTTTTGGTGTGATGAATGAGGATTTTCTTTAATCCAGCGTGATTGAGAGCATATGAATGCTATTAGTATGATTATTTTTAAAAATATATATAAAAGGAAAAAGGGGGAAAAACACACGAGGAAAACAGATAACGATGCTCAGTTAGCATCTCCAAAAGAATCACATTAGTTTTAAATTTTACCTTTTTAAATAATCGTTCCATTTTGGTTGAGAGAGTGCATGTCATGGATCAAGAACATTTATATTTTAAATTGCTAATATCTAACTTCTAAGTTCAGAAGAAATGCTCATTTCAGTTTATGCTCCCCCATGCGGGTTAAAACCGACGTGTATTTGCTGCCCTCTTCCGGTCATTAGAAGAAGACTTCAAAGGTTCAATGCTTGGAGAAATATCCTTAATTCTGTAATATCTTTAATTCTGTAAAATCTGAGTGAATATTGCATATTTTGGTGAATGCAAAATATCCCCCTAGAATTCATGTTGGTTTATTTTTATTTCTAGATAAAATTATTAAATTTTGCCCCACTTTGAAATCATGGAATCAAATCTGTTGAGTTCTTTTTCGATTTTATGGTTTTCGTAATGAGTATTACATTCTGGAACAATGTTATATATTTTAGAATGCAAGATAAATTATTAAATTACATAGTGACATCGTTTGTGTAACTCTATATAAGAACACCATATTCGGGTGCACAAGTCTCAAGAATTTCCTAATGATATCATTCCTTCGATAATTTATGATATTAGGCTTAAGGTGTGTATTTATTAAAACAAAATTAAAATATTAAAATCTTATCAATGAGATTATTAGGATTCATCCCGATCGGAGTTGTGGAAAAAGAAAATGTAAGTAATTCAAGAGGTCATTAATGTGCGCCTGACGTCATCAGCATGCGTCAGTCTAAATCGTAAACATTCCTGCTTCCTCAGACAAAACAACAGAGGTCCACTATCATGGATTTATGGCACATTTTCCTTTAAAATGCAATTAAATGTCAGATCACAGTATAGAGTGTTTTTGTGGATTTTTAAACTCGTTCTGCGAAGTAAAGTTTATTGTCGTTTCCGCTAGTTTCCGCTCGCTCCCGTTGTCCCGACTCCTGCACTGAAAACAGTTCCTGTGGTCCCTCGGTTGAGATGGTGCTTTCTTTGGTGAACCTCTGCGCCAGGGAGGTGGTGAGTGACCACAGCTTGTCACACTCCTGGTTGAAATGGGTGCCCAGGGAGCTGTACGGGCCGCTGCTGGAGGCCGCGTTCACCAGCTACAGACCGCTGGCGGTGGGTGAACTGGTGCAGCGGTGGCCGCAGCGCACCCTGCGAGTCGGGGGGCGAAGGAAACCGGGACAACCTGCGCCAAACCGCCTCTGCATTCAAGCGCTGCTCCTGGCTGTTGTTAGAGGACTGTCAACCCAAGGGTGAGAGATCATTGGCTTTATTTCCGGTGGTGTTTGGGTCACCATATGGGTAAATCTAGATACACTTCTGTCAAACGTGCGCGACATTCAACATCGCCTGCTCTTTCCCAGGTTTGCCCTGCAACTGCTGGATCTTTGTGGAATGCAAGGAGATGAAGGAGGTATGGAAGACTCCATGGGAGGCTGGTCCCTGACTGTAGCACTTTGCACCATGGTTGTCCAGGCCCGAGCCAGCTCACACAAGAGGCAGAAGAGAGAGGTGGGCGAGCGGGAGCGAAAACGGTTCTCGGCCCTGGAGAGAGAAAGCGATCTGAAAAGAGAGAGGGGCAAGTGGAAGAAGGAAGAACCGAGTGAGCGTCAAGCGGCAGAGAGAAAGGAGCCGAGGGGGGAAGATGGAGAGAGTGTGGGATTGTGCTGCTTGCGTTCTGAGGAGGAGTTGGCCAAAGGTGTCAGGAGGAGGATGGAAATAGAGAGGAAGGCTGAGACCTCGGAGGCAGCTGTAGACGGCTCCAAAAAGGAGACAGCGGACAAGGACGTTAGCGACGACGTTTTGCTGCACGTGCGGGCCAATCTCTTTGTCAATGCTAGGTCTTGGGAGCGTGCTCGTGTGGCTCTGAGCACACAGGGGCCTCTTAAACTTCAGTGCAGGCACCTGCGTATAGAAGAGATTTCAGTGTCCAGCATCAGAACCCTGCTAGACCTGCTACCTGATCGGGGTCTGCTGGGCATCGATGTTCGCTACAGCAACCTGGGGGTGGCGGGCCTGGCCGAGCTGCTGCCTCTGCTGTCAGCTTTCCCCACCCTGAGCTCCCTCCGCCTGCAGTACTGCAACTTAGATTTTGGCAGAGACCGCTACGGTCAGGAGGAGGCACTGAGGAACTTGTCTGTGGGTCTGGCAAAGCTGGAGGGGCTGCAACGCCTCAGCCTCACTGCCCTGCGCCTGCCGGGACAGCTTCGTGTGCTGCTCAGGTAGGACCAGACCTTTGCTCGTAATTGCAGACCTCTTAACTTTCATTTCTTACAGAACTGACTCTTCCCGATGTTCTATTATCTACTCTAGTTCGCTTCCTCGGCCTTTAGAGATCCTGGAGCTGCCATATTTGAGCCTGAACCCAGCTGACTTGGCCTATCTGTCCTCCAGCCATCACGCCGCCTCCCTGCAGCAGCTGGATTTGAGCGAGAACCATCTGGATGTAACCACGCTGCCCTCCGTCCGCCGCCTGCTCTCCCAAGCGTCAGGCAGCCTGCAGCACCTCTCTCTGAGCGGCTGCGGCCTGACCGACAGCCTGCTGGGACTCTTGCTGCCCTCCTTGCAAGGCTGCTGGGCCCTGAAGAGCTTGGCTTTGGCTCTGAACCCTCTCTCTATGGATAGCCTCCTGGACCTGGTGAGGACGGCTGTGAGAATGCCCTCCCTGCATCGCTTGCTGTACCCCAACCCCCTGGAGGACTACCAGCCGGGCCTTCCCGACATGCCCTCCAGTGCTCAGCTCTTAGACTGGCCCCTGGACGAGTCCTTCCAGATCAGCATGACCAGCAGTCAGCTGACCCAGGTGCTGATGGAGAACGGGCGCTCTGACCTCTTCCTGACGTGTGACCTGCTCAATTATGACAAAGACTTGGTGAGCTAGACGATGGCTATGGGATTGTAATTCCTTTCCTCTTTACAAGCCAGACCTCTAAAACCAATCAGTCCGAGTTTAAATCTCCCTGGCGAGATCACAAAAGGGCGACTTCTTTATATCTGTTGCTTTCTTCAGTGTAAATTTGAATATTATCCATGTGATCCTGCTTAAAGACTCAGGTATCTGTGATCAACTAATACTTGTACATTGTGTAACACCAACACAAACCTGCCGTTAAATGCACTTGGCATTGTTTTTCTGCTTTTTCTTCACTCAAAACACCTGATTTTGCTGCAACAGATGTGTATTTTTGTATAACACGAGAAATAAAGCACTCAGACTTGGATATGGAAATATATCAGATTCTTTTCATCTGTTATTTCCAGTTGGTATGAAATGACCTGCTTGAAAGTTGACAAATGTACTATTTTTATTGTACAAACCCCCCCAAACATTTACAAAGTATTTTATGTTTCTTCTTCATGTGACATGTGGTATCAAATCAGCTGCTGGAACGATAAATGTTTAATTCTTGACCTTTGTTTTGTTCATTTTGGTCCTGCCCACCAGGGGGCGCTTGTCAAGAAGCAGTGCAAATGTTTCAGAGGGCTTCGTCTGCCATCCTCTCCAACTTCTCCACTTCTGCAGGACTGGGTGTAGTGAGACCTGCTGTGAAATACTGCAGTTCTATTGTCCCTGACTGGTGCGCCAGCGCCACCCCTGAGTACGGGTTCTGTTGCCCCGGGTCTCCAAACAGAGTCATGGCCGTCACCCTGTGAGGAGCGCAGAAGGTGCATGTCGCGTGAGCAGGAGAGATCCAACAAAAAGAAACAGGTCAGATTTGTCTTGTACCTGTCAGAAAGAAGCTTTTCAGTGATCACAGGCTGGGTGCTGCTTTCCAACAGGTCCCAGATGTGGAGGTTAGAGGCAGCGTCCAGTACACAGAAAACCGCAGGTCTGGTCGGAGACCACTGAACGGAGACCACAGGGTCTCCACTGCTCCACTCCGCCACAGGGTGCTCTTGTCTGACTGCGTGCAGCCTGACGCTGCCGTCCCCACATCCCACCTGGAAAACACCCATGCAACAGTAACAAAATCTAGACGTGATGGGATGGCGCTGTTAGCATTGCATAGCAGTTAGCATGTCTGTAGGTGGGGCTGTGATAGACTAGTGAAACCAGCCTCAGAACCCCTCCAGCCTGTGGTGAAACTTAAATAGTCCTGTGAATATTTGGTGAAACGCCCCCCCGCCCCAGCGCTCTCACCAAGAACAAGTGCTGCTGGAAGGGAGAAAAATGAATCTCGGTGACATCCACAGGTCGGACTCCCGCGTCCTGACACCTGTAAAACTTGGGCGTAGCCTTCAAACCGTGACTGGTGCCGTGATTCACCAGTCCCTAGACGGCAATCAAATTAATAAGCTGTCAGAAGATTATATTAAAAGATGAATTGGGCCAAAATGGCTTCTGGATATCGTCCCAGATGAAGGTCGAACTCACCATATTAGTGCCAGTAAAGAAATGATTGGAGTCCGTTGGCAGGAATTTTAAACGAAGCGTTTGGAGTCCAGTTGTCGCTGCGTCTCGTCTTGATCTGGGTGGGGGGGGGGGGGGGGTGGGGCGTCATAGAAGAGGTACAAGGTTACACAGTGGAACATGAGAGCGCCACACATTTGCGGCGCACATACATAACTGCAGGTTCCAATCATGCACTGAGGTGACACAAACATAAATCAGATCATACGACCCCCCCCTTCCCCCTAGAAGACCAGCTGTGTTCCACTGGGCCAGGGCGTGATGGGGTATTTTAAAGCTGGCACTGAAGGATGATCCATCCATTCATCAAGCTAACCTCTCAGCGGTGAGGACGGCGGAGCTGTGGAGTAATTTTACTCTCCCCCCTGGCCTGAGGCCTGGGGGAGAGAAGGACAACGTCGATGAGCGTGTGCTACGTTTGTGCAAATTGTGGCAACACTAAACCACATTACCCAGATCGGTCGGTGAGCCCGCCTCGTTGGCTTTCGGGAGCTCCAGCACCACCTAGAGGACACGGAGAGAAACACCAGATACACACCGGTTTTTTATGTCTGGATCATGAGCCAAGATTGGCCACTAGGTGGCGTTTTCCTGCAATAAATATAGTTAATTTTTTTATTCTACACCGAACCTCAGCCATAGGATCAAGTATTTTCATTTCTGACACACTGTTTGCTTTATTAAGAGCTTCATTTTCCTTCTCCTGCTGAGTTTGCAGTTCTACATGTTTTGCAACCCGAGGATCCACCTGTCACTTTCACCGGTTCCTCCCCCCGTCAAAGCTCAGATGTTGCTACTCACAGTGTTGCCTTACCTACCCAGAAATTTAAAACTCCAGTTTCATCCAGAGAGGCCAGCTGAAACGACAGTCCTGACGACTCTGGGTAATCAAATGGAAAACAATGAAATGTAAAACCAGCGGCGAATGTCGAACGCAGCGTGTTTAAAAGCGATCCGGGGCCCCTCCTGTTGCATTCCGTACCTTCCTCAGATGCCAGTAGGGGGACCTCCGACCTCAGCTCCCCTGCTGCAGCGGAGGACACGGCTTCGACGGACACGACGGAGGAGAAATGTCCCCAGCGGGCCATGACCGCATCTGCGTGGACAAAAGGGAGGTTTCAGGCCTGCGTCAAGTCAATGTCGAAGTCAAAGTGAAGGCTTAAAGTACCGGTGGAGAAGGTGGGCTGCCGCAAAGTCCACTCCTCCTCCTCTATGGTGACGCGGTGGTGGTCACTGGCGTATTCCCTCAGGTCCCACAGCACCACAGAGCCCACTGAGGTGCCTGCAAACACCAAGGAGGCCTTTCCAGGGCTGAAGCAGCAGCACTGCACCTGCAGCCGGGACGTCTTTCAGTGCATCTGACTAAAGGTGATTTGTAAATATGGCATGAGTTCATGTTCACGGCCTTTCAGTTCACCTCAGATTGATACGTTAGGACTTTCTGAGGTCTGGAGGGCTCCCAGATGTTCCAGATGCAGATGAGGGTGCAGTCGTCGAGCAGCGTGTGGCTGAGCCCGGCCGCAGGGACGTGGACGCTCATCAGGGTGTTCCTCTGCACCTGGAGCTGGCTGATGCTGCGACCTGTGGCCCACAATCAGAAACGGTTTCACCTGGGAGTCAACGGAGACGACTGCTTCTGCGGGAACATCAGGCCGACCGGAAAGAAAAGGAATCTTGGTGTTGAGCCGCGAACTTCCATCGCTGAAAGACATGGTGTCTGCCGGGGAGCCGTGCTTCCTCGGGGATTCCCTCTCAGCCTGCTCTTCCTCCAGAAGGACCGCCATCACCTGTTGTCCCCGGAAAATCCACCAGCGTTAGAATGAGCTCCAGGCACTTCGGAATTCTTCCTCTAGAACGAGTTCAAACCTGCGAGGCCGAGCGCAGGAACGACGTCAGGCGCCGGGAGTCGACGTCGATTTGACTGAAGGTCAAAGCTTCCCAGGGCAGGTTGGGATCTGCCGGAAGAAGAACTCTGTCACTGAAGACACCAGGTTAGCTCGGAGTTCACAGAGGAAGAGCGGCTTTCCTACCACCGCAGGCTCCGGCGTGCTCTGGAGGATGCTGCGTCCACTTCTGGCTGACGTCTATCTCCTCCGTCTGGATGTCTCTGTCCACGTTGTCCTCGTTACACTGGACGTAAGCCTGAGGAGGGCGGTGCCGCGCGTTATTTACGCCCTTCCCACGCCACAAACCCACCTGAAAGGCTCACCTGTCTGGTGTTCGCAGTCCCAAAGCTTCTGATGTACATGTCGTACTCGTTAACAGGGGGCAGATCCAAAACGGAGAAGGTGACGGAGAAATCCAGATCGATGAGGCGAAGCAGCTCCGTACCGCGTTTCCTGGAGACATCGGAGGCTAAAGCGGCCATAAACGTGCACATAAACATAACAGGGAGGAGCCAACCTACTTCTGTTTTTCGGTAATTTTCTGGCTGACTTCCCGCTGTTTGGCAGCCATGAAGTCAATGAACCTCCCGCTGGGAGGGGCCGGAGTCTTTTCAGATGCTGTCGGCAGCAGCAGAGAAGCTGTGTTGGCTCAGAAGTGCTCTGGATGTTTGGGGAATAAAAGATAAGATTTACCTCTGGAGTGTTCCCGCACATCCTCTTCGCTCATCCGTCTGGACTGAGCGGATGTTACCCTCTTGTTTTCTTCATCCATCGCTCGCTGAATTGCCTCCATCTCCTTTTTCCACTGAGCCCCGGCCTCCTTCTCCTCTTCCTCCCGCACGTCCGGACGCCGGGGCTCCTCCTCGCCCCCCCCTTCGTGTTCACTCTCGTCCATCTCCTCGAAATCCTCCTCGTATTCCTTTTAAAAGGGGAAACCGCATCACTTATTACAGCAGCACAGGCAGCCGCTCTCGCGTTAGCGCCTCTAAAAGGGGCGACAATGAAGACGTGCGGGAAAAGAAAGGAGCATTACCTCAAAGTCCTCTTCGTATTCCTGCGCATCAGCATCACCCTGCAGACGTGACACAAATGCATGAATTCAAAAGACAGGAAATGACCAAACAGGGGTGAAAACCATGGAGGAGGAAGCAAGGATGGGTCCTACGGGCTCTCCTGTGTCTCCCACAGCTTCCGCCGCCCTGCTCCCATGGTCGGAGGTCTTAGCGGCCTCCTGGGACAACAGGACCGCAGCTCCGGACGCCTGTCTCCGGCTCTTCTCGGGCGCCGTTTTATCCGAGCTGCTTCTGCTTCCGTGACTACGTCCTTCCTCTTCCCCCCTCTCCCGGAGCCTCATCTCTCTGCGTCGGTCTCGTTCCGACCGCTCCCCGTCGCCGCGGTGACGCCTGACCTCGTCGCTAGCGCCCTCGCGACCCTCGGACGCCACGTCTCTGTCTCGCCGCCGCTTTTCATCCTGATGATCTCTCTCTTTCTGCCTCCTCTCCTTCTCCTCTCTGTGCCTCCTGTGGTCTCCTGGGGTGAAAGACGGGAATGTTTGTCCACACAGGAGGTAGAACAGGACAGATGAAAGCACACTAAAGCAGTACCTTTTTCCTCCTTCCCTTCTGACAGCCTCTCTCGTCTCTCTCTCTCATTCTTCCTTTCTTTATATTCGTCTGCGTGTCGCTCTCTGTCTCGGTGCCTCTCTCTTCTGTCTCTTTCGTGCTTTTTAAAGTCGCCTTCTCCGCTTTCCTCGTGTCTCCTTCTCTCGCTTTCGGTCCTGTGGTGTCTCCTCCTTTCTTTGTCCTTCTCCTCTTTCGTTGCATCCCTCTCTCTCTCCTTGTCTCTGTGTCTTTCCTTTTCCTTTGCTCGCTCGTGCTCCTGCTTCCTGTCTCTTCTCTCCTTGGAATGAAAACGGTGCTTGTCCACTTCTACGACGCTGTCTCGCTCTCTTCTGTCCCTCTCGTCTCTTTTCTCTCTATCACTTCTTCTGTCTCGTCTCTCTCTGGAGTCGTAACTGTCACCTTCTGGAAACCCTTCCTGCTCCCTTTTACCCTTCTCTCCTCTCCTCTCCCTTTCACCTCTCCTATCCCGTGACTCCTCTTTTCTTCTTTCTGTGTGTCGTTCATCTTCATCCCTCCTCTCCCTGGTGCTCTCCCTCTGTTTGTCTCTCTCTTTTCGGGATTCCTTCTCAGTTTCTCTGCGGCGTCTCTCTGTAGATTCCCCTCCTCGATGTCTTCTTTCATCACCGTTGCCTTCCTTTAAAAAGCAGACATCTAGGTTTATATTCTTAATGTTACGTTTTCACTGCTGTGACATGAATATCATTGCAAGGTGCTCTGTAGGAACCACGAAGTCCAAAGTTGATGCAATTAGAGAAATGATTCGCTTTTTACTTGGATACAAATCTTACTTTCAGGTATCTGCTCAGGTCTGCTGGTTTCCACGTGTCTTCTTTGGTTAATTTCTAAACGAAATGGAGGTTTTGTACACTAAGTGATCACACATATGGGATTTTAAGTCATCAAAGTACGTCTAGGCAGGACAGCGTTCATTTAAGGTGGTCTGACAAGTATCGCGGCGGACATAGTTAAACGGTCTTATTACGTATCTTGTGCCTGCCAAAATTCCATACATTTTATTTAACAATAAATGACTTACTTTGCCGCTGTACATGATGTGATTTGTGTTCAATTAATTTCGAAAAATGAGCTCAGATTGTTGCACTAATGCCGCCATGGCAGTGGATCATTATGGCGCATGCGCAGTCGGGTGAAACCAAGAAGCCCGCGTCACTTTGGCTTGACAACAGGTTTATTAATCGAACGCAGATCAATAGCTTGATCAACATAAAGTTGCTATGGCAACGATTGACTTTACTCCTAAAGGTTCATAATGATAATACTAAAAGAAAACCCTCTTTGAGTATTAAGTAAGTTCACTTTATCGACATTTTCAGCTTGAGATTGTGAATCATTGTTTCTGTGAACGTCACGCAGGCGCGATGCCCGACTTTAAAATCTTTAAAAGTCTAACTAATGAAATTTGAACCGCTGAAACAGAAAAAGCCTGTGTTTTTGTGTTTATTTTCAAACATTTTTATTTTTTAATTAAAAAAAACGCTTTGAAAAAGATAAGCAATTTTTACACTGGCAGTTTCGCATCATTCCATATATAATAATATAACTGAAAGCCACCCTCATCACTATATTCTGGGATAGATGGATGAGAATTTCCTATTTCATGCAGTTGGTTGCATGTGCCACATTGCACCTTCAGATGGCACCAGCTTGTCGTTATCTCAGAGTTCAAGTCAAGTCGGTATGTTCAAATAACAACTAAACAAGAAAAAGGTAAATACTTGCATTCATCTTCCAGCAATGGTTCATCATGAAAATAACTTTTTCCATTCCCACAAGTATGGTAAATGATTTAATAACCTAATAAGCGTGTGGATTTTCAATTCATATTATAGTTTTATATGTGTATTTATTGCAGAACTAACAAATAAACTGACTTTAATTTTAGATATTTAACATATATAACATGACGTGGTTATCAATCATCCCATATCACTTTATAAAACTTGAACAAGATATCTAATTTATCTCTTTACTGAGGGGCAACAGAATTATCGGCAGGTTGTTTTACTGGAGAAGCGGATGCGGCCTGACGGACGTGAAACCCCGCCCACGTTTAGCCACGCCCCTGCGGCGCCGCTCCATTATGTCATTCAGCACCCGCATTTACCAGCGTGACCCACCAGATGGCGCTGGTTCACATTTAAACTCCGCTCCGAACCGATCTGGGAGCGCGCTGCGAACACGCTCTGCGTACGTTTTTGGACCTGCTCATTTCAAACCAGCGCGGAGACGGAGCGACTTCTGCCGCCTCGAGTGACTAAAGCCAGGAGGAAAACATGTCTCCACAGGCTTGTGTTTGCTCTGGACATTAAACCGGTGAACGCTGAGGATTTCCCAGAGTGCGATGGGCCGGTGTGCAGGTGAGCCAGCCAGAGAACAGGGTCCCTCGAGGAGACGCTTCGGTCCCTGCGCACCTGGGAACCGTGTCAGCGAGCCGGATCAGCGTTGCAACAGTTTGAAGCCCGATCACAGACATGTCTAGAGACAGCATGACCGGCGTGCGAGGAGCCCATTCACGCAATGCGAGCACCAAGGAGAAGGGACACGCCGCTCCGAGCAGCGCGAAGCCCAACTTTCCCCATCCCTCAGCGGGTGGCACCAGCGGCGACACCCCGCTGTCTTGCACCAGCGAGCTGACCCAGACCTGGATCCAGCTGGCCAAAACCTTTGTGCTGATCTTCCCCATTTACGCGCTGGGTTATTTCGAGTTCAGCTTCAGCTGGCTCTTAATCGGACTTGCCATCTTTTTCTGGTGGAGGAGACACACCGGGGGCAAACGCAGCCGAGTGAGCAGAGCTTTTGCCTTCTTTGAGCAAGCGGAGAGAAGTGTCACCCAGAGCCTGAGCACCTCCGATTTACCTCCATGGGTGAGACCCCCCCCCCCCCCCACCCACCCACTAGAGATAGGCTGCACTCTTTAAAAAGCATGTTGTGATCAATATTTTTGAGCTTCCAGGAAAAGTCCATCAGCTGACCAGAGGAGAGAGCTGTAAAGCTGTGATGGAGCAGCTGTCCCCCCCCCCCACCCCCCCAGCACTGTGACATTAGATTGAGTCTAAATACAGCAGGGTACAATGGTAAACCAGATACCACGCGAGTCCTGTTATTTTGGGATTCAGACGACTGTCTTGCTTTATCTCAGCCTTTCACTGCAACACTTCATTATTAGATAACCCAGCGGGGGTCCTAAATGCCCCCCCACCCCACAGAACCAGTAAATATCTGCCAGGAGTCCCCCCTCTCTCTCGCATGCTTTGCTTTTAGACGCGTCCTCAAGCTTCTTTACTTTACTGTTGCTATAAACAGTTCTGAAAGGACTCAAGGCCGGGATGGGGGGGGGGGGGGGGGTAATAAAAACGGGGCAGGGTCTGCGCAGGGGAAAACTTCCCGGGTCAGAAATGATTCAAAGAGACGTTTTTATTAGCTTTTGTTCTGGAAAAGGCGGACTTTTATCTAAGCGACTGTCAGCTCCTTCTGCTGGTGGCAGGGCCTGATGTGGGTGCACGGGGACGCGGGGAGGGCTGGGTGCCGCTCCCCCCCCCCCCAACTTCTGCTGCTGAAGTGCCTTCCTCTTTGTTCCAGGGCTGTTGCCAAGATGTTTGAACGCAATGAGTGACTGCAGCCGCTCACAGTAAAAGCATTTCGCTCTGAATACGTTCACGCTTTTATTCGTCTGTCACGTCTCAGCAGTGGTCTGAAGGATGCCGCAGGGGTTAGCCTAGCCTAGCATAGCCTAGCCTAGCATAGCTGCTTCAAGGAGGTGGCAGGTTTGATTCCAGGAGTTTTCATGAGACCCTAACTTGCCCCCCTTCCCCCCAGTGTGTGTCCAGTGATGGACGGGTGACCTGGCTGAAGTGGATCCCCACATCATGTCCAGTTGTTCCTGGGGGAGACTTTAGAGTCTGGGAATAAGTGGTGGTCAGAAGATGGATGGATGGAAGTGAGGAAACCGTTTCACCCCGTTTCTGAGCACTTTAACCATCAACAGCAGGAGCTGCTCCATATCCCTGCAGGGTTTTTCCTCCCTTAATATTGACATAAGACTCAGCTCAGAAGGATATGAAAGGACCCCCAGACCCCACATCTGTCTCTTTGCTGTCAGCAGCAGTCAGTCAGCTCATCCATCAGCCAAAAAAAGGGGGACAGTTTCCATTAAATGTGGATTTGGAGGCCGGACGTCATGTTGCAGAGCTCTGGGAGAATTTCCTCTATTAATTCCCAAAATCCTTGTGTTTTTTTCCCCCTTTTCTCGCATATAAACTTACATTTCTGTTTAAGAGTGAACAAAATGTGCCTGCGAGCCATCAGATTTGACTAGAATCATTTTCCCGTCTGTGATCCTCTAAAAGCCCATTTGAACTCCATCTCCCCGTCTCGTCTTCAATATTCCGATTGCTTTTTTTTGGCATCGGCAGTTATTCCAAACTTTGACACAAATGCTGGACGAGGCCTTTTAGCGCTGCCTCTATTAGCAAACGGAAACTGTCGTGTCCCACCGACGCTCCGGCCGGATGAGTCACTCCATCCCGGCCACGAGTGCATAAACAGGCTGTTCATCTGGGCTTTGCTCAGGTGCTGGGGGGGGGTGGGGGCCCTGGCGCAGCCCTTTAGTGGAAGGCATCGACTTGATTTCAGACACGTTCTGTCTCCTAATGTTAAATCAATGCCTGGTTTAATTTGGCCCTTCGGTTTCCTCACCGTGAGGAAGCCATCCTCGGACAAATAGCACAAATCCCTGACAAATACGGGAATTCCCCGGACAGGCGGCCTCCATCTGATTGATTTCGTGTGGGCAGGTTCTCTGGTGTCATTTTTAATGTGAGCCTTGTTTGGCCTCCATCCTCAGCTTTACTGTCCCCGTGGGAAGGTGGACGTTGGCTCTTCCTTACAGGACACCAGGACACGGCTTTACTTCACAATTCCCGGGCGATGTATTAGCAGCATGTTAGCGTCCGGAAAAATTGTGTCTGACCGCCAGAATTCTTGATTTCCGTCCCCGCATCACCTCCCGACGACGTTTGCTCCTCTCTTGTTTTCCCTTCTCCCAGGTCCACTTCCCGGACGTGGAGCGAGTGGAGTGGCTGAACAAGGTAAGGTCGTCCCAGCTCTTCCGGTTGGTTCTGGCTCCCAGCGGAGCCGGGAAGCTTCTAAATCCTCGGCTGGATCCTCGTTTCAGACGGTCGGACAGATGTGGCCCTACATCTGTCAGTTTGTGGAGAAGCTCCTCCACGAGGCGCTGGAGCCGGCCGTGAAGGCGTCCGACCCCCACCTCAGCACCTTCTGCTTCAGCAAGATCGACATCGGAGACAAAGTGAGTGGGGGGGGGGGGGGGGGGGGGGCGGCAGCTGGACGCACACGTGCGCGTCGCCGACACATGCGCTCTGGTCATAAATAGCTTCCACGTGCGGGTCAAGATGGAGAGGGGTCAGATTGGTGGTACCGTTTGGGACGGGGGGGTGTGGGGGCCGGACTGACTGTGATGTGCGCCTGTGTTGCGGTGTAGCCCCTGAGGGTCAACGGGGTCAAGGTTTACACGGAGAACGTGGACAAGAGACAGATCATCATGGATCTGCACATCAGGTGAGCCTCATTGGGATTATTCATTATTCGAGGGGAAGCTTGTAATAACTGCGTTATAACATAACAAAATGTGCATTTCCTCTCAACGATGTCACTTCCTGCTGTAAATTGATGGCCGGGTCCCGTTTCGCTCCGAGAATGGGCTTTTAGAGGCTCCAGTTACACCCGATACGGCGCCTCCTCCGATGTGTTTCTGTGACTTTTCCCCAACACGTGAAATCAGTGCTGCCGGGGCTCCGGAATGGCGACGCTAAACCGGAATTAGTGCTTCAGTGAAGCTTATTTCAGCGGCTCTCTGAGGACGTCCGTCTGGATTCAGAAGGACAGGCGTCAGAGCTGCTCGCTGCCGCGGCACAAACACTGAAACGTTGTGTTTATGGTGCTTTTATGGCACCAGAGAGCGGCAAAGGGAGCCATTTTGTCTCGCGTTAGCGGCCGCTGCCATTGTGCTCGCAGCCCCACGAGCTAAAACTGCCAAAAAGGCTGTGAGGCGACCCTGAATCAGAGCAAATTCAGGGCGTTGCTGATTGAGATGACGGCCAGCAATGGTACAATCCCCCTTCCATGAGCTCTGTCAGCGCAGGTGGAACCTTTCACTCCTTCCATCCAGCATATTTGGTCTTTTGCTTTGTCTCCCAGCTTCGTCGGCAACACCGAGATTGAAATCGACATCAAACGCTACTACTGCAAAGCCGGGATCAAGAGCATCCAGGTAAGACGCGCTCCTGTTTCCTGTTTCCAGAATAATTCCGGCCCACGTGCTTCATCGTGCCACCAGATTCCCTCGGTTTGCAGAGCTGCTGCTAAACGAGGCTGCTTGTGCTGCATGAAAGTCCGTTTGTGACGTAAATCTGGATTAAATGTTCCTCTTAAGAGGCAGATTATGAAGAGGACGACCGTTTAAAGACTCCCGGAGGAGTGAAGCATGCAGTGATGGGGTGCATACGATTAAAAAGTGTAAATAGAAATTAATTAGCAAGGGTCACGTGGCAGCTAATTTAGCGCCGTCTCCATCGTTAGCGCCTTCCTCGGCTCCCTCTACGTTATTATTGCGTTGCGCGCCTGTTGTTCTTGCGCGTCCTTGACCCCCTTTTTGCTTTGCTGCAGTGGAGGAAAATAAATTGGCACGTCTCCATGGCAACGGAATGCCGTCGGGTTTGTCCCTGCGAGACATTTGCTGCCTGCCGCCCTCATTACGTAACACTGTCAGACCCGCTCATGAGCCCTGCTCAGTGTCAAACGTTGACACGTTGATCCGCGGCTCAGCCGACTTTATTGGACCGTCTTCGTCCTTTACAGCCCGTTTTATCGCTCCTCTTCGCACCCACGGAAACCATCGCGGAACCATTAAACCTGCGGAGGAATTCCATTTCCTCACCAATCAACTGCATTAATAAGATGTCACCCAATAAAATCAACAACTGCACCCGCCTAGCCGCTAGCTTAGCGTAGCACAAAGCAGACCGTGATGTGTCTGAATGTAACGGGATCAATAATTAGGCATTTACTCGTGTTACTACAGTCGTAAATGTCGTTTTTCTACTTTATTCTTTGTGACATTTGCTGAAACGCCAAATAGATCCCCGAAAATTTGGCGGGAACCTCGCTTTTCAGGCCCCAGCTGAAGTCCGTCCTCCCGGTGCGGATCGGAGCAGCTGCGCGGCGTCGGCGCGACGCACGCGAAGCGCCTCCGACGCCATAATCCGCCATAAACTGTCACAACAAGCGGCGGAGGAGGCGGAGGGAGACGCGGGGCAGGTGTGAAAAGACGGCGTGATTGAGTTTCAGACCCGTCACGCGCCGCATCTCGCCGCTCCCCTCTTGACTGATGGCCGCCGCGAGCCCATTTAGCCCGGCCGGTGTGTCAGCCTGTCCCTCCTTTGTTCCCGTAGATGCACGGCGTGCTGAGGGTGGTGATGGAGCCGCTGCTGGGGGATCTGCCTCTGGTCGGAGCGCTGTCGGTCTTCTTCCTCAAGAAGCCCGTAAGTTCAACTTAGTGACACCAGTTAATTTAATTTACCCGGACTTACAGGATCTAATTACACATGGGGGGGGGGGTTATTAGACTGGGATCTGTGTGTGGAAACTCCAAACAAGGACTCCATTACATTTCCATTACAGCGGCTGAATGCTTTGGATGGCCGACGCTCTTTTCTTTTTTTTCACTCTCCGACATCTTTATTGATATTTTCCCCACAAAACGCAGGATTCCTGATGCCCGTGCACGCACGCACGTCCTCTATTGATTCACTGATCGATCGTCGGGGGCGGGGGGGGTTGGGGGTTGCGCAAATGAAGTGACCCCTGCCTCAAAAATGCAAGTGGGTTTTAAACGTGCTGCGGTTTTAACTGGGAAGTCCAGGTCCTCCATCGGGACACGTCCCAGAGGAGAGGCGGTCGCCCCCCCCCCCCACCAGACCAATGGGCCACGCCGCTGATGGAATCTGTTGCGGCCTTGCTGACGGTCACTCCACAACGCTTCCGCTCATTAGTGGCGCCGAAAGGGCAGCATCACCTCCGGGAAGCAGGGGCGGAATCAGAATCCCGCTCCGGCTTCGTCTCCTCCTCCAACACGGTGATTTTCCTGCTTCCGCGCTTTCATCGTTGCGAGTTCTCCAGCTCCAGCTGCTGAGGAGCTTGACCGATTTCTACCAAATGGGAAAAACCCAGCGGAACCGTAGCGGAGCTTTAAATAGCTGCAGATCAAGCAAGTCCTACTTTTGGAGATTTCCCGGGAAGCGGCGCTCTGCGGGAGCTCAAGGTGGTTCGAAATCTGCAGGAGGCAGCAGCCCCGCTCCGTAAATCGGGTCCCACGTGGACCGAACAGACCGAACAGCGAAGCATTCCGCCGCCAATCTTCCATCAGGAGAAATAAAGTCCTGGAATTATGAATCCCCCGATCCTGGTACTCATCTGCATTCCTTGAGGCCACCGTACAAGGTCGGCTCCCGACTGCCAAATGAATTTCCACACCATAAGAGGTTCTGGCCCCCAGCGCTTGTGCACCGGCGTGAAGAGGTTCACACAGCTCAGACGATCAATGTTCACACAATTAGAGCAGCCAGCCAGCTTATTTGTCAAAAGGAAAAACCATCTTACATCGGGGGGGGGGGGGGGGGGCTAGATCCAGTCCTGGGGGGTGCAGCCAGGCCGGGTTTTCTGTCCTACTGTGCAGGGACCCGTCGTTAGCGCTCCTGGTAGGACAGAAAACCCAGTTTGCCCTCAAGGACTGGAAATGGGCGTCCCTGTTCTACATCATATGACTGAATATTATCCACCATTCGTCCCTAATTTGTGTTTTGGACTGTCCCAGGTTAGCCGTTCCGGTCGCTACCTCCGTTCTTCACATTAACAGCGAGTTAGCACAATCTTGCTAGCTTAAAATCCCCCAGAAGACAAATTGAGTTGCATAGATTGAACCCATTTTTACTCCAAGATATCCTGTAAATGTGCCAGTGCTCCTGCCAATAACCCCCCCCCCCAACACACACACACACACACACACACACACACACACACACACACTCACACACACAATCATTCCTGACTGGGGTTAAGCTGCAGTTAGCAGGTGAATGATGGCTGGATGATAAATCTCGTGATGCACTTGCTATAAAACGAGGGTCTTCAGGGATCACGTCTACAACCTGCCCCCCGCTGTAACCCCCCCCCCAGCGCTCCTGCCTCCCCTGCAGTCTGCTGTGTGTGATGCAGTGTTACTGACCTGAATCAGGAAAATGAAACACTCGCCACGGGGGCAGAGTGCGGTCCAACGCCGCCTCTCCTCCGGGCCGAGCCGGCGCCGGAACAGTCTGTGGGTGACAGCCCTGAGCTGCTGCCCGTTTTAATCAGATTGGAGCCATTTTGCAGGCGTAAAAGTAGCCAAAGTAGCTGATTTAGCTCATCTGCGTAGGGCTCAAACGCGCTAAAACCCACCCAGAGACGGCTGTTGTTTAATATTTCAGCTTCCTTCTATTCCCAAACCGGGAAGAAGCTAAATAAATCACAAATTCCTGTAAATAATAGATATGACAACAATATAGGAGATAGGGGCGCCAGAAAAGTGTTTGACTAAAACACTAAACTTTTGATTTATTGTGCTAGACGCTGCGTAGGACATTAATCAGGAGGGGGGGTGAAGCCCAACGCTGCGGCAGACAATAAAGTTGAAGGTTTGAATCCACTGAATCCACTTGTAGACTCACTTCCTGTGTGTTCTCCCTGTGTTTAGCTCCTGGATGTGAACTGGACCGGCCTCACTAATATCCTCGACATTCCTGGACTCAGGTAGTTAAACCTCTCCGTAGCGTTGTGATCCATTGATCCCATTTTCTGCCCAATCTTGTTGTTATGACAACCGTCGTTCTGTTTGTTTTTATGACAGGGTCATATATGATGAAAGGAAAATAGGACTTAAATGGTACCAGACGAGTTGATCGGTAGTTTCTTACTGTATTGGGCCTAATTGAGCAGAGAGTGAAAGAACAGTTAGGCGTTGCTAGGCGACCACGGCGCTCAGTCATGATGACGACTGAGGGGATCACACACGTGCTCAGGAGTCGCCGCTGCTCCGCGGGGCGGTTGTGCAATGCGGTGCATGTGGGGCACGTGTGTGTGTGTGTGTGTGGGGGGGGGGACAGACAGCATCAGCTGCTGGCTGTTTGTTGTCACTGTTGCGTTGCTGTGTTGTTGTTTACGACATGCAGCCGCACCAGCAGCTCTGTGAGGGCAAAAAGGACTCAATACTGAAATGAACAACGCTCATTTAGCCCCCTCCCCCCACCCCCCACCCCCCCACCACACACAAGCTTGATTATTTACCCCCGTGGGCCCGGTGAAGTATGAATGGTGCAGGAGACGCATCGGTTCTTTCTTGATCTTAAGCCATCCTGCTAATGTGATGTTTGCTAATTAGCGTGATGGCGACTACCTGTCAATCACCAGAGACAGCCTGCCCTCGCCTTGAATTAGCCTCTGTGCTGTCCATGTTTATTTATAGCTGCTCAGGATAATGCTAGGCTCATCTAATGCATGTTTCAGGTTAGCGTGTTAGCATAGCAACATATGATCTCGAGGATCTTCCCAGATAGGGATTACTAGTGTTAGCCAGTGTCTAGCTTACATTAGCATGACTGGGACATGAATCTGTCTTTATTGCACATTTAAACATAATCTGGGGTGTAAACGTGTTCAGAGATGTGGTCTAAAGAGTGGAAATGGAGCGTGTTAGCACTTGCTTCTCTTAGATAATAGACTGTCCTTGCGTGTCCTCGGAAATGCTGGATTTTACTGTTATGACTGCATAAAAGGCGGCGTGTGGAGATGTTCCCTTGTTTATGCCAGGGGAGCCACTAAAACGCAGCAATAAAGCCCCCGCTACTGCAGGGCTCCCATCACACCCCCGATGTGGCTCTGCGCCGCCCCGACCCTCCGCAGGCGGCTACCGTCTCCACAAACGGGCTCGGCCTCAAACGCCACTTTGCTTCCTTGGAGTTTGCCTTCAAAATTGATTTTCAGTTGTAATTAGTGGTGGTGTGGCGCCGACCTGCTGTTTCAAATGTCAAATAGCTTCTGGGCAGCTGTGTATTTGCCCCATCTGTGGGGTAAAATATTCTTATCCTGAGGGCTCAGGTGATTCACCAACCTCCAAGTAGCTCTTCTCAATCTAGATGCCAAATGTTTCATTTTCATTATCCATGTTTCAACATTCTTCTTTTTTATGCAAACTGCCTGCATCAATAACAAATACGATCATTTTTTACGACGCGTGTGTCAACAGGCTATTTAAGGGTTTTATAATTAAGCTTATGCAAACAATAGCAATTATGCAAAACAATAGCCGTTAACCTGCTCAACTCCTCCTGTGACGTCACAGATGTATTTTTTACAGTGTGTAATAACCTCAGCATGCAAATCACCGCGTTTTTGTGTGCACGGTGAAATATTTACATGTGTACCGGAGAGAGGGTCCCCCTCCGGAGATGCTAATATGTTGCTAATGCTGTTAGCTTTATAAAAAGGTCATTTTTAATTGTAGTGCTCATTTTTTTATCAGGCGATTACAACTTTTTTCACTTGCGGATGCGGGCTGAAAAGTCTTTTTTTTTTCTTCCTCTGGCACCGTTGTCCCCCCCCCCCACATGCTTTAAACGGTAACGTCGGACCCCCGATTCCTTAAATCCCGTCTTTTTCCTTCGCTAGCGTCAGAAACATTAACTAAACTGAGATTAGAGGAGAATATTTATAACCCAAGGGCCCCCTCGCTTTAATAATTCAGTGCTTCATTCCCCCCCCCCCCCCACAGCGGCTTCTCCGACAGCCTCATCCAAGACCTCATCAACAGCTACCTGGTTCTGCCCAACCGCGTCACCGTCCCGCTGGTCGGCGATGTCCAACTGGCCCAGCTGCGCTTCCCGATGCCGAAGGTGGGAAAATTGTGAACGTGGAGCGAATGAATTCACGCATTTGTTCATCTCTGGGTTGGAAATTCATGCCTCGACCCCGGCAGGTCCGGGTGACACGTTTTCTGCTTCGAGAGCGCGTATCCATGGCAACGGCTGACACGCCAAGAGATTTTAATGCTGTGCTTCCCATTTTTATTCATTTGGATGTATTAAAACCCATGAACTGACTCATCGGCTCTGCAGGGGGTCCTGAGGATCCACTTCCTGGAGGCTCTAGACCTGGAGGGGAAGGATCAGTTCCTGGGGGGGCTCATAAAGGGGAAGTCCGACCCGTACGGCGTGCTGCAGATCGGTAACCAGCTGTTCCAGAGCAAGACGGTCAAGGAGAGCCTCCACCCGAAGTGGAACGAAGTCTACGAGGTGAGGGGGTGACCCCCCCTTCCCCCCCCCAGCAGTGCAGCAGGAACATTCGGATTTGATGGTAATCTTCTTCTGTGGTTTCAGGCGCTGGTGTACGAGCACTCGGGGCAACATCTCGAGATCGAGCTGTTTGACGAGGACCCGGACAAGGACGACTTTCTGGGGAGGTGAGCTTCTCCTCAACCTAACCCCCCCCCCAGCAGGGCAAAAGCGTCCAAGCTCAGAAACAAAGTGTTGCCTTAAAGGCTGTAATAACCCCCCCCCCCCCCCCCCCCGATCAATAGGCTGATCATATTTATCGGTGTGATCTCTTCAGTTGCTTTCTGTCGTTTGTCGCCGCAGCCTGATGATCGATTTGACGGAGCTGCACAAAGAGCAGAAGGTGGACGAGGTACGTCAAATCACGCCGCTTTTAATGCTAAGCTAAGCTAGCTGGGATGGGTTAGCTCCTAACTGGCCACTTCCCCTTCAACGCTGCAGTGGTTCGATCTGGAGGAAACGTCCACGGGGAAGCTCCACCTGAAGCTGGAGTGGCTCTCTCTGCTGTCCACGCCCGAGAAGCTGGAGCAGGTACGCCCTTTTATTCCGCCCGCCGCCGCGCCACGCTAAAAATGCTCTTCCTCCGTGCCGTCCAATCAGGTGCTGCGAAGCGTGCGCGCGGACAGAAGCCTGGCCAATGACGGCCTGTCGTCAGCCCTGCTGGTGGTCTACCTGGACTCGGCCCAGAACCTGCCGGTAAGATGTTACGATGAAGCAGAACACCTCATCCCTTCTGATCCTCCATGACTCCATCTTTTATTCCCTCTCCTCTTCCTCTCCGCCTGAAGAGCGTCTTCACGGGCAGCCTAGGCTGCGGGAACTTAAGCCAGAGGAAAGCGTCAGGTCTGGTCTTTTGCGAGACCAATACCTCAGAGTATAGAAAGATATGCGTGAGTTTCCCTGCTGACGTTAGCGTTAGCCGTGTGGGAGTCGTGAAGCATGTGCTAGCTGCACGGTTTTATTAATAATAATAATAATAATAATAATAATCATCAACACAGGGCAAACTGGACCCAGTTAGGGTGCCTGGTGGTCACAAAAGCCGACTCTGGTCCAGGCTCACATTTAAAAGCAGGGTTGGGGTAGCTTTTATCACATTTATGCTTATCCAAGTAACAAAAGGCGATTTTCACTTTGGTTTTGTGCAATATACTATTCTATTTATCTGATTTGAAGGATTCTCTACGCAATAATTACAGATTTAGCGATTTTATTTCAGCTTTTGGACTATTTCTGAAAAGCAAAACATTGTAGCTGGCTAATCTTGCGTCCCGATTACCTGGTAAAGAAGAGACTTTGTTAGAAGCGGCTCCAATTTCTGGCCTAGATTTTCACCCGCGTCTCTATCAGCTCTCTTCCTGCCTTTCATTTATCCCCCCATCATTAATGATTCAATGCTTTTCTCTCATCCATGTTCACTCGCTCCCGTCCTACTAACGTTGGGTGTGATTTTTCTCTTTGTGGCATAAAGAGTAACCTGTCAGATTTCACCTATGACGGGTCGAAGCAAGTCTCGGTCTTTAAAGTCCTGAAGGTAACGTCGGGATTAGCGGAGCTAAAGAATCGGCTGCATGCGCGGGTCCCCTCCCAACGTGGTGTGACGAGCGGACGAGCTGATTGGTCCGCTCTGCATGCAGGTGGATGCATTCTCTGTTGGTTCCTCGGTGTTTTCAGTGCTCTGTGACTTCACACCGTCTCTAACCAGTGTGATTGTGCATGTAAAAGCCCGGTAACAACACTGAGAGTTGCAAGAGGATGAAAACCTGCTCTTCAGTCTTTAAAACCAAGCAAACCCCTTTTTATGTCGAATTCAAGGAGAAACGACCCCCTGTCTACGCACCAGCCCCCTGTGAGCTGGTTTATTGCAGTGGAAGTAATTTAGTGTTCAGCAACGCGCAGCACAGGTCGCGTTAGCCAAACAGGAATATCATTATGTCAACCGCGAGGGGAATATGTGGGGAAAGAATAGAACCACCCATTTATAGCGAGTATAGCGAGTAAAAACACAGCAGGCTGGAAGAGAAAAAGACCAGTTGTTTAGCATGCGATGCTAGCTGCAGTATACGTACAGGATATGCAGGCGTGTTGCTGTGTTTAGCATTAAAGCAGAGTTAGTTGACAAGCTCGGTAGCACCATTTAATGTTGGAGAATTCTGAGCTGGATACAGTGATTATCTTACACACAGTGTCAGGTGTCAGGCTGGTGCTTGTGAGCGTTGAGAAGCGTTTAAAAACGTATTGATGCGTAAACACGTGAAGAACAAACTCTCGGGCTGCGAGCACCTGACGTGTGCTTGGACCATGGAGGGATGGCGCTCCAGTGTTAGGGGAAAAAAAGAAGCCAGAAAAGTTCTAATGGCCCCCTTCTGTCCTAGATTTAGCATTAATTAGCTTTCACACATAATTCTGAGCTTAAATCTAATACTGGAGAGTTGAATCCCCCCCTCCCCCTCAGAGACAGGGTTGTTAGCATTTAGGCTAAAGACTTCTCCACCCCTGGCTCATGCAGCAGATATGCAGAGTCTTTATTATTCTGAATAAGCCTCCGCCGTTGAAACACAGTGTGCTAAAATTAGATGGCGGTCTCCTTGGTAGCCTCTCTGCCTGCAGCCCTGCTTGTCAAATGTGTGGCATCACTCTTTCTTCCCTCAAACTGTTCACTCCTTCACCGCTGCGTGCCTGACGGTCCAGATATTTGAGCCTGGGTGTGATTATCTTCTTTTGCCTCAGACATGGCTGAATCAGCTTTTATTTACTGTCTAACAGTCTGCAAAGAAGAGCAGCAGTGAGCCCAATCCTTTCGTGCAGCTGACCGTTGGACACAAGACTCTGGACAGTAAGGTGAGTTAGCATGAGTGCAGTGGAAGTTTTTAAGCTGAATCAGTGAATCCGGACAGGTAAACACTGAAAAAAGGAGGTTCTATTACCCAGAATTCCCCCAACCCTTTCCAGACTGTGCGTTAGCCAGCAACGGCTAGCTATAGCGCTCTAAATTCTAAACTAAACAACCAGCTCAGCAGAGAAGAAAAAAAAAAGAATTCCGTCCAATGATAACGCGCCGGTCTTTGATTTTAGGCTTTAATCTTTTGCTACGTATCCAAACGGGCGAAGTTCAAACACACTTGAGCGGCAGCAGAGCTAAAACTCGGACTTGGAGTCGGATTAAACTTCAGAAAAAACGCTTCTTTCTTAATTGTATATTCATAGAAAGGTTTCTGGTGGCCGGTAGACGATGACAGCTGTAAAAGTAATTATGGCTCTCAATCAGAAACTAAAGGGGAAGGACGATAAATGACATGTTAAACGGAAGAAGATGCCGCACCACGAGTATCTGGAAATTCATTTTTTTAGGCAGAACTTAAAGCACCAATGAGTCATTCAAGTTTTATATTCCCTGAAATCTTTTCTCCTCTCAAATCTGTTTATTGGAAATTTTAATTCATGTCCGTCAAGATCCGCTTCAAGAGCAAGGACCCGCTGTGGGAAGACTGTTTCTCCTTCCTGGTTCACAATCCCAGGAGGCAGGAACTGGAGGTGGAGGTAATCTTTTACAATTCGTCACCAGTTTCACCACAACGCTCAAAATTTGGGGGGGGGGATGCGGCCGACTTGACTGACGGCTCCGTTTGTCTGCCTGTTTCTGCAGGTGAAAGACGACAAGCACAAGTGCACCCTGGGAAATCTGACGGTGCCTCTCGGCATCCTGTTGGAAGAGGAGGACATGACACTGACTCAGGGCTTTCCCCTGAAGAACTCCGGACCCAGCTCCATCATTAAGCTGAAGATGGCCCTGAGAGTGAGTAATGGACCATTATCCCTAAACGGGGCTTCCTGTTAGCGACCACAGGTGTTCGGAACCCGCTGAGTCTGCTTAGAGGAGTCAAAGCTGCAGCGTCGGCAACGAGCTAAAATTCAGAACGACCTTAATGGTCGAGCAGGTGAGATTTAGTGACACCTGGAGGTGGACGTGTGAATTGCCCCCCCCCCCCCCACCCCCAAAAAATAGGATTCAAAAAGTCTGTGAAGTTTTTATCTCCTCCCAAAAGCAGCTAAAAATAATGGTAACCACCTCCGACGCATCCGTGATTTGCCATTTGCCTTCAAAATTGATTTTCAGAAATGAAATGAAAAAAAATCCATTTGAAACCCTGAAAACGAAAGGGGAGAAAGAGCAAGGCTGCAATTTCCTCCTGGAAATGTCAGCCCCCCCCCCCCCCCCACTTTGGCAGTGGAATTGAAGCGGATGGAATTTACCTTTCTGGAACACAAGGAATCAACCGGCTTCACGGGCGCTCCCCCCCCCCGACTCACGGTGGAGCTGAACCTCTGAAGCCTAATTTAAGGGGCTCTGCCGTGACATCACACCGATTCAATATTCTGATTTAGAATAACAATCTCTTCGCCTCTGCCATTAACCTCCCCCCCCCACCCCCCGCGCAGCTGCCAGAAAACCGCACTGACCTTTTAGAAACAGAACCCAACCTCCTCTATTGAATCATCGAGGGGGGAGACGGGTCAGTAGCGTTGAAGACGTACTAATTAATTATGACAAATGAAGAAGTGGTAAAAGAGGAAGTTCATGACCCCGGTTGCTAGCCTTGCTAGCATTAGCAAACAGAAAACGGCGTATTCGAGTGAGAAAGACGTCAAGAGAGACTCTTTTTGTCTTCTGCTGTTGCCGTAGATTCTCTCCCTGGAGAAGCAGGTGTCCTCCGACCAGCCGTCCTCCGTCCAGGTCAGAAAGTCCAGCTTGGCGCAGCCTCCCCCCACGGCCGCCGCCTCTCCCAGACGCTCGGTCTCAGACTCCCCTCTGCCCCCGCCCACGCCCACGCCGCCTACAGACCTCTCCGCCCCGACCCCCCCTCAAAAGGAGGCGAGCCGTACTCGGCCAGCCCCCGCCGCAGCACCTCCAGCCTCAGCAGCTACATGTCCAGCTCCCAGAAGCACCTGTCCCACAAGGAGTCCACGCCCAGCCTGGTCTCGGACATCTCTCTGCCCTTCGCCACGCTGGAGCTCCAGCAACGGCTGCGTCAGCTGCAGAAGTAAAAGCATGTTTTTATTACACTTTCAAAATAAAATATACTGTAATTACGTTGTCATAACCTCCAGTTCAGTTATTATATATGTTCTCTTAATGCACTTTCAGTGTCCTGCTTCTTGTATCTGCAGCTGCTACTGACAGGATGTTTCTGGAATATGTATCCGAATGAATGTTTAATCCCGTCCAGGTCGTCCGTCTGTATCCGCCTGATCCGGGTTTGTATAAATTCTGCCGCAGTCCGGGAGTGACAGTCCTGCTCTGCTCTGTTGACAGTGGGTCGGCTCCCGGCCAGTTCCCCCTGGGAGAGGTCCAGCTGACGGTTCGACACAGCCCCCAGAGGAACAAGCTCATAGTGGTGGTGCACGCCTGCAGGTCAGATCAGGAAAGCACCGTTTCACATTAAAACAATTATTGCCCCATTTTAAGGCTGTCAGAGACGCTACGGTGGCTGCCGAGGACCAAACTGCGTCCACAGATGTGTCCAGTGGCACCGAGCTGAGAACAATTGATTGAATTGGATGTTTATTTTACTTAAATCACATTGAGCCGAGTTTGATTGTTCCAGGCCACCGTAGAAAGGGGCGGAGCAACTTTAAAAAGTTTGCACTTTATTGTCAATCCCATCATCAAGTTTGGCTTTAAAGCCACAGGAAAGTTTAAAAAAGGCGTTTTTGTCTTCAGAAACCTGATCGCCTTCACCAAAGACGGCTCAGATCCCTTCATACGACTGTATCTGCTGCCCGACAAGAGCCGCACGGGCAAGAGAAAGACCACCACGGTGAAGAGGACGCTGAACCCCATTTACGATCAGACGTGAGTCCGCATCTGTTGGTCCCCCTCCCCCAGGTGCTAAAGGAGCGATTGTTCCGTAACAGAGCTTCTGATGCGCAGGTTTGAGTTCAGCGTCTCTGTGGTGGAGCTCCACCGGAGGATTCTGGACGTAGCGGTGAAAAACGGAGGGGGCCTCCTGTCCAAACACAAAGGGCTTCTGGGAAAGGTCCTGTCTGTACATTCTGTTTGAGCCTCAGAGCAGAACAGTCCAGAAACAAGTCCGTTGTACGTTGCAGGTGTTGGTGGATTTGAGCAGCGAGGACATATCGAAAGGATGGACTCAGTGGTAAACTTTGGATTTTAGCTCTTCTTCAGTTTTCAGTCTTCACCTGTTCTAGCGTTTCTCATGTTCTCCCACAGGTATGATCTAAGTGAGGATGGCTGTTCGTCTCAAGCTCTGAGGAGTCTTCAAGAGCCCCACTCACACAGTGAAAACGCCTCCTTGCTGTAATATATTGATTTACTTTATATATTGCATTTTTAGACCCCCCCCCCTCCCTCCCTGTTGTTTACAGCTTTGATTTCAGCATGCAGACTTTTTACAATCTTTATGTCAACTCTGTAATTACTGTAACTGTTTTGGAACACACGACCTGCCTTGTCCCCGTTTTCAGTGTAAATAAGGACTTGTTAATATAGCCAGGCATAGATGCAGCGTTTTCCATTGATTGTGATAAATTCCATTAAGCCACTTTATTTATTGCCACGTCATGCTTTAAACTAAAATGTGAGACAATTCTGTGAGAGGAAACTCTCACCAAAGGGTACAACGACAATAATATGCATAAGTAGCCTTCCTTCCTTTGACATGTTTTGTAATTTCATTGATTGTCTTGCTTTGATTAATGCTTGGTTCTAAACATCACTTGGTACATATGCAAAGAATGAAGCAGTTTATCTATTTTATGAGGACCTTTAGTTTTGAGCAGTTATCTTAGATACTGTGGGCATATGGGGCATTTTTAGGGCTATGATCAAGTGCTGTAAAGTCTGAACTGTATAAAGCATACTTGAATAAGAGAGTGATTATGAAAGATGATGAAAGTGAATGACAGGAGCAAAGATACGTTATTGGTATTTATGAGCAGAGCTAATGGATTTTAAGATGACACAGACTTGTCACGAGGCTTGTACATGTTTGTTATATATCCTGTGCCTTAAGAAGTATGTCATTTTGGCCTTCCTAATGTCTTTATTTTGATCCAATGCCTCATGGATTTTTGAAGAATAAAAGATCTCGCTTGTGAAAATATTGCTGGTGTGAATCCTCTTTTCAAGTGACAAAAATTAACCCCACTATAATTATTGAACGGCTAATGTTCCTCTCTTTTCCGTGCCCTTAAGACACTCATTTAATGCGACTGTGCCTAATTTCCCCAGATAAATCGTTAAAATTGAAGTCACATATCTCTGGGCACATTAGTCACTGTTAAACGATCCTTTCTACAAGAAATAGAAAACAGTCCTCTGGCGCCATCTGATGACGTAGCACAATAACTACAGCCCCTCGTCGGCATAATTTGACGCACGACGTCATGACGTAACCATTATCCGAATTTCCCCAGATAAATCGTTAAAATTGAAGTCACATATCTCTGGGCACATTAGTCACTGTTAAACGATCCTTTCTACAAGAAATAGAAAACAGTCCTCTGGCGCCATCTAATGACGTAGCACAATAACTACAGCCCCTCGTCGGCATAATTTGACGCACGACGTCATGACGTAACCATTATCCGAATTTGCGCGGGTCATCTTGCGGGTTTAGATGGCTGTCATCTAGAGGTTGTCACTCTTTAAAACAACACATTTATCGGTACGGTTGTATTTTAAAGGTCCACAGCTCGTGCGGGAGTGATTAAACTTTTGAAGTGTAGCGGCACCAGTTTGTAGTGGATCGCCATTTCAATGCTAATGCTAAACTGGGTTCGCACGTTTGTTTTGATGCCGTTTCGTTTCACTGCAGAAGCTTTCGAAAAGTGCTGCATAATCGTGATCAGTCTGCTCTTCTTAGGGCTGTAAAACATCGTCCCATCGCAATTTATCGTCCGGGAAGCCGTAAATATGTCAAAGAGAAAAGCACTTCTGGACGCAGCCTGTAAGGAAAATGTCGAGGATTTTCTCCGCTTTATCGGGCTTCATGTAAGTAGCTTTTTATTCATCTACAGCAAAAAAAACATAAGTTTCCTTTTAGTTAACTCTCTAACACGTTTATCTTTGGAGAATCTTGTTAAATCCAGACTTTAAATGCTGCTTTCCAAAGCCAATAAAAATCCACAGATACAATCAGTTTTGTTGAATTAACAGACAAAAAAACCCTCCCAGTCGACAGTAAAGTTGTTCTGTGCTGTGATGTTGAGCAGAAGGACAAGACGGAGCCCTTTGACGTGGAGGAGGTGGTGCAGGAGATGCCCAGGAACCAGAGACACACTCTGTGGGAGAATCTGGCGTCCCTCCTTCAGGACGTCCTGCAGGATTTACCCCCAGAGCAGTGGGACAGAGGTGGACCGGAGGGCATGGAAGTGCAATCAGCTATGGACCCTGTAGGTTTATCAAATGGTGTATGCATGTTTTACACTATTGCACATAAAAGATCACGCTTCTATTCACATTTCTATCAGAATCGTGCCGTGGCCGTAGTGGATGGAGTGACACTAGTGGCTGCAGTTTCATTAAAGGTCCTCCAAGATGGAGACGCGTACAGCGCTCTCCTCCAGGTTGCACTCAGGCTTCATGGTTGGTGTCTCTGCAGGTGGATTTGTGGCCTTTTCACGGTGTTTGAGTGGTTTAATGTTTTTTTGGTTGTTGTTTCTCAGATGTTTTCGTGTCCACGTTTGAGCGAGATGCACCTCTGCAGAACCACATTCACAATCTTTGCGAGGCCTGGTGGAAAAAGGACCTGAAAGAGAAAGAAAAATTTGGCCGCACGGCTTTCTTTGTGTCACTGAAGAAGATCCTCGCCTCCAAGAAACCGGTCAGTGTTTGATTCAAGCTGCCATCATTATAGTGGCATTTGCAGCATTAAGGTTGTTTATCCCTGGTCTATTTTTTTTTTGTCTCAGGTGACGGAGATCCAAAGAGTCTGGAGTCTCCATAATGTTCTTCTGACTCTGGATTACACAGCAGAAGACAACAATGAGATGATAGATTTGCTGCTTGAGTGCTTCCATCGGCCAATGTTCATAAAAAATGACAATGTGGGTTGTGATTCAGTCACCGCTTATTTCCCTTTTGCTCTGCTAAGCTGTTAGCGTGACCGTGTGTGTGTCATCGCAGGGAAAGCGCTTCCTGGTCTTTCTTTTCAGCTGGAACATCAACTTCATCTGGGTTCTTCATGGCACCATCAAAAACCAGCTGGAGTTTTATAGCAAGTATGACCCCAGCTTCATCCTCATGGACACCCATCAGATTTCTTTGCGTGTTACTCAGGACCAAATGTCTCTTTTCAGGACGATGACCGCTCATATTGCAGAGGTTTACTTCAGAGCGTGGAAGAAGGCTACAGGAGAGGTCCAGGAGCAGATCGAGAGTTCCTGCATTCAGGATTTTATGCAGAATGCGATTCTTCTGCGTAGAACATCTCCCGTCCACGCTAAAGTCAGACAGGTAGACGTCCCGCCTTCTGTCTTCTCTATTTCTGTCTTTACCCTCTAAATGTCTTTCATTCTCTTGCAGGTTGTGAGTTATTTCCACTCCAAGAAGGACGTTTCCAAGGTGGACCAGATGCTCTGTCGTCTTTATAAGCCCATTCTCTGGAAGGCTTTAAGTGTGAGCGTGTCTCTTGTCTTTCACCACCTTTTTTCTTTCAGGTTTAACGTCTCCGTTTGGTGTCTGTAGGTTCCGAATTTTGAGGTGCGCGCCAACGCCGCGCTGGTTTTCACTGAAGCCTTCCCGGTGCACGACCCGGACCAGAACAGCAAGAGCACGGACGAGGCCATCCAGAATCAGCTGGACACTGTTATGGTGAGGACGCATTTTACTGTTCGGGTTTTTGAAATGAAAAAGGGAAGGAAAAAAAGTGTAAATAAATAGCTGAAAACTTTGCTCAGACACTCCTCAACGACCCTCATCCTTGCGTGCGATCCACCGCCATCCTGGGCGTCTGTAAGATCCTGGCCAAGTGCTGGGAGCTCCTCCCTCCATCCATCATCACCGACTTTCTGAAGAAGCTGGTGATGGAGATGGCGACCGACTGCAGCTCGCCTGATGTCCGCTGCTCGGTCTTCAAGGTAGACGATCTGGTCGCGCTCCGTTCAGCCCTGAGCAGATTTCACCGGTGGTGCAGCTCACGCCTTTGCTTTGCCTCTCAGTGTCTGTGTATCGTCCTGGACAACGTCTTCAGCCATCCATTACTGGAAAAGTTTCTCCCCGCTCTCAAAAACAGCCTTCACGACAACTCGGAGAAGGTCCGCACAGCCTTCCTGGACATGCTCATCAAGATGAAAGCAGTGCGCGCCGCCAAGGTAACGTCCCCTCTTCCAACCCGTCTCTTTCAAAGCTCGCCGTAAGCGAGAGCTATCAAAGACGCCTTCCATGGTCTCTCCAGTTTTGGGATGTGTGCAACGTGGACCACCTGCTCGCCCGCTTGGCCATGGACTCCCAGTCCGTCTCCAAACGGATCGTTGACCTGCTCTTCAAGTCTTTCTTCCCCGTCAACGAGTCGGAGCGAGAGTGGTGCTGCCGCTGCGTCACGCTGATCCAGATGAACCCCATGGCTGCCAGGAAGTTCTACCAGTTCGCCCACAGACACACCGCCCCCACCAACATCAGTGAGAACCTGCGGGAGGTCGCCCGGGAAACCGTTTCGGGCGTGCGTTGAGACTTTCCTCGTTCTGTCTCGTAGTAAAGCTGATGTTGGCCATCCGCAATCTTCTGAAGAGCCTCGTGTTGGTGGACTGTGACCAGACCGAGGTCAGCGACAGCAACAAGGAGAACAGCACGGTAAGAGTTGGGAAACTCATTTATCGGATCAGTGCCGGAGAGCTTTGGCTCAGCTCTGAGTCTGCTGTCAGCAGGCTGAACCTGTGCTGGGCAAAGACACGGCTGTGGTCGCCAGGCTGCTGGAGGTCCTGGTCATCCTGTGGAGCAGCGTCCGGAAGGCTCTGAGACAGAACGAAGAGGCTGAGAAGTACGTGCTGGCCAAGTTTGGAAGTGTCCTGGCCAAGTACTTCCAGGCCCTGGAGGTATCGAGAGCATGTTTTTTTGGTTTGAACTGATCATTTTGTTCTTATTTGGGATCGTAACGTGCTTCCTTTGTTGTCCAGGATGAGCAGTGCGTCGTTCCTCTCATCCAGCTGGCCTCCTTCATGCCTCCAGCTGCAGTCCCGACCTTCAGGTGCCTCCTTGTTTCATCCCGTTTTGTCTCCCTTGTCCCGTTTTATCCCCTCTTACACCTCCCCTCGACGTTTCCTCTCCCAGCTGCGGCGTCCTGTCCAAGCTGCGGAAGATGGAGCCCGGCGCCGCGGCGCCGCGTTACGGCCAGCTGCTGGAGTGCGTGTGTAGCTGGGGCCAGGCCGCAGACGTCGTGGAACTCATCACCGACTGGCTGGCTGAGGCTCTGCCCAAAGAGGGGGTCAGTGTGGCGGAGCGCCCGCCTGCACTCTAACGGCCGGGGTTGAAGCTGAACGCAGTCATGTTCTATCCAACAGCAGGAGAAAGGCGGCGCCAGGCGGAAGGTGCGCATCCAGGAGACGGTGGAGGCCAAACCGGAGCTGGCTCTGGCGTACCTGGAGTACCTGTTCAACCACACGGCGTCCCGGGAGGCGGTCCTGGCCCTCGGGGAGACGGCTCTGAAGCAGCTGCACACCGTTCTGGGAAGCTGGAGGGTAGCTGGATTCTGCCTGTTGTCCCATTGTGTCTTTGCGTCTCGGCGTCCTTTAAACGTTTGTCTCCGCAGTCGCTGCTCTACACTCACCTGAGCGGCGCCGCAGAGGACCCCAGGCGTCCCGGCGTGGAGACGGCGCTCGGGGTGTTTGCGTACCACGGCCGCCTCGGCGCTCACCTGCAGCACAGCGTGAGTGTTCAGCGCACGTCCGGGACAGGACGGGCGGTCTCTTTAGTGAGGACACTGTGTGCTGGAGGACACGGTGACATCGGTGCGCTGTGCTGGAAAGGCTCATTCGCTGCAGCCGCATCAGAGAAGATTAATCTCATTAAAAAGTCCTGGCGGGTTTCTGGGCGCTGGCGTCTGATTGTTTTGTCCCCGTGTCCCAGACCTCGCAGGGTCGAGAGTACCTGCTCTCCCTCGAACAGGACGCGGCGTGGATATCGGCGCGGGTGTTGCCCTTCCTGGCTAACGGAAGCGAGGAAGGCGACGGGAAAGACCCCGAGAAGAGTCAGCTGGCTGCTCGGGTGATTGAGGTGAGAAGGTGTGACCACGTTGGCTGATCTGGGTTCAGTGGACGGGACCGGGGGGTCTGCGTTGTCTTACCTGGACTCCTGCTCTCCTCAGAGCTTCCTGTTGGTGTGCCAGGACGTGTTCCTCGTGGGTTTGGCCGACGAGATGCTGAGGAATCGGATCCTCCAGCTGTGCTCCGTCATTCTCCTCTCAGGTGAGCGATGGAGGGAGGAGCGGCGCCCCCTCCCTGCAGGTTCCGGAACACTGTAACCATTTTGACACGCGCGCCCCTGCAGACGCGGGGTACCTGTGCGTTCCTCCAACCCTGCGGATCCTGAAGGAGGTGGTCTCCAGCTACGTACCCGAGGAGGAGAACGGGGATCCAGAGAACCCAGAAGATCCGACCGCCGTCATTCTGGGTGTGGTGGCGAACCTGTTCCAGAAGGTCATCGAGCTCCTGGCCCGTCGCCTCAGAAGGCAGCCAGAGGAGGGAAAACAAGTATTTAATGGATTTCTTAACCGTCCACAGATCTGAGACCTTTGCCGATGCTGAATGTCTCGTTTGCATCGTTCCAGCTGTGTCACTCGGCCGTCCCCGGGCTGACGGACTTCCTCCAGGCTGTTCTGATATGGGACCGGCCCCCCCTCGTCGGGGTCTTCTCCACCGTTTTTGCCGTCATCTTAGTGGAGAGCAGGCACTCGCTTCAGAAGGTAGGACTGAGCTACTCGGGGGGGTTCATCTCATCCAGACTGCGATCTGCAGCGCTGATGAAAGCTGCCGTCTTCTCGTCTTTGAAGATGACGCACCGCGAGGAGGCGACGGCGCCGGAGTCCATCGACGATATGCCCCCACTGTCCAGCACGCTGCTGTCTGTCATCCTCAAATCGCCGTCTGTTACCAAGTAAAACGCTTTTCTTTTGTTGGCCCCCTTGTGGAATGATAGAAAGTGCTAAAAATAAGAAACTAAATTGACCAAAAACCCAAAGAAGCCGGTCTTTTTTGAGTTTCTGAACGATGGTGCTGCCCCCTGGTGGACAGGTTGGTTACTGCTGACGCTAACCGGGTGTCATGTGACACTTTTCTTATTTCAATGCGCAGCAGTCCTGATTTTCTGTGTTCCCGCCTTCTTCCCAGGATGTTTCTGGCTGAATTCAGCTCATCTCTGGACTCTGAGGCCATCAGCGGCCTGAACGACCTGGCCGCCGTCTCGTGCATCCTGGCGGTCATCAAACACGGTGAGGTTCCCACATTCCCGTTCGTTCCTTCTCCCTGAGAGACCCACGTGACTCTTCCTCTTCCCGCTCATTAGCAGGACAGGCGAAAGCGCCCCTGAAGGGCGTGGCCACATCTGTCCTGCAGCAGCTTCACAAGCACGCGGTCACGTCTGCAGGTGGCGACGGCGAGAGGTGGGCGGAGCTGAGCGAATCGGCACGTTTGAGATCGGCCAACGTAAAATGTGTCTGTTTATCCCACAGGGTCGTTTATGACGCAGCTCTGAAGACCGTGAATGAAATCCTGGATCTGTAAATGTTAAAAGAACTCGTCTCTTCAGCTTTACTCTCATACAAAATGTCTATTTTTTCACGCCTGTGTGTTTTAACCTTTTGCGGCGCTGCTGAAAATAAAATAATGTTATAAATCTGTTCATTCGTTTCCTTTATTGTGTAAAATTCCACACGTTTTCTCACAGGAAGTTAATGAACTCTGGATCATTCCCCCCCATTATTTCATTATTTCTTGCTTTTCCTCATCATTGATGGCCGGCAGGTCCCCCCCCCCCCCCCCATCCATCCATCTATCCAGCCTCCGTGCGCGTCATCCGCGCCGCCGTGCGCGGCTCTGACGTCACTGCCAGGGGCGGGGCTCCTCCTCCGGGCAGCTGGTGCTGTTTGTGGTGCTGAAGCGACGCCTCTGCTGCGCCTCCGTCCGCCCGCGTCTCTTCCGCTTCTCTCCCCGCAGCTTGACGCCCCTGCGAGCCCGAGTCTGGTCCCATCGCGCGTCGCTTTGCCTTAGACTCGCGGGTTGCTTTTGTTTCCCCCCCTCCCCGTGTTTTTATTCCCCCTTTTCCTCCCTGCGGAGGTGCGCGATGGATTAGCGGCGGCGCCTCCAGGCAGGAGCGGTATGGATCCACGGTGGTGTCCCGTCCTCCTCGCTGCATTGGCGGGCAGCCTTTGCTCCTCACCCGCCCGGGCCGACCGCAGATTTGGTAAGAGTCTCTCCCAGTTTGATCCCAGTTGCCTGTCTCGCTTTGGACCAGCGTGTGCTGAAGTTACATAACAGTGGCGTCTGGGCCGCCTCTCAACCGTCTGCTGCTCCTCAAAACTTGAGTTGGAGGTTCTGAGAGAAGATTCTTCCAGAGGAGCCAAATGGTCCGCAGCCAGGCCGAGAGAGGAGCGCTGGGCACCCCTGGAGAGGCTGACACATTCCGGTTTAAATGTCCAACACTCTCCCGTCGGTCCTCGGAGGCTGTTGTGCTCCCAGGGCTGATTATTGCTGTGTTCTGATGCATTCAGGTGTTCCCACCCAGAACCAGACTCGCTGTTCTGAGCAAATATTTGCTGCCGGCTGATGATTCATCCTTGTTTGGAGCAGGAAGCATCCTGCAAGCGTTCTCCACTTTAGGTTCTACAAGTGTTGCAGGATCCTCGGAACCTGCGCCCGATCCTGCTGCCTCCTCCGGTTCTCGCTGTGCTTTTATTGTTTATTGTTTTGTGTGTTTGTTGTTTCTAATGAGTCCCCCAGCACGCCGCCACCATGTCGATGCTCAAGGTGTGTCGTCACGACGTGGCTGCCTGCTCAAGTGCTCAAGTATCTGCGTCAGTTCCCTCCTGACGATGAAAGGAGAGGCTTCAGAGCAGTTTGGCTACGCTAGCTCCACAATTTTCAGTTTACTTTTAAAGTAAATCTTTGTCCAACATCATATCAGTCAAATCTTTCATAAACACTTTAATATAGATGCATATTGATTCAGCTAATCCTGAAACTGGGGACCTCAGGAAGATGTAGATGTATGCCAGCGGGGAAGTGGCTAGCTAATCCTACACTTACAAAAGTATTTTCCCTCAATGTGCAGGAGAATTATCTCATTAGCTTCATTTGCTAAGACCAAACATGATGGAAAAATAGATGCTAACACAAACACGAGGGCGACAGAGGCTAGCGCAGCGTGTCTTGGCTATCTCTAATGATTTTCCTTTACCAAATTATTATTAGCGTTGATCAGGACCAGTCTCATTTAGCTGTAATGCTATATTGTTTCAATTTGTGCCGGAGATCATGTGATCAACTTATTTGTTCTCTCTGATTGCTGTTTGCCGTCACCATAAAAATCTTTACTGCTCTGGGGAACTTGGGTCAGACCATTTGTTGACAAAGGATTGTACCATGT